>NC_089801.1:48073939-48745939 GCF_029633855.1 Hoplias malabaricus | reverse complement strand
TTTATTTGTTTGTTTATTTTTTATTCATTTATTGTTTATTTGTTTATTTTTTAAAAAGTTTTGATTTCCTCTTGTGTTTAAATGACTGTAGCCACAATCTTCACAATCGGAGCCTTAAGCTTAAAAGCTTACAGCGCCTAGTGTTCCCTGGCAGTCTCCATTCCAAGTACTAACTAAGCGCACACGATCGGGATTCCTAAGAGTGCTATGGCCAAAAGCAATGGCTGTTGGCTGTAGAAGACTATTTGTAATGACTGTTCTAAGAGTAACTCTTGTTACAGAGCTGCTTGTAAACTAAAAAGCCTCACAACTCAAAATAAATGACTGGCTGTACAGTGTTTTTTGTTTGTTTGTTTTTTTATTTGTTTGTTTATTTTTTATTCGTTTATTGTTTATTTGTTTATTTTTAAAAAGTTTTGATCTCCTCTTGTGTTTAAATGACTGTAGCCACAATCTTCACAATCGGAGCCTTAAGCTTAAAAGCTTACAGCGCCTAGTGTTCCCTGGCAGTCTCCATTCCAAGTACTAACTAAGCGCACACGATCGGGATTCCTAAGAGTGCTATGGCCAAAAGCAATGGCTGTTGGCTGTAGAAGACTATTTGTAATGACTGTTCTAAGAGTAACTCTTGTTACAGAGCTGCTTGTAAACTAAAAAGCCTCACAACTCAAAATAAATGACTGGCTGTACAGTGTTTTTTGTTTGTTTGTTTTTTTATTTGTTTGTTTATTTTTTATTCGTTTATTGTTTATTTGTTTATTTTTAAAAAGTTTTGATCTCCTCTTGTGTTTAAATGACTGTAGCCACAATCTTCACAATCGGAGCCTTAAGCTTAAAAGCTTACAGCGCCTAGTGTTCCCTGGCAGTCTCCATTCCAAGTACTAACTAAGCGCACACGATCGGGATTCCTAAGAGTGCTATGGCCAAAAGCAATGGCTGTTGGCTGTAGAAGACTATTTGTAATGACTGTTCTAAGAGTAACTCTTGTTACAGAGCTGCTTGTAAACTAAAAAGCCTCACAACTCAAAATAAATGACTGGCTGTACAATGTTTTTTGTTTGTTTGTTTTTTTATTTGTTTGTTTATTTTTTATTCATTTATTGTTTATTTGTTTATTTTTTAAAAAGTTTTGATCTCCTCTTGTGTTTAAATGACTGTAGCTACAATCTTCACAATCGGAGCCTTAAGCTTAAAAGCTTACAGCGCCTAGTGTTCCCTGGCAGTCTCCATTCCAAGTATTAACTAAGCGCACACGATCGGGATTCCTAAGAGTGCTACGGCCATAAGCAATGACTGTTGGCTGTAGAAGACTATTTGTAATGCCTGTTCTAAGAGTAACTCTTGTTACAGAGCTGCTTGTAAACTAAAAAGCCTCAAAACTCAAAATAAATGACTGGCTGTACAGTGTTTTTTGTTTATTTGTTTTTTTATTTGTTTGTTTATTTTTTATTCATTTATTGTTTATTTGTTTATTTTTAAAAAGTTTTGATCTCCTCTTGTGTTTAAATGACTGTAGCCACAATCTTCACAATCGGAGCCTTAAGCTTAAAAGCTTACAGCGCCTAGTGTTCCCTGGCAGTCTCCATTCCAAGTACTAACTAAGCGCACACGATCGGGATTCCTAAGAGTGCTATGGCCAAAAGCAATGGCTGTTGGCTGTAGAAGACTATTTGTAATGACTGTTCTAAGAGTAACTCTTGTTACAGAGCTGCTTGTAAACTAAAAAGCCTCACAACTCAAAATAAATGACTGGCTGTACAGTGTTTTTTGTTTGTTTGTTTTTTTATTTGTTTGTTTATTTTTTATTCGTTTATTGTTTATTTGTTTATTTTTAAAAAGTTTTGATCTCCTCTTGTGTTTAAATGACTGTAGCCACAATCTTCACAATCGGAGCCTTAAGCTTAAAAGCTTACAGCGCCTAGTGTTCCCTGGCAGTCTCCATTCCAAGTACTAACTAAGCGCACACGATCGGGATTCCTAAGAGTGCTATGGCCAAAAGCAATGGCTGTTGGCTGTAGAAGACTATTTGTAATGACTGTTCTAAGAGTAACTCTTGTTACAGAGCTGCTTGTAAACTAAAAAGCCTCACAACTCAAAATAAATGACTGGCTGTACAATGTTTTTTGTTTGTTTGTTTTTTTATTTGTTTGTTTATTTTTTATTCATTTATTGTTTATTTGTTTATTTTTTAAAAAGTTTTGATCTCCTCTTGTGTTTAAATGACTGTAGCTACAATCTTCACAATCGGAGCCTTAAGCTTAAAAGCTTACAGCGCCTAGTGTTCCCTGGCAGTCTCCATTCCAAGTATTAACTAAGCGCACAAGATCGGGATTCCTAAGAGTGCTATGGCCAAAAGCAATGGCTGTTGGCTGTAGAAGACTATTTGTAATGACTGTTCTAAGAGTAACTCTTGTTACAGAGCTGCTTGTAAACTAAAAAGCCTCACAACTCAAAATAAATGACTGGCTGTACAATGTTTTTTGTTTGTTTGTTTTTTTTATTTGTTTGTTTATTTTTTATTCATTTATTGTTTATTTGTTTATTTTTTAAAAAGTTTTGATCTCCTCTTGTGCTTAAATAACTGTAGCTACAGTCTTCACAATCGGAGCCTTAAGCTTAAAAGCTTACAGCGCCTAGTGTTCCCTGGCAGTCTCCATTCCAAGTACTAACTAAGCGCACACGATCGGGATTCCTAAGAGTGCTATGGCCAAAAGCAATGGCTGTTGGCTGTAGAAGACTATTTGTAATGACTGTTCTAAGAGTAACTCTTGTTACAGAGCTGCTTGTAAACTAAAAAGCCTCACAACTCAAAATAAATGACTGGCTGTACAATGTTTTTTGTTTGTTTGTTTTTTTTATTTGTTTGTTTATTTTTTATTCATTTATTGTTTATTTGTTTATTTTTTAAAATGTTTTGATCTCCTCTTGTGCTTAAATAACTGTAGCTACAGTCTTCACAATCGGAGCCTTAAGCTTAAAAGCTTACAGCGCCTAGTGTTCCCTGGCAGTCTCCATTCCAAGTACTAACTAAGCGCACACGATCGGGATTCCTAAGAGTGCTATGGCCAAAAGCAATGGCTGTTGGCTGTAGAAGACTATTTGTAATGACTGTTCTGAGAGTAACTCTTGTTACAGAGCTGCTTGTAAACTAAAAAGCCTCACAACTCAAAATAAATGACTGGCTTTCCAGTGTTTTTTGTTTATTTGTTTTTTTATTTGTTTGTTCATTTTTTATTCATTTATTGTTTATTTGTTTATTTTTTTTAAGTTTTGATCTCCTCTTGTGTTTAAATGACTGTAGCTACAATCTTCACAATCGGAGCCTTAAGCTCAATGGCTTACAGCGCCTAGTGTTCCCTGGCAGTCTCCATTCCAAGTATTAACTAAGCGCACAAGCTCGGGATTCCTAAGAGTGCTATGGCCATAAGCAATGACTGTTGGCTGTAGAAGACAATTTGTAATGACTGTTCTAAGAGCAACTCTTGCTGCTTGTGAACTAAAAAGCCTCACAACTCAAAATAAATGACTGGCTGTACAGTGTTTTTTGTTTGTTTGTTTTTTTATTTGTTTGTTTATTTTTTATTCATTTATTGTTTATTTGTTTATTTTTTAAAAAGTTTTGATCTCCTCTTGTGTTTAAATGACTGTAGCCACAATCTTCACAATCGGAGCCTTAAGCTTAAAAGCTTACAGCGCCTAGTGTTCCCTGGCAGTCTCCATTCCAAGTACTAACTAAGCGCACACGATCGGGATTCCTAAGAGTGCTATGGCCAAAAGCAATGGCTGTTGGCTGTAGAAGACTATTTGTAATGACTGTTCTAAGAGTAACTCTTGTTACAGAGCTGCTTGTAAACTAAAAAGCCTCACAACTCAAAATAAATGACTGGCTGTACAGTGTTTTTTGTTTGTTTGTTTTTTTATTTGTTTGTTTATTTTTTATTCATTTATTGTTTATTTGTTTATTTTTTAAAAAGTTTTGATCTCCTCTTGTGTTTAAATGACTGTAGCCACAATCTTCACAATCGGAGCCTTAAGCTTAAAAGCTTACAGCGCCTAGTGTTCCCTGGCAGTCTCCATTCCAAGTACTAACTAAGCGCACACGATCGGGATTCCTAAGAGTGCTATGGCCAAAAGCAATGGCTGTTGGCTGTAGAAGACTATTTGTAATGACTGTTCTAAGAGTAACTCTTGTTACAGAGCTGCTTGTAAACTAAAAAGCCTCACAACTCAAAATAAATGACTGGCTGTACAGTGTTTTTTGTTTATTTGTTTTTTTATTTGTTTGTTTATTTTTTATTCATTTATTGTTTATTTGTTTATTTTTTTTAAGTTTTGATCTCCTCTTGTGTTTAAATGACTGTAGCTACAATCTTCACAATCGGAGCCTTAAGCTCAATGGCTTACAGCGCCTAGTGTTCCCTGGCAGTCTCCATTCCAAGTATTAACTAAGCGCACAAGCTCGGGATTCCTAAGAGTGCTATGGCCATAAGCAATGACTGTTGGCTGTAGAAGACAATTTGTAATGACTGTTCTAAGAGCAACTCTTGCTGCTTGTGAACTAAAAAGCCTCACAACTCAAAATAAATGACTGGCTGTACAGTGTTTTTTGTTTGTTTGTTTTTTTATTTGTTTGTTTATTTTTTATTCATTTATTGTTTATTTGTTTATTTTTTAAAAAGTTTTGATCTCCTCTTGTGTTTAAATGACTGTAGCCACAATCTTCACAATCGGAGCCTTAAGCTTAAAAGCTTACAGCGCCTAGTGTTCCCTGGCAGTCTCCATTCCAAGTACTAACTAAGCGCACACGATCGGGATTCCTAAGAGTGCTATGGCCAAAAGCAATGGCTGTTGGCTGTAGAAGACTATTTGTAATGACTGTTCTAAGAGTAACTCTTGTTACAGAGCTGCTTGTAAACTAAAAAGCCTCACAACTCAAAATAAATGACTGGCTGTACAGTGTTTTTTGTTTGTTTGTTTTTTTATTTGTTTGTTTATTTTTTATTCATTTATTGTTTATTTGTTTATTTTTAAAAAAGTTTTGATCTCCTCTTGTGTTTAAATGACTGTAGCCACAATCTTCACAATCGGAGCCTTAAGCTTAAAAGCTTACAGCGCCTAGTGTTCCCTGGCAGTCTCCATTCCAAGTACTAACTAAGCGCACACGATCGGGATTCCTAAGAGTGCTATGGCCAAAAGCAATGGCTGTTGGCTGTAGAAGACTATTTGTAATGACTGTTCTAAGAGTAACTCTTGTTACAGAGCTGCTTGTAAACTAAAAAGCCTCACAACTCAAAATAAATGACTGGCTGTACAGTGTTTTTTGTTTATTTGTTTTTTTATTTGTTTGTTTATTTTTTATTCATTTATTGTTTATTTGTTTATTTTTTTTAAGTTTTGATCTCCTCTTGTGTTTAAATGACTGTAGCTACAATCTTCACAATCGGAGCCTTAAGCTCAATGGCTTACAGCGCCTAGTGTTCCCTGGCAGTCTCCATTCCAAGTATTAACTAAGCGCACAAGCTCGGGATTCCTAAGAGTGCTATGGCCATAAGCAATGACTGTTGGCTGTAGAAGACAATTTGTAATGACTGTTCTAAGAGCAACTCTTGCTGCTTGTGAACTAAAAAGCCTCACAACTCAAAATAAATGACTGGATTTCCAGTGTTTTTTGTTTGTTTGTTTTTTTATTTGTTTGTTTATTTTTTATTCATTTATTGTTTATTTGTTTATTTTTTAAAAGTTTTGATCTCCTCTTGTGTTTAAATGACTGTAGCCACAATCTTCACAATCGGAGCCTTAAGCTTAAAAGCTTACAGCGCCTAGTGTTCCCTGGCAGTCTCCATTCCAAGTACTAACTAAGCGCACAAGCTCGGGATTCCTAAGAGTGCTACGGCCATAAGCAATGACTGTTGGCTGTAGAAGACTATTTGTAATGCCTGTTCTAAGAGTAACTCTTGTTACAGAGCTGCTTGTAAACTAAAAAGCCTCAAAACTCAAAATAAATGACTGGCTTTCCAGTGTTTT
This sequence comes from Hoplias malabaricus, assembly GCF_029633855.1. NCBI lineage: Eukaryota > Metazoa > Chordata > Actinopteri > Characiformes > Erythrinidae > Hoplias > Hoplias malabaricus. The sequence continues at coordinate 48,739,915 of NC_089801.1, read as the reverse complement.
TTGTTTATTTGTTTTTTTATTTGTTTGTTCATTTTTTATTCATTTATTGTTTATTTGTTTATTTTTTAAAAAGTTTTGATCTCCTCTTGTGTTTAAATGACTGTAGCCACAATCTTCACAATCGGAGCCTTAAGCTTAAAAGCTTACAGCGCCTAGTGTTCCCTGGCAGTCTCAATTCCAAGTATTAACTAAGCGCACACGATCGGGATTCCTAAGAGTGCTACGGCCATAAGCAATGACTGTTGGCTGTAGAAGACTATTTGTAATGCCTGTTCTAAGAGTAACTCTTGTTACAGAGCTGCTTGTAAACTAAAAAGCCTCAAAACTCAAAATAAATGACTGGCTTTCCAGTGTTTTTTGTTTATTTGTTTTTTTATTTGTTTGTTCATTTTTTATTCATTTATTGTTTATTTGTTTATTTTTTTTAAGTTTTGATCTCCTCTTGTGTTTAAATGACTGTAGCTACAATCTTCACAATCGGAGCCTTAAGCTCAATGGCTTACAGCGCCTAGTGTTCCCTGGCAGTCTCCATTCCAAGTATTAACTAAGCGCACACGATCGGGATTCCTAAGAGTGCTATGGCCAAAAGCAATGGCTGTTGGCTGTAGAAGACTATTTGTAATGACTGTTCTAAGAGTAACTCTTGTTACAGAGCTGCTTGTAAACTAAAAAGCCTCACAACTCAAAATAAATGACTGGCTGTACAGTGTTTTTTGTTTGTTTGTTTTTTTATTTGTTTGTTTATTTTTTATTCGTTTATTGTTTATTTGTTTATTTTTTTAAAGTTTTGATCTCCTCTTGTGTTTAAATGACTGTAGCCACAATCTTCACAATCGGAGCCTTAAGCTTAAAAGCTTACAGCGCCTAGTGTTCCCTGGCAGTCTCCATTCCAAGTACTAACTAAGCGCACACGATCGGGATTCCTAAGAGTGCTATGGCCAAAAGCAATGGCTGTTGGCTGTAGAAGACTATTTGTAATGACTGTTCTAAGAGTAACTCTTGTTACAGAGCTGCTTGTAAACTAAAAAGCCTCACAACTCAAAATAAATGACTGGCTGTACAGTGTTTTTTGTTTGTTTGTTTTTTTATTTGTTTGTTTATTTTTTATTCATTTATTGTTTATTTGTTTATTTTTTAAAAAGTTTTGATCTCCTCTTGTGTTTAAATGACTGTAGCCACAATCTTCACAATCGGAGCCTTAAGCTTAAAAGCTTACAGCGCCTAGTGTTCTCTGGCAGTCTCCATTCCAAGTACTAACTAAGCGCACACGATCGGGATTCCTAAGAGTGCTATGGCCAAAAGCAATGGCTGTTGGCTGTAGAAGACTATTTGTAATGACTGTTCTAAGAGTAACTCTTGTTACAGAGCTGCTTGTAAACTAAAAAGCCTCACAACTCAAAATAAATGACTGGCTGTACAGTGTTTTTTGTTTGTTTGTTTTTTTATTTGTTTGTTTATTTTTTATTCGTTTATTGTTTATTTGTTTATTTTTAAAAAGTTTTGATCTCCTCTTGTGTTTAAATGACTGTAGCCACAATCTTCACAATCGGAGCCTTAAGCTTAAAAGCTTACAGCGCCTAGTGTTCCCTGGCAGTCTCCATTCCAAGTACTAACTAAGCGCACAAGCTCGGGATTCCTAAGAGTGCTATGGCCATAAGCAATGACTGTTGGCTGTAGAAGACAATTTGTAATGACTGTTCTAAGAGCAACTCTTGCTGCTTGTGAACTAAAAAGCCTCACAACTCAAAATAAATGACTGGCTGTACAGTGTTTTTTGTTTGTTTGTTTTTTTATTTGTTTGTTTATTTTTTATTCATTTATTGTTTATTTGTTTATTTTTTAAAAAGTTTTGATCTCCTCTTGTGTTTAAATGACTGTAGCCACAATCTTCACAATCGGAGCCTTAAGCTTAAAAGCTTACAGCGCCTAGTGTTCCCTGGCAGTCTCCATTCCAAGTACTAACTAAGCGCACACGATCGGGATTCCTAAGAGTGCTATGGCCAAAAGCAATGGCTGTTGGCTGTAGAAGACTATTTGTAATGACTGTTCTAAGAGTAACTCTTGTTACAGAGCTGCTTGTAAACTAAAAAGCCTCACAACTCAAAATAAATGACTGGCTGTACAGTGTTTTTTGTTTATTTGTTTTTTTATTTGTTTGTTTATTTTTTATTCATTTATTGTTTATTTGTTTATTTTTTTTAAGTTTTGATCTCCTCTTGTGTTTAAATGACTGTAGCTACAATTTTCACAATCGGAGCCTTAAGCTCAATGGCTTACAGCGCCTAGTGTTCCCTGGCAGTCTCCATTCCAAGTATTAACTAAGCGCACAAGCTCGGGATTCCTAAGAGTGCTATGGCCATAAGCAATGACTGTTGGCTGTAGAAGACAATTTGTAATGACTGTTCTAAGAGCAACTCTTGCTGCTTGTGAACTAAAAAGCCTCACAACTCAAAATAAATGACTGGATTTCCAGTGTTTTTTGTTTGTTTGTTTTTTTATTTGTTTGTTTATTTTTTATTCATTTATTGTTTATTTGTTTATTTTTTAAAAGTTTTGATCTCCTCTTGTGTTTAAATGACTGTAGCCACAATCTTCACAATCGGAGCCTTAAGCTTAAAAGCTTACAGCGCCTAGTGTTCCCTGGCAGTCTCCATTCCAAGTACTAACTAAGCGCACAAGCTCGGGATTCCTAAGAGTGCTACGGCCATAAGCAATGACTGTTGGCTGTAGAAGACTATTTGTAATGCCTGTTCTAAGAGTAACTCTTGTTACAGAGCTGCTTGTAAACTAAAAAGCCTCAAAACTCAAAATAAATGACTGGCTTTCCAGTGTTTTTTGTTTATTTGTTTTTTTATTTGTTTGTTCATTTTTTATTCATTTATTGTTTATTTGTTTATTTTTTAAAAAGTTTTGATCTCCTCTTGTGTTTAAATGACTGTAGCCACAATCTTCACAATCGGAGCCTTAAGCTTAAAAGCTTACAGCGCCTAGTGTTCCCTGGCAGTCTCAATTCCAAGTATTAACTAAGCGCACACGATCGGGATTCCTAAGAGTGCTACGGCCATAAGCAATGACTGTTGGCTGTAGAAGACTATTTGTAATGCCTGTTCTAAGAGTAACTCTTGTTACAGAGCTGCTTGTAAACTAAAAAGCCTCAAAACTCAAAATAAATGACTGGCTTTCCAGTGTTTTTTGTTTATTTGTTTTTTTATTTGTTTGTTCATTTTTTATTCATTTATTGTTTATTTGTTTATTTTTTTTAAGTTTTGATCTCCTCTTGTGTTTAAATGACTGTAGCTACAATCTTCACAATCGGAGCCTTAAGCTCAATGGCTTACAGCGCCTAGTGTTCCCTGGCAGTCTCCATTCCAAGTATTAACTAAGCGCACACGATCGGGATTCCTAAGAGTGCTATGGCCAAAAGCAATGGCTGTTGGCTGTAGAAGACTATTTGTAATGACTGTTCTAAGAGTAACTCTTGTTACAGAGCTGCTTGTAAACTAAAAAGCCTCACAACTCAAAATAAATGACTGGCTGTACAGTGTTTTTTGTTTGTTTGTTTTTTTATTTGTTTGTTTATTTTTTATTCGTTTATTGTTTATTTGTTTATTTTTAAAAAGTTTTGATCTCCTCTTGTGTTTAAATGACTGTAGCCACAATCTTCACAATCGGAGCCTTAAGCTTAAAAGCTTACAGCGCCTAGTGTTCCCTGGCAGTCTCCATTCCAAGTACTAACTAAGCGCACACGATCGGGATTCCTAAGAGTGCTATGGCCAAAAGCAATGGCTGTTGGCTGTAGAAGACTATTTGTAATGACTGTTCTAAGAGTAACTCTTGTTACAGAGCTGCTTGTAAACTAAAAAGCCTCACAACTCAAAATAAATGACTGGCTGTACAGTGTTTTTTGTTTGTTTGTTTTTTATTTGTTTGTTTATTTTTATTCATTTATTGTTTATTTGTTTATTTTTTTAAAGTTTTGATCTCCTCTTGTGTTTAAATGACTGTAGCCACAATCTTCACAATCGGAGCCTTAAGCTTAAAAGCTTACAGCGCCTAGTGTTCCCTGGCAGTCTCCATTCCAAGTACTAACTAAGCGCACACGATCGGGATTCCTAAGAGTGCTATGGCCAAAAGCAATGGCTGTTGGCTGTAGAAGACTATTTGTAATGACTGTTCTAAGAGTAACTCTTGTTACAGAGCTGCTTGTAAACTAAAAAGCCTCACAACTCAAAATAAATGACTGGCTGTACAGTGTTTTTTGTTTGTTTGTTTTTTTATTTGTTTGTTTATTTTTTATTCATTTATTGTTTATTTGTTTATTTTTTAAAAAGTTTTGATCTCCTCTTGTGTTTAAATGACTGTAGCCACAATCTTCACAATCGGAGCCTTAAGCTTAAAAGCTTACAGCGCCTAGTGTTCCCTGGCAGTCTCCATTCCAAGTACTAACTAAGCGCACACGATCGGGATTCCTAAGAGTGCTATGGCCAAAAGCAATGGCTGTTGGCTGTAGAAGACTATTTGTAATGACTGTTCTAAGAGTAACTCTTGTTACAGAGCTGCTTGTAAACTAAAAAGCCTCACAACTCAAAATAAATGACTGGCTGTACAGTGTTTTTTGTTTGTTTGTTTTTTATTTGTTTGTTTATTTTTATTCATTTATTGTTTATTTGTTTATTTTTTTAAAGTTTTGATCTCCTCTTGTGTTTAAATGACTGTAGCCACAATCTTCACAATCGGAGCCTTAAGCTTAAAAGCTTACAGCGCCTAGTGTTCCCTGGCAGTCTCCATTCCAAGTACTAACTAAGCGCACACGATCGGGATTCCTAAGAGTGCTATGGCCAAAAGCAATGGCTGTTGGCTGTAGAAGACTATTTGTAATGACTGTTCTAAGAGTAACTCTTGTTACAGAGCTGCTTGTAAACTAAAAAGCCTCACAACTCAAAATAAATGACTGGCTGTACAATGTTTTTTGTTTGTTTGTTTTTTTTATTTGTTTGTTTATTTTTTATTCATTTATTGTTTATTTGTTTATTTTTTAAAAAGTTTTGATCTCCTCTTGTGCTTAAATAACTGTAGCTACAGTCTTCACAATCGGAGCCTTAAGCTTAAAAGCTTACAGCGCCTAGTGTTCCCTGGCAGTCTCCATTCCAAGTACTAACTAAGCGCACACGATCGGGATTCCTAAGAGTGCTATGGCCAAAAGCAATGGCTGTTGGCTGTAGAAAACTATTTGTAATGACTGTTCTGAGAGTAACTCTTGTTACAGAGCTGCTTGTAAACTAAAAAGCCTCACAACTCAAAATAAATGACTGGCTGTACAATGTTTTTTGTTTGTTTGTTTTTTTATTTGTTTGTTTATTTTTTATTCATTTATTGTTTATTTGTTTATTTTTTAAAAAGTTTTGATCTCCTCTTGTGTTTAAATGACTGTAGCCACAATCTTCACAATCGGAGCCTTAAGCTTAAAAGCTTACAGCGCCTAGTGTTCCCTGGCAGTCTCAATTCCAAGTATTAACTAAGCGCACACGATCGGGATTCCTAAGAGTGCTACGGCCATAAGCAATGACTGTTGGCTGTAGAAGACTATTTGTAATGCCTGTTCTAAGAGTAACTCTTGTTACAGAGCTGCTTGTAAACTAAAAAGCCTCAAAACTCAAAATAAATGACTGGCTTTCCAGTGTTTTTTGTTTATTTGTTTTTTTATTTGTTTGTTCATTTTTTATTCATTTATTGTTTATTTGTTTATTTTTTTTAAGTTTTGATCTCCTCTTGTGTTTAAATGACTGTAGCTACAATCTTCACAATCGGAGCCTTAAGCTCAATGGCTTACAGCGCCTAGTGTTCCCTGGCAGTCTCCATTCCAAGTATTAACTAAGCGCACAAGCTCGGGATTCCTAAGAGTGCTATGGCCATAAGCAATGACTGTTGGCTGTAGAAGACAATTTGTAATGACTGTTCTAAGAGCAACTCTTGCTGCTTGTGAACTAAAAAGCCTCACAACTCAAAATAAATGACTGGATTTCCAGTGTTTTTTGTTTGTTTGTTTTTTTATTTGTTTGTTCATTTTTTATTCATTTATTGTTTATTTGTTTATTTTTTAAAAGTTTTGATCTCCTCTTGTGTTTAAATGACTGTAGCCACAATCTTCACAATCGGAGCCTTAAGCTTAAAAGCTTACAGCGCCTAGTGTTCCCTGGCAGTCTCAATTCCAAGTATTAACTAAGCGCACAAGCTCGGGATTCCTAAGAGTGCTATGGCCATAAGCAATGACTGTTGGCTGTAGAAGACAATTTGTAATGACTGTTCTAAGAGCAACTCTTGCTGCTTGTGAACTAAAAAGCCTCACAACTCAAAATAAATGACTGGCTGTACAGTGTTTTTTGTTTGTTTGTTTTTTTATTTGTTTGTTTATTTTTTATTCATTTATTGTTTATTTGTTTATTTTTTTAAAGTTTTGATCTCCTCTTGTGTTTAAATGACTGTAGCCACAATCTTCACAATCGGAGCCTTAAGCTTAAAAGCTTACAGCGCCTAGTGTTCCCTGGCAGTCTCCATTCCAAGTACTAACTAAGCGCACACGATCGGGATTCCTAAGAGTGCTATGGCCAAAAGCAATGGCTGTTGGCTGTAGAAGACTATTTGTAATGACTGTTCTAAGAGTAACTCTTGTTACAGAGCTGCTTGTAAACTAAAAAGCCTCACAACTCAAAATAAATGACTGGCTGTACAATGTTTTTTGTTTGTTTGTTTTTTTTATTTGTTTGTTTATTTTTTATTCATTTATTGTTTATTTGTTTATTTTTTAAAAAGTTTTGATCTCCTCTTGTGCTTAAATAACTGTAGCTACAGTCTTCACAATCGGAGCCTTAAGCTTAAAAGCTTACAGCGCCTAGTGTTCCCTGGCAGTCTCCATTCCAAGTACTAACTAAGCGCACACGATCGGGATTCCTAAGAGTGCTATGGCCAAAAGCAATGGCTGTTGGCTGTAGAAAACTATTTGTAATGACTGTTCTGAGAGTAACTCTTGTTACAGAGCTGCTTGTAAACTAAAAAGCCTCACAACTCAAAATAAATGACTGGCTGTACAATGTTTTTTGTTTGTTTGTTTTTTTATTTGTTTGTTTATTTTTTATTCATTTATTGTTTATTTGTTTATTTTTTAAAAAGTTTTGATCTCCTCTTGTGTTTAAATGACTGTAGCCACAATCTTCACAATCGGAGCCTTAAGCTTAAAAGCTTACAGCGCCTAGTGTTCCCTGGCAGTCTCAATTCCAAGTATTAACTAAGCGCACACGATCGGGATTCCTAAGAGTGCTACGGCCATAAGCAATGACTGTTGGCTGTAGAAGACTATTTGTAATGCCTGTTCTAAGAGTAACTCTTGTTACAGAGCTGCTTGTAAACTAAAAAGCCTCAAAACTCAAAATAAATGACTGGCTTTCCAGTGTTTTTTGTTTATTTGTTTTTTTATTTGTTTGTTCATTTTTTATTCATTTATTGTTTATTTGTTTATTTTTTTTAAGTTTTGATCTCCTCTTGTGTTTAAATGACTGTAGCCACAATCTTCACAATCGGAGCCTTAAGCTTAAAAGCTTACAGCGCCTAGTGTTCCCTGGCAGTCTCCATTCCAAGTACTAACTAAGCGCACACGATCGGGATTCCTAAGAGTGCTATGGCCAAAAGCAATGGCTGTTGGCTGTAGAAGACTATTTGTAATGACTGTTCTAAGAGTAACTCTTGTTACAGAGCTGCTTGTAAACTAAAAAGCCTCACAACTCAAAATAAATGACTGGCTGTACAATGTTTTTTGTTTGTTTGTTTTTTTTATTTGTTTGTTTATTTTTTATTCATTTATTGTTTATTTGTTTATTTTTTAAAAAGTTTTGATCTCCTCTTGTGCTTAAATAACTGTAGCTACAGTCTTCACAATCGGAGCCTTAAGCTTAAAAGCTTACAGCGCCTAGTGTTCCCTGGCAGTCTCCATTCCAAGTACTAACTAAGCGCACACGATCGGGATTCCTAAGAGTGCTATGGCCAAAAGCAATGGCTGTTGGCTGTAGAAAACTATTTGTAATGACTGTTCTGAGAGTAACTCTTGTTACAGAGCTGCTTGTAAACTAAAAAGCCTCACAACTCAAAATAAATGACTGGCTGTACAATGTTTTTTGTTTGTTTGTTTTTTTATTTGTTTGTTTATTTTTTATTCATTTATTGTTTATTTGTTTATTTTTTAAAAAGTTTTGATCTCCTCTTGTGTTTAAATGACTGTAGCCACAATCTTCACAATCGGAGCCTTAAGCTTAAAAGCTTACAGCGCCTAGTGTTCCCTGGCAGTCTCAATTCCAAGTATTAACTAAGCGCACACGATCGGGATTCCTAAGAGTGCTACGGCCATAAGCAATGACTGTTGGCTGTAGAAGACTATTTGTAATGCCTGTTCTAAGAGTAACTCTTGTTACAGAGCTGCTTGTAAACTAAAAAGCCTCAAAACTCAAAATAAATGACTGGCTTTCCAGTGTTTTTTGTTTATTTGTTTTTTTATTTGTTTGTTCATTTTTTATTCATTTATTGTTTATTTGTTTATTTTTTTTAAGTTTTGATCTCCTCTTGTGTTTAAATGACTGTAGCTACAATCTTCACAATCGGAGCCTTAAGCTCAATGGCTTACAGCGCCTAGTGTTCCCTGGCAGTCTCCATTCCAAGTATTAACTAAGCGCACAAGCTCGGGATTCCTAAGAGTGCTATGGCCATAAGCAATGACTGTTGGCTGTAGAAGACAATTTGTAATGACTGTTCTAAGAGCAACTCTTGCTGCTTGTGAACTAAAAAGCCTCACAACTCAAAATAAATGACTGGATTTCCAGTGTTTTTTGTTTGTTTGTTTTTTTATTTGTTTGTTCATTTTTTATTCATTTATTGTTTATTTGTTTATTTTTTAAAAGTTTTGATCTCCTCTTGTGTTTAAATGACTGTAGCCACAATCTTCACAATCGGAGCCTTAAGCTTAAAAGCTTACAGCGCCTAGTGTTCCCTGGCAGTCTCAATTCCAAGTATTAACTAAGCGCACAAGCTCGGGATTCCTAAGAGTGCTATGGCCATAAGCAATGACTGTTGGCTGTAGAAGACAATTTGTAATGACTGTTCTAAGAGCAACTCTTGCTGCTTGTGAACTAAAAAGCCTCACAACTCAAAATAAATGACTGGCTGTACAGTGTTTTTTGTTTGTTTGTTTTTTTATTTGTTTGTTTATTTTTTATTCATTTATTGTTTATTTGTTTATTTTTTTAAAGTTTTGATCTCCTCTTGTGTTTAAATGACTGTAGCCACAATCTTCACAATCGGAGCCTTAAGCTTAAAAGCTTACAGCGCCTAGTGTTCCCTGGCAGTCTCCATTCCAAGTACTAACTAAGCGCACACGATCGGGATTCCTAAGAGTGCTATGGCCAAAAGCAATGGCTGTTGGCTGTAGAAGACTATTTGTAATGACTGTTCTAAGAGTAACTCTTGTTACAGAGCTGCTTGTAAACTAAAAAGCCTCACAACTCAAAATAAATGACTGGCTGTACAGTGTTTTTTGTTTGTTTGTTTTTTTATTTGTTTGTTTATTTTTTATTCGTTTATTGTTTATTTGTTTATTTTTTTAAAGTTTTGATCTCCTCTTGTGTTTAAATGACTGTAGCCACAATCTTCACAATCGGAGCCTTAAGCTTAAAAGCTTACAGCGCCTAGTGTTCCCTGGCAGTCTCCATTCCAAGTACTAACTAAGCGCACACGATCGGGATTCCTAAGAGTGCTATGGCCAAAAGCAATGGCTGTTGGCTGTAGAAGACTATTTGTAATGACTGTTCTAAGAGTAACTCTTGTTACAGAGCTGCTTGTAAACTAAAAAGCCTCACAACTCAAAATAAATGACTGGCTGTACAGTGTTTTTTGTTTGTTTGTTTTTTTATTTGTTTGTTTATTTTTTATTCGTTTATTGTTTATTTGTTTATTTTTAAAAAGTTTTGATCTCCTCTTGTGTTTAAATGACTGTAGCCACAATCTTCACAATCGGAGCCTTAAGCTTAAAAGCTTACAGCGCCTAGTGTTCCCTGGCAGTCTCCATTCCAAGTACTAACTAAGCGCACACGATCGGGATTCCTAAGAGTGCTATGGCCAAAAGCAATGGCTGTTGGCTGTAGAAGACTATTTGTAATGCCTGTTCTAAGAGTAACTCTTGTTACAGAGCTGCTTGTAAACTAAAAAGCCTCACAACTCAAAATAAATGACTGGCTTTCCAGTGTTTTTTGTTTATTTGTTTTTTTATTTGTTTGTTCATTTTTTATTCATTTATTGTTTATTTGTTTATTTTTTTAAGTTTTGATCTCCTCTTGTGTTTAAATGACTGTAGCTACAATCTTCACAATCGGAGCCTTAAGCTCAATGGCTTACAGCGCCTAGTGTTCCCTGGCAGTCTCCATTCCAAGTATTAACTAAGCGCACAAGCTCGGGATTCCTAAGAGTGCTATGGCCATAAGCAATGACTGTTGGCTGTAGAAGACAATTTGTAATGACTGTTCTAAGAGCAACTCTTGCTGCTTGTGAACTAAAAAGCCTCACAACTCAAAATAAATGACTGGATTTCCAGTGTTTTTTGTTTGTTTGTTTTTTTATTTGTTTGTTTATTTTTTATTCATTTATTGTTTATTTGTTTATTTTTTAAAAGTTTTGATCTCCTCTTGTGTTTAAATGACTGTAGCCACAATCTTCACAATCGGAGCCTTAAGCTTAAAAGCTTACAGCGCCTAGTGTTCCCTGGCAGTCTCCATTCCAAATACTAACTAAGCGCACAAGCTCGGGATTCCTAAGAGTGCTACGGCCATAAGCAATGACTGTTGGCTGTAGAAGACTATTTGTAATGCCTGTTCTAAGAGTAACTCTTGTTACAGAGCTGCTTGTAAACTAAAAAGCCTCAAAACTCAAAATAAATGACTGGCTTTCCAGTGTTTTTTGTTTATTTGTTTTTTTATTTGTTTGTTCATTTTTTATTCATTTATTGTTTATTTGTTTATTTTTTAAAAAGTTTTGATCTCCTCTTGTGTTTAAATGACTGTAGCCACAATCTTCACAATCGGAGCCTTAAGCTTAAAAGCTTACAGCGCCTAGTGTTCCCTGGCAGTCTCAATTCCAAGTATTAACTAAGCGCACACGATCGGGATTCCTAAGAGTGCTACGGCCATAAGCAATGACTGTTGGCTGTAGAAGACTATTTGTAATGCCTGTTCTAAGAGTAACTCTTGTTACAGAGCTGCTTGTAAACTAAAAAGCCTCAAAACTCAAAATAAATGACTGGCTTTCCAGTGTTTTTTGTTTATTTGTTTTTTTATTTGTTTGTTCATTTTTTATTCATTTATTGTTTATTTGTTTATTTTTTTTAAGTTTTGATCTCCTCTTGTGTTTAAATGACTGTAGCTACAATCTTCACAATCGGAGCCTTAAGCTCAATGGCTTACAGCGCCTAGTGTTCCCTGGCAGTCTCCATTCCAAGTATTAACTAAGCGCACACGATCGGGATTCCTAAGAGTGCTATGGCCAAAAGCAATGGCTGTTGGCTGTAGAAGACTATTTGTAATGACTGTTCTAAGAGTAACTCTTGTTACAGAGCTGCTTGTAAACTAAAAAGCCTCACAACTCAAAATAAATGACTGGCTGTACAGTGTTTTTTGTTTGTTTGTTTTTTTATTTGTTTGTTTATTTTTTATTCGTTTATTGTTTATTTGTTTATTTTTTTAAAGTTTTGATCTCCTCTTGTGTTTAAATGACTGTAGCCACAATCTTCACAATCGGAGCCTTAAGCTTAAAAGCTTACAGCGCCTAGTGTTCCCTGGCAGTCTCCATTCCAAGTACTAACTAAGCGCACACGATCGGGATTCCTAAGAGTGCTATGGCCAAAAGCAATGGCTGTTGGCTGTAGAAGACTATTTGTAATGACTGTTCTAAGAGTAACTCTTGTTACAGAGCTGCTTGTAAACTAAAAAGCCTCACAACTCAAAATAAATGACTGGCTGTACAGTGTTTTTTGTTTGTTTGTTTTTTTATTTGTTTGTTTATTTTTTATTCATTTATTGTTTATTTGTTTATTTTTTAAAAAGTTTTGATCTCCTCTTGTGTTTAAATGACTGTAGCCACAATCTTCACAATCGGAGCCTTAAGCTTAAAAGCTTACAGCGCCTAGTGTTCTCTGGCAGTCTCCATTCCAAGTACTAACTAAGCGCACACGATCGGGATTCCTAAGAGTGCTATGGCCAAAAGCAATGGCTGTTGGCTGTAGAAGACTATTTGTAATGACTGTTCTAAGAGTAACTCTTGTTACAGAGCTGCTTGTAAACTAAAAAGCCTCACAACTCAAAATAAATGACTGGCTGTACAGTGTTTTTTGTTTGTTTGTTTTTTTATTTGTTTGTTTATTTTTTATTCGTTTATTGTTTATTTGTTTATTTTTAAAAAGTTTTGATCTCCTCTTGTGTTTAAATGACTGTAGCCACAATCTTCACAATCGGAGCCTTAAGCTTAAAAGCTTACAGCGCCTAGTGTTCCCTGGCAGTCTCCATTCCAAGTACTAACTAAGCGCACAAGCTCGGGATTCCTAAGAGTGCTATGGCCATAAGCAATGACTGTTGGCTGTAGAAGACAATTTGTAATGACTGTTCTAAGAGCAACTCTTGCTGCTTGTGAACTAAAAAGCCTCACAACTCAAAATAAATGACTGGCTGTACAGTGTTTTTTGTTTGTTTGTTTTTTTATTTGTTTGTTTATTTTTTATTCATTTATTGTTTATTTGTTTATTTTTTAAAAAGTTTTGATCTCCTCTTGTGTTTAAATGACTGTAGCCACAATCTTCACAATCGGAGCCTTAAGCTTAAAAGCTTACAGCGCCTAGTGTTCCCTGGCAGTCTCCATTCCAAGTACTAACTAAGCGCACACGATCGGGATTCCTAAGAGTGCTATGGCCAAAAGCAATGGCTGTTGGCTGTAGAAGACTATTTGTAATGACTGTTCTAAGAGTAACTCTTGTTACAGAGCTGCTTGTAAACTAAAAAGCCTCACAACTCAAAATAAATGACTGGCTGTACAGTGTTTTTTGTTTATTTGTTTTTTTATTTGTTTGTTTATTTTTTATTCATTTATTGTTTATTTGTTTATTTTTTTTAAGTTTTGATCTCCTCTTGTGTTTAAATGACTGTAGCTACAATCTTCACAATCGGAGCCTTAAGCTCAATGGCTTACAGCGCCTAGTGTTCCCTGGCAGTCTCCATTCCAAGTATTAACTAAGCGCACAAGCTCGGGATTCCTAAGAGTGCTATGGCCATAAGCAATGACTGTTGGCTGTAGAAGACAATTTGTAATGACTGTTCTAAGAGCAACTCTTGCTGCTTGTGAACTAAAAAGCCTCACAACTCAAAATAAATGACTGGATTTCCAGTGTTTTTTGTTTGTTTGTTTTTTTATTTGTTTGTTTATTTTTTATTCATTTATTGTTTATTTGTTTATTTTTTAAAAGTTTTGATCTCCTCTTGTGTTTAAATGACTGTAGCCACAATCTTCACAATCGGAGCCTTAAGCTTAAAAGCTTACAGCGCCTAGTGTTCCCTGGCAGTCTCCATTCCAAGTACTAACTAAGCGCACAAGCTCGGGATTCCTAAGAGTGCTACGGCCATAAGCAATGACTGTTGGCTGTAGAAGACTATTTGTAATGCCTGTTCTAAGAGTAACTCTTGTTACAGAGCTGCTTGTAAACTAAAAAGCCTCAAAACTCAAAATAAATGACTGGCTTTCCAGTGTTTTTTGTTTATTTGTTTTTTTATTTGTTTGTTCATTTTTTATTCATTTATTGTTTATTTGTTTATTTTTTAAAAAGTTTTGATCTCCTCTTGTGTTTAAATGACTGTAGCCACAATCTTCACAATCGGAGCCTTAAGCTTAAAAGCTTACAGCGCCTAGTGTTCCCTGGCAGTCTCAATTCCAAGTATTAACTAAGCGCACACGATCGGGATTCCTAAGAGTGCTACGGCCATAAGCAATGACTGTTGGCTGTAGAAGACTATTTGTAATGCCTGTTCTAAGAGTAACTCTTGTTACAGAGCTGCTTGTAAACTAAAAAGCCTCAAAACTCAAAATAAATGACTGGCTTTCCAGTGTTTTTTGTTTATTTGTTTTTTTATTTGTTTGTTCATTTTTTATTCATTTATTGTTTATTTGTTTATTTTTTTTAAGTTTTGATCTCCTCTTGTGTTTAAATGACTGTAGCTACAATCTTCACAATCGGAGCCTTAAGCTCAATGGCTTACAGCGCCTAGTGTTCCCTGGCAGTCTCCATTCCAAGTATTAACTAAGCGCACACGATCGGGATTCCTAAGAGTGCTATGGCCAAAAGCAATGGCTGTTGGCTGTAGAAGACTATTTGTAATGACTGTTCTAAGAGTAACTCTTGTTACAGAGCTGCTTGTAAACTAAAAAGCCTCACAACTCAAAATAAATGACTGGCTGTACAGTGTTTTTTGTTTGTTTGTTTTTTTATTTGTTTGTTTATTTTTTATTCGTTTATTGTTTATTTGTTTATTTTTAAAAAGTTTTGATCTCCTCTTGTGTTTAAATGACTGTAGCCACAATCTTCACAATCGGAGCCTTAAGCTTAAAAGCTTACAGCGCCTAGTGTTCCCTGGCAGTCTCCATTCCAAGTACTAACTAAGCGCACACGATCGGGATTCCTAAGAGTGCTATGGCCAAAAGCAATGGCTGTTGGCTGTAGAAGACTATTTGTAATGACTGTTCTAAGAGTAACTCTTGTTACAGAGCTGCTTGTAAACTAAAAAGCCTCACAACTCAAAATAAATGACTGGCTGTACAGTGTTTTTTGTTTGTTTGTTTTTTATTTGTTTGTTTATTTTTATTCATTTATTGTTTATTTGTTTATTTTTTTAAAGTTTTGATCTCCTCTTGTGTTTAAATGACTGTAGCCACAATCTTCACAATCGGAGCCTTAAGCTTAAAAGCTTACAGCGCCTAGTGTTCCCTGGCAGTCTCCATTCCAAGTACTAACTAAGCGCACACGATCGGGATTCCTAAGAGTGCTATGGCCAAAAGCAATGGCTGTTGGCTGTAGAAGACTATTTGTAATGACTGTTCTAAGAGTAACTCTTGTTACAGAGCTGCTTGTAAACTAAAAAGCCTCACAACTCAAAATAAATGACTGGCTGTACAGTGTTTTTTGTTTGTTTGTTTTTTTATTTGTTTGTTTATTTTTTATTCATTTATTGTTTATTTGTTTATTTTTTAAAAAGTTTTGATCTCCTCTTGTGTTTAAATGACTGTAGCCACAATCTTCACAATCGGAGCCTTAAGCTTAAAAGCTTACAGCGCCTAGTGTTCTCTGGCAGTCTCCATTCCAAGTACTAACTAAGCGCACACGATCGGGATTCCTAAGAGTGCTATGGCCAAAAGCAATGGCTGTTGGCTGTAGAAGACTATTTGTAATGACTGTTCGTTGGCTGTAGAAGACTATTTGTAATGACTGTTCTAAGAGTAACTCTTGTTACAGAGCTGCTTGTAAACTAAAAAGCCTCACAACTCAAAATAAATGACTGGCTGTACAGTGTTTTTTGTTTGTTTGTTTTTTTATTTGTTTGTTTATTTTTTATTCGTTTATTGTTTATTTGTTTATTTTTAAAAAGTTTTGATCTCCTCTTGTGTTTAAATGACTGTAGCCACAATCTTCACAATCGGAGCCTTAAGCTTAAAAGCTTACAGCGCCTAGTGTTCCCTGGCAGTCTCCATTCCAAGTACTAACTAAGCGCACACGATCGGGATTCCTAAGAGTGCTATGGCCAAAAGCAATGGCTGTTGGCTGTAGAAGACTATTTGTAATGACTGTTCTAAGAGTAACTCTTGTTACAGAGCTGCTTGTAAACTAAAAAGCCTCACAACTCAAAATAAATGACTGGCTGTACAGTGTTTTTTGTTTGTTTGTTTTTTATTTGTTTGTTTATTTTTATTCATTTATTGTTTATTTGTTTATTTTTTTAAAGTTTTGATCTCCTCTTGTGTTTAAATGACTGTAGCCACAATCTTCACAATCGGAGCCTTAAGCTTAAAAGCTTACAGCGCCTAGTGTTCCCTGGCAGTCTCCATTCCAAGTACTAACTAAGCGCACACGATCGGGATTCCTAAGAGTGCTATGGCCAAAAGCAATGGCTGTTGGCTGTAGAAGACTATTTGTAATGACTGTTCTAAGAGTAACTCTTGTTACAGAGCTGCTTGTAAACTAAAAAGCCTCACAACTCAAAATAAATGACTGGCTGTACAATGTTTTTTGTTTGTTTGTTTTTTTTATTTGTTTGTTTATTTTTTATTCATTTATTGTTTATTTGTTTATTTTTTAAAAAGTTTTGATCTCCTCTTGTGCTTAAATAACTGTAGCTACAGTCTTCACAATCGGAGCCTTAAGCTTAAAAGCTTACAGCGCCTAGTGTTCCCTGGCAGTCTCCATTCCAAGTACTAACTAAGCGCACACGATCGGGATTCCTAAGAGTGCTATGGCCAAAAGCAATGGCTGTTGGCTGTAGAAAACTATTTGTAATGACTGTTCTGAGAGTAACTCTTGTTACAGAGCTGCTTGTAAACTAAAAAGCCTCACAACTCAAAATAAATGACTGGCTGTACAATGTTTTTTGTTTGTTTGTTTTTTTATTTGTTTGTTTATTTTTTATTCATTTATTGTTTATTTGTTTATTTTTTAAAAAGTTTTGATCTCCTCTTGTGTTTAAATGACTGTAGCCACAATCTTCACAATCGGAGCCTTAAGCTTAAAAGCTTACAGCGCCTAGTGTTCCCTGGCAGTCTCAATTCCAAGTATTAACTAAGCGCACACGATCGGGATTCCTAAGAGTGCTACGGCCATAAGCAATGACTGTTGGCTGTAGAAGACTATTTGTAATGCCTGTTCTAAGAGTAACTCTTGTTACAGAGCTGCTTGTAAACTAAAAAGCCTCAAAACTCAAAATAAATGACTGGCTTTCCAGTGTTTTTTGTTTATTTGTTTTTTTATTTGTTTGTTCATTTTTTATTCATTTATTGTTTATTTGTTTATTTTTTTTAAGTTTTGATCTCCTCTTGTGTTTAAATGACTGTAGCTACAATCTTCACAATCGGAGCCTTAAGCTCAATGGCTTACAGCGCCTAGTGTTCCCTGGCAGTCTCCATTCCAAGTATTAACTAAGCGCACAAGCTCGGGATTCCTAAGAGTGCTATGGCCATAAGCAATGACTGTTGGCTGTAGAAGACAATTTGTAATGACTGTTCTAAGAGCAACTCTTGCTGCTTGTGAACTAAAAAGCCTCACAACTCAAAATAAATGACTGGATTTCCAGTGTTTTTTGTTTGTTTGTTTTTTTATTTGTTTGTTTATTTTTTATTCATTTATTGTTTATTTGTTTATTTTTTAAAAGTTTTGATCTCCTCTTGTGTTTAAATGACTGTAGCCACAATCTTCACAATCGGAGCCTTAAGCTTAAAAGCTTACAGCGCCTAGTGTTCCCTGGCAGTCTCAATTCCAAGTATTAACTAAGCGCACAAGCTCGGGATTCCTAAGAGTGCTATGGCCATAAGCAATGACTGTTGGCTGTAGAAGACAATTTGTAATGACTGTTCTAAGAGCAACTCTTGCTGCTTGTGAACTAAAAAGCCTCACAACTCAAAATAAATGACTGGCTGTACAGTGTTTTTTGTTTGTTTGTTTTTTTATTTGTTTGTTTATTTTTTATTCATTTATTGTTTATTTGTTTATTTTTTTAAAGTTTTGATCTCCTCTTGTGTTTAAATGACTGTAGCCACAATCTTCACAATCGGAGCCTTAAGCTTAAAAGCTTACAGCGCCTAGTGTTCCCTGGCAGTCTCCATTCCAAGTACTAACTAAGCGCACACGATCGGGATTCCTAAGAGTGCTATGGCCAAAAGCAATGGCTGTTGGCTGTAGAAGACTATTTGTAATGACTGTTCTAAGAGTAACTCTTGTTACAGAGCTGCTTGTAAACTAAAAAGCCTCACAACTCAAAATAAATGACTGGCTGTACAGTGTTTTTTGTTTGTTTGTTTTTTTATTTGTTTGTTTATTTTTTATTCGTTTATTGTTTATTTGTTTATTTTTTTAAAGTTTTGATCTCCTCTTGTGTTTAAATGACTGTAGCCACAATCTTCACAATCGGAGCCTTAAGCTTAAAAGCTTACAGCGCCTAGTGTTCCCTGGCAGTCTCCATTCCAAGTACTAACTAAGCGCACACGATCGGGATTCCTAAGAGTGCTATGGCCAAAAGCAATGGCTGTTGGCTGTAGAAGACTATTTGTAATGACTGTTCTAAGAGTAACTCTTGTTACAGAGCTGCTTGTAAACTAAAAGGCCTCACAACTCAAAATAAATGACTGGCTGTACAGTGTTTTTTGTTTGTTTGTTTTTTTATTTGTTTGTTTATTTTTTATTCGTTTATTGTTTATTTGTTTATTTTTAAAAAGTTTTGATCTCCTCTTGTGTTTAAATGACTGTAGCCACAATCTTCACAATCGGAGCCTTAAGCTTAAAAGCTTACAGCGCCTAGTGTTCCCTGGCAGTCTCCATTCCAAGTACTAACTAAGCGCACACGATCGGGATTCCTAAGAGTGCTATGGCCAAAAGCAATGGCTGTTGGCTGTAGAAGACTATTTGTAATGACTGTTCTAAGAGTAACTCTTGTTACAGAGCTGCTTGTAAACTAAAAAGCCTCACAACTCAAAATAAATGACTGGCTGTACAATGTTTTTTGTTTGTTTGTTTTTTTATTTGTTCGTTTAATTTTTATTCATTTATTGTTTATTTGTTTATTTTTTTAAAGTTTTGATCTCCTCTTGTGTTTAAATGACTGTAGCCACAATCTTCACAATCGGAGCCTTAAGCTTAAAAGCTTACAGCGCCTAGTGTTCCCTGGCAGTCTCCATTCCAAGTACTAACTAAGCGCACACGATCGGGATTCCTAAGAGTGCTATGGCCAAAAGCAATGGCTGTTGGCTGTAGAAGACTATTTGTAATGACTGTTCTAAGAGTAACTCTTGTTACAGAGCTGCTTGTAAACTAAAAAGCCTCACAACTCAAAATAAATGACTGGCTGTACAGTGTTTTTTGTTTGTTTGTTTTTTATTTGTTTGTTTATTTTTATTCATTTATTGTTTATTTGTTTATTTTTTTAAAGTTTTGATCTCCTCTTGTGTTTAAATGACTGTAGCCACAATCTTCACAATCGGAGCCTTAAGCTTAAAAGCTTACAGCGCCTAGTGTTCCCTGGCAGTCTCCATTCCAAGTACTAACTAAGCGCACACGATCGGGATTCCTAAGAGTGCTATGGCCAAAAGCAATGGCTGTTGGCTGTAGAAGACTATTTGTAATGACTGTTCTAAGAGTAACTCTTGTTACAGAGCTGCTTGTAAACTAAAAAGCCTCAAAACTCAAAATAAATGACTGGCTTTCCAGTGTTTTTTGTTTATTTGTTTTTTTATTTGTTTGTTCATTTTTTATTCATTTATTGTTTATTTGTTTATTTTTTTTAAAGTTTTGATCTCCTCTTGTGTTTAAATGACTGTAGCTACAATCTTCACAATCGGAGCCTTAAGCTCAATGGCTTACAGCGCCTAGTGTTCCCTGGCAGTCTCCATTCCAAGTATTAACTAAGCGCACAAGCTCGGGATTCCTAAGAGTGCTATGGCCATAAGCAATGACTGTTGGCTGTAGAAGACAATTTGTAATGACTGTTCTAAGAGCAACTCTTGCTGCTTGTGAACTAAAAAGCCTCACAACTCAAAATAAATGACTGGATTTCCAGTGTTTTTTGTTTGTTTGTTTTTTTATTTGTTTGTTTATTTTTTATTCATTTATTGTTTATTTGTTTATTTTTTAAAAGTTTTGATCTCCTCTTGTGTTTAAATGACTGTAGCCACAATCTTCACAATCGGAGCCTTAAGCTTAAAAGCTTACAGCGCCTAGTGTTCCCTGGCAGTCTCAATTCCAAGTATTAACTAAGCGCACAAGCTCGGGATTCCTAAGAGTGCTATGGCCATAAGCAATGACTGTTGGCTGTAGAAGACAATTTGTAATGACTGTTCTAAGAGCAACTCTTGCTGCTTGTGAACTAAAAAGCCTCACAACTCAAAATAAATGACTGGCTGTACAGTGTTTTTTGTTTGTTTGTTTTTTTATTTGTTTGTTTATTTTTTATTCATTTATTGTTTATTTGTTTATTTTTTTAAAGTTTTGATCTCCTCTTGTGTTTAAATGACTGTAGCCACAATCTTCACAATCGGAGCCTTAAGCTTAAAAGCTTACAGCGCCTAGTGTTCCCTGGCAGTCTCCATTCCAAGTACTAACTAAGCGCACACGATCGGGATTCCTAAGAGTGCTATGGCCAAAAGCAATGGCTGTTGGCTGTAGAAGACTATTTGTAATGACTGTTCTAAGAGTAACTCTTGTTACAGAGCTGCTTGTAAACTAAAAAGCCTCACAACTCAAAATAAATGACTGGCTGTACAGTGTTTTTTGTTTGTTTGTTTTTTTATTTGTTTGTTTATTTTTTATTCGTTTATTGTTTATTTGTTTATTTTTAAAAAGTTTTGATCTCCTCTTGTGTTTAAATGACTGTAGCCACAATCTTCACAATCGGAGCCTTAAGCTTAAAAGCTTACAGCGCCTAGTGTTCCCTGGCAGTCTCCATTCCAAGTACTAACTAAGCGCACACGATCGGGATTCCTAAGAGTGCTATGGCCATAAGCAATGACTGTTGGCTGTAGAAGACAATTTGTAATGACTGTTCTAAGAGCAACTCTTGCTGCTTGTGAACTAAAAAGCCTCACAACTCAAAATAAATGACTGGATTTCCAGTGTTTTTTGTTTGTTTGTTTTTTTATTTGTTTGTTTATTTTTTATTCATTTATTGTTTATTTGTTTATTTTTTAAAAGTTTTGATCTCCTCTTGTGTTTAAATGACTGTAGCCACAATCTTCACAATCGGAGCCTTAAGCTTAAAAGCTTACAGCGCCTA
This sequence comes from Hoplias malabaricus, assembly GCF_029633855.1. Classification (NCBI taxonomy): domain Eukaryota; kingdom Metazoa; phylum Chordata; class Actinopteri; order Characiformes; family Erythrinidae; genus Hoplias; species Hoplias malabaricus. Next base: position 48,718,823 of record NC_089801.1, on the reverse strand, counting down.
GTGTTCCCTGGCAGTCTCAATTCCAAGTACTAACTAAGCGCACACGATCGGGATTCCTAAGAGTGCTATGGCCAAAAGCAATGGCTGTTGGCTGTAGAAGACTATTTGTAATGCCTGTTCTAAGAGTAACTCTTGTTACAGAGCTGCTTGTAAACTAAAAAGCCTCACAACTCAAAATAAATGACTGGCTTTCCAGTGTTTTTTGTTTATTTGTTTTTTTATTTGTTTGTTCATTTTTTATTCATTTATTGTTTATTTGTTTATTTTTTTAAGTTTTGATCTCCTCTTGTGTTTAAATGACTGTAGCTACAATCTTCACAATCGGAGCCTTAAGCTCAATGGCTTACAGCGCCTAGTGTTCCCTGGCAGTCTCCATTCCAAGTATTAACTAAGCGCACAAGCTCGGGATTCCTAAGAGTGCTATGGCCATAAGCAATGACTGTTGGCTGTAGAAGACAATTTGTAATGACTGTTCTAAGAGCAACTCTTGCTGCTTGTGAACTAAAAAGCCTCACAACTCAAAATAAATGACTGGATTTCCAGTGTTTTTTGTTTGTTTGTTTTTTTATTTGTTTGTTTATTTTTTATTCATTTATTGTTTATTTGTTTATTTTTTAAAAGTTTTGATCTCCTCTTGTGTTTAAATGACTGTAGCCACAATCTTCACAATCGGAGCCTTAAGCTTAAAAGCTTACAACGCCTAGTGTTCCCTGGCAGTCTCAATTCCAAGTATTAACTAAGCGCACAAGCTCGGGATTCCTAAGAGTGCTACGGCCATAAGCAATGACTGTTGGCTGTAGAAGACTATTTGTAATGCCTGTTCTAAGAGTAACTCTTGTTACAGAGCTGCTTGTAAACTAAAAAGCCTCAAAACTCAAAATAAATGACTGGCTTTCCAGTGTTTTTTGTTTATTTGTTTTTTTACTTGTTTGTTCATTTTTTATTCATTTATTGTTTATTTGTTTATTTTTTTAAAGTTTTGATCTCCTCTTGTGTTTAAATGACTGTAGCCACAATCTTCACAATCGGAGCCTTAAGCTTAAAAGCTTACAGCGCCTAGTGTTCCCTGGCAGTCTCCATTCCAAGTACTAACTAAGCGCACACGATCGGGATTCCTAAGAGTGCTATGGCCAAAAGCAATGGCTGTTGGCTGTAGAAGACTATTTGTAATGACTGTTCTAAGAGTAACTCTTGTTACAGAGCTGCTTGTAAACTAAAAAGCCTCACAACTCAAAATAAATGACTGGCTGTACAGTGTTTTTTGTTTGTTTGTTTTTTTATTTGTTTGTTTATTTTTTATTCGTTTATTGTTTATTTGTTTATTTTTAAAAAGTTTTGATCTCCTCTTGTGTTTAAATGACTGTAGCCACAATCTTCACAATCGGAGCCTTAAGCTTAAAAGCTTACAGCGCCTAGTGTTCCCTGGCAGTCTCCATTCCAAGTACTAACTAATCGCACACGATCGGGATTCCTAAGAGTGCTATGGCCAAAAGCAATGGCTGTTGGCTGTAGAAGACTATTTGTAATGACTGTTCTAAGAGTAACTCTTGTTACAGAGCTGCTTGTAAACTAAAAAGCCTCACAACTCAAAATAAATGACTGGCTGTACAATGTTTTTTGTTTGTTTGTTTTTTTATTTGTTCGTTCAATTTTTATTCATTATTGTTTATTTGTTTATTTTTTTAAAGTTTTGATCTCCTCTTGTGTTTAAATGACTGTAGCCACAATCTTCACAATCGGAGCCTTAAGCTTAAAAGCTTACAGCGCCTAGTGTTCCCTGGCAGTCTCCATTCCAAGTACTAACTAAGCGCACACGATCGGGATTCCTAAGAGTGCTATGGCCAAAAGCAATGGCTGTTGGCTGTAGAAGACTATTTGTAATGACTGTTCTAAGAGTAACTCTTGTTACAGAGCTGCTTGTAAACTAAAAAGCCTCACAACTCAAAATAAATGACTGGCTGTACAGTGTTTTTTGTTTGTTTGTTTTTTATTTGTTTGTTTATTTTTATTCATTTATTGTTTATTTGTTTATTTTTTTAAAGTTTTGATCTCCTCTTGTGTTTAAATGACTGTAGCCACAATCTTCACAATCGGAGCCTTAAGCTTAAAAGCTTACAGCGCCTAGTGTTCCCTGGCAGTCTCCATTCCAAGTACTAACTAAGCGCACACGATCGGGATTCCTAAGAGTGCTATGGCCAAAAGCAATGGCTGTTGGCTGTAGAAGACTATTTGTAATGACTGTTCTAAGAGTAACTCTTGTTACAGAGCTGCTTGTAAACTAAAAAGCCTCAAAACTCAAAATAAATGACTGGCTTTCCAGTGTTTTTTGTTTATTTGTTTTTTTATTTGTTTGTTCATTTTTTATTCATTTATTGTTTATTTGTTTATTTTTTTTAAAGTTTTGATCTCCTCTTGTGTTTAAATGACTGTAGCTACAATCTTCACAATCGGAGCCTTAAGCTCAATGGCTTACAGCGCCTAGTGTTCCCTGGCAGTCTCCATTCCAAGTATTAACTAAGCGCACAAGCTCGGGATTCCTAAGAGTGCTATGGCCATAAGCAATGACTGTTGGCTGTAGAAGACAATTTGTAATGACTGTTCTAAGAGCAACTCTTGCTGCTTGTGAACTAAAAAGCCTCACAACTCAAAATAAATGACTGGATTTCCAGTGTTTTTTGTTTGTTTGTTTTTTTATTTGTTTGTTTATTTTTTATTCATTTATTGTTTATTTGTTTATTTTTTAAAAGTTTTGATCTCCTCTTGTGTTTAAATGACTGTAGCCACAATCTTCACAATCGGAGCCTTAAGCTTAAAAGCTTACAGCGCCTAGTGTTCCCTGGCAGTCTCAATTCCAAGTATTAACTAAGCGCACAAGCTCGGGATTCCTAAGAGTGCTATGGCCATAAGCAATGACTGTTGGCTGTAGAAGACAATTTGTAATGACTGTTCTAAGAGCAACTCTTGCTGCTTGTGAACTAAAAAGCCTCACAACTCAAAATAAATGACTGGCTGTACAGTGTTTTTTGTTTGTTTGTTTTTTTATTTGTTTGTTTATTTTTTATTCATTTATTGTTTATTTGTTTATTTTTTAAAAGTTTTGATCTCCTCTTGTGTTTAAATGACTGTAGCCACAATCTTCACAATCGGAGCCTTAAGCTTAAAAGCTTACAGCGCCTAGTGTTCCCTGGCAGTCTCAATTCCAAGTACTAACTAAGCGCACACGATCGGGATTCCTAAGAGTGCTATGGCCAAAAGCAATGGCTGTTGGCTGTAGAAGACTATTTGTAATGCCTGTTCTAAGAGTAACTCTTGTTACAGAGCTGCTTGTAAACTAAAAAGCCTCACAACTCAAAATAAATGACTGGCTTTCCAGTGTTTTTTGTTTATTTGTTTTTTTATTTGTTTGTTCATTTTTTATTCATTTATTGTTTATTTGTTTATTTTTTTAAGTTTTGATCTCCTCTTGTGTTTAAATGACTGTAGCTACAATCTTCACAATCGGAGCCTTAAGCTCAATGGCTTACAGCGCCTAGTGTTCCCTGGCAGTCTCCATTCCAAGTATTAACTAAGCGCACAAGCTCGGGATTCCTAAGAGTGCTATGGCCATAAGCAATGACTGTTGGCTGTAGAAGACAATTTGTAATGACTGTTCTAAGAGCAACTCTTGCTGCTTGTGAACTAAAAAGCCTCACAACTCAAAATAAATGACTGGATTTCCAGTGTTTTTTGTTTGTTTGTTTTTTTATTTGTTTGTTTATTTTTTATTCATTTATTGTTTATTTGTTTATTTTTTAAAAGTTTTGATCTCCTCTTGTGTTTAAATGACTGTAGCCACAATCTTCACAATCGGAGCCTTAAGCTTAAAAGCTTACAACGCCTAGTGTTCCCTGGCAGTCTCAATTCCAAGTATTAACTAAGCGCACAAGCTCGGGATTCCTAAGAGTGCTACGGCCATAAGCAATGACTGTTGGCTGTAGAAGACTATTTGTAATGCCTGTTCTAAGAGTAACTCTTGTTACAGAGCTGCTTGTAAACTAAAAAGCCTCAAAACTCAAAATAAATGACTGGCTTTCCAGTGTTTTTTGTTTATTTGTTTTTTTACTTGTTTGTTCATTTTTTATTCATTTATTGTTTATTTGTTTATTTTTTTAAAGTTTTGATCTCCTCTTGTGTTTAAATGACTGTAGCCACAATCTTCACAATCGGAGCCTTAAGCTTAAAAGCTTACAGCGCCTAGTGTTCCCTGGCAGTCTCCATTCCAAGTACTAACTAAGCGCACACGATCGGGATTCCTAAGAGTGCTATGGCCAAAAGCAATGGCTGTTGGCTGTAGAAGACTATTTGTAATGACTGTTCTAAGAGTAACTCTTGTTACAGAGCTGCTTGTAAACTAAAAAGCCTCACAACTCAAAATAAATGACTGGCTGTACAGTGATTTTTGTTTGTTTGTTTTTTTATTTGTTTGTTTATTTTTTATTCGTTTATTGTTTATTTGTTTATTTTTAAAAAGTTTTGATCTCCTCTTGTGTTTAAATGACTGTAGCCACAATCTTCACAATCGGAGCCTTAAGCTTAAAAGCTTACAGCGCCTAGTGTTCCCTGGCAGTCTCCATTCCAAGTACTAACTAATCGCACACGATCGGGATTCCTAAGAGTGCTATGGCCAAAAGCAATGGCTGTTGGCTGTAGAAGACTATTTGTAATGACTGTTCTAAGAGTAACTCTTGTTACAGAGCTGCTTGTAAACTAAAAAGCCTCACAACTCAAAATAAATGACTGGCTGTACAATGTTTTTTGTTTGTTTGTTTTTTTATTTGTTCGTTCAATTTTTATTCATTTATTGTTTATTTGTTTATTTTTTTAAAGTTTTGATCTCCTCTTGTGTTTAAATGACTGTAGCCACAATCTTCACAATCGGAGCCTTAAGCTTAAAAGCTTACAGCGCCTAGTGTTCCCTGGCAGTCTCCATTCCAAGTACTAACTAAGCGCACACGATCGGGATTCCTAAGAGTGCTATGGCCAAAAGCAATGGCTGTTGGCTGTAGAAGACTATTTGTAATGACTGTTCTAAGAGTAACTCTTGTTACAGAGCTGCTTGTAAACTAAAAAGCCTCACAACTCAAAATAAATGACTGGCTGTACAGTGTTTTTTGTTTGTTTGTTTTTTATTTGTTTGTTTATTTTTATTCATTTATTGTTTATTTGTTTATTTTTTTAAAGTTTTGATCTCCTCTTGTGTTTAAATGACTGTAGCCACAATCTTCACAATCGGAGCCTTAAGCTTAAAAGCTTACAGCGCCTAGTGTTCCCTGGCAGTCTCCATTCCAAGTACTAACTAAGCGCACACGATCGGGATTCCTAAGAGTGCTATGGCCAAAAGCAATGGCTGTTGGCTGTAGAAGACTATTTGTAATGACTGTTCTAAGAGTAACTCTTGTTACAGAGCTGCTTGTAAACTAAAAAGCCTCACAACTCAAAATAAATGACTGGCTGTACAGTGTTTTTTGTTTGTTTGTTTTTTATTTGTTTGTTTATTTTTTATTCATTTATTGTTTATTTGTTTATTTTTTTAAAGTTTTGATCTCCTCTTGTGTTTAAATGACTGTAGCCACAATCTTCACAATCGGAGCCTTAAGCTTAAAAGCTTACAGCGCCTAGTGTTCCCTGGCAGTCTCCATTCCAAGTACTAACTAAGCGCACACGATCGGGATTCCTAAGAGTGCTATGGCCATAAGCAATGACTGTTGGCTGTAGAAGACAATTTGTAATGACTGTTCTAAGAGCAACTCTTGCTGCTTGTGAACTAAAAAGCCTCACAACTCAAAATAAATGACTGGATTTCCAGTGTTTTTTGTTTGTTTGTTTTTTTATTTGTTTGTTTATTTTTTATTCATTTATTGTTTAAAAAGTTTTGATCTCCTCTTGTGTTTAAATGACTGTAGCCACAATCTTCACAATCGGAGCCTTAAGCTTAAAAGCTTACAGCGCCTAGTGTTCCCTGGCAGTCTCCATTCCAAGTACTAACTAAGCGCACACGATCGGGATTCCTAAGAGTGCTATGGCCAAAAGCAATGGCTGTTGGCTGTAGAAGACTATTTGTAATGACTGTTCTAAGAGTAACTCTTGTTACAGAGCTGCTTGTAAACTAAAAAGCCTCACAACTCAAAATAAATGACTGGCTGTACAGTGATTTTTGTTTGTTTGTTTTTTTATTTGTTTGTTTATTTTTTATTCATTTATTGTTTATTTGTTTATTTTTTAAAAAGTTTTGATCTCCTCTTGTGTTTAAATGACTGTAGTCACAATCTTCACAATCGGAGCCTTAAGCTTAAAAGCTTACAGCGCCTAGTGTTCCCTGGCAGTCTCCATTCCAAGTATTAACTAAGCGCACAAGATCGGGATTCCTAAGAGTGCTATGGCCAAAAGCAATGGCTGTTGGCTGTAGAAGACTATTTGTAATGACTGTTCTAAGAGTAACTCTTGTTACAGAGCTGCTTGTAAACTAAAAAGCCTCACAACTCAAAATAAATGACTGGCTGAACAATGTTTTTTGTTTGTTTGTTTTTTTATTTGTTTGTTTATTTTTTATTCATTTATTGTTTATTTGTTTATTTTTAAAAAGTTTTGATCTCCTCTTGTGTTTAAATGACTGTAGCCACAATCTTCACAATCGGAGCCTTAAGCTTAAAAGCTTACAGCGCCTAGTGTTCCCTGGCAGTCTCCATTCCAAGTACTAACTAAGCGCACACGATCGGGATTCCTAAGAGTGCTATGGCCAAAAGCAATGGCTGTTGGCTGTAGAAGACTATTTGTAATGACTGTTCTAAGAGTAACTCTTGTTACAGAGCTGCTTGTAAACTAAAAAGCCTCACAACTCAAAATAAATGACTGGCTGTACAGTGATTTTTGTTTGTTTGTTTTTTTATTTGTTTGTTTATTTTTTATTCATTTATTGTTTATTTGTTTATTTTTTAAAAAGTTTTGATCTCCTCTTGTGTTTAAATGACTGTAGCCACAATCTTCACAATCGGAGCCTTAAGCTTAAAAGCTTACAGCGCCTAGTGTTCCCTGGCAGTCTCCATTCCAAGTACTAACTAAGCGCACACGATCGGGATTCCTAAGAGTGCTATGGCCAAAAGCAATGGCTGTTGGCTGTAGAAGACTATTTGTAATGACTGTTCTAAGAGTAACTCTTGTTACAGAGCTGCTTGTAAACTAAAAAGCCTCACAACTCAAAATAAATGACTGGCTGAACAATGTTTTTTGTTTGTTTGTTTTTTTATTTGTTTGTTTATTTTTTATTCATTTATTGTTTATTTGTTTATTTTTAAAAAGTTTTGATCTCCTCTTGTGTTTAAATGACTGTAGCCACAATCTTCACAATCGGAGCCTTAAGCTTAAAAGCTTACAGCGCCTAGTGTTCCCTGGCAGTCTCCATTCCAAGTACTAACTAAGCGCACACGATCGGGATTCCTAAGAGTGCTATGGCCAAAAGCAATGGCTGTTGGCTGTAGAAGACTATTTGTAATGACTGTTCTAAGAGTAACTCTTGTTACAGAGCTGCTTGTAAACTAAAAAGCCTCACAACTCAAAATAAATGACTGGCTGTACAGTGATTTTTGTTTGTTTGTTTTTTTATTTGTTTGTTTATTTTTTATTCATTTATTGTTTATTTGTTTATTTTTTAAAAAGTTTTGATCTCCTCTTGTGTTTAAATGACTGTAGCCACAATCTTCACAATCGGAGCCTTAAGCTTAAAAGCTTACAGCGCCTAGTGTTCCCTGGCAGTCTCCATTCCAAGTACTAACTAAGCGCACACGATCGGGATTCCTAAGAGTGCTATGGCCAAAAGCAATGGCTGTTGGCTGTAGAAGACTATTTGTAATGACTGTTCTAAGAGTAACTCTTGTTACAGAGCTGCTTGTAAACTAAAAAGCCTCACAACTCAAAATAAATGACTGGCTGTACAGTGTTTTTTGTTTGTTTGTTTTTTTATTCGTTTGTTTATTTTTTATTCATTTATTGTTTATTTGTTTATTTTTTTAAAGTTTTGATCTCCTCTTGTGTTTAAATGACTGTAGCCACAATCTTCACAATCGGAGCCTTAAGCTTAAAAGCTTACAGCGCCTAGTGTTCCCTGGCAGTCTCCATTCCAAGTACTAACTAAGCGCACACGATCGGGATTCCTAAGAGTGCTATGGCCAAAAGCAATGGCTGTTGGCTGTAGAAGACTATTTGTAATGACTGTTCTAAGAGTAACTCTTGTTACAGAGCTGCTTGTAAACTAAAAAGCCTCACAACTCAAAATAAATGACTGGCTGTACAGTGTTTTTTGTTTGTTTGTTTTTTTATTTGTTTGTTTATTTTTTATTCATTTATTGTTTATTTGTTTATTTTTAAAAAGTTTTGATCTCCTCTTGTGTTTAAATGACTGTAGCCACAATCTTCACAATCGGAGCCTTAAGCTTAAAAGCTTACAGCGCCTAGTGTTCCCTGGCAGTCTCCATTCCAAGTACTAACTAAGCGCACACGATCGGGATTCCTAAGAGTGCTATGGCCAAAAGCAATGGCTGTTGGCTGTAGAAGACTATTTGTAATGACTGTTCTAAGAGTAACTCTTGTTACAGAGCTGCTTGTAAACTAAAAAGCCTCACAACTCAAAATAAATGACTGGCTGTACAGTGATTTTTGTTTGTTTGTTTTTTTATTTGTTTGTTTATTTTTTATTCATTTATTGTTTATTTGTTTATTTTTTAAAAAGTTTTGATCTCCTCTTGTGTTTAAATGACTGTAGCCACAATCTTCACAATCGGAGCCTTAAGCTTAAAAGCTTACAGCGCCTAGTGTTCCCTGGCAGTCTCCATTCCAAGTACTAACTAAGCGCACACGATCGGGATTCCTAAGAGTGCTATGGCCAAAAGCAATGGCTGTTGGCTGTAGAAGACTATTTGTAATGACTGTTCTAAGAGTAACTCTTGTTACAGAGCTGCTTGTAAACTAAAAAGCCTCACAACTCAAAATAAATGACTGGCTGTACAGTGATTTTTGTTTGTTTGTTTTTTTATTTGTTTGTTTATTTTTTATTCATTTATTGTTTATTTGTTTATTTTTTAAAAAGTTTTGATCTCCTCTTGTGTTTAAATGACTGTAGCCACAATCTTCACAATCGGAGCCTTAAGCTTAAAAGCTTACAGCGCCTAGTGTTCCCTGGCAGTCTCCATTCCAAGTACTAACTAAGCGCACACGATCGGGATTCCTAAGAGTGCTATGGCCAAAAGCAATGGCTGTTGGCTGTAGAAGACTATTTGTAATGACTGTTCTAAGAGTAACTCTTGTTACAGAGCTGCTTGTAAACTAAAAAGCCTCACAACTCAAAATAAATGACTGGCTGTACAGTGATTTTTGTTTGTTTGTTTTTTTATTTGTTTGTTTATTTTTTATTCATTTATTGTTTATTTGTTTATTTTTTAAAAAGTTTTGATCTCCTCTTGTGTTTAAATGACTGTAGCCACAATCTTCACAATCGGAGCCTTAAGCTTAAAAGATTACAGCGCCTAGTGTTCCCTGGCAGTCTCCATTCCAAGTACTAACTAAGCGCACACGATCGGGATTCCTAAGAGTGCTATGGCCAAAAGCAATGGCTGTTGGCTGTAGAAGACTATTTGTAATGACTGTTCTAAGAGTAACTCTTGTTACAGAGCTGCTTGTAAACTAAAAAGCCTCACAACTCAAAATAAATGACTGGCTGTACAGTGTTTTTTGTTTGTTTGTTTTTTTATTCGTTTGTTTATTTTTTATTCATTTATTGTTTATTTGTTTATTTTTTTAAAGTTTTGATCTCCTCTTGTGTTTAAATGACTGTAGCCACAATCTTCACAATCGGAGCCTTAAGCTTAAAAGCTTACAGCGCCTAGTGTTCCCTGGCAGTCTCCATTCCAAGTACTAACTAAGCGCACACGATCGGGATTCCTAAGAGTGCTATGGCCAAAAGCAATGGCTGTTGGCTGTAGAAGACTATTTGTAACGACTGTTCTAAGAGTAACTCTTGTTACAGAGCTGCTTGTAAACTAAAAAGCCTCACAACTCAAAATAAATGACTGGCTGTACAGTGTTTTTTGTTTGTTTGTTTTTTTATTTGTTTGTTTATTTTTTATTCATTTATTGTTTATTTGTTTATTTTTTTAAAGTTTTGATCTCCTCTTGTGTTTAAATGACTGTAGCCACAATCTTCACAATCGGAGCCTTAAGCTTAAAAGCTTACAGCGCCTAGTGTTCCCTGGCAGTCTCCATTCCAAGTACTAACTAAGCGCACACGATCGGGATTCCTAAGAGTGCTATGGCCAAAAGCAATGGCTGTTGGCTGTAGAAGACTATTTGTAATGACTGTTCTAAGAGTAACTCTTGTTACAGAGCTGCTTGTAAACTAAAAAGCCTCACAACTCAAAATAAATGACTGGCTGTACAGTGATTTTTGTTTGTTTGTTTTTTTATTTGTTTGTTTATTTTTTATTCATTTATTGTTTATTTGTTTATTTTTTAAAAAGTTTTGATCTCCTCTTGTGTTTAAATGACTGTAGCCACAATCTTCACAATCGGAGCCTTAAGCTTAAAAGCTTACAGCGCCTAGTGTTCCCTGGCAGTCTCCATTCCAAGTACTAACTAAGCGCACACGATCGGGATTCCTAAGAGTGCTATGGCCAAAAGCAATGGCTGTTGGCTGTAGAAGACTATTTGTAATGACTGTTCTAAGAGTAACTCTTGTTACAGAGCTGCTTGTAAACTAAAAAGCCTCACAACTCAAAATAAATGACTGGCTGAACAATGTTTTTTGTTTGTTTGTTTTTTTATTTGTTTGTTTATTTTTTATTCATTTATTGTTTATTTGTTTATTTTTAAAAAGTTTTGATCTCCTCTTGTGTTTAAATGACTGTAGCCACAATCTTCACAATCGGAGCCTTAAGCTTAAAAGCTTACAGCGCCTAGTGTTCCCTGGCAGTCTCCATTCCAAGTACTAACTAAGCGCACACGATCGGGATTCCTAAGAGTGCTATGGCCAAAAGCAATGGCTGTTGGCTGTAGAAGACTATTTGTAATGACTGTTCTAAGAGTAACTCTTGTTACAGAGCTGCTTGTAAACTAAAAAGCCTCACAACTCAAAATAAATGACTGGCTGTACAGTGATTTTTGTTTGTTTGTTTTTTTATTTGTTTGTTTATTTTTTATTCATTTATTGTTTATTTGTTTATTTTTTAAAAAGTTTTGATCTCCTCTTGTGTTTAAATGACTGTAGCCACAATCTTCACAATCGGAGCCTTAAGCTTAAAAGCTTACAGCGCCTAGTGTTCCCTGGCAGTCTCCATTCCAAGTACTAACTAAGCGCACACGATCGGGATTCCTAAGAGTGCTATGGCCAAAAGCAATGGCTGTTGGCTGTAGAAGACTATTTGTAATGACTGTTCTAAGAGTAACTCTTGTTACAGAGCTGCTTGTAAACTAAAAAGCCTCACAACTCAAAATAAATGACTGGCTGTACAGTGATTTTTGTTTGTTTGTTTTTTTATTTGTTTGTTTATTTTTTATTCATTTATTGTTTATTTGTTTATTTTTTAAAAAGTTTTGATCTCCTCTTGTGTTTAAATGACTGTAGCCACAATCTTCACAATCGGAGCCTTAAGCTTAAAAGCTTACAGCGCCTAGTGTTCCCTGGCAGTCTCCATTCCAAGTACTAACTAAGCGCACACGATCGGGATTCCTAAGAGTGCTATGGCCAAAAGCAATGGCTGTTGGCTGTAGAAGACTATTTGTAATGACTGTTCTAAGAGTAACTCTTGTTACAGAGCTGCTTGTAAACTAAAAAGCCTCACAACTCAAAATAAATGACTGGCTGTACAGTGTTTTTTGTTTGTTTGTTTTTTTATTCGTTTGTTTATTTTTTATTCATTTATTGTTTATTTGTTTATTTTTTTAAAGTTTTGATCTCCTCTTGTGTTTAAATGACTGTAGCCACAATCTTCACAATCGGAGCCTTAAGCTTAAAAGCTTACAGCGCCTAGTGTTCCCTGGCAGTCTCCATTCCAAGTACTAACTAAGCGCACACGATCGGGATTCCTAAGAGTGCTATGGCCAAAAGCAATGGCTGTTGGCTGTAGAAGACTATTTGTAATGACTGTTCTAAGAGTAACTCTTGTTACAGAGCTGCTTGTAAACTAAAAAGCCTCACAACTCAAAATAAATGACTGGCTGTACAGTGTTTTTTGTTTGTTTGTTTTTTTATTTGTTTGTTTATTTTTTATTCATTTATTGTTTATTTGTTTATTTTTAAAAAGTTTTGATCTCCTCTTGTGTTTAAATGACTGTAGCCACAATCTTCACAATCGGAGCCTTAAGCTTAAAAGCTTACAGCGCCTAGTGTTCCCTGGCAGTCTCCATTCCAAGTACTAACTAAGCGCACACGATCGGGATTCCTAAGAGTGCTATGGCCAAAAGCAATGGCTGTTGGCTGTAGAAGACTATTTGTAATGACTGTTCTAAGAGTAACTCTTGTTACAGAGCTGCTTGTAAACTAAAAAGCCTCACAACTCAAAATAAATGACTGGCTGTACAGTGATTTTTGTTTGTTTGTTTTTTTATTTGTTTGTTTATTTTTTATTCATTTATTGTTTATTTGTTTATTTTTTAAAAAGTTTTGATCTCCTCTTGTGTTTAAATGACTGTAGCCACAATCTTCACAATCGGAGCCTTAAGCTTAAAAGCTTACAGCGCCTAGTGTTCCCTGGCAGTCTCCATTCCAAGTACTAACTAAGCGCACACGATCGGGATTCCTAAGAGTGCTATGGCCAAAAGCAATGGCTGTTGGCTGTAGAAGACTATTTGTAATGACTGTTCTAAGAGTAACTCTTGTTACAGAGCTGCTTGTAAACTAAAAAGCCTCACAACTCAAAATAAATGACTGGCTGTACAGTGATTTTTGTTTGTTTGTTTTTTTATTTGTTTGTTTATTTTTTATTCATTTATTGTTTATTTGTTTATTTTTAAAAAGTTTTGATCTCCTCTTGTGTTTAAATGACTGTAGCCACAATCTTCACAATCGGAGCCTTAAGCTTAAAAGATTACAGCGCCTAGTGTTCCCTGGCAGTCTCCATTCCAAGTACTAACTAAGCGCACACGATCGGGATTCCTAAGAGTGCTATGGCCAAAAGCAATGGCTGTTGGCTGTAGAAGACTATTTGTAATGACTGTTCTAAGAGTAACTCTTGTTACAGAGCTGCTTGTAAACTAAAAAGCCTCACAACTCAAAATAAATGACTGGCTGTACAGTGTTTTTTGTTTGTTTGTTTTTTTATTCGTTTGTTTATTTTTTATTCATTTATTGTTTATTTGTTTATTTTTTTAAAGTTTTGATCTCCTCTTGTGTTTAAATGACTGTAGCCACAATCTTCACAATCGGAGCCTTAAGCTTAAAAGCTTACAGCGCCTAGTGTTCCCTGGCAGTCTCCATTCCAAGTACTAACTAAGCGCACACGATCGGGATTCCTAAGAGTGCTATGGCCAAAAGCAATGGCTGTTGGCTGTAGAAGACTATTTGTAATGACTGTTCTAAGAGTAACTCTTGTTACAGAGCTGCTTGTAAACTAAAAAGCCTCACAACTCAAAATAAATGACTGGCTGTACAGTGTTTTTTGTTTGTTTGTTTTTTTATTTGTTTGTTTATTTTTTATTCATTTATTGTTTATTTGTTTATTTTTTTAAAGTTTTGATCTCCTCTTGTGTTTAAATGACTGTAGCCACAATCTTCACAATCGGAGCCTTAAGCTTAAAAGCTTACAGCGCCTAGTGTTCCCTGGCAGTCTCCATTCCAAGTACTAACTAAGCGCACACGATCGGGATTCCTAAGAGTGCTATGGCCAAAAGCAATGGCTGTTGGCTGTAGAAGACTATTTGTAATGACTGTTCTAAGAGTAACTCTTGTTACAGAGCTGCTTGTAAACTAAAAAGCCTCACAACTCAAAATAAATGACTGGCTGTACAGTGATTTTTGTTTGTTTGTTTTTTTATTTGTTTGTTTATTTTTTATTCATTTATTGTTTATTTGTTTATTTTTTAAAAAGTTTTGATCTCCTCTTGTGTTTAAATGACTGTAGCCACAATCTTCACAATCGGAGCCTTAAGCTTAAAAGCTTACAGCGCCTAGTGTTCCCTGGCAGTCTCCATTCCAAGTACTAACTAAGCGCACACGATCGGGATTCCTAAGAGTGCTATGGCCAAAAGCAATGGCTGTTGGCTGTAGAAGACTATTTGTAATGACTGTTCTAAGAGTAACTCTTGTTACAGAGCTGCTTGTAAACTAAAAAGCCTCACAACTCAAAATAAATGACTGGCTGAACAATGTTTTTTGTTTGTTTGTTTTTTTATTTGTTTGTTTATTTTTTATTCATTTATTGTTTATTTGTTTATTTTTAAAAAGTTTTGATCTCCTCTTGTGTTTAAATGACTGTAGCCACAATCTTCACAATCGGAGCCTTAAGCTTAAAAGCTTACAGCGCCTAGTGTTCCCTGGCAGTCTCCATTCCAAGTACTAACTAAGCGCACACGATCGGGATTCCTAAGAGTGCTATGGCCAAAAGCAATGGCTGTTGGCTGTAGAAGACTATTTGTAATGACTGTTCTAAGAGTAACTCTTGTTACAGAGCTGCTTGTAAACTAAAAAGCCTCACAACTCAAAATAAATGACTGGCTGTACAGTGATTTTTGTTTGTTTGTTTTTTTATTTGTTTGTTTATTTTTTATTCATTTATTGTTTATTTGTTTATTTTTTAAAAAGTTTTGATCTCCTCTTGTGTTTAAATGACTGTAGCCACAATCTTCACAATCGGAGCCTTAAGCTTAAAAGCTTACAGCGCCTAGTGTTCCCTGGCAGTCTCCATTCCAAGTACTAACTAAGCGCACACGATCGGGATTCCTAAGAGTGCTATGGCCAAAAGCAATGGCTGTTGGCTGTAGAAGACTATTTGTAATGACTGTTCTAAGAGTAACTCTTGTTACAGAGCTGCTTGTAAACTAAAAAGCCTCACAACTCAAAATAAATGACTGGCTGTACAGTGATTTTTGTTTGTTTGTTTTTTTATTTGTTTGTTTATTTTTTATTCATTTATTGTTTATTTGTTTATTTTTTAAAAAGTTTTGATCTCCTCTTGTGTTTAAATGACTGTAGCCACAATCTTCACAATCGGAGCCTTAAGCTTAAAAGCTTACAGCGCCTAGTGTTCCCTGGCAGTCTCCATTCCAAGTACTAACTAAGCGCACACGATCGGGATTCCTAAGAGTGCTATGGCCAAAAGCAATGGCTGTTGGCTGTAGAAGACTATTTGTAATGACTGTTCTAAGAGTAACTCTTGTTACAGAGCTGCTTGTAAACTAAAAAGCCTCACAACTCAAAATAAATGACTGGCTGTACAGTGTTTTTTGTTTGTTTGTTTTTTTATTCGTTTGTTTATTTTTTATTCATTTATTGTTTATTTGTTTATTTTTTTAAAGTTTTGATCTCCTCTTGTGTTTAAATGACTGTAGCCACAATCTTCACAATCGGAGCCTTAAGCTTAAAAGCTTACAGCGCCTAGTGTTCCCTGGCAGTCTCCATTCCAAGTACTAACTAAGCGCACACGATCGGGATTCCTAAGAGTGCTATGGCCAAAAGCAATGGCTGTTGGCTGTAGAAGACTATTTGTAATGACTGTTCTAAGAGTAACTCTTGTTACAGAGCTGCTTGTAAACTAAAAAGCCTCACAACTCAAAATAAATGACTGGCTGTACAGTGTTTTTTGTTTGTTTGTTTTTTTATTTGTTTGTTTATTTTTTATTCATTTATTGTTTATTTGTTTATTTTTAAAAAGTTTTGATCTCCTCTTGTGTTTAAATGACTGTAGCCACAATCTTCACAATCGGAGCCTTAAGCTTAAAAGCTTACAGCGCCTAGTGTTCCCTGGCAGTCTCCATTCCAAGTACTAACTAAGCGCACACGATCGGGATTCCTAAGAGTGCTATGGCCAAAAGCAATGGCTGTTGGCTGTAGAAGACTATTTGTAATGACTGTTCTAAGAGTAACTCTTGTTACAGAGCTGCTTGTAAACTAAAAAGCCTCACAACTCAAAATAAATGACTGGCTGTACAGTGATTTTTGTTTGTTTGTTTTTTTATTTGTTTGTTTATTTTTTATTCATTTATTGTTTATTTGTTTATTTTTTAAAAAGTTTTGATCTCCTCTTGTGTTTAAATGACTGTAGCCACAATCTTCACAATCGGAGCCTTAAGCTTAAAAGCTTACAGCGCCTAGTGTTCCCTGGCAGTCTCCATTCCAAGTACTAACTAAGCGCACACGATCGGGATTCCTAAGAGTGCTATGGCCAAAAGCAATGGCTGTTGGCTGTAGAAGACTATTTGTAATGACTGTTCTAAGAGTAACTCTTGTTACAGAGCTGCTTGTAAACTAAAAAGCCTCACAACTCAAAATAAATGACTGGCTGAACAATGTTTTTTGTTTGTTTGTTTTTTTATTTGTTTGTTTATTTTTTATTCATTTATTGTTTATTTGTTTATTTTTAAAAAGTTTTGATCTCCTCTTGTGTTTAAATGACTGTAGCCACAATCTTCACAATCGGAGCCTTAAGCTTAAAAGCTTACAGCGCCTAGTGTTCCCTGGCAGTCTCCATTCCAAGTACTAACTAAGCGCACACGATCGGGATTCCTAAGAGTGCTATGGCCAAAAGCAATGGCTGTTGGCTGTAGAAGACTATTTGTAATGACTGTTCTAAGAGTAACTCTTGTTACAGAGCTGCTTGTAAACTAAAAAGCCTCACAACTCAAAATAAATGACTGGCTGTACAGTGATTTTTGTTTGTTTGTTTTTTTATTTGTTTGTTTATTTTTTATTCATTTATTGTTTATTTGTTTATTTTTTAAAAAGTTTTGATCTCCTCTTGTGTTTAAATGACTGTAGCCACAATCTTCACAATCGGAGCCTTAAGCTTAAAAGCTTACAGCGCCTAGTGTTCCCTGGCAGTCTCCATTCCAAGTACTAACTAAGCGCACACGATCGGGATTCCTAAGAGTGCTATGGCCAAAAGCAATGGCTGTTGGCTGTAGAAGACTATTTGTAATGACTGTTCTAAGAGTAACTCTTGTTACAGAGCTGCTTGTAAACTAAAAAGCCTCACAACTCAAAATAAATGACTGGCTGTACAGTGATTTTTGTTTGTTTGTTTTTTTATTTGTTTGTTTATTTTTTATTCATTTATTGTTTATTTGTTTATTTTTTAAAAAGTTTTGATCTCCTCTTGTGTTTAAATGACTGTAGCCACAATCTTCACAATCGGAGCCTTAAGCTTAAAAGATTACAGCGCCTAGTGTTCCCTGGCAGTCTCCATTCCAAGTACTAACTAAGCGCACACGATCGGGATTCCTAAGAGTGCTATGGCCAAAAGCAATGGCTGTTGGCTGTAGAAGACTATTTGTAATGACTGTTCTAAGAGTAACTCTTGTTACAGAGCTGCTTGTAAACTAAAAAGCCTCACAACTCAAAATAAATGACTGGCTGTACAGTGTTTTTTGTTTGTTTGTTTTTTTATTCGTTTGTTTATTTTTTATTCATTTATTGTTTATTTGTTTATTTTTTTAAAGTTTTGATCTCCTCTTGTGTTTAAATGACTGTAGCCACAATCTTCACAATCGGAGCCTTAAGCTTAAAAGCTTACAGCGCCTAGTGTTCCCTGGCAGTCTCCATTCCAAGTACTAACTAAGCGCACACGATCGGGATTCCTAAGAGTGCTATGGCCAAAAGCAATGGCTGTTGGCTGTAGAAGACTATTTGTAATGACTGTTCTAAGAGTAACTCTTGTTACAGAGCTGCTTGTAAACTAAAAAGCCTCACAACTCAAAATAAATGACTGGCTGTACAGTGTTTTTTGTTTGTTTGTTTTTTTATTTGTTTGTTTATTTTTTATTCATTTATTGTTTATTTGTTTATTTTTTTAAAGTTTTGATCTCCTCTTGTGTTTAAATGACTGTAGCCACAATCTTCACAATCGGAGCCTTAAGCTTAAAAGCTTACAGCGCCTAGTGTTCCCTGGCAGTCTCCATTCCAAGTACTAACTAAGCGCACACGATCGGGATTCCTAAGAGTGCTATGGCCAAAAGCAATGGCTGTTGGCTGTAGAAGACTATTTGTAATGACTGTTCTAAGAGTAACTCTTGTTACAGAGCTGCTTGTAAACTAAAAAGCCTCACAACTCAAAATAAATGACTGGCTGTACAGTGTTTTTTGTTTGTTTGTTTTTTTATTTGTTTGTTTATTTTTTATTCATTTATTGTTTATTTGTTTATTTTTTAAAAAGTTTTGATCTCCTCTTGTGTTTAAATGACTGTAGCCACAATCTTCACAATCGGAGCCTTAAGCTTAAAAGCTTACAGCGCCTAGTGTTCCCTGGCAGTCTCCATTCCAAGTATTAACTAAGCGCACAAGATCGGGATTCCTAAGAGTGCTATGGCCAAAAGCAATGGCTGTTGGCTGTAGAAGACTATTTGTAATGACTGTTCTAAGAGTAACTCTTGTTACAGAGCTGCTTGTAAACTAAAAAGCCTCACAACTCAAAATAAATGACTGGCTGTACAATGTTTTTTGTTTGTTTTTTTATTTGTTTGTTTATTTTTTATTCATTTATTGTTTATTTGTTTATTTTTTAAAAAGTTTTGATCTCCTCTTGTGTTTAAATGACTGTAGCCACAATCTTCACAATCGGAGCCTTAAGCTTAAAAGCTTACAGCGCCTAGTGTTCCCTGGCAGTCTCCATTCCAAGTACTAACTAAGCGCACACGATCGGGATTCCTAAGAGTGCTATGGCCAAAAGCAATGGCTGTTGGCTGTAGAAGACTATTTGTAATGACTGTTCTAAGAGTAACTCTTGTTACAGAGCTGCTTGTAAACTAAAAAGCCTCACAACTCAAAATAAATGACTGGCTGAACAATGTTTTTTGTTTGTTTGTTTTTTTATTTGTTTGTTTATTTTTTATTCATTTATTGTTTATTTGTTTATTTTTTTAAAGTTTTGATCTCCTCTTGTGTTTAAATGACTGTAGCCACAATCTTCACAATCGGAGCCTTAAGCTTAAAAGCTTACAGCGCCTAGTGTTTCCTGGCAGTCTCCATTCCAAGTACTAACTAAGCGCACACGATCGGGATTCCTAAGAGTGCTATGGCCAAAAGCAATGGCTGTTGGCTGTAGAAGACTATTTGTAATGACTGTTCTAAGAGTAACTCTTGTTACAGAGCTGCTTGTAAACTAAAAAGCCTCACAACTCAAAATAAATGACTGGCTGAACAATGTTTTTTGTTTGTTTGTTTTTTTATTTGTTTGTTTATTTTTTATTCATTTATTGTTTATTTGTTTATTTTTTTAAAGTTTTGATCTCCTCTTGTGTTTAAATGACTGTAGCCACAATCTTCACAATCGGAGCCTTAAGCTTAAAAGCTTACAGCGCCTAGTGTTCCCTGGCAGTCTCCATTCCAAGTACTAACTAAGCGCACACGATCGGGATTCCTAAGAGTGCTATGGCCAAAAGCAATGGCTGTTGGCTGTAGAAGACTATTTGTAATGACTGTTCTAAGAGTAACTCTTGTTACAGAGCTGCTTGTAAACTAAAAAGCCTCACAACTCAAAATAAATGACTGGCTGTACAATGTTTTTTGTTTGTTTGTTTTTTTATTTGTTTGTTTATTTTTTATTCATTTATTGTTTATTTGTTTATTTTTTTAAAGTTTTGATCTCCTCTTGTGTTTAAATGACTGTAGCCACAATCTTCACAATCGGAGCCTTAAGCTTAAAAGCTTACAGCGCCTAGTGTTCCCTGGCAGTCTCCATTCCAAGTACTAACTAAGCGCACACGATCGGGATTCCTAAGAGTGCTATGGCCAAAAGCAATGGCTGTTGGCTGTAGAAGACTATTTGTAATGACTGTTCTAAGAGTAACTCTTGTTACAGAGCTGCTTGTAAACTAAAAAGCCTCACAACTCAAAATAAATGACTGGCTGAACAATGTTTTTTGTTTGTTTGTTTTTTTATTTGTTTGTTTATTTTTTATTCATTTATTGTTTATTTGTTTATTTTTTAAAAAGTTTTGATCTCCTCTTGTGTTTAAATGACTGTAGCCACAATCTTCACAATCGGAGCCTTAAGCTAAAAAGCTTACAGCGCCTAGTGTTCCCTGGCAGTCTCCATTCCAAGTATTAACTAAGCGCACAAGATCGGGATTCCTAAGAGTGCTATGGCCAAAAGCAATGGCTGTTGGCTGTAGAAGACTATTTGTAATGACTGATCTAAGAGTAACTCTTGTTACAGAGCTGCTTGTAAACTAAAAAGCCTCACAACTCAAAATAAATGACTGGCTGAACAATGTTTTTTGTTTGTTTGTTTTTTTATTTGTTTGTTTATTTTTTATTCATTTATTGTTTATTTGTTTATTTTTTTAAAGTTTTGATCTCCTCTTGTGTTTAAATGACTGTAGCCACAATCTTCACAATCGGAGCCTTAAGCTTAAAAGCTTACAGCGCCTAGTGTTCCCTGGCAGTCTCCATTCCAAGTACTAACTAAGCGCACACGATCGGGATTCCTAAGAGTGCTATGGCCAAAAGCAATGGCTGTTGGCTGTAGAAGACTATTTGTAATGACTGTTCTAAGAGTAACTCTTGTTACAGAGCTGCTTGTAAACTAAAAAGCCTCACAACTCAAAATAAATGACTGGCTGTACAGTGATTTTTGTTTGTTTGTCTTTTTATTTGTTTGTTTATTTTTTATTCATTTATTGTTTATTTGTTTATTTTTTAAAAAGTTTTGATCTCCTCTTGTGTTTAAATGACTGTAGCCACAATCTTCACAATCGGAGCCTTAAGCTTAAAAGCTTACAGCGCCTAGTGTTCCCTGGCAGTCTCCATTCCAAGTATTAACTAAGCGCACAAGATCGGGATTCCTAAGAGTGCTATGGCCAAAAGCAATGGCTGTTGGCTGTAGAAGACTATTTGTAATGACTGTTCTAAGAGTAACTCTTGTTACAGAGCTGCTTGTAAACTAAAAAGCCTCACAACTCAAAATAAATGACTGGCTGTACAATGTTTTTTGTTTGTTTGTTTTTTTATTTGTTTGTTTATTTTTTATTCATTTATTGTTTATTTGTTTATTTTTAAAAAGTTTTGATCTCCTCTTGTGTTTAAATGACTGTAGCCACAATCTTCACAATCGGAGCCTTAAGCTTAAAAGCTTACAGCGCCTAGTGTTCCCTGGCAGTCTCCATTCCAAGTACTAACTAAGCGCACACGATCGGGATTCCTAAGAGTGCTATGGCCAAAAGCAATGGCTGTTGGCTGTAGAAGACTATTTGTAATGACTGTTCTAAGAGTAACTCTTGTTACAGAGCTGCTTGTAAACTAAAAAGCCTCACAACTCAAAATAAATGACTGGCTGTACAATGTTTTTTGTTTGTTTGTTTTTTTATTTGTTTGTTTATTTTTTATTCATTTATTGTTTATTTGTTTATTTTTTTAAAGTTTTGATCTCCTCTTGTGTTTAAATGACTGTAGCCACAATCTTCACAATCGGAGCCTTAAGCTTAAAAGCTTACAGCGCCTAGTGTTCCCTGGCAGTCTCCATTCCAAGTACTAACTAAGCGCACACGATCGGGATTCCTAAGAGTGCTATGGCCAAAAGCAATGGCTGTTGGCTGTAGAAGACTATTTGTAATGGCTGTTCTAAGAGTAACTCTTGTTACAGAGCTGCTTGTAAACTAAAAAGCCTCACAACTCAAAATAAATGACTGGCTGTACAATGTTTTTTGTTTGTTTGTTTTTTTATTTGTTTGTTTATTTTTTATTCATTTATTGTTTATTTGTTTGTTTTTTTAAAGTTTCCTAAGTTTCTCCTAAGTTTCCTAAGGATTCCTAAGAGTCCTATGGCCAAAAGCAATGGCTGTTGGCTGTAGAAGACTATTTGTAATGACTGTTCTAAGAGTAACTCTTGTTACAGAGCTGCTTGTAAACTAAAAAGCCTCACAACTCAAAATAAATGACTGGCTGTACAGTGATTTTTGTTTGTTTGTTTTTTTATTTGTTTGTTTATTTTTTATTCATTTATTGTTTATTTGTTTATTTTTTAAAAAGTTCTGATCTCCTCTTGTGTTTAAATGACTGTAGCCACAATCTTCACAATCGGAGCCTTAAGCTTAAAAGCTTACAGCGCCTAGTGTTCCCTGGCAGTCTCCATTCCAAGTATTAACTAAGCGCACAAGATCGGGATTCCTAAGAGTGCTATGGCCAAAAGCAATGGCTGTTGGCTGTAGACGACTATTTGTAATGACTGTTCTAAGAGTAACTCTTGTTACAGAGCTGCTTGTAAACTAAAAAGCCTCACAACTCAAAATAAATGACTGGCTGTACAATGTTTTTTGTTTGTTTGTTTTTTTATTTGTTTGTTTATTTTTTATTCATTTATTGTTTATTTGTTTATTTTTTTAAAGTTTTGATCTCCTCTTGTGTTTAAATGACTGTAGCCACAATCTTCACAATCGGAGCCTTAAGCTTAAAAGCTTACAGCGCCTAGTGTTCCCTGGCAGTCTCCATTCCAAGTACTAACTAAGCGCACACGATCGGGATTCCTAAGAGTGCTATGGCCAAAAGCAATGGCTGTTGGCTGTAGAAGACTATTTGTAATGACTGTTCTAAGAGTAACTCTTGTTACAGAGCTGCTTGTAAACTAAAAAGCCTCACAACTCAAAATAAATGACTGGCTGTACAATGTTTTTTGTTTGTTTGTTTTTTTTATTTGTTTGTTTATTTTTTATTCATTTATTGTTTATTTGTTTATTTTTTTAAAGTTTTGATCTCCTCTTGTGTTTAAATGACTGTAGCCACAATCTTCACAATCGGAGCCTTAAGCTTAAAAGCTTACAGCGCCTAGTGTTCCCTGGCAGTCTCCATTCCAAGTACTAACTAAGCGCACACGATCGGGATTCCTAAGAGTGCTATGGCCAAAAGCAATGGCTGTTGGCTGTAGAAGACTATTTGTAATGACTGTTCTAAGAGTAACTCTTGTTACAGAGCTGCTTGTAAACTAAAAAGCCTCACAACTCAAAATAAATGACTGGCTGTACAATGTTTTTTGTTTGTTTGTTTTTTTATTTGTTTGTTTATTTTTTATTCATTTATTGTTTATTTGTTTATTTTTTTAAAGTTTTGATCTCCTCTTGTGTTTAAATGACTGTAGCCACAATCTTCACAATCGGAGCCTTAAGCTTAAAAGCTTACAGCGCCTAGTGTTCCCTGGCAGTCTCCATTCCAAGTACTAACTAAGCGCACACGATCGGGATTCCTAAGAGTGCTATGGCCAAAAGCAATGGCTGTTGGCTGTAGAAGACTATTTGTAATGACTGTTCTAAGAGTAACTCTTGTTACAGAGCTGCTTGTAAACTAAAAAGCCTCACAACTCAAAATAAATGACTGGCTGTACAATGTTTTTTGTTTGTTTATTTTTTATTCATTTATTGTTTATTTGTTTATTTTTTTAAAGTTTTGATCTCCTCTTGTGTTTAAATGACTGTAGCCACAATCTTCACAATCGGAGCCTTAAGCTTAATAGCTTACAGCGCCTAGTGTTCCCTGGCAGTCTCCATTCCAAGTACTAACTAAGCGCACACGATCGGGATTCCTAAGAGTCCTATGGCCAAAAGCAATGGCTGTTGGCTGTAGAAGACTATTTGTAATGACTGTTCTAAGAGTAACTCTTGTTACAGAGCTGCTTGTAAACTAAAAAGCCTCACAACTCAAAATAAATGACTGGCTGTACAGTGATTTTTGTTTGTTTGTTTTTTTATTTGTTTGTTGATTTTTTATTCATTTATTGTTTATTTGTTTATTTTTTTAAAGTTTTGATCTCCTCTTGTGTTTAAATGACTGTAGCCACAATCTTCACAATCGGAGCCTTAAGCTTAAAAGCTTACAGCGCCTAGTGTTCCCTGGCAGTCTCCATTCCAAGTACTAACTAAGCGCACACGATCGGGATTCCTAAGAGTGCTATGGCCAAAAGCAATGGCTGTTGGCTGTAGAAGACTATTTGTAATGACTGTTCTAAGAGTAACTCTTGTTTAAATGACTGTAGCCACAATCTTCACAATCGGAGCCTTAAGCTTAAAAGCTTACAGCGCCTAGTGTTCCCTGGCAGTCTCCATTCCAAGTACTAACTAAGCGCACACGATCGGGATTCCTAAGAGTGCTATGGCCAAAAGCAATGGCTGTTGGCTGTAGAAGACTATTTGTAATGACTGTTCTAAGAGTAACTCTTGTTACAGAGCTGCTTGTAAACTAAAAAGCCTCACAACTCAAAATAAATGACTGGCTGTACAATGTTTTTTGTTTGTTTGTTTTTTTATTTGTTTGTTTATTTTTTATTCATTTATTGTTTATTTGTTTATTTTTTTAAAGTTTTGATCTCCTCTTGTGTTTAAATGACTGTAGCCACAATCTTCACAATCGGAGCCTTAAGCTTAATAGCTTACAGCGCCTAGTGTTCCCTGGCAGTCTCCATTCCAAGTACTAACTAAGCGCACACGATCGGGATTCCTAAGAGTCCTATGGCCAAAAGCAATGGCTGTTGGCTGTAGAAGACTATTTGTAATGACTGTTCTAAGAGTAACTCTTGTTACAGAGCTGCTTGTAAACTAAAAAGCCTCACAACTCAAAATAAATGACTGGCTGTACAATGTTTTTTGTTTGTTTGTTTTTTTATTTGTTTGTTTATTTTTTATTCATTTATTGTTTATTTGTTTATTTTTTTAAAGTTTTGATCTCCTCTTGTGTTTAAATGACTGTAGCCACAATCTTCACAATCGGAGCCTTAAGCTTAATAGCTTACAGCGCCTAGTGTTCCCTGGCAGTCTCCATTCCAAGTACTAACTAAGCGCACACGATCGGGATTCCTAAGAGTCCTATGGCCAAAAGCAATGGCTGTTGGCTGTAGAAGACTATTTGTAATGACTGTTCTAAGAGTAACTCTTGTTACAGAGCTGCTTGTAAACTAAAAAGCCTCACAACTCAAAATAAATGACTGGCTGTACAGTGTTTTTTGTTTGTTTGTTTTTTTATTTGTTTGTTTATTTTTTATTCATTTATTGTTTATTTGTTTATTTTTTAAAAAGTTTTGATCTCCTCTTGTGTTTAAATGACTGTAGCCACAATCTTCACAATCGGAGCCTTAAGCTTAAAAGATTACAGCGCCTAGTGTTCCCTGGCAGTCTCCATTCCAAGTACTAACTAAGCGCACACGATCGGGATTCCTAAGAGTGCTATGGCCAAAAGCAATGGCTGTTGGCTGTAGAAGACTATTTGTAATGACTGTTCT
Source organism: Hoplias malabaricus (assembly GCF_029633855.1). Classification (NCBI taxonomy): domain Eukaryota; kingdom Metazoa; phylum Chordata; class Actinopteri; order Characiformes; family Erythrinidae; genus Hoplias; species Hoplias malabaricus. Next base: position 48,693,393 of record NC_089801.1, on the reverse strand, counting down.
AAGAGTAACTCTTGTTACAGAGCTGCTTGTAAACTAAAAAGCCTCACAACTCAAAATAAATGACTGGCTGTACAGTGTTTTTTGTTTGTTTGTCTTTTTATTTGTTTGTTTATTTTTTATTCATTTATTGTTTATTTGTTTATTTTTTTTAAGTTTTGATCTCCTCTTGTGTTTAAATGACTGTAGCCACAATCTTCACAATCGGAGCCTTAAGCTTAAAAGCTTACAGCGCCTAGTGTTCCCTGGCAGTCTCCATTCCAAGTACTAACTAAGCGCACACGATCGGGATTCCTAAGAGTCCTATGGCCAAAAGCAATGGCTGTTGGCTGTAGAAGACTATTTGTAATGACTGTTCTAAGAGTAACTCTTGTTACAGAGCTGCTTGTAAACTAAAAAGCCTCACAACTCAAAATAAATGACTGGCTGTACAGTGTTTTTTGTTTGTTTGTCTTTTTATTTGTTTGTTTATTTTTTATTCATTTATTGTTTATTTGTTTATTTTTTTTAAGTTTTGATCTCCTCTTGTGTTTAAATGACTGTAGCCACAATCTTCACAATCGGAGCCTTAAGCTTAAAAGCTTACAGCGCCTAGTGTTCCCTGGCAGTCTCCATTCCAAGTACTAACTAAGCGCACACGATCGGGATTCCTAAGAGTCCTATGGCCAAAAGCAATGGCTGTTGGCTGTAGAAGACTATTTGTAATGACTGTTCTAAGAGTAACTCTTGTTACAGAGCTGCTTGTAAACTAAAAAGCCTCACAACTCAAAATAAATGACTGGCTGTACAGTGTTTTTTGTTTGTTTGTTTTTTTATTTGTTTATTTATTTTTTATTCATTTATTGTTTATTTGTTTATTTTTTAAAAAGTTTTGATCTCCTCTTGTGTTTAAATGACTGTAGCCACAATCTTCACAATCGGAGCCTTAAGCTTAAAAGCTTACAGCGCCTAGTGTTCCCTGGCAGTCTCCATTCCAAGTACTAACTAAGCGCACACGATCGGGATTCCTAAGAGTGCTATGGCCAAAAGCAATGGCTGTTGGCTGTAGAAGACTATTTGTAATGACTGTTCTAAGAGTAACTCTTGTTACAGAGCTGCTTGTAAACTAAAAAGCCTCACAACTCAAAATAAATGACTGGCTGTACAATGTTTTTTGTTTGTTTGTTTTTTTATTTGTTTGTTTATTTTTTATTCATTTATTGTTTATTTGTTTATTTTTTAAAGTTTTGATCTCCTCTTGTGTTTAAATGACTGTAGCCACAATCTTCACAATCGGAGCCTTAAGCTTAAAAGCTTACAGCGCCTAGTGTTCCCTGGCAGTCTCCATTCCAAGTACTAACTAAGCGCACACGATCGGGATTCCTAAGAGTCCTATGGCCAAAAGCAATGGCTGTTGGCTGTAGAAGACTATTTGTAATGACTGTTCTAAGAGTAACTCTTGTTACAGAGCTGCTTGTAAACTAAAAAGCCTCACAACTCAAAATAAATGACTGGCTGTACAATGTTTTTTGTTTGTTTGTTTTTTTATTTGTTTGTTTATTTTTTATTCATTTATTGTTTATTTGTTTATTTTTTAAAGTTTTGATCTCCTCTTGTGTTTAAATGACTGTAGCCACAATCTTCACAATCGGAGCCTTAAGCTTAAAAGCTTACAGCGCCTAGTGTTCCCTGGCAGTCTCCATTCCAAGTACTAACTAAGCGCACACGATCGGGATTCCTAAGAGTGCTATGGCCAAAAGCAATGGCTGTTGGCTGTAGAAGACTATTTGTAATGACTGTTCTAAGAGTAACTCTTGTTACAGAGCTGCTTGTAAACTAAAAAGCCTCACAACTCAAAATAAATGACTGGCTGTACAATGTTTTTTGTTTGTTTGTTTTTTTATTTGTTTGTTTATTTTTTATTCATTTATTGTTTATTTGTTTATTTTTTAAAGTTTTGATCTCCTCTTGTGTTTAAATGACTGTAGCCACAATCTTCACAATCGGAGCCTTAAGCTTAAAAGCTTACAGCGCCTAGTGTTCCCTGGCAGTCTCCATTCCAAGTACTAACTAAGCGCACACGATCGGGATTCCTAAGAGTCCTATGGCCAAAAGCAATGGCTGTTGGCTGTAGAAGACTATTTGTAATGACTGTTCTAAGAGTAACTCTTGTTACAGAGCTGCTTGTAAACTAAAAAGCCTCACAACTCAAAATAAATGACTGGCTGTACAGTGTTTTTTGTTTGTTTGTTTTTTATTTGTTTGTTTATTTTTTATTCATTTATTGTTTATTTGTTTATTTTTTAAAAAGTTTTGATCTCCTCTTGTGTTTAAATGACTGTAGCCACAATCTTCACAATCGGAGCCTTAAGCTTAAAAGCTTACAGCGCCTAGTGTTCCCTGGCAGTCTCCATTCCAAGTACTAACTAAGCGCACACGATCGGGATTCCTAAGAGTGCTATGGCCAAAAGCAATGGCTGTTGGCTGTAGAAGACTATTTGTAATGACTGTTCTAAGAGTAACTCTTGTTACAGAGCTGCTTGTAAACTAAAAAGCCTCACAACTCAAAATAAATGACTGGCTGTACAATGTTTTTTGTTTGTTTGTTTTTTTATTTGTTTGTTTATTTTTTATTCATTTATTGTTTATTTGTTTATTTTTTAAAAAGTTTTGATCTCCTCTTGTGTTTAAATGACTGTAGCCACAATCTTCACAATCGGAGCCTTAAGCTTAAAAGCTTACAGCGCCTAGTGTTCCCTGGCAGTCTCCATTCCAAGTACTAACTAAGCGCACACGATCGGGATTCCTAAGAGTGCTATGGCCAAAAGCAATGGCTGTTGGCTGTAGAAGACTATTTGTAATGACTGTTCTAAGAGTAACTCTTGTTACAGAGCTGCTTGTAAACTAAAAAGCCTCACAACTCAAAATAAATGACTGGCTGTACAATGTTTTTTGTTTGTTTGTTTTTTTATTTGTTTGTTTATTTTTTATTCATTTATTGTTTATTTGTTTATTTTTTAAAGTTTTGATCTCCTCTTGTGTTTAAATGACTGTAGCCACAATCTTCACAATCGGAGCCTTAAGCTTAAAAGCTTACAGCGCCTAGTGTTCCCTGGCAGTCTCCATTCCAAGTACTAACTAAGCGCACACGATCGGGATTCCTAAGAGTCCTATGGCCAAAAGCAATGGCTGTTGGCTGTAGAAGACTATTTGTAATGACTGTTCTAAGAGTAACTCTTGTTACAGAGCTGCTTGTAAACTAAAAAGCCTCACAACTCAAAATAAATGACTGGCTGTACAGTTTTTTTTGTTTGTTTGTTTTTTTATTTGTTTGTTTATTTTTATTCATTTATTGTTTATTTGTTTATTTTTTAAAAAGTTTTGATCTCCTCTTGTGTTTAAATGACTGTAGCCACAATCTTCACAATCGGAGCCTTAAGCTTAAAAGATTACAGCGCCTAGTGTTCCCTGGCAGTCTCCATTCCAAGTACTAACTAAGCGCACACGATCGGGATTCCTAAGAGTGCTATGGCCAAAAGCAATGGCTGTTGGCTGTAGAAGACTATTTGTAATGACTGTTCTAAGAGTAACTCTTGTTACAGAGCTGCTTGTAAACTAAAAAGCCTCACAACTCAAAATAAATGACTGGCTGTACAATGTTTTTTGTTTGTTTGTTTTTTTATTTGTTTGTTTATTTTTTATTCATTTATTGTTTATTTGTTTATTTTTTAAAGTTTTGATCTCCTCTTGTGTTTAAATGACTGTAGCCACAATCTTCACAATCGGAGCCTTAAGCTTAAAAGCTTACAGCGCCTAGTGTTCCCTGGCAGTCTCCATTCCAAGTACTAACTAAGCGCACACGATCGGGATTCCTAAGAGTGCTATGGCCAAAAGCAATGGCTGTTGGCTGTAGAAGACTATTTGTAATGACTGTTCTAAGAGTAACTCTTGTTACAGAGCTGCTTGTAAACTAAAAAGCCTCACAACTCAAAATAAATGACTGGCTGTACAATGTTTTTTGTTTGTTTGTTTTTTTATTTGTTTGTTTATTTTTTATTCATTTATTGTTTATTTGTTTATTTTTTAAAGTTTTGATCTCCTCTTGTGTTTAAATGACTGTAGCCACAATCTTCACAATCGGAGCCTTAAGCTTAAAAGCTTACAGCGCCTAGTGTTCCCTGGCAGTCTCCATTCCAAGTACTAACTAAGCGCACACGATCGGGATTCCTAAGAGTCCTATGGCCAAAAGCAATGGCTGTTGGCTGTAGAAGACTATTTGTAATGACTGTTCTAAGAGTAACTCTTGTTACAGAGCTGCTTGTAAACTAAAAAGCCTCACAACTCAAAATAAATGACTGGCTGTACAGTGTTTTTTGTTTGTTTGTTTTTTATTTGTTTGTTTATTTTTTATTCATTTATTGTTTATTTGTTTATTTTTTAAAAAGTTTTGATCTCCTCTTGTGTTTAAATGACTGTAGCCACAATCTTCACAATCGGAGCCTTAAGCTTAAAAGCTTACAGCGCCTAGTGTTCCCTGGCAGTCTCCATTCCAAGTACTAACTAAGCGCACACGATCGGGATTCCTAAGAGTGCTATGGCCAAAAGCAATGGCTGTTGGCTGTAGAAGACTATTTGTAATGACTGTTCTAAGAGTAACTCTTGTTACAGAGCTGCTTGTAAACTAAAAAGCCTCACAACTCAAAATAAATGACTGGCTGTACAATGTTTTTTGTTTGTTTGTTTTTTTATTTGTTTGTTTATTTTTTATTCATTTATTGTTTATTTGTTTATTTTTTAAAGTTTTGATCTCCTCTTGTGTTTAAATGACTGTAGCCACAATCTTCACAATCGGAGCCTTAAGCTTAAAAGCTTACAGCGCCTAGTGTTCCCTGGCAGTCTCCATTCCAAGTACTAACTAAGCGCACACGATCGGGATTCCTAAGAGTGCTATGGCCAAAAGCAATGGCTGTTGGCTGTAGAAGACTATTTGTAATGACTGTTCTAAGAGTAACTCTTGTTACAGAGCTGCTTGTAAACTAAAAAGCCTCACAACTCAAAATAAATGACTGGCTGTACAGTGTTTTTTGTTTGTTTGTTTTTTTATTTGTTTGTTTATTTTTTATTCATTTATTGTTTATTTGTTTATTTTTTAAAAAGTTTTGATCTCCTCTTGTGTTTAAATGACTGTAGCTACAATCTTCACAATCGGAGCCTTAAGCTCAATGGCTTACAGCGCCTAGTGTTCCCTGGCAGTCTCCATTCCAAGTATTAACTAAGCGCACAAGATCGGGATTCCTAAGAGTGCTATGGCCAAAAGCAATGGCTGTTGGCTGTAGAAGACTATTTGTAATGACTGTTCTAAGAGTAACTCTTGTTACAGAGCTGCTTGTAAACTAAAAAGCCTCACAACTCAAAATAAATGACTGGCTGTACAATGTTTTTTGTTTGTTTGTTTTTTTATTTGTTTGTTTATTTTTTATTCATTTATTGTTTATTTGTTTATTTTTTTAAAGTTTTGATCTCCTCTTGTGTTTAAATGACTGTAGCCACAATCTTCACAATCGGAGCCTTAAGCTTAAAAGCTTACAGCGCCTAGTGTTCCCTGGCAGTCTCCATTCCAAGTACTAACTAAGCGCACACGATCGGGATTCCTAAGAGTCCTATGGCCAAAAGCAATGGCTGTTGGCTGTAGAAGACTATTTGTAATGACTGTTCTAAGAGTAACTCTTGTTACAGAGCTGCTTGTAAACTAAAAAGCCTCACAACTCAAAATAAATGACTGGCTGTACAGTGTTTTTTGTTTGTTTGTTTTTTTATTTGTTTGTTTATTTTTTATTCATTTATTGTTTATTTGTTTATTTTTTAAAAAGTTTTGATCTCCTCTTGTGTTTAAATGACTGTAGCCACAATCTTCACAATCGGAGCCTTAAGCTTAAAAGCTTACAGCGCCTAGTGTTCCCTGGCAGTCTCCATTCCAAGTACTAACTAAGCGCACACGATCGGGATTCCTAAGAGTGCTATGGCCAAAAGCAATGGCTGTTGGCTGTAGAAGACTATTTGTAATGACTGTTCTAAGAGTAACTCTTGTTACAGAGCTGCTTGTAAACTAAAAAGCCTCACAACTCAAAATAAATGACTGGCTGTACAGTGTTTTTTGTTTGTTTGTTTTCTATTTGTTTGTTTATTTTTTATTCATTTATTGTTTATTTGTTTATTTTTTTAAAGTTTTGATCTCCTCTTGTGTTTAAATGACTGTAGCCACAATCTTCACAATCGGAGCCTTAAGCTTAAAAGCTTACAGCGCCTAGTGTTCCCTGGCAGTCTCCATTCCAAGTACTAACTAAGCGCACACGATCGGGATTCCTAAGAGTGCTATGGCCAAAAGCAATGGCTGTTGGCTGTAGAAGACTATTTGTAATGACTGTTCTAAGAGTAACTCTTGTTACAGAGCTGCTTGTAAACTAAAAAGCCTCACAACTCAAAATAAATGACTGGCTGTACAGTGTTTTTTGTTTGTTTGTTTTTTTATTTGTTTGTTTATTTTTTATTCATTTATTGTTTATTTGTTTATTTTTTAAAAAGTTTTGATCTCCTCTTGTGTTTAAATGACTGTAGCTACAATCTTCACAATCGGAGCCTTAAGCTTAAAAGCTTACAGCGCCTAGTGTTCCCTGGCAGTCTCCATTCCAAGTATTAACTAAGCGCACAAGATCGGGATTCCTAAGAGTGCTATGGCCAAAAGCAATGGCTGTTGGCTGTAGAAGAATATTTGTAATGACTGTTCTAAGAGTAACTCTTGTTACAGAGCTGCTTGTAAACTAAAAAGCCTCACAACTCAAAATAAATGACTGGCTGTACAATGTTTTTTGTTTGTTTGTTTTTTTATTTGTTTGTTTATTTTTTATTCATTTATTGTTTATTTGTTTATTTTTTAAAAGTTTTGATCTCCTCTTGTGTTTAAATGACTGTAGCCACAATCTTCACAATCGGAGCCTTAAGCTTAAAAGCTTACAGCGCCTAGTGTTCCCTGGCAGTCTCCATTCCAAGTACTAACTAAGCGCACACGATCGGGATTCCTAAGAGTGCTATGGCCAAAAGCAATGGCTGTTGGCTGTAGAAGACTATTTGTAATGACTGTTCTAAGAGTAACTCTTGTTACAGAGCTGCTTGTAAACTAAAAAGCCTCACAACTCAAAATAAATGACTGGCTGTACAGTGTTTTTTGTTTGTTTGTTTTTTTATTTTTTTGTTTATTTTTTATTCATTTATTGTTTATTTGTTTATTTTTTAAAAAGTTTTGATCTCCTCTTGTGTTTAAATGACTGTAGCCACAATCTTCACAATCGGAGCCTTAAGCTTAAAAGCTTACAGCGCCTAGTGTTCCCTGGCAGTCTCCATTCCAAGTACTAACTAAGCGCACACGATCGGGATTCCTAAGAGTGCTATGGCCAAAAGCAATGGCTGTTGGCTGTAGAAGACTATTTGTAATGACTGTTCTAAGAATAACTCTTGTTACAGAGCTGCTTGTAAACTAAAAAGCCTCACAACTCAAAATAAATGACTGGCTGTACAGTGTTTTTTGTTTGTTTGTCTTTTTATTTGTTTGTTTATTTTTTATTCATTTATTGTTTATTTGTTTATTTTTTTTAAGTTTTGATCTCCTCTTGTGTTTAAATGACTGTAGCCACAATCTTCACAATCGGAGCCTTAAGCTTAAAAGCTTACAGCGCCTAGTGTTCCCTGGCAGTCTCCATTCCAAGTACTAACTAAGCGCACACGATCGGGATTCCTAAGAGTGCTATGGCCAAAAGCAATGGCTGTTGGCTGTAGAAGACTATTTGTAATGACTGTTCTAAGAGTAACTCTTGTTACAGAGCTGCTTGTAAACTAAAAAGCCTCACAACTCAAAATAAATGACTGGCTGTACAGTGTCTTTTGTTTGTTTGTTTTTTTATTTTTTTGTTTATTTTTTATTCATTTATTGTTTATTTGTTTATTTTTTAAAAAGTTTTGATCTCCTCTTGTGTTTAAATGACTGTAGCCACAATCTTCACAATCGGAGCCTTAAGCTTAAAAGCTTACAGCGCCTAGTGTTCCCTGGCAGTCTCCATTCCAAGTACTAACTAAGCGCACACGATCGGGATTCCTAAGAGTGCTATGGCCAAAAGCAATGGCTGTTGGCTGTAGAAGACTATTTGTAATGACTGTTCTAAGAATAACTCTTGTTACAGAGCTGCTTGTAAACTAAAAAGCCTCACAACTCAAAATAAATGACTGGCTGTACAGTGTTTTTTGTTTGTTTGTCTTTTTATTTGTTTGTTTATTTTTTATTCATTTATTGTTTATTTGTTTATTTTTTTAAAGTTTTGATCTCCTCTTGTGTTTAAATGACTGTAGCCACAATCTTCACAATCGGAGCCTTAAGCTTAAAAGCTTACAGCGCCTAGTGTTCCCTGGCAGTCTCCATTCCAAGTACTAACTAAGCGCACACGATCGGGATTCCTAAGAGTGCTATGGCCAAAAGCAATGGCTGTTGGCTGTAGAAGACTATTTGTAATGACTGTTCTAAGAGTAACTCTTGTTACAGAGCTGCTTGTAAACTAAAAAGCCTCACAACTCAAAATAAATGACTGGCTGTACAGTGTTTTTTGTTTGTTTGTTTTTTTATTTGTTTGTTTATTTTTTATTCATTTATTGTTTATTTGTTTATTTTTTAAAAAGTTTTGATCTCCTCTTGTGTTTAAATGACTGTAGCCACAATCTTCACAATCGGAGCCTTAAGCTTAAAAGCTTACAGCGCCTAGTGTTCCCTGGCAGTCTCCATTCCAAGTACTAACTAAGCGCACACGATCGGGATTCCTAAGAGTGCTATGGCCAAAAGCAATGGCTGTTGGCTGTAGAAGACTATTTGTAATGACTGTTCTAAGAGTAACTCTTGTTACAGAGCTGCTTGTAAACTAAAAAGCCTCACAACTCAAAATAAATGACTGGCTGTACAATGTTTTTTGTTTGTTTGTTTTTTTATTTGTTTGTTTATTTTTTATTCATTTATTGTTTATTTGTTTATTTTTTAAAGTTTTGATCTCCTCTTGTGTTTAAATGACTGTAGCCACAATCTTCACAATCGGAGCCTTAAGCTTAAAAGCTTACAGCGCCTAGTGTTCCCTGGCAGTCTCCATTCCAAGTACTAACTAAGCGCACACGATCGGGATTCCTAAGAGTCCTATGGCCAAAAGCAATGGTTGTTGGCTGTAGAAGACTATTTGTAATGACTGTTCTAAGAGTAACTCTTGTTACAGAGCTGCTTGTAAACTAAAAAGCCTCTCAACTCAAAATAAATGACTGGCTGTACAGTGTTTTTTGTTTGTTTGTTTTTTTATTTGTTTGTTTATTTTTTATTCATTTATTGTTTATTTGTTTATTTTTTTAAAGTTTTGATCTCCTCTTGTGTTTAAATGACTGTAGCCACAATCTTCACAATCGGAGCCTTAAGCTTAAAAGCTTACAGCGCCTAGTGTTCCCTGGCAGTCTCCATTCCAAGTACTAACTAAGCGCACACGATCGGGATTCCTAAGAGTGCTATGGCCAAAAGCAATGGCTGTTGGCTGTAGAAGACTATTTGTAATGACTGTTCTAAGAGTAACTCTTGTTACAGAGCTGCTTGTAAACTAAAAAGCCTCACAACTCAAAATAAATGACTGGCTGTACAATGTTTTTTGTTTGTTTGTATTTTTATTTGTTTGTTTATTTTTTATTCATTTATTGTTTATTTGTTTATTTTTTTAAAGTTTTGATCTCCTCTTGTGTTTAAATGACTGTAGCCACAATCTTCACAATCGGAGCCTTAAGCTTAAAAGCTTACAGCGCCTAGTGTTCCCTGGCAGTCTCCATTCCAAGTACTAACTAAGCGCACACGATCGGGATTCCTAAGAGTGCTATGGCCAAAAGCAATGGCTGTTGGCTGTAGAAGACTATTTGTAATGACTGTTCTAAGAGTAACTCTTGTTACAGAGCTGCTTGTAAACTAAAAAGCCTCACAACTCAAAATAAATGACTGGCTGTACAATGTTTTTTGTTTGTTTGTTTTTTTATTTGTTTGTTTATTTTTTATTCATTTATTGTTTATTTGTTTATTTTTTTAAAGTTTTGATCTCCTCTTGTGTTTAAATGACTGTAGCCACAATCTTCACAATCGGAGCCTTAAGCTTAAAAGCTTACAGCGCCTAGTGTTCCCTGGCAGTCTCCATTCCAAGTACTAACTAAGCGCACACGATCGGGATTCCTAAGAGTGCTATGGCCAAAAGCAATGGCTGTTGGCTGTAGAAGACTATTTGTAATGACTGTTCTAAGAGTAACTCTTGTTACAGAGCTGCTTGTAAACTAAAAAGCCTCACAACTCAAAATAAATGACTGGCTGTACAATGTTTTTTGTTTGTTTGTTTTTTTATTTGTTTGTTTATTTTTTATTCATTTATTGTTTATTTGTTTATTTTTTAAAGTTTTGATCTCCTCTTGTGTTTAAATGACTGTAGCCACAATCTTCACAATCGGAGCCTTAAGCTTAAAAGCTTACAGCGCCTAGTGTTCCCTGGCAGTCTCCATTCCAAGTACTAACTAAGCGCACACGATCGGGATTTCTAAGAGTCCTATGGCCAAAAGCAATGGCTGTTGGCTGTAGAAGACTATTTGTAATGACTGTTCTAAGAGTAACTCTTGTTACAGAGCTGCTTGTAAACTAAAAAGCCTCACAACTCAAAATAAATGACTGGCTGTACAATGTTTTTTGTTTGTTTGTTTTTTTATTTGTTTGTTTATTTTTTATTCATTTATTGTTTATTTGTTTATTTTTTTAAAGTTTTGATCTCCTCTTGTGTTTAAATGACTGTAGCCACAATCTTCACAATCGGAGCCTTAAGCTTAAAAGCTTACAGCGCCTAGTGTTCCCTGGCAGTCTCCATTCCAAGTACTAACTAAGCGCACACGATCGGGATTCCTAAGAGTGCTATGGCCAAAAGCAATGGCTGTTGGCTGTAGAAGACTATTTGTAATGACTGTTCTAAGAGTAACTCTTGTTACAGAGCTGCTTGTAAACTAAAAAGCCTCACAACTCAAAATAAATGACTGGCTGTACAGTGTTTTTTGTTTGTTTGTTTTTTTATTTGTTTGTTTATTTTTTATTCATTTATTGTTTAATTGTTTATTTTTTTAAAGTTTTGATCTCCTCTTGTGTTTAAATGACTGTAGCCACAATCTTCACAATCGGAGCCTTAAGCTTAAAAGCTTACAGCGCCTAGTGTTCCCTGGCAGTCTCCATTCCAAGTACTAACTAAGCGCACACGATCGGGATTCCTAAGAGTGCTATGGCCAAAAGCAATGGCTGTTGGCTGTAGAAGACTATTTGTAATGACTGTTCTAAGAGTAACTCTTGTTACAGAGCTGCTTGTAAACTAAAAAGCCTCACAACTCAAAATAAATGACTGGCTGTACAGTGTTTTTTGTTTGTTTGTTTTTTTATTTGTTTGTTTATTTTTTATTCATTTATTGTTTATTTGTTTATTTTTTAAAAAGTTTTGATCTCCTCTTGTGTTTAAATGACTGTAGCTACAATCTTCACAATCGGAGCCTTAAGCTTAAAAGCTTACAGCGCCTAGTGTTCCCTGGCAGTCTCCATTCCAAGTATTTTACTAAGCGCACAAGATCGGGATTCCTAAGAGTGCTATGGCCAAAAGCAATGGCTGTTGGCTGTAGAAGACTATTTGTAATGACTGTTCTAAGAGTAACTCTTGTTACAGAGCTGCTTGTAAACTAAAAAGCCTCACAACTCAAAATAAATGACTGGCTGTACAGTGTTTCTTGTTTGTTTGTTTTCTTATTTTTTTGTTTATTTTTTATTCATTTATTGTTTATTTGTTTATTTTTTAAAAAGTTTTGATCTCCTCTTGTGTTTAAATGACTGTAGCCACAATCTTCACAATCGGAGCCTTAAGCTTAAAAGCTTACAGCGCCTAGTGTTCCCTGGCAGTCTCCATTCCAAGTACTAACTAAGCGCACACGATCGGGATTCCTAAGAGTGCTATGGCCAAAAGCAATGGCTGTTGGCTGTAGAAGACTATTTGTAATGACTGTTCTAAGAGTAACTCTTGTTACAGAGCTGCTTGTAAACTAAAAAGCCTCACAACTCAAAATAAATGACTGGCTGTACAGTGTTTTTTGTTTGTTTGTCTTTTTATTTGTTTGTTTATTTTTTATTCATTTATTGTTTATTTGTTTATTTTTTTTAAGTTTTGATCTCCTCTTGTGTTTAAATGACTGTAGCCACAATCTTCACAATCGGAGCCTTAAGCTTAAAAGCTTACAGCGCCTAGTGTTCCCTGGCAGTCTCCATTCCAAGTACTAACTAAGCGCACACGATCGGGATTCCTAAGAGTGCTATGGCCAAAAGCAATGGCTGTTGGCTGTAGAAGACTATTTGTAATGACTGTTCTAAGAGTAACTCTTGTTACAGAGCTGCTTGTAAACTAAAAAGCCTCACAACTCAAAATAAATGACTGGCTGTACAGTGTTTTTTGTTTGTTTGTTTTTTTATTTGTTTGTTTATTTTTTATTCATTTATTGTTTATTTGTTTATTTTTTAAAAAGTTTTGATCTCCTCTTGTGTTTAAATGACTGTAGCCACAATCTTCACAATCGGAGCCTTAAGCTTAAAAGCTTACAGCGCCTAGTGTTCCCTGGCAGTCTCCATTCCAAGTACTAACTAAGCGCACACGATCGGGATTCCTAAGAGTGCTATGGCCAAAAGCAATGGCTGTTGGCTGTAGAAGACTATTTGTAATGACTGTTCTAAGAGTAACTCTTGTTACAGAGCTGCTTGTAAACTAAAAAGCCTCACAACTCAAAATAAATGACTGGCTGTACAATGTTTTTTGTTTGTTTGTTTTTTTATTTGTTTGTTTATTTTTTATTCATTTATTGTTTATTTGTTTATTTTTTAAAGTTTTGATCTCCTCTTGTGTTTAAATGACTGTAGCCACAATCTTCACAATCGGAGCCTTAAGCTTAAAAGCTTACAGCGCCTAGTGTTCCCTGGCAGTCTCCATTCCAAGTACTAACTAAGCGCACACGATCGGGATTCCTAAGAGTCCTATGGCCAAAAGCAATGGCTGTTGGCTGTAGAAGACTATTTGTAATGACTGTTCTAAGAGTAACTCTTGTTACAGAGCTGCTTGTAAACTAAAAAGCCTCACAACTCAAAATAAATGACTGGCTGTACAATGTTTTTTGTTTGTTTGTTTTTTTATTTGTTTGTTTATTTTTTATTCATTTATTGTTTATTTGTTTATTTTTTTAAAGTTTTGATCTCCTCTTGTGTTTAAATGACTGTAGCCACAATCTTCACAATCGGAGCCTTAAGCTTAAAAGCTTACAGCGCCTAGTGTTCCCTGGCAGTCTCCATTCCAAGTACTAACTAAGCGCACACGATCGGGATTCCTAAGAGTGCTATGGCCAAAAGCAATGGCTGTTGGCTGTAGAAGACTATTTGTAATGACTGTTCTAAGAGTAACTCTTGTTACAGAGCTGCTTGTAAACTAAAAAGCCTCACAACTCAAAATAAATGACTGGCTGTACAGTGTTTTTTGTTTGTTTGTTTTTTTATTTTTTTGTTTATTTTTTATTCATTTATTGTTTATTTGTTTATTTTTTAAAAAGTTTTGATCTCCTCTTGTGTTTAAATGACTGTAGCCACAATCTTCACAATCGGAGCCTTAAGCTTAAAAGCTTACAGCGCCTAGTGTTCCCTGGCAGTCTCCATTCCAAGTACTAACTAAGCGCACACGATCGGGATTCCTAAGAGTGCTATGGCCAAAAGCAATGGCTGTTGGCTGTAGAAGACTATTTGTAATGACTGTTCTAAGAGTAACTCTTGTTACAGAGCTGCTTGTAAACTAAAAAGCCTCACAACTCAAAATAAATGACTGGCTGTACAGTGTTTTTTGTTTGTTTGTCTTTTTATTTGTTTGTTTATTTTTTATTCATTTATTGTTTATTTGTTTATTTTTTTAAAGTTTTGATCTCCTCTTGTGTTTAAATGACTGTAGCCACAATCTTCACAATCGGAGCCTTAAGCTTAAAAGCTTACAGCGCCTAGTGTTCCCTGGCAGTCTCCATTCCAAGTACTAACTAAGCGCACATGATCGGGATTCCTAAGAGTGCTATGGCCAAAAGCAATGGCTGTTGGCTGTAGAAGACTATTTGTAATGACTGTTCTAAGAGTAACTCTTGTTACAGAGCTGCTTGTAAACTAAAAAGCCTCACAACTCAAAATAAATGACTGGCTGTACAGTGTTTTTTGTTTGTTTGTTTTTTTATTTGTTTGTTTATTTTTTATTCATTTATTGTTTATTTGTTTATTTTTTAAAGTTTTGAGAATACCGTTCTTGAGTTATGAATTTTTGTTCCACACTTGGGAGGGTTTTCCTCCCATAGAGCTCAATGTATTTTAAGAGCGGCTCGGCACGCAGATTTTCAAAACTTTGCCTGTTTTTAACTCGTAATTACACCATCAAATCTCGCTCAAAGTGCAAAAATTTTTACACCATCTCGAGCACCAGACTCTCCTTGTCGCTACGGTATGCTTCGTTCATTTTTGGACCTGGAAAAGTTTTTGAGATATATGAGGTTTTTTGGAAGGTGCGCCACCGGTCGAAATTCATTGAATCATGAGTCTGTCAGTTGTATTCTGTGAGCGTGCGTGTGAGAGAGACAGAGGGGGGAGGGGGAGGGGCAGAGGCAGAGACTGAGGGGAAGAGCTGTGAGGGCCACAGAAATACACAGGCAGTCTGTAACACTTTAAAGGTCATTTTTAAGGGGGACATCTTAATTATCCAGGGTTTCTTAAGGTGGAATTTTTTAAGAATACCTCATTCACAATATACTGCCTGTCTTTTCGACATTTTAAGCTTTATTTAAAGTGGTCATTTTTAAAGGTGGACGTGTCAATACAACTGTGGGTTTCTTAAGGTGGAATTTTTATTAAGGTGGTATTTAAAATGTATTGGCCATCTTTTTTTGCTTTTAAGACTCTTTTGGCCTGTGATGTGGACATTTCAATACAATTCTGGGTTTCTTAAGGTGGAATTGTTTTTAAAGGTGGAATTCAAAATGTATCGTTTTCCATTCACGGCCTACACAGCTCCATAGAGTCCAATGTAAACTGCTGTGGGAGAGTGCTCTCTTAACATCCCACTACCGACAGCTTAGCAGTAAACTCCTTCACCATAAGCGTCGCCTAGTGACCCACGCGGGTTTACCGTATCGAGGACCTCGCTTTAAGCGGGAAAGACGCGGATCGGGGGACGGGGGTTTAGGCGGCGCAACATCTCGCGTTTCCTCCTGGAAATGCAGACCTCTAGTGTTACGTTTGCTGCCCTTCATTCTGAGGATCGTTCATTCTTGTCCGGTTAACTCCGCCCACAGTTTTCGAGATATCGACTCCGTTCAAAGTTTGTTTCGTAGAGCTTCCCTGTGGGATGCGGGCTTGTATACAGCTTTTGGAAAAGTTACATAGTTTTCGCACAGTAAGCGTTTGAAGTTTCACCTTTTGTCCCATAGGAATGAATGGAAAAATTTCCATAAACTTTTGTCAAACTTTAAAACTGCTGTCACACGGTCAGTTTTCGAGCTAGAGACACCAGAACTCAAACGGGCAGACCCGAGGGTCCACGGTCCCAGCACGTGAAACTATGGGCCGATAGCCCACCCGCTTCATGACCTTTGACCCCGTTTTCCATTCACGGCCTACACAGCTCCATAGAGTCCAATGTAAACTGCTGTGGGTGACTGCTCTCTTAACATCCCACTACCAACAGCTTAGCAGTAAACTCCTTCACCATAAGCGTCGCCTAGTGACCCACGCGGGTTTACCGTATCGAGGACCTCGCTTTAAGCGGGAAAGACGCGGATCGGGGGGCAGGGGTTTAGGCGGCGCAACATCTCGCGTTTCCTCCTGGAAATGCAGACCTCTAGTGTTACGTTTGCTGCCCTTCATTCTGAGGATCTTCATTCCTTGTCCGGTTAACTCCGCCCACAGTTTTCGAGATATCGACTCCGTTCAAAGTTTCATTCGTAGAGCTTCCCTGTGGGATGCGGGCTTGTATACAGCTTTTGGAAAAGTTGCATAGTTTTCGCACAGTAAGCATTTGAAGTTTCATCTTTTCTCCCATAGGAATGAATGGAAAAATGTCCATAAACTTTTGTCAAACTTTCAAACTGCTGTCACACGCTCAGTTTTCGAGCTAGAGACACCAGAACTCAAACGGGCAGACCCGAGAGTCCACGGTCCCCCCACGTGAAATTATGGGCCGATAGCCCACCCGCTTCATGACCTTTGACCCCGTTTTCCATTCACGGCCTACAGAGCTCCATAGAGTCCAATGTAAACTGCTGTGGGAGACTGCTCTCTTAACATCCCACTACCGACAGCTTAGCAGTAAACTCCTTCACCATAAGCGTGGCCTAGTGACCCACGCGGGTTTACCGTATCGAGGACCTCGCTTTAAGCGGGAAAGACGCGGATCGGGGGGCAGGGGTTTAGGCGGCGCAACATCTCGCGTTTCCTCCTGGAAATGCAGACCTCTAGTGTTACGTTTGCTGCCCTTCATTCTGAGGATCGTTTGTTCTTGTCCGGTTAACTCCGCCCACAGTTTTCGAGATATCGACTCCGTTCAAAGTTTCATTCGTAGAGCTTCCCTGTGGGATGCGGGCTTGTATACAGCATTTGGAAAAGTTGCATAGTTTTCACACAGTAAGCATTTGAAGTTTCATCTTTTCTCTCATAGGAATGAATGGAAAAATGTCCATAAACTTTTGTCAAACTTTCAAATTGCTGTCACACGGTCATTTTTCGAGCTACAGACACCAGAATTCAAACGGTCAGACCCGAGGGTCCACGGTCCCACCACCTGAAATTATAGGCCGATAGCCCACCCGCTTCATGACCTTTGACCCCGTTTTCCATTCACGACCTACAGAGCTCCATAGAGTCCAATGTAAACTGCTGTGGGAGACTGCTCTCTTAACATCCCACTACCAACAGCTTAGCAGTAAACTCCTTCACCATAAGCGTCGCCTAGTGACCCACGTGGGTTTACCGTATCGAGGACCTCGCTTTAAGCGGGAAAGACGCGGATCGGGGGGCGGGGGTTTAGGCGGCGCAACATCTCGCGTTTCCTCCTGGAAATGCAGACCTCTAGTGTTACGTTTGCTGCCCTTCATTCTGAGGATCGTTCATTCTTGTCCGGTTAACTCCGCCCACAGTTTTTGAGATATCGACTCCGTTCAAAGTTTGTTTCGTAGAGCTTCCCTGTGGGATGCGGGCTTGTATACAGCTTTTGGAAAAGTTGTATAGTTTTCGCACAGGAAGCATTTGAAGTTTCATCTTTACTCCCATAGGAATGAATAGAAAAATGTCCATAAACTTTTGTCAAACTTTCAAACTGCTGTCACACGGTCAGTTTTCGAGCTAGAGACACCAGAATTCAAACGGGCAGACCCGAGAGTCCACGGTCCCGCCACCTGAAATTATAGGCCGATACCCCGCCCGCTTCATGACCTTTGACCCCGTTTTCCATTCACGGCCTACAGAGCTCCATAGAGTCCAATGTAAACTGCTGTGGGAGAGTGCTCTCTTAACATCCCACTACCGACAGCTTAGCAGTAAACTCCTTCACCATAAGCGTCGCCTAGTGACCCATGCGGGTTTACCGTATCGAGGACCTCGCTTTAAGCGGGAAAGACGCGGATCGGGGGACGGGGGTTTAGGCGGCGCAACATCTCGCGTTTCCTCCTGGAAATGCAGACCTCTAGTGTTACGTTTGCTGCCCTTCATTCTGAGGATCGTTCGTTCTTGTCCGGTTAACTCCGCCCACAGTTTTCGAGATATCGACTCCGTTCAAAGTTTCATTCGTAGAGCTTCCCTGTGGGATGCGGGCTTGTATACAGCTTTTGGAAAAGTTGCATAGTTTTAGCACAGTAAGCATTTGAAGTTTCATCTTTTGTCCCATAGGAATGAATGGAAATATGTCCATAAACTTTTGTCAAACTTTCAAACTGCTGTCACACGCTCAGTTTTCGAGCTAGAGACACCAGAATTCAAACGGGCAGACCCGAGAGTCCAAGGTCCCACCACGTGAAATTATAGGCCGATACCCCGCCCGCTTCATGACCTTTGACCCCGTTTTCCATTCACGGCCTACAGAGCTCCATAGAGTCCAATGTAAACTGCTGTGGGAGAGTGCTCACTTAACATCCCACTACCGACAGCTTAGCAGTAAACTCCTTCACCATAAGCGTCGCCTAGTGACCCACGCGGGTTTACCGTATCGAGGACCTCGCTTTAAGCGGGAAAGACGCGGATCGGGGGGCAGGGGTTTAGGCGGCGCAACATCTCGCGTTTCCTCCTGGAAATGCAGACCTCTAGTTATGTTGCGCCTGCTGCTTTAAGCAGCAGCGCGCAATATATTGTTCTTCTTAAGTCATATTATTATTATTATTATTTTTATTATTATTTTTATTATTCCGCGTTTCCTTGTCCGCCTAACTAGTCCCGCAGCTTTCGAGCTATCGACTCCGTTCCACCTGGAATTCGTGCGTCCTATAGCGACGATGTGGGCTTGTATACAGCTTTCCGATACCCGCACTCGTTCGTCCGCTACACTCGTTTTTCGCTCTGTTTTTCCCCAGTCATTTCTATGGAATTAATTTTCGAACTGCTCTAACTCGGTCAATTTTCAAGCTACGGACACGAGATTTCAGACGGTCGGACCCGGGCGCACCGTGACCCGTCACTTCCGTTTTCGGACCTCTCGCACTCATCCCTCTCTTTCTATTCCTCCTTGAATATCCCTCCATTCACTTGTATGGAAGACATTTAGAGTGGGTGACATCATAGACACTCTGGGTTCACTGGCCAAAACCGTTTTTTCACTTTTCACCCGAACAATTCACCATAACGTTCTCATACTTTCACCTAAAAACTTCATTTAAATTTTAAATGATAGAGAAACTTGTCCTGTCTAGCATCTGTAAATTTGAACGTAATCGATAATACGGTTTTTGAGTTATGAATTTTTGTTCGGCACTAGGGAGGGTTTTGGCTCCCATAGAGTTCAATGTATTTTTGGAGCGGCTCAGAGTGCGGTTTCTAAATTTTTCTCCTGTTTTTAACTCGTCATAACATGGTCAATTCTCGCTCAAACTGCTAATTTTTTATACCAGCTTCTTCCTTGGACTCTCCTTGTCGCAACGGTATATGCAGTTTAGCCATTTGGGATATCTTTTCTGAGCTATAAGCATTTGTTCGGAGGGTGGGTACGCTCCCATAGGAATACATTGAAATGAATATGCCTGTCCTTTTTCGATATTCAACTTTTAGCCGAACATTTTGCCATAACTTCCTTATACTTTCACCTACAGACTTCATTTTACTTTCAAATGGTAGAGAAACTTCCCCTTTCTAAAATATGTAGATTTGAAATCATTTGAAGATACGGTTCTGGAGTTATGAAGATTTGTTTGGCAGTAGGACGTTTCGGCTCCCATAGAGTTCAATGTATTTTCAGAAAGCCAAATTTTCTCAAATTTGCCCTTTTTTAACTCATCTTTAAACCATCAATTCTCGCTCAAACTGAAAAATTTTTTACACCATCTCGAGCACAAGACTCTCCTTGTCGCTACGGTATGCTTCGTTCAATTTTGGTTGGGAAAAGTTTTCGAGATACGGGTGATTTTTTGGAGGGTGCTCCCCGGTCGAAATTCATTGAATCATGAGTCTGTCAGTTGTATTCTGTGAGCGTGCGTGTGAGAGAGACAGAGGGGGGAGGGGGAGGGGCAGAAGCAGAGACTGAGGGGAAGAGCTGTGAGGGCCACAGAAATACACAGGCAGTCTGTAACACTTTAAAGGTCATTTTTAAGGGGGACGTCTTAATTATCCAGGGTTTCTTAAGGTGGAATTTTTTAAGAATACCTCATTCACAATATACTGCCTGTCTTTTCGACATTTTAAGCTTTATTTCAAGTGGTCATTTTTAAAGGTGGACGTGTCAATACAACTGTGGGTTTCTTAAGGTGGAATTTTTATTAAGGTGGTATTTAAAATGTATTGGCCATCTTTTTTTGCTTTTAAGACTCTTTTGGCCTGTGATGTGGACATTTCAATACAATTCTGGGTTTCTTAAGGTGGAATTGTTTTTAAAGGTGGAATTCAGAATTTATCGTTTTCTATTCACACCCTACTGAGCTCCATAGAGTCCAATGTAAACTGCTGTGGGAGAGTGCTCTCTTAACATCCACCTACCAACAGCTTAGCAGTAAACTCCTTCACCATAAGCGTCGCCTAGTGACCCACGCGGGTTTACCGTATCGAGGGCCTCGCTTTAAGCGGTAAAGACGCGGATCGGGGGGCAGGGGTTTAGGCGGCGCAACATCTCGCGTTTCATTCTGGAAATGCAGACCTCTAGTTATGTTGCGCCTGCTGCTGTAAGCAGCGGCGCGATATATTGTTATCCGTAAGTCATATTATTATTATGTTGCGCCTGCTGCTTTAAGCAGCGGCGCAATATATTGTTATCCGTAAGTCATATTATTATTATTTTTATTATTATTTTTATTATTCCGCGTTTCCTTGTCCGCTTAACTAGTCCCGCAGCTTTCGAGCTATCGACTCCGTTCCACCTGGAAATCGTGCGTCCTATAGCGACGATGTGGGCTTGTATACAGCTTTCCGATACCCGCACTCGTTCGTCCGCTACACTCGTTTTTCGCTCTGTTTTTCCCCAGTCATTTCTATGGAATTAATTTTCAAAGTGCTCTAACTCGGTCATTTTTCAAGCTACGGACACGGGATTTCAGACGGTCGGACCCGGGCGTACCGGCTCCCATCACTTCCGTTTTCGGAATTTTTGCACTCATCCTTCCCTTTCTTTTCCTCCTTCAAAATCCCTCCATTCATTTCAATGGGAGGCTCTTAGAGTGGGGGTGATGTCATCCACTGTAGTTTCAGTGGCAAAAAGCCGTTTTTTCACTTTTCAGCCGAACAAATCGCCATAACTTCCTCAAAGTTTCACCTAGAAACTTCATTTAAATTTTAAATGGTAGAGAAACTTGTCCTTTCTGAGACCTCTAAATTTGAACATTATTGAAAATACGGTTTTTGAGTTATGAATTTTTGTTCGGCACTAGGGACGGTTTCGGCTCCCATAGGGTTCAATGTATTTTTGGAGCAGCTCAGAGTGCGGTTTCTAAAATTTTCTCCTGTTTTTAACTCGTCATAACATGCTCAATTCTCACTTAATCTGCAAATTTTTTATACCATATCGATCCCCAGACTCTCCTTGTCGCAACGGTATATACGGTTAAGTGATGTGAGGAAAACTTTCCGAGCTATAAGCATTTGTTCGGAGGGTGGGTACGCTCCCATAGGAACCCATTGAAATTATTTTTTTTCTTTTTCAATTTTCTGCCGAACATTTCACCATAACTTCCTTATACTTTCACCTACAGACTTCATTTAAATTTTAAATGGTAGAGAAATTTCCCCTTTCTCAAACTTGTAAGTTTCAGACCGTTTGAGAATACCGTTCTTGAGTTATGAATTTTTGTTTGACACTTGGGAGGGTTTTCCT
Organism: Hoplias malabaricus; assembly: GCF_029633855.1. Classification (NCBI taxonomy): domain Eukaryota; kingdom Metazoa; phylum Chordata; class Actinopteri; order Characiformes; family Erythrinidae; genus Hoplias; species Hoplias malabaricus. The sequence continues at coordinate 48,671,740 of NC_089801.1, read as the reverse complement.
CCCATAGAGCTCAATGTATTTTAAGAGCGGGTCGGCACGCAGATTTTCAAAACTTTGCCTGTTTTTAACTCGTAATTACACCATCAAATCTCGCTCAAAGTGCAAAAATTTTTACACCATCTCGAGCACAAGACTCTCCTTGTCGCTACGGTATGCTTTGTTCATTTTTGGTTGGGAAAAGTTTTCGAGCTACGGGTGATTTTTTGGAGGGTGCTCCCCGGTCGAAATTCATTGAATCATGAGTCTGTCAGTTGTATTCTGTGAGCATGCGTGTGAGAGAGACAGAGGGGGGAGGGGGAGGGGCAGAGGCAGAGACTGAGGGGAAGAGCTGTGAGGGCCACAGAAATACACAGGCAGTCTGTAACACTTTAAAGGTCATTTTTAAGGGGGACGTCTTAATTATCCAGGGTTTCTTAAGGTAGAATTTTTAAAGAATACCTCATTCACAATATACTGGCTGTCTTTTCGACATTTTAAGCTTTATTTAAAGTGGTCATTTTTAAAGGTGGACGTGTCAATACAACTGTGGGTTTCTTAAGGTGGAATTTTTATTAAGGTGGTATTTAAAATGTATTGGCCATCTTTTTTTGCTTTTAAGACTCTTTTGGCCTGTGATGTGGACATTTCAATACAATTCTGGGTTTCTTAAGGTGGAATTGTTTTTAAAGGTGGAATTCAAAATGTATCGTTTTCCATTCACGGCCTACACAGCTCCATAGAGTCCAATGTAAACTGCTGTGGGAGAGTGCTCTCTTAACATCCCACTACCGACAGCTTAGCAGTAAACTCCTTCACCATAAGCGTCGCCTAGTGACCCACGCGGGTTTACCGTATCGAGGACCTCGCTTTAAGCGGGAAAGACGCGGATCGGGGGGCAGGGGTTTAGGCGGCGCAACATCTCGCGTTTCCTCCTGGAAATGCAGACCTCTAGTGTTACGTTTGCTGCCCTTCATTCTGAGGATCGTTCGTTCTTGTCCGGTTAACTCCGCCCACAGTTTTCGAGATATCGACTCCGTTCAAAGTTTCATTCGTAGAGCTTCCCTGTGGGATGCGGGCTTGTATACAGCTTTTGGAAAAGTTGCATAGTTTTAGCACAGTAAGCATTTGAAGTTTCATCTTTTGTCCCATAGGAATGAACGGAAATATGTCCATAAACTTTTGTCAAACTTTCAAACTGCTGTCACACGCTCAGTTTTCGAGCTAGAGACACCAGAATTCAAACGGGCAGACCCGAGAGTCCACGGTCCCACCACGTGAAATTATAGGCCGATACCCCGCCCGCTTCATGACCTTTGACCCCGTTTTCCATTCACGGCCTACAGAGCTCCATAGAGTCCAATGTAAACTGCTGTGGGAGAGTGCTCTCTTAACATCCCACTACCGACAGCTTAGCAGTAAACTCCTTCACCATAAGCGTCGCCTAGTGACCCACGCGGGTTTACCGTATCGAGGACCTCGCTTTAAGCGGGAAAGACGCGGATCGGGGGGCAGGGGTTTAGGCGGCGCAACATCTCGCGTTTCCTCCTGGAAATGCAGACCTCTAGTGTTACGTTTGCTGCCCTTCATTCTGAGGATCGTTCATTCTTGTCCGGTTAACTCCGCCCACAGTTTTCGAGATATCGACTCCGTTCAAAGTTTGTTTCGTAGAGCTTCCCTGTGGGATGCGGGCTTGTATACAGCTTTTGGAAAAGTTACATAGTTTTTGCACAGTAAGCATTTGAAGTTACATCTTAACTCCCATAGGAATGAATGGAAAAATGTCCATAAACTTTTGTCAAACTTTCAAACTGCTGTCACACGCTCAGTTTTCGAGCTAGAGACACCAGAACTCAAACGGGCAGACCCGAGGGTCCACGGTCCCACCACGTAAAATTATGGGCCGATAGCCCACCCGCTTCATGACCTTTGACCCCGTTTTCCATTCACGGCCTACAGAGCTCCATAGAGTCCAATGTAAACTGCTGTGGGAGAGTGCTCTCTTAACATCCCACTACCGACGGCTTAGCAGTAAACTCCTTCACCATAAGCGTCGCCTAGTGACCCACGCGGGTTTACCGTATCGAGGACCTCGCTTTAAGCGGGAAAGACGCGGATCGGGGGGCAGGGGTTTCGGCGGCGCAACATCTCGCGTTTCCTCCTGGAAATGCAGACCTCTAGTGTTACGTTTGCTGCCCTTCATTCTGAGGATCGTTCATTCTTGTCCGGTTAACTCCGCCCACAGTTTTCGAGATATCGACTCCGTTCAAAGTTTGTTTCGTAGAGCTTCCCTGTGGGATGCGGGCTTGTATACAGCTTTTAGAAAAGTTACATAGTTTTCGCACAGGAAGCATTTGAAGTTTCATCTTTACTCCCATAGGAATGAATGGAAAAATGTCCATAAACTTTTGTCAAACTTTAAAACTTCTGTTACACGGTCAGTTTTCTAGCTAGAGACACCAGAACTCAAACGGGCAGACCCGAGAGTCCAAGGTCCCACCACGTGAAATTATGGGCCGATAGCCCACCCGCTTCATGACCTTTGACCCCGTTTTCCATTCACGGCCTACACAGCTCCACATAGTCCAATGTAAACTGCTGTGGGACAGTGCTCTCTTAACATCCCACTACCAACAGCTTAGCAGTAAACTCCTTCACCATAAGCGTCGCCTAGTGACCCACGCGGGTTTACCGTGTCGAGGACCTCGCTTTAAGCGGGAAAGACGCGGATCGGGGGGCAGGGGTTTAGGCGGCGCAACATCTCGCGTTTCCTCCTGGAAATGCAGACCTCTAGTTATGTTGCGCCTGCTGCTGTAAGCAGCGGCGCGATATATTGTTATCCGTAAGTCATATTATTATTATTTTTATTATTATTTTTATTATTCCGCGTTTCCTTGTCCGCTTAACTAGTCCCTCAGCTTTTGAGCTATCGACTCCGTTCCACCTGGAAATCGTGCGTCCTATAGCGACGATGTGGGCTTGTATACAGCTTTCCGATACCCGCACTCGTTCGTCCGCTACACTCGTTTTTCGCTCTGCTTTTCCCCAGTCATTTCTATGGAATTAATTTTCAAAGTGCTCTAACTCGGTCATTTTTCAAGCTACGGACACGGGATTTCAGACGGTCGGACCCGGGCGTACCGGCTCCCATCACTTCCGTTTTCAGAATTTTTGCACTCATCCTTCCCTTTCTTTTCCTCCTTCAAAATCCCTCCATTCATTTCAATGGGAGGCTCTTAGAGTGGGGGTGATGTCATCCACTGTAGTTTCAGTGGCAAAAAGCCGTTTTTTCACTTTTCAGCCGAACAATTCACCATAACTTCCTCATACTTTCACCTAGAAACTTCATTTAAATTTTAAATGGTAGAGAAACTTGTCCTTTCTAACACCTCTAAATTTCAACATTATTGAAAATACGGTTTTTGAGTTATGAATTTTTGTTCGGCACTAGGGAGGGTTTCGGCTCCCATAGGGTTCAATGTATTTTTGGAGCAGCTCAGAGTGCGGTTTCTAAAATTTTCTCCTGTTTTTAACTCGTCATAACATGCTCAATTCTCACTTAATCTGCAAATTTTTTATACCATATCGATCCCCAGACTCTCCTTGTCGCAACGGTATATACGGTTAAGTGATGTGGGGAAAACTTTCCGAGCTATAAGCATTTGTTCGGAGGGTGGGTACGCTCCCATAGGAACCCATTGAAATTATTTTTTTTCTTTTTCAATTTTCTGCCGAACATTTCACCATAACTTCCTTATACTTTCACCTACAGACTTCATTTAAACTTTAAATGGTAGAGAAATTTCCCCTTTCTCACACTTGTAAGTTTCAGACCGTTTGAGAATACCGTTCTTGAGTTATGAATTTTTGTTTGACACTTGGGAGGGTTTTCCTCCCATAGAGCTCAATGTATTTTAAGAGCGGCTCGGCACGCAGATTTTCAAAACTTTGCCTGTTTTTAACTCGTAATTACACCATCAAATCTCGCTCAAAGTGCAAAAATTTTTACACCATCTCGAGCACCAGACTCTCCTTGTCGCTACGGTATGCTTTGTTCATTTTTGGACCTGGAAAAGTTTTTGAGATATTTGAGGTTTTTTGGAAGGTGCGCAACCGGTCGAAATTCATTGAATCCTGAGTCTGTCAGTTGTATTCTGTGAGCGTGCGTGTGAGAGAGAGAGAGGGGGGAGGGGGAGGGGCAGAGGCAGAGACTGACGGGGAAGAGGTGTGAGGGCCACAGAAATACACAGGCAGTCTGTAACACTTTAAAGGTCATTTTTAAGGGGGACATCTTAATTATCCAGGGTTTCTTAAGGTGGAATTTTTTAAGAATACCTCATTCACAATATACTGCCTGTCTTTTCGACATTTTAAGCTTTATTTAAAGTGGTCATTTTTAAAGGTGGACGTGTCAATACAACTGTGGGTTTCTTAAGGTGGAATTTTTATTAAGGTGGTATTTAAAATGTATTGGCCATCTTTTTTGCTTTTAAGATTCTTTTGGCCTGTGATGTGGACATTTCAATACAATTCTGGGTTTCTTAAGGTGGAATTGTTTTTAAAGGTGGAATTCAAAATGTATCGTTTTCTATTCACGCCCTACTGAGCTCCATAGAGTCCAATGTAAACTGCTGTGGGAGAGTGCTCTCTTAACATCCCACTACCAACAGCTTAGCAGTAAACTCCTTCACCATAAGCGTCGCCTAGTGACCCACGCGGGTTTACCGTATCGAGGACCTCGCTTTAAGCGGGAAAGACGCGGATCGGGGGGCAGGGGTTTAGGCGGCGCAACATCTCGCGTTTCCTCCTGGTGTTACGTTTGCTGCCCTTCATTCTGAGGATCGTTCGTTCTTGTCCGGTTAACTCCGCCCACAGTTTTCGAGATATCGACTCCGTTCAAAGTTTGTTTCGTAGAGCTTCCCTGTGGGATGCGGGCTTGTATACAGCTTTTGGAAAAGTTACATAGTTTTCGCACAGGAAGCATTTGAAGTTTCATCTTTACTCCCATAGGAATGAATGGAAAAATGTCCATAAACTTTTGTCAAACTTTAAAACTTCTGTTACACGGTCAGTTTTCTAGCTAGAGACACCAGAACTCAAACAGGCAGACCCGAGGGTCCACGGTCCCAGCACGTGAAACTATGGGCCGATAGCCCACCCGCTTCATGACCTTTGACCCCGTTTTCCATTCACGGCCTACACAGCTCCACATAGTCCAATGTAAACTGCTGTGGGACAGTGCTCTCTTAACATCCCACTACCAACAGCTTAGCAGTAAACTCCTTCACCATAAGCGTCGCCTAGTGACCCACGCGGGTTTACCGTGTCGAGGACCTCGCTTTAAGCGGGAAAGACGCGGATCGGGGGGCAGGGGTTTAGGCGGCGCAACATCTCGCGTTTCCTCCTGGAAATGCAGACCTCTAGTTATGTTGCGCCTGCTGCTGTAAGCAGCGGCGCGATATATTGTTATCCGTAAGTCATATTATTATTATTTTTATTATTATTTTTATTATTCCGCGTTTCCTTGTCCGCTTAACTAGTCCCTCAGCTTTTGAGCTATCGACTCCGTTCCACCTGGAAATCGTGCGTCCTATAGCGACGATGTGGGCTTGTATACAGCTTTCCGATACCCGCACTCGTTCGTCCGCTACACTCGTTTTTCGCTCTGCTTTTCCCCAGTCATTTCTATGGAATTAATTTTCAAAGTGCTCTAACTCGGTCATTTTTCAAGCTACGGACACGGGATTTCAGACGGTCGGACCCGGGCGTACCGGCTCCCATCACTTCCGTTTTCAGAATTTTTGCACTCATCCTTCCCTTTCTTTTCCTCCTTCAAAATCCCTCCATTCATTTCAATGGGAGGCTCTTAGAGTGGGGGTGATGTCATCCACTGTAGTTTCAGTGGCAAAAAGCCGTTTTTTCACTTTTCAGCCGAACAATTCACCATAACTTCCTCATACTTTCACCTAGAAACTTCATTTAAATTTTAAATGGTAGAGAAACTTGTCCTTTCTAACACCTCTAAATTTCAACATTATTGAAAATACGGTTTTTGAGTTATGAATTTTTGTTCGGCACTAGGGAGGGTTTCGGCTCCCATAGGGTTCAATGTATTTTTGGAGCAGCTCAGAGTGCGGTTTCTAAAATTTTCTCCTGTTTTTAACTCGTCATAACATGCTCAATTCTCACTTAATCTGCAAATTTTTTATACCATATCGATCCCCAGACTCTCCTTGTCGCAACGGTATATACGGTTAAGTGATGTGGGGAAAACTTTCCGAGCTATAAGCATTTGTTCGGAGGGTGGGTACGCTCCCATAGGAACCCATTGAAATTATTTTTTTTCTTTTTCAATTTTCTGCCGAACATTTCACCATAACTTCCTTATACTTTCACCTACAGACTTCATTTAAACTTTAAATGGTAGAGAAATTTCCCCTTTCTCACACTTGTAAGTTTCAGACCGTTTGAGAATACCGTTCTTGAGTTATGAATTTTTGTTTGACACTTGGGAGGGTTTTCCTCCCATAGAGCTCAATGTATTTTAAGAGCGGCTCGGCACGCAGATTTTCAAAACTTTGCCTGTTTTTAACTCGTAATTACACCATCAAATCTCGCTCAAAGTGCAAAAATTTTTACACCATCTCGAGCACCAGACTCTCCTTGTCGCTACGGTATGCTTTGTTCATTTTTGGACCTGGAAAAGTTTTTGAGATATTTGAGGTTTTTTGGAAGGTGCGCAACCGGTCGAAATTCATTGAATCCTGAGTCTGTCAGTTGTATTCTGTGAGCGTGCGTGTGAGAGAGAGAGAGGGGGGAGGGGGAGGGGCAGAGGCAGAGACTGACGGGGAAGAGGTGTGAGGGCCACAGAAATACACAGGCAGTCTGTAACACTTTAAAGGTCATTTTTAAGGGGGACATCTTAATTATCCAGGGTTTCTTAAGGTGGAATTTTTTAAGAATACCTCATTCACAATATACTGCCTGTCTTTTCGACATTTTAAGCTTTATTTAAAGTGGTCATTTTTAAAGGTGGACGTGTCAATACAACTGTGGGTTTCTTAAGGTGGAATTTTTATTAAGGTGGTATTTAAAATGTATTGGCCATCTTTTTTGCTTTTAAGATTCTTTTGGCCTGTGATGTGGACATTTCAATACAATTCTGGGTTTCTTAAGGTGGAATTGTTTTTAAAGGTGGAATTCAAAATGTATCGTTTTCTATTCACGCCCTACTGAGCTCCATAGAGTCCAATGTAAACTGCTGTGGGAGAGTGCTCTCTTAACATCCCACTACCAACAGCTTAGCAGTAAACTCCTTCACCATAAGCGTCGCCTAGTGACCCACGCGGGTTTACCGTATCGAGGACCTCGCTTTAAGCGGGAAAGACGCGGATCGGGGGGCAGGGGTTTAGGCGGCGCAACATCTCGCGTTTCCTCCTGGTGTTACGTTTGCTGCCCTTCATTCTGAGGATCGTTCGTTCTTGTCCGGTTAACTCCGCCCACAGTTTTCGAGATATCGACTCCGTTCAAAGTTTGTTTCGTAGAGCTTCCCTGTGGGATGCGGGCTTGTATACAGCTTTTGGAAAAGTTACATAGTTTTCGCACAGGAAGCATTTGAAGTTTCATCTTTACTCCCATAGGAATGAATGGAAAAATGTCCATAAACTTTTGTCAAACTTTAAAACTTCTGTTACACGGTCAGTTTTCTAGCTAGAGACACCAGAACTCAAACAGGCAGACCCGAGGGTCCACGGTCCCAGCACGTGAAACTATGGGCCGATAGCCCACCCGCTTCATGACCTTTGACCCCGTTTTCCTTTCACGGCCTACAGAGCTCCATAGAGTCCAATGTAAACTGCTGTGGGAGAGTGCTCTCTTAACATCCCGCTACCGACAGCTTAGCAGTAAACTCCTTCACCATAAGCGTCGCCTAGTGACCCACGTGGGTTTACCGTACCGAGGACCTCGCTTTAAGCGGGAAAGACGCGGATCAGGGGGCAGGGGTTTCGGCGGCGCAACATCTCGCGTTTCCTCCTGGAAATGCAGACCTCTAGTGTTACGTTTGCTGCCCTTCATTCTGAGGATCGTTCATTCTTGTCCGGTTAACTCCGCCCACAGTTTTCGAGATATCGACTCCGTTCAAAGTTTGTTTCGTACAGCTTCCCTGTGGGATGCGGGCTTGTATACAGGTTTTGGAAAAGTTACATAGTTTTTGCACAGTAAGCATTTGAAGTTTCGTGTTTTCTCCCATAGGAATGAATGGAAAAATGTCCATAAACTTTTGTCAAACTTTCAAAGTGCTGTCACACGGTCAGTTTTCGAGCTAGAGACACCAGAACTCAAACGGGCAGACCCGAGGGTCCACGGTCCCACCACGTGAAATTATGGGCCGATACCCCGCCCGCTTCATGACCTTTGACCCCGTTTTCCATTCACGGCCTACAGAGCTCCATAGAGTCCAATGTAAACTGCTGTGGGAGAGTGCTCTCTTAACATCCCACTACCAACAGCTTAGCAGTAAACTCCTTCACCATAAGCGTCGCCTAGTGACCCACGCGGGTTTACCGTATCGAGGACCTCGCTTTAAGCGGGAAAGACGCGGATCGGGGGGCAGGGGTTTAGGCGGCGCAACATCTCGCGTTTCCTCCTGGAAATGCAGACCTCTAGTGTTACGTTTGCTGCCCTTCATTCTGAGGATCGTTCATTCTTGTCCGGTTAACTCCGCCCACAGTTTTCGAGATATCGACTCCGTTCAAAGTTTGTTTCGTAGAGCTGCCCTGTGGGATGCGGGCTTGTATACAGCTTTTGGAAAAGTTGCATAGTTTTTGCACAGGAAGCCTTTGAACTTTCATCTTTACTCCCATAGGAATGAATGGAAAAATGTCCATAAACTTTTGTCAAACATTCAAACTGCTGTCACACGCTCAGTTTTCGAGCTAGAGACACCAGAACTCAAACGGGCAGACCCGAGGGTCCAAGGTCCCACCACGTAAAATTATAGGCCGATAGCCCACCCGCTTCATGACCTTTGACCCCGTTTTCCATTCACGGCCTACACAGCTCCATAGAGTCCAATGTAAACTGCTGTGGGACAGTGCTCTCTTAACATCCCACTACCAATAGCTTAGCAGTAAACTCCTTCACCATAAGCGTCGCCTAGTGACCCACGCGGGTTTACCGTATCGAGGACCTCGCTTTAAGCGGTAAAGACGCGGATCGGGGGGCGGGGGTTTAGGCGGCGCAACATCTCGCGTTTCCTCCTGGAAATGCAGACCTCTAGTGTTACGTTTGCTGCCCTTCATTCTGAGGATCGTTCATTCTTGTCCGGTTAACTCCGCCCACAGTTTTCGAGATATCGACTCCGTTCAAAGTTTGTTTCGTAGAGCTGCCCTGTGGGATGCGGGCTTGTATACAGCTTTTGGAAAAGTTGCATAGTTTTCGCACAGTAACCATTTGAAGTTTCATCTTTACTCCCATAGGAATGAATGGAAAAATGTCCATAAACTTTTGTCAAACTTTCAAACTGCTGTCACACGGTCAGTTTTCGAGCTAGAGACACCAGAATTCAAACGGGCAGACCCGAGGGTCCACGGTCCCACCACGTAAAATTAAGAGCCGATAGCCCACCCGCTTCATGACCTTTGACCCCGTTTTCCATTCACGGCCTACAGAGCTCCACAGAGTCCAATGTAAACTGCTGTGGGAGAGTGCTCTCTTAACATCCCACTACCGACAGCTTAGCAGTAAACTCCTTCACCATAAGCGTCGCCTAGTGACCCACGTGGGTTTACCGTATCGAGGATCTCGCTTTAAGTGGGAAAGACGCGGATCGGGGGGCAGGGGTTTAGGCGGCGCAACATCTCGTGTTACGTTTGCTGCCCTTCATTCTGAGGATCGTTCATTTTTGTCCGGTTAACTCCGCCCACAGTTTTCGAGATATCGACTCCGTTCAAAGTTTGTTTCGTAGAGCTGCCCTGTGGGATGCGGGCTTGTATACAGCTTTTGGAAAAGTTGCATAGTTTTTGCACAGGAAGCCTTTGAACTTTCATCTTTACTCCCATAGGAATGAATGGAAAAATGTCCATAAACTTTTGTCAAACTTTCAAACTGCTGTCACACGCTCAGTTTTCGAGCTAGAGACACCAGAACTCAAACGGGCAGACCCGAGGGTCCAAGGTCCCACCACGTAAAATTATAGGCCGATAGCCCACCCGCTTCATGACCTTTGACCCCGTTTTCCATTCACGGCCTACACAGCTCCATAGAGTCCAATGTAAACTGCTGTGGGACAGTGCTCTCTTAACATCCCACTACCAACAGCTTAGCAGTAAACTCCTTCACCATAAGCGTCGCCTAGTGACCCACGCGGGTTTACCGTATCGAGGACCTCGCTTTAAGCGGTAAAGACGTGGATCGGGGGGCGGGGGTTTAGGCGGCGCAACATCTCGCGTTTCCTCCTGGAAATGCAGACCTCTAGTTATGTTGCGCCTGCTGCTGTAAGCAGCGGCGCGATATATTGTTATCCGTAAGTCATATTATTATTATTTTTATTATTATTTTTATTATTCCGCGTTTCCTTGTCCGCTTAACTAGTCCCTCAGCTTTTGAGCTATCGACTCCGTTCCACCTGGAAATCGTGCGTCCTATAGCGACGATGTGGGCTTGTATACAGCTTTCCGATACCCGCACTCGTTCGTCCGCTACACTCGTTTTTCGCTCTGTTTTTCCCCAGTCATTTCTATGGAATTAATTTTCAAAGTGCTCTAACTCGGTCATTTTTCAAGCTACGGACACGGGATTTCAGACGGTCGGACCCGGGCGTACCGGCTCCCATCACTTCCGTTTTCGGAATTTTTGCACTCATCCTTCCCTTTCTTTACCTCCTTCAAAATCCCTCCATTCATTTCAATGGGAGGCTCTTAGAGTGGGGGTGATGTCATCCACTGTAGTTTCAGTGGCAAAAAGCCGTTTTTTCACTTTTCAGCCGAACAATTCACCATAACTTCCTCATACTTTCACCTAGAAACTTCATTTAAATTTTAAATGGTAGAGAAACTTGTCCTTTCTAACACCTCTAAATTTCAACATTATTGAGAATACGGTTTTTGAGTTATGAATTTTTGTTCGGCACTAGGGAGGGTTTCGGCTCCCATAGGGTTCAATGTATTTTTGGAGCAGCTCAGAGTGCGGTTTCTAAAATTTTCTCCTGTTTTTAACTCGTCATAACATGCTCAATTCTCACTTAATCTGCAAATTTTTTATACCATATCGATCCCCAGACTCTCCTTGTCGCAACGGTATATACGGTTAAGTGATGTGAGGAAAACTTTCCGAGCTATAAGCATTTGTTCGGAGGGTGGGTACGCTCCCATAGGAACCCATTGAAATTATTTTTTTTCTTTTTCAATTTCCTGCCGAACATTTCACCATAACTTCCTTATACTTTCACCTACAGACTTCATTTAAACTTTAAATGGTAGAGAAATTTCCCCTTTCTCACACTTGTAAGTTTCAGACCGTTTGAGAATACCGTTCTTGAGTTATGAAATTTTGTTCCACACTTGGGAGGGTTTTCCTCCCATAGAGCTCAATGTATTTTAAGAGCGGCTCGGCACGCAGATTTTCAAAACTTTGCCTGTTTTTAACTCGTAATTACACCATCAAATCTCGCTCAAAGTGCAAAAATTTTTACACCATCTCGAGCACCAGACTCTCCTTGTCGCTACGGTATGCTTCGTTCATTTTTGGACCTGGAAAAGTTTTTGAGATATTTGAGGTTTTTTGGAAGGTGCCCCACCGGTCGAAATTCATTGAATCATGAGTCTGTCAGTTGTATTCTGTGAGCGTGCGTGTGAGAGAGCGAGAGGGGGGAGGGGGAGGGGCAGAGGCAGAGACTGAGGGGAAGAGCTGTGAGGGCCACAGAAATACACAGGCAGCCTGTAACACTTTAAAGGTCATTTTTAAGGGGGACATCTTAATTATCCAGGGTTTCTTAAGGTGGAATTTTTTAAGAATACCTCATTCACAATATACTGCCTGTCTTTTCGACATTTTAAGCTTTATTTAAAGTGGTCATTTTTAAAGGTGGACGTGTCAATACAACTGTGGGTTTCTTAAGGTGGAATTTTTATTAAGGTGGTATTTAAAATGTATTGGCCATCTTTTTTTGCTTTTAAGACTCTTTTGGCCTGTGATGTGGACATTTCAATACAATTCTGGGTTTCTTAAGGTGGAATTGTTTTTAAAGGTGGAATTCAAAATGTATCGTTTTCCATTCACGGCCTACACAGCTCCATAGAGTCCAATGTAAACTGCTGTGGGAGAGTGCTCTCTTAACATCCCACTACCGACAGCTTAGCAGTAAACTCCTTCACCATAAGCGTCGCCTAGTGACCCACGCGGGTTTACCGTATCGAGGACCTCGCTTTAAGCGGGAAAGACGCGGATCGGGGGACGGGGGTTTAGGCGGCGCAACATCTCGCGTTTCCTCCTGGAAATGCAGACCTCTAGTGTTACGTTTGCTGCCCTTCATTCTGAGGATCGTTCATTCTTGTCCGGTTAACTCCGCCCACAGTTTTCGAGATATCGACTCCGTTCAAAGTTTGTTTCGTACAGCTTCCCTGTGGGATGCGGGCTTGTATACAGCTTTTGGAAAAGTTACATAGTTTTAGCACAGTAAGCATTTGAAGTTTCATCTTTTCTCTCATAGGAATGAATGGAAAAATGTCCATAAACTTTTGTCAAACTTTCAAAGTGCTGTCACACGGTCAGTTTTCGAGCTAGAGACACCAGAACTCAAACGGGCAGACCCGAGGGTCCACGGTCCCTCCACGTAAAATTATGGGCCGATAGCCCACCCGCTTCATGACCTTTGACCCCGTTTTCCATTCACGGCCTACAGAGCTCCATAGAGTCCAATGTAAACTGCTGTGGGAGAGTGCTCTCTTAACATCCCACTACCAACAGCTTAGCAGTAAACTCCTTCACCATAAGCGTCGCCTAGTGACCCACGCGGGTTTACCGTGTCGAGGACCTCGCTTTAAGCCGGAAAGACGCGGATCGGGGGGCAGGGGTTTAGGCGGCGCAACATCTCGCGTTTCCTCCTGGAAATGCAGACCTCTAGTGTTACGTTTGCTGCCCTTCATTCTGAGGATCGTTCATTCTTGTCCGGTTAACTCCGCCCACAGTTTTCGAGATATCGACTCCGTTCAAAGTTTCATTCGTACAGCTTCCCTGTGGGATGCGGGCTTGTATACAGCTTTTGGAAAAGTTGCATAGTTTTCGCACAGTAAGCATTTGAAGTTTCGTGTTTTCTCCCATAGGAATGAATGGAAAAATGTCCATAAACTTTTGTCAAACTTTCAAACTGCTGTCACACGCTCAGTTTTCGAGCTAGAGACACCAGAATTCAAACGGGCAGACCCGAGCGTCCACGGTCCCGCCACGGGAAATTATGGGCCGATAGCCCACCCGCTTCATGACCTTTGACCCCGTTTTCCATTCACGGCCTACAGAGCTCCATAGAGTCCAATGTAAACTGCTGTGGGAGAGTGCTCTCTTAACATCCCACTACCGACAGCTTAGCAGTAAACTCCTTCACCATAAGCGTCGCCTAGTGACCCACGCGGGTTTACCGTATCGAGGGCCTCGCTTTAAGCGGGAAAGACGCGGATCGGGGGGCAGGGGTTTAGGCGGCGCAACATCTCGCGTTTCCTCCTGGAAATGCAGACCTCTAGTGTTACGTTTGCTGCCCTTCATTCTGAGGATCGTTCATTCTTGTCCGGTTAACTCCGCCCACAGCTTTCGAGATATCGACTCCGTTCAAAGTTTGTTTCGTAGAGCTTCCCTGTGGGATGCGGGCTTGTATACAGCTTTTGGAAAAGTTGCATAGTTTTCGCACAGTAAGCCTTTGAAGTTTCATCTTTTCTCCCATAGGAATGAATGGGAAAATGTCCATAAACTTTTGTCAAACTTTAAAACTGCTGTCACACGGTCAGTTTTCGAGCTAGAGACACCAGAACTCAAACGGGCAGACCCGAGAGTCCACGGTCCCCCCACATGAAATTATGGGCCGATAGCCCACCCGCTTCATGACCTTTGACCCCGTTTTCCATTCACGGCCTACACAGCTCCATAGAGTCCAATGTAAACTGCTGTGGGAGAGTGCTCTCTTAACATCCCACTACCAACAGCTTAGCAGTAAACTCCTTCACCATAAGCGTCGCCTAGTGACCCACGCGGGTTTACCGTATCGAGGACCTCGCTTTAAGCGGGAAAGACGCGGATCGGGGGACGGGGGTTTAGGCGGCGCAACATCTCGTGTGTTACGTTTGCTGCCCTTCATTCTGAGGATCGTTCATTCTTGTCCGGTTAACTCCGCCCACAGTTTTTGAGATATCGACTCCGTTCAAAGTTTGTTTCGTAGAGCTTCCCTGTGGGATGCGGGCTTGTATACAGCTTTTAGAAAAGTTACATAGTTTTCGCACAGGAAGCATTTGAAATTTCATCTTTTCTCACATAGGAATGAATGGAAAAATGTCCATAAACTTTTGTCAAACATTCAAACTGCTGTCACACGGTCAGTTTTCGAGCTAGAGACACCAGAACTCAAACGGGCAGACCCGAGGGTCCACGGTCCCACCACGTAAAATTATGGGCCGATAACCCACCCGCTTCATGACCTTTGACCCCGTTTTCCTTTCACGGCCTACAGAGCTCCATAGAGTCCAATGTAAACTGCTGTGGGAGAGTGCTCTCTTAACATCCCACTACCGACAGCTTAGCAGTAAACTCCTTCACCATAAGCGTCGCCTAGTGACCCACGCGGGTTTACCGTATCGAGGACCTCGCTTTAAGCGGGAAAGACGCGGATCGGGGGACGGGGGTTTAGGCGGCGCAACATCTCGTGTGTTACGTTTGCTGCCCTTCATTCTGAGGATCGTTCATTCTTGTCCGGTTAACTCCGCCCACAGTTTTCGAGATATCGACTCCGTTCAAAGTTTGTTTCGTACAGCTTCCCTGTGGGATGCGGGCTTGTATACAGCTTTTGGAAAAGTTACATAGTTTTCGCACAGTAAGCATTTGAAGTTTCGTGTTTTCTCCCATAGGAATGAATGGAAAAATGTCCATAAACTTTTGTCAAACTTTCAAACTGCTGTCACACGCTCAGTTTTCGAGCTAGAGACACCAGAACTCAAACGGGCAGACCCGAGGGTCCACGGTCCCACCACGTGAAATTATAGGCCGATACCCCGCCCGCTTCATGACCTTTGACCCCATTTTCCATTCACGGCCTACACAGCTCCATAGAGTCCAATGTAAACTGCTGTGGGAGAGTGCTCTCTTAACATCCCACTACCAACAGCTTAGCAGTAAACTCCTTCACCATAGGCGTCGCCTAGTGACCCACGCGGGTTTACCGTATCGAGGACCTCGCTTTAAGCGGGAAAGACGCGGATCGGGGGGCAGGGGTTTAGGCGGCGCAACATCTCGCGTTTCCTCCTGGAAATGCAGACCTCTAGTGTTACGTTTGCTGCCCTTCATTCTGAGGATCGTTCATTCTTGTCCAGTTAACTCCGCCCACAGTTTTCGAGATATCGACTCCGTTCAAAGTTCCTCCATTCATTTCAATGGGAGGCTCTTACAGTGGGTGACGTCATACACTGTAGATTCCTTCTCAGAAAACGGGTTTTTCACTTTTCAGCCAAACAAATCACCATAACTTCCTCATACTTTCACCTAGGAACTTCATTTAAATTTTAAATGGTAGAGAAACTTGTCCTTTCTAAGACCTCTAAATTTGAACATTATTGAAAATACGGTTTTTGAGTTATGAATTTTTGTTCGGCACTAGGGAGGGTTTCGGCTCCCATAGGGTTCAATGTATTTTTGGAGCAGCTCAGAGTGCGGTTTCTAAAATTTTCTCCTGTTTTTAACTCGTCATAACATGCTCAATTCTCACTTAATCTGCAAATTAATAATATTATTATTATATATTAATAATATATTATTATATTAATAAAATTAAAATAAGTGATGTGGGGAAAACTTTCCGAGCTATAAGCATTTGTTCGGAGGGTGGGTACGCTCCCATAGGAACCCATTGAAATTTTTTTTTTTCTTTTTCAATTTTCTGCCGAACATTTCACCATAACTTCCTTATACTTTCACCTACAGACTTCATTTAAACTTTAAATGCTAGAGAAATTTCCCCTTTCTCACACTTGTAAGTTTCAGACCGTTTGAGAATACCGTTCTTGAGTTATGAATTTTTGTTTGACACATGGGAGGGTTTTCCTCCCATAGAGCTCAATGTATTTTAAGAGCGGGTCTGCACGCAAATTTTCAAAACTTTGCCTGTTTTTAACTCGTAATTACACCATCAAATCTCGCTCAAAGTGCAAAAATTTTTACACCATCTCGAGCACCAGACTCTCCTTGTCGCTACGGTATGCTTCGTTCAATTTTGGTTGGGAAAAGTTTTCGAGCTACGGGTGATTTTTTGGAGGGTGCTCCCCGGTCGAAATTCATTGAATCGTGAGTTTGTCAGTTGTATTCTGTGAGCGTGCGTGTGAGAGAGACACAGAGGGGGGAGGGGGAGGGGCAGAGGCAGACACTGACGGGGAGAGCTGTGAGGGCCACAGAAATACACAGGCAGTCTGTAACACTTTAAAGGTCATTTTTAAGGGGGACGTCTTAATTATCCAGGGTTTCTTAAGGTGGAATTTTTAAAAAAGACCTCATTCACAATATACTGGCTGTCTTTTCAACATTTTAAGACGCGGATCGGGGGACGGGGGTTTCGGCGGCGCAACATCTCGCGTTTCCTCCTGGAAATGCAGACCTCTAGTGTTATGTTTGCTGCCCTTCATTCTGAGGATCGTTCATTCTTGTCCGGTTAACTCCGCCCACAGTTTTCGAGATATCGACTCCGTTCAAAGTTTGTTTCGTAGAGCTGCCCTGTGGGATGCGGGCTTGTATACAGCTTTTGGAAAAGTTGCATAGTTTTTGCACAGGAAGCCTTTGAACTTTCATCTTTACTCCCATAGGAATGAATGGAAAAATGTCCATAAACTTTTGTCAAACTTTCAAACTGCTGTCACACGGTCAGTTTTCGAGCTAGAGACACCAGAACTCAAACGGGCAGACCCGAGGGTCCAAGGTCCCACCACGTAAAATTATAGGCCGATAGCCCACCCGCTTCATGACCTTTGACCCCGTTTTCCATTCACGGCCTACACAGCTCCATAGAGTCCAATGTAAACTGCTGTGGGAGAGTGCTCTCTTAACATCCCACTACCAACAGCTTAGCAGTAAACTCCTTCACCATAAGCGTCGCCTAGTGACCCACGCGGGTTTACCGTATCGAGGACCTCACTTTAAGCGGTAAAGACGCGGATCGGGGGGCGGGGGTTTAGGCGGCGCAACATCTCGCGTTTCCTCCTGGAAATGCAGACCTCTAGTGTTACGTTTGCTGCCCTTCATTCTGAGGATCGTTCATTCTTGTCCGGTTAACTCCGCCCACAGTTTTCGAGATATCGACTCCGTTCAAAGTTTGTTTCGTAGAGCTTCCCTGTGGGATGCGGGCTTGTATACAGCTTTTGGAAAAGTTGCATAGTTTTCGCACAGTAAGCATTTGAAGTTTCATCTTTTCTCCCATAGGAATGAATGGAAAAATGTCCATAAACTTTTGTCAAACTTTCAAACTGCTGTCACACGCTCAGTTTTCGAGCTAGAGACACCAGAACTCAAACGGGCAGACCCGAGAGTCCAAGGTCCCACCACGTGAAATTATGGGCCGATAGCCCACCCGCTTCATGACCTTTGACCCCGTTTTCCATTCACGGCCTACACAGCTCCACATAGTCCAATGTAAACTGCTGTGGGACAGTGCTCTCTTAACATCCCACTACCAACAGCTTAGCAGTAAACTCCTTCACCATAAGCGTCGCCTAGTGACCCACGCGGGTTTACCGTGTCGAGGACCTCGCTTTAAGCGGGAAAGACGCGGATCGGGGGACGGGGGTTTAGGCGGTGCAACATCTCGCGTTTCCTCCTGGAAATGCAGACCTCTAGTTATGTTGCGCCTGCTGCTTTAAGCAGCAGCGCGCAATATATTGTTATCCGAAAGTCATATTATGTTGCGCCTGCTGCTTTAAGCAGCGGCGCAATATATTGTTATCCGTAAGTCATATTATTATTATTTTTATTATTATTTTTATTATTCCGCGTTTCCTTGTCCGCTTAACTAGTCCCGCAGCTTTCGAGCTATCGACTCCGTTCCACCTGGAAATCGTGCGTCCTATAGCGACGATGTGGGCTTGTATACAGCTTTCCGATACCCGCACTCGTTCGTCCGCTACACTCGTTTTTCGCTCTGTTTTTCCCCAGTCATTTCTATGGAATTAATTTTCAAAGTGCTCTAACTCGGTCATTTTTCAAGCTACGGACACGGGATTTCAGACGGTCGGACCCGGGCGTACCGGCTCCCATCACTTCCGTTTTCGGAATTTTTGCACTCATCCTTCCCTTTCTTTTCCTCCTTCAAAATCCCTCCATTCATTTCAATGGGAGGCTCTTAGAGTGGGGGTGATGTCATCCACTGTAGTTTCAGTGGCAAAAAGCCGTTTTTTCACTTTTCAGCCGAACAAATCGCCATAACTTCCTCATAGTTTCACCTAGAAACTTCATTTAAATTTTAAATGGTAGAGAAACTTGTCCTTTCTGAGACCTCTAAATTTGAACATTATTGAAAATACGGTTTTTGAGTTATGAATTTTTGTTCGGCACTAGGGACGGTTTCGGCTCCCATAGGGTTCAATGTATTTTTGGAGCAGCTCAGAGTGCGGTTTCTAAAATTTTCTCCTGTTTTTAACTCGTCATAACATGCTCAATTCTCACTTAATCTGCAAATTTTTTATACCATATCGATCCCCAGACTCTCCTTGTCGCAACGGTATATACGGTTAAGTGATGTGAAGAAAACTTTCCGAGCTATAAGCATTTGTTCGGAGGGTGGGTACGCTCCCATAGGAACCCATTGAAATTATTTTTTTTCTTTTTCAATTTTCTGCCGAACATTTCACCATAACTTCCTTATACTTTCACCTACAGACTTCATTTAAATTTTAAATGGTAGAGAAATTTCCCCTTTCTCAAACTTGTAAGTTTCAGACCGTTTGAGAATACCGTTCTTGAGTTATGAATTTTTGTTTGACACTTGGGAGGGTTTTCCTCCCATAGAGCTCAATGTATTTTAAGAGCGGGTCGGCACGCAGATTTTCAAAACTTTGCCTGTTTTTAACTCGTAATTACACCATCAAATCTCGCTCAAAGTGCAAAAATTTTTACACCATCTCGAGCACAAGACTCTCCTTGTCGCTACGGTATGCTTCGTTCAATTTTGGTTGGGAAAAGTTTTCGAGCTACGGGTGATTTTTTGGAGGGTGCTCCCCGGTCGAAATTCATTGAATCATGAGTCTGTCAGTTGTATTCTGTGAGCATGCGTGTGAGAGAGACAGAGGGGGGAGGGGGAGGGGCAGAGGCAGAGACTGAGGGGAAGAGCTGTGAGGGCCACAGAAATACACAGGCAGTCTGTAACACTTTAAAGGTCATTTTTAAGGGGGACGTCTTAATTATCCAGGGTTTCTTAAGGTGGAATTTTTAAAGAATACCTCATTCACAATATACTGGCTGTCTTTTCGACATTTTAAGCTTTATTTAAAGTGGTCATTTTTAAAGGTGGACGTGTCAATACAACTGTGGGTTTCTTAAGGTGGAATTTTTATTAAGGTGGTATTTAAAATGTATTGGCCATCTTTTTTTGCTTTTGGCCTGTGATGTGGACATTTCAATACAATTCTGGGTTTCTTAAGGTGGAATTGTTTTTAAAGGTGGAATTCAAAATTTATCGTTTTCTATTCACGCCCTACTGAGCTCCATAGAGTCCAATGTAAACTGCTGTGGGAGAGTGCTCTCTTAACATCCCACTACCAACAGCTTAGCAGTAAACTCCTTCACCATAAGCGTCGCCTAGTGACCCACGCGGGTTTACCGTATCGAGGACCTCGCTTTAAGCGGGAAAGACGCGGATCGGGGGACGGGGGTTTAGGCGGCGCAACATCTCGCGTTTCCTCCTGGAAATGCAGACCTCTAGTGTTACGTTTGCTGCCCTTCATTCTGAGGATCGTTCATTCTTGTCCGGTTAACTCAGCCCACAGTTTTCGAGATATCGACTCCGTTCAAAGTTTGTTTCGTAGAGCTTCCCTGTGGGATGCGGGCTTGTATACAGCTTTTGGAAAAGTTGCATAGTTTTCGCACAGTAAGCCTTTGAAGTTTCATCTTTTCTCCCATAGGAATGAATGGGAAAATGTCCATAAACTTTTGTCAAACTTTAAAACTGCTGTCACACGGTCAGTTTTCGAGCTAGAGACACCAGAATTCAAACGGGCACACCCGAGAGTCCACGGTCCCACCACGTGAATTTATGGGCCGATAGCCCACCCGCTTCATGACCTTTGACCCCGTTTTCCTTTCACGGCCTACAGAGCTCCATAGAGTCCAATGTAAACTGCTGTGGGAGAGTGCTCTCTTAACATCCCACTACCGACAGCTTAGCAGTAAACTCCTTCACCATAAGCGTCGCCTAGTGACCCACGCGGGTTTACCGTGTCGAGGACCTCGCTTTAAGCGGGAAAGACGCGGATCGGGGGGCAGGGGTTTAGGCGGCGCAACATCTCGCGTTTCCTCCTGGAAATGCAGACCTCTAGTGTTACGTTTGCTGCCCTTCATTCTGAGGATCGTTCCTTCTTGTCCGGTTAACTCCGCCCACAGTTTTCGAGATATCGACTCCGTTCAAAGTTTGTTTCGTAGAGCTGCCCTGTGGGATGCGGGCTTGTATACAGCTTTTGGAAAAGTTGCATAGTTTTTGCACAGGAAGCCTTTGAACTTTCATCTTTACTCCCATAGGAATGAATGGAAAAATGTCCATAAACTTTTGTCAAACTTTCAAACTGCTGTCACACGCTCAGTTTTCGAGCTAGAGACACCAGAACTCAAACGGGCAGACCCGAGAGTCCACGGTCCCAGCACGTGAAACTATGGGCCGATAGCCCACCCGCTTCATGACCTTTGACCCCGTTTTCCATTCACGGCCTACACAGCTCCATAGAGTCCAATGTAAACTGCTGTGGGAGAGTGCTCTCTTAACATCCCACTACCGACAGCTTAGCAGTAAACTCCTTCACCATAAGCGTCGCCTAGTGACCCACGCGGGTTTACCGTACCGAGGACCTCGCTTTAAGCGGGAAAGACGCGGATCGGGGGGCGGGGGTTTCGGCGGCGCAACATCTCGCGTTTCCTCCTGGAAATGCAGACCTCTAGTGTTACGTTTGCTGCCCTTCATTCTGAGGATCGTTCATTCTTGTCCGGTTAACTCCGCCCACAGTTTTCGAGATATCGACTCCGTTCAAAGTTTGTTTCGTAGAGCTTCCCTGTGGGATGCGGGCTTGTATACAGCTTTTGGAAAAGTTACATAGTTTTCGCACAGTAAGCATTTGAAGTTTCATCTTAACTCCCATAGGAATGAATGGAAAAATGTCCATAAACTTTTGTCAAACTTTCAAACTGCTGTCACACGGTCAGTTTTCGAGCTAGAGACACCAGAACTCAAACGGGCAGACCCGAGAGTCCACGGTCCCACCACGTGAAATTATAGGCCGATACCCCGCCCGCTTCATGACCTTTGACCCCGTTTTCCATTCACGGCCTACAGAGCTCCATAGAGTCCAATGTAAACTGCTGTGGGAGAGTGCTCTCTTAACATCCCACTACCGACAGCTTAGCAGTAAACTCCTTCACCATAAGCGTCGCCTAGTGACCCACGCGGGTTTACCGTATCGAGGGCCTCGCTTTAAGCGGGAAAGACGCGGATCGGGGGGCAGGGGTTTAGGCGGCGCAACATCTCGCGTTTCCTCCTGGAAATGCAGACCTCTAGTGTTACGTTTGCTGCCCTTAATTCTGAGGATCGTTCATTCTTGTCCGGTTAACTCCGCCCACAGTTTTCGAGATATCGACTCCGTTCAAAGTTTCATTCGTAGAGCTTCCCTGTGGGATGCGGGCTTGTATACAGCTTTTGGAAAAGTTACATAGTTTTCGCACAGTAAGCATTTGAAGTTTCGTGTTTTCTCCCATAGGAATGAATGGAAAAATGTCCATAAACTTTTGTCAAACTTTCAAACTGATGTCACACGGTCAGTTTTCGAGCTAGAGACACCAGAATTCAAACGGGCAGACCCGAGAGTCCACGGTCCCACCACGTGAATTTATGGGCCGATAGCCCACCCGCTTCATGACCTTTGACCCCGTTTTCCTTTCACGGCCTACAGAGCTCCATAGAGTCCAATGTAAACTGCTGTGGGAGAGTGCTCTCTTAACATCCCACTACCGACAGCTTAGCAGTAAACTCCTTCACCATAAGCGTCGCCTAGTGACCCACGCGGGTTTACCGTATCGAGGGCCTCTCTTTAAGCGGGAAAGACGCGGATCGGGGGACGGGGGTTTAGGCGGCGCAACATCTCGCGTTTCCTCCTGGAAATGCAGACCTCTAGTGTTACGTTTGCTGCCCTTCATTCTGAGGATCGTTCATTCCTGTCCGGTTAACTCCGCCCACAGTTTTCGAGATATCGACTCCGTTCAAAGTTTGTTTCGTAGAGCTTCCCTGTGGGATGCGGGCTTGTATACAGCTTTTGGAAAAGTTACATAGTTTTCGCACAGTAAGCATTTGAAGTTTCATCTTAACTCCCATAGGAATGAATGGAAAAATGTCCATAAACTTTTGTCAAACTTTCAAACTGCTGTCACACGGTCAGTTTTCGAGCTAGAGACACCAGAACTCAAACGGGCAGACCCGAGAGTCCACGGTCCCACCACGTGAAATTATAGGCCGATACCCCGCCCGCTTCATGACCTTTGACCCCGTTTTCCATTCACGGCCTACAGAGCTCCATAGAGTCCAATGTAAACTGCTGTGGGAGAGTGCTCTCTTAACATCCCACTACCAACAGCTTAGCAGTAAATTCCTTCACCATAAGCGTCGCCTAGTGACCCACGCGGGTTTTCCGTATCGAGGACCTCGCTTTAAGCGGGAAAGACGCGGATCGGGGGACGGGGGTTTAGGCGGCGCAACATCTCGCGTTTCCTCCTGGAAATGCAGACCTCTAGTGTTACGTTTGCTGCCCTTAATTCTGAGGATCGTTCCTTCTTGTCCGGTTAACTCCGCCCACAGTTTTCGAGATATCGACTCCGTTCAAAGTTTGTTTCGTAGAGCTGCCCTGTGGGATGCGGGCTTGTATACAGCTTTTGGAAAAGTTACATAGTTTTCGCACAGTAAGCATTTGAACTTTCATCTTTACTCCCATAGGAATGAATGGAAAAATGTCCATAAACTTTTGTCAAACTTTCAAACTGCTGTCACACGGTCAGTTTTCCAGCTAGAGACACCAGAATTCAAACGGGCACACCCGAGAGTCCACGGTCCCACCACGTGAATTTATGGGCCGATAGCCCACCCGCTTCATGACCTTTGACCCTGTTTTCCATTCACGGCCTACTGAGCTCCATAGAGTCCAATGTAAACTGCTGTGGGAGAGTGCTCTCTTAACATCCCACTACCGACAGCTTAGCAGTAAACTCCTTCACCATAAGCGTCGCCTAGTGACCCACGCGGGTTTACCGTATCGAGGACCTCGCTTTAAGCGGGAAAGACGCGGATCGGGGGGCAGGGGTTTAGGCGGCGCAACATCTCGCGTTTCCTCCTGGAAATGCAGACCTCTAGTGTTATGTTTGCTGCCCTTCATTCTGAGGATCGTTCATTCTTGTCCGGTTAACTCCGCCCACAGTTTTCGAGATATCGACTCCGTTCAAAGTTTGTTTCGTACAGCTTCCCTGTGGGATGCGGGCTTGTATACAGGTTTTGGAAAAGTTACATAGTTTTTGCACAGTAAGCATTTGAAGTTTCGTGTTTTCTCCCATAGGAATGAATGGAAAAATGTCCATAAACTTTTGTCAAACTTTCAAAGTGCTGTCACACGGTCAGTTTTCGAGCTAGAGACACCAGAATTCAAACGGGCAGACCCGAGAGTCCACGGTCCCACCACGTGAATTTATGGGCCGATAGCCCACCCGCTTCATGACCTTTGACCCCGTTTTCCTTTCACGGCCTACAGAGCTCCATAGAGTCCAATGTAAACTGCTGTGGGAGAGTGCTCTCTTAACATCCCACTACCGACAGCTTAGCAGTAAACTCCTTCACCATAAGCGTCGCCTAGTGACCCACGCGGGTTTACCGTATCGAGGGCCTCTCTTTAAGCGGGAAAGACGCGGATCGGGGGACGGGGGTTTAGGCGGCGCAACATCTCGCGTTTCCTCCTGGAAATGCAGACCTCTAGTGTTACGTTTGCTGCCCTTCATTCTGAGGATCGTTCATTCTTGTCCGGTTAACTCCGCCCACAGTTTTCGAGATATCGACTCCGTTCAAAGTTTGTTTCGTAGAGCTTCCCTGTGGGATGCGGGCTTGTATACAGCTTTTGGAAAAGTTACATAGTTTTCGCACAGTAAGCATTTGAAGTTTCATCTTAACTCCCATAGGAATGAATGGAAAAATGTCCATAAACTTTTGTCAAACTTTCAAACTGCTGTCACACGGTCAGTTTTCGAGCTAGAGACACCAGAACTCAAACGGGCAGACCCGAGAGTCCACGGTCCCACCACGTGAAATTATAGGCCGATACCCCGCCCGCTTCATGACCTTTGACCCCGTTTTCCATTCACGGCCTACAGAGCTCCATAGAGTCCAATGTAAACTGCTGTGGGAGAGTGCTCTCTTAACATCCCACTACCAACAGCTTAGCAGTAAATTCCTTCACCATAAGCGTCGCCTAGTGACCCACGCGGGTTTTCCGTATCGAGGACCTCGCTTTAAGCGGGAAAGACGCGGATCGGGGGACGGGGGTTTAGGCGGCGCAACATCTCGCGTTTCCTCTTGGAAATGCAGACCTCTAGTGTTACGTTTGCTGCCCTTAATTCTGAGGATCGTTCCTTCTTGTCCGGTTAACTCCGCCCACAGTTTTCGAGATATCGACTCCGTTCAAAGTTTGTTTCGTAGAGCTGCCCTGTGGGATGCGGGCTTGTATACAGCTTTTGGAAAAGTTACATAGTTTTCGCACAGTAAGCATTTGAACTTTCATCTTTACTCCCATAGGAATGAATGGAAAAATGTCCATAAACTTTTGTCAAACTTTCAAACTGCTGTCACACGGTCAGTTTTCCAGCTAGAGACACCAGAATTCAAACGGGCACACCCGAGAGTCCACGGTCCCACCACGTGAATTTATGGGCCGATAGCCCACCCGCTTCATGACCTTTGACCCTGTTTTCCATTCACGGCCTACTGAGCTCCATAGAGTCCAATGTAAACTGCTGTGGGAGAGTGCTCTCTTAACATCCCACTACCGACAGCTTAGCAGTAAACTCCTTCACCATAAGCGTCGCCTAGTGACCCACGCGGGTTTACCGTATCGAGGACCTCGCTTTAAGCGGGAAAGACGCGGATCGGGGGGCAGGGGTTTAGGCGGCGCAACATCTCGCGTTTCCTCCTGGAAATGCAGACCTCTAGTGTTATGTTTGCTGCCCTTCATTCTGAGGATCGTTCATTCTTGTCCGGTTAACTCCGCCCACAGTTTTCGAGATATCGACTCCGTTCAAAGTTTGTTTCGTACAGCTTCCCTGTGGGATGCGGGCTTGTATACAGGTTTTGGAAAAGTTACATAGTTTTTGCACAGTAAGCATTTGAAATTTCGTGTTTTCTCCCATAGGAATGAATGGAAAAATGTCCATAAACTTTTGTCAAACTTTCAAAGTGCTGTCACACGGTCAGTTTTCGAGCTAGAGACACCAGAACTCAAACGGGCAGACCCGAGGGTCCACGGTCCCACCACGTGAAATTATGGGCCGATACCCCGCCCGCTTCATGACCTTTGACCCCGTTTTCCATTCACGGCCTACAGAGCTCCATAGAGTCCAATGTAAACTGCTGTGGGAGAGTGCTCTCTTAACATCCCACTACCAACAGCTTAGCAGTAAACTCCTTCACCATAAGCGTCGCCTAGTGACCCACGCGGGTTTACCGTATCGAGGACCTCGCTTTAAGCGGGAAAGACGCGGATCGGGGGGCGGGGCTTTAGGCGGCGCAACATCTCGCGTTTCCTCCTGGAAATGCAGACCTCTAGTTATTATTATTTTTTTTTATTATTCTTATTATTCCGGATTTCCTTGTCCGCCTAACTAGTCCCGCAGCTTTCGAGCTATCGACTCCGTTCCACCTGGAAATCGTGCGTCCTATAGCGACGATGTGGGCTTGTATACAGCTTTCCGATACCCGCACTCGTTCGTCCGCTACACTCGTTTATCGCTCCGTTTTTCCCCAGTCATTTCTATGGAATTAATTTTCAAAGTGCTCTAACTCGGTCATTTTTCAAGCTACGGACACGGGATTTCAGACGGTCGGACCCGGGCGTACCGGCTCCCATCACTTCCGTTTTCGGAATTTTTGCACTCATCCTTCCCTTTCTTTTCCTCCTTCAAAATCCCTCCATTCATTTCAATGGGAGGCTCTTAGAGTGGGGGTGATGTCATCCACTGTAGTTTCAGTGGCAAAAAGCCGTTTTTTCACTTTTCAGCCGAACAAATCGCCATAACTTCCTTTTAGTTTCACCTAGAAACTTCATTTAAATTTTAAATGGTAGAGAAACTTGTCCTTTCTAAGACCTCTAAATTTGAACATTATTGAAAATACGGTTTTTGAGTTATGAATTTTTGTTCGGCACTAGGGAGGGTTTCGGCTCCCATAGGGTTCAATGTATTTTTGGAGCAGCTCAGAGTGCGGTTTCTAAAATTTTCTCCTGTTTTTAACTCGTCATAACATGCTCAATTCTCACTTAATCTGCAAATTTTTTATACCATATCGATCCCCAGACTCTCCTTGTCGCAACGGTATATACGGTTAAGTGATGTGAGGAAAACTTTCCGAGCTATAAGCATTTGTTCGGAGGGTGGGTACGCTCCCATAGGAACCTATTGAAATTATTTTTTTTCTTTTTCAATTTTCTGCCGAACATTTCACCATAACTTCCTTATACTTTCACCTACAGACTTCATTTAAACTTTAAATGGTAGAGAAATTTCCCCTTTCTCACACTTGTAAGTTTCAGACCGTTTGAGAATACCGTTCTTGAGTTATGAAATTTTGTTCCACACTTAGGAGGGTTTTCCTCCCATAGAGCTCAATGTATTTTAAGAGCGGCTCGGCACGCAGATTTTCAAAACTTTGCCTGTTTTTAACTCGTAATTACA
This sequence comes from Hoplias malabaricus, assembly GCF_029633855.1. NCBI lineage: Eukaryota > Metazoa > Chordata > Actinopteri > Characiformes > Erythrinidae > Hoplias > Hoplias malabaricus. The sequence continues at coordinate 48,644,356 of NC_089801.1, read as the reverse complement.
CCATCAAATCTCGCTCAAAGTGCAAAAATTTTTACACCATCTCGAGCACCAGACTCTCCTTGTCGCTACGGTATGCTTCGTTCATTTTTGGACCTGGAAAAGTTTTTGAGATATTTGAGGTTTTTTGGAAGGTGCCCCACCGGTCGAAATTCATTGAATCATGAGTCTGTCAGTTGTATTCTGTGAGCGTGCGTGTGAGAGAGCGAGAGGGGGGAGGGGGAGGGGCAGAGGCAGAGACTGAGGGGAAGAGCTGTGAGGGCCACAGAAATACACAGGCAGTCTGTAACACTTTAAAGGTCATTTTTAAGGGGGACATCTTAATTATCCAGGGTTTCTTAAGGTGGAATTTTTTAAGAATACCTCATTCACAATATACTGCCTGTCTTTTCGACATTTTAAGCTTTATTTAAAGTGGTCATTTTTAAAGGTGGACGTGTCAATACAACTGTGGGTTTCTTAAGGTGGAATTTTTATTAAGGTGGTATTTAAAATGTATTGGCCATCTTTTTTTGCTTTTAAGACTCTTTTGGCCTGTGATGTGGACATTTCAATACAATTCTGGGTTTCTTAAGGTGGAATTGTTTTTAAAGGTGGAATTCAAAATGTATCGTTTTCCATTCACGGCCTACACAGCTCCATAGAGTCCAATGTAAACTGCTGTGGGAGAGTGCTCTCTTAACATCCCACTACCGACAGCTTAGCAGTAAACTCCTTCACCATAAGCGTCGCCTAGTGACCCACGCGGGTTTACCGTATCGAGGACCTCGCTTTAAGCGGGAAAGACGCGGATCGGGGGACGGGGGTTTAGGCGGCGCAACATCTCGCGTTTCCTCCTGGAAATGCAGACCTCTAGTGTTACGTTTGCTGCCCTTCATTCTGAGGATCGTTCATTCTTGTCCGGTTAACTCCGCCCACAGTTTTCGAGATATCGACTCCGTTCAAAGTTTGTTTCGTACAGCTTCCCTGTGGGATGCGGGCTTGTATACAGCTTTTGGAAAAGTTACATAGTTTTAGCACAGTCAGCATTTGAAGTTTCATCTTTTCTCTCATAGGAATGAATGGAAAAATGTCCATAGACTTTTGTCAAACTTTCAAAGTGCTGTCACACGGTCAGTTTTCGAGCTAGAGACACCAGAACTCAAACGGGCAGACCCGAGGGTCCACGGTCCCTCCACGTAAAATTATGGGCCGATAGCCCACCCGCTTCATGACCTTTGACCCCGTTTTCCATTCACGGCCTACAGAGCTCCATAGAGTCCAATGTAAACTGCTGTGGGAGAGTGCTCTCTTAACATCCCACTACCAACAGCTTAGCAGTAAACTCCTTCACCATAAGCGTCGCCTAGTGACCCACGCGGGTTTACCGTGTCGAGGACCTCGCTTTAAGCGGGAAAGACGCGGATCGGGGGGCAGGGGTTTAGGCGGCGCAACATCTCGCGTTTCCTCCTGGAAATGCAGACCTCTAGTGTTACGTTTGCTGCCCTTCATTCTGAGGATCGTTCATTCTTGTCCGGTTAACTCCGCCCACAGTTTTCGAGATATCGACTCCGTTCAAAGTTTCATTCGTACAGCTTCCCTGTGGGATGCGGGCTTGTATACAGCTTTTGGAAAAGTTGCATAGTTTTCGCACAGTAAGCATTTGAAGTTTCGTGTTTTCTCCCATAGGAATGAATGGAAAAATGTCCATAAACTTTTGTCAAACTTTCAAACTGCTGTCACACGCTCAGTTTTCGAGCTAGAGACACCAGAATTCAAACGGGCAGACCCGAGCGTCCACGGTCCCGCCACGGGAAATTATGGGCCGATAGCCCACCCGCTTCATGACCTTTGACCCCGTTTTCCATTCACGGCCTACAGAGCTCCATAGAGTCCAATGTAAACTGCTGTGGGAGAGTGCTCTCTTAACATCCCACTACCGACAGCTTAGCAGTAAACTCCTTCACCATAAGCGTCGCCTAGTGACCCACGCGGGTTTACCGTATCGAGGGCCTCGCTTTAAGCGGGAAAGACGCGGATCGGGGGGCAGGGGTTTAGGCGGCGCAACATCTCGCGTTTCCTCCTGGAAATGCAGACCTCTAGTGTTACGTTTGCTGCCCTTCATTCTGAGGATCGTTCATTCTTGTCCGGTTAACTCCGCCCACAGTTTTCGAGATATCGACTCCGTTCAAAGTTTGTTTCGTAGAGCTTCCCTGTGGGATGCGGGCTTGTATACAGCTTTTGGAAAAGTTGCATAGTTTTCGCACAGTAAGCCTTTGAAGTTTCATCTTTTCTCCCATAGGAATGAATGGGAAAATGTCCATAAACTTTTGTCAAACTTTAAAACTGCTGTCACACGGTCAGTTTTCGAGCTAGAGACACCAGAACTCAAACGGGCAGACCCGAGAGTCCACGGTCCCCCCACATGAAATTATGGGCCGATAGCCCACCCGCTTCATGACCTTTGACCCCGTTTTCCATTCACGGCCTACAGAGCTCCATAGAGTCCAATGTAAACTGCTGTGGGAGACTGCTCTCTTAACATCCCACTACCGACAGCTTAGCAGTAAACTCCTTCACCATAAGCGTGGCCTAGTGACCCACGCGGGTTTACCGTATCGAGGACCTCGCTTTAAGCGGGAAAGACGCGGATCGGGGGGCAGGGGTTTAGGCGGCGCAACATCTCGCGTTTCCTCCTGGTGTTACGTTTGCTGCCCTTCATTCTGAGGATCGTTCGTTCTTGTCCGGTTAACTCCGCCCACAGTTTTCGAGATATCGACTCCGTTCAAAGTTTGTTTCGTAGAGCTTCCCTGTGGGATGCGGGCTTGTATACAGCTTTTGGAAAAGTTACATAGTTTTCGCACAGGAAGCATTTGAAGTTTCATCTTTACTCCCATAGGAATGAATGGAAAAATGTCCATAAACTTTTGTCAAACTTTAAAACTTCTGTTACACGGTCAGTTTTCTAGCTAGACACACCAGAACTCAAACAGGCAGACCCGAGGGTCCACGGTCCCAGCACGTGAAACTATGGGCCGATAGCCCACCCGCTTCATGACCTTTGACCCCGTTTTCCTTTCACGGCCTACAGAGCTCCATAGAGTCCAATGTAAACTGCTGTGGGAGAGTGCTCTCTTAACATCCCGCTACCGACAGCTTAGCAGTAAACTCCTTCACCATAAGCGTCGCCTAGTGACCCACGTGGGTTTACCGTACCGAGGACCTCGCTTTAAGCGGGAAAGACGCGGATCAGGGGGCAGGGGTTTCGGCGGCGCAACATCTCGCGTTTCCTCCTGGAAATGCAGACCTCTAGTTATGTTGCGCCTGCTGCTGTAAGCAGCGGCGCGATATATTGTTATCCGTAAGTCATATTATTATTATTTTTATTATTATTTTTATTATTCCGCGTTTCCTTGTCCGCTTAACTAGTCCCTCAGCTTTTGAGCTATCGACTCCGTTCCACCTGGAAATCGTGCGTCCTATAGCGACGATGTGGGCTTGTATACAGCTTTCCGATACCCGCACTCGTTCGTCCGCTACACTCGTTTTTCGCTCTGCTTTTCCCCAGTCATTTCTATGGAATTAATTTTCAAAGTGCTCTAACTCGGTCATTTTTCAAGCTACGGACACGGGATTTCAGACGGTCGGACCCGGGCGTACCGGCTCCCATCACTTCCGTTTTCAGAATTTTTGCACTCATCCTTCCCTTTCTTTTCCTCCTTCAAAATCCCTCCATTCATTTCAATGGGAGGCTCTTAGAGTGGGGGTGATGTCATCCACTGTAGTTTCAGTGGCAAAAAGCCGTTTTTTCACTTTTCAGCCGAACAATTCACCATAACTTCCTCATACTTTCACCTAGAAACTTCATTTAAATTTTAAATGGTAGAGAAACTTGTCCTTTCTAACACCTCTAAATTTCAACATTATTGAAAATACGGTTTTTGAGTTATGAATTTTTGTTCGGCACTAGGGAGGGTTTCGGCTCCCATAGGGTTCAATGTATTTTTGGAGCAGCTCAGAGTGCGGTTTCTAAAATTTTCTCCTGTTTTTAACTCGTCATAACATGCTCAATTCTCACTTAATCTGCAAATTTTTTATACCATATCGATCCCCAGACTCTCCTTGTCGCAACGGTATATACGGTTAAGTGATGTGGGGAAAACTTTCCGAGCTATAAGCATTTGTTCGGAGGGTGGGTACGCTCCCATAGGAACCCATTGAAATTATTTTTTTTCTTTTTCAATTTTCTGCCGAACATTTCACCATAACTTCCTTATACTTTCACCTACAGACTTCATTTAAACTTTAAATGGTAGAGAAATTTCCCCTTTCTCACACTTGTAAGTTTCAGACCGTTTGAGAATACCGTTCTTGAGTTATGAATTTTTGTTTGACACTTGGGAGGGTTTTCCTCCCATAGAGCTCAATGTATTTTAAGAGCGGCTCGGCACGCAGATTTTCAAAACTTTGCCTGTTTTTAACTCGTAATTACACCATCAAATCTCGCTCAAAGTGCAAAAATTTTTACACCATCTCGAGCACCAGACTCTCCTTGTCGCTACGGTATGCTTTGTTCATTTTTGGACCTGGAAAAGTTTTTGAGATATTTGAGGTTTTTTGGAAGGTGCGCAACCGGTCGAAATTCATTGAATCCTGAGTCTGTCAGTTGTATTCTGTGAGCGTGCGTGTGAGAGAGAGAGAGGGGGGAGGGGGAGGGGCAGAGGCAGAGACTGACGGGGAAGAGGTGTGAGGGCCACAGAAATACACAGGCAGTCTGTAACACTTTAAAGGTCATTTTTAAGGGGGACATCTTAATTATCCAGGGTTTCTTAAGGTGGAATTTTTTAAGAATACCTCATTCACAATATACTGCCTGTCTTTTCGACATTTTAAGCTTTATTTAAAGTGGTCATTTTTAAAGGTGGACGTGTCAATACAACTGTGGGTTTCTTAAGGTGGAATTTTTATTAAGGTGGTATTTAAAATGTATTGGCCATCTTTTTTGCTTTTAAGATTCTTTTGGCCTGTGATGTGGACATTTCAATACAATTCTGGGTTTCTTAAGGTGGAATTGTTTTTAAAGGTGGAATTCAAAATGTATCGTTTTCTATTCACGCCCTACTGAGCTCCATAGAGTCCAATGTAAACTGCTGTGGGAGAGTGCTCTCTTAACATCCCACTACCAACAGCTTAGCAGTAAACTCCTTCACCATAAGCGTCGCCTAGTGACCCACGCGGGTTTACCGTATCGAGGACCTCGCTTTAAGCGGGAAAGACGCGGATCGGGGGACGGGGGTTTAGGCGGCGCAACATCTCGCGTTTCCTCCTGGAAATGCAGACCTCTAGTGTTACGTTTGCTGCCCTTCATTCTGAGGATCGTTCGTTCTTGTCCGGTTAACTCCGCCCACAGTTTTCGAGATATCGACTCCGTTCAAAGTTTCATTCGTAGAGCTTCCCTGTGGGATGCGGGCTTGTATACAGCTTTTGGAAAATTTGCATAGTTTTCGCACAGTAAGCATTTGAAGTTTCATCTTTTCTCCCATAGGAATGAATGGAAAAATGTCCATAAACTTTTGTCAAACTTTCAAACTGCTGTCACACGCTCAGTTTTCGAGCTAGAGACACCAGAACTCAAACGGGCAGACCCGAGAGTCCAAGGTCCCACCACGTGAAATTATGGGCCGATAGCCCACCCGCTTCATGACCTTTGACCCCGTTTTCCATTCACGGCCTACACAGCTCCACATAGTCCAATGTAAACTGCTGTGGGACAGTGCTCTCTTAACATCCCACTACCAACAGCTTAGCAGTAAACTCCTTCACCATAAGCGTCGCCTAGTGACCCACGCGGGTTTACCGTGTCGAGGACCTCGCTTTAAGCGGGAAAGACGCGGATCGGGGGGCGGGGGTTTAGGCGGCGCAACATCTCGCGTTTCCTCCTGGAAATGCAGACCTCTAGTTATGTTGCGCCTGCTGCTGTAAGCAGCGGCGCGATATATTGTTATCCGTAAGTCATATTATTATTATTTTTATTATTATTTTTATTATTCCGCGTTTCCTTGTCCGCTTAACTAGTCCCTCAGCTTTTGAGCTATCGACTCCGTTCCACCTGGAAATCGTGCGTCCTATAGCGACGATGTGGGCTTGTATACAGCTTTCCGATACCCGCACTCGTTCGTCCGCTACACTCGTTTTTCGCTCTGCTTTTCCCCAGTCATTTCTATGGAATTAATTTTCAAAGTGCTCTAACTCGGTCATTTTTCAAGCTACGGACACGGGATTTCAGACGGTCGGACCCGGGCGTACCGGCTCCCATCACTTCCGTTTTCAGAATTTTTGCACTCATCCTTCCCTTTCTTTTCCTCCTTCAAAATCCCTCCATTCATTTCAATGGGAGGCTCTTAGAGTGGGGGTGATGTCATCCACTGTAGTTTCAGTGGCAAAAAGCCGTTTTTTCACTTTTCAGCCGAACAATTCACCATAACTTCCTCATACTTTCACCTAGAAACTTCATTTAAATTTTAAATGGTAGAGAAACTTGTCCTTTCTAACACCTCTAAATTTCAACATTATTGAAAATACGGTTTTTGAGTTATGAATTTTTGTTCGGCACTAGGGAGGGTTTCGGCTCCCATAGGGTTCAATGTATTTTTGGAGCAGCTCAGAGTGCGGTTTCTAAAATTTTCTCCTGTTTTTAACTCGTCATAACATGCTCAATTCTCACTTAATCTGCAAATTTTTTATATCATATCGATCCCCAGACTCTCCTTGTCGCAACGGTATATACGGTTAAGTGATGTGGGGAAAACTTTCCGAGCTATAAGCATTTGTTCGGAGGGTGGGTACGCTCCCATAGGAACCCATTGAAATTATTTTTTTTCTTTTTCAATTTTCTGCCGAACATTTCACCATAACTTCCTTATACTTTCACCTACAGACTTCATTTAAACTTTAAATGGTAGAGAAATTTCCCCTTTCTCACACTTGTAAGTTTCAGACCGTTTGAGAATACCGTTCTTGAGTTATGAATTTTTGTTTGACACTTGGGAGGGTTTTCCTCCCATAGAGCTCAATGTATTTTAAGAGCGGCTCGGCACGCAGATTTTCAAAACTTTGCCTGTTTTTAACTCGTAATTACACCATCAAATCTCGCTCAAAGTGCAAAAATTTTTACACCATCTCGAGCACCAGACTCTCCTTGTCGCTACGGTATGCTTTGTTCATTTTTGGACCTGGAAAAGTTTTTGAGATATTTGAGGTTTTTTGGAAGGTGCGCAACCGGTCGAAATTCATTGAATCCTGAGTCTGTCAGTTGTATTCTGTGAGCGTGCGTGTGAGAGAGAGAGAGGGGGGAGGGGGAGGGGCAGAGGCAGAGACTGACGGGGAAGAGGTGTGAGGGCCACAGAAATACACAGGCAGTCTGTAACACTTTAAAGGTCATTTTTAAGGGGGACATCTTAATTATCCAGGGTTTCTTAAGGTGGAATTTTTTAAGAATACCTCATTCACAATATACTGCCTGTCTTTTCGACATTTTAAGCTTTATTTAAAGTGGTCATTTTTAAAGGTGGACGTGTCAATACAACTGTGGGTTTCTTAAGGTGGAATTTTTATTAAGGTGGTATTTAAAATGTATTGGCCATCTTTTTTGCTTTTAAGATTCTTTTGGCCTGTGATGTGGACATTTCAATACAATTCTGGGTTTCTTAAGGTGGAATTGTTTTTAAAGGTGGAATTCAAAATGTATCGTTTTCTATTCACGCCCTACTGAGCTCCATAGAGTCCAATGTAAACTGCTGTGGGAGAGTGCTCTCTTAACATCCCACTACCAACAGCTTAGCAGTAAACTCCTTCACCATAAGCGTCGCCTAGTGACCCACGCGGGTTTACCGTATCGAGGACCTCGCTTTAAGCGGGAAAGACGCGGATCGGGGGACGGGGGTTTAGGCGGCGCAACATCTCGCGTTTCCTCCTGGAAATGCAGACCTCTAGTTATGTTGCGCCTGCTGCTGTAAGCAGCGGCGCGATATATTGTTATCCGTAAGTCATATTATTATTATTATTATTATTCTTATTATTCCGCGTTTCCTTGTCCGCCTAACTAGTCCCGCAGCTTTCGAGCTATCGACTCCGTTCCACCTGGAAATCGTGCGTCCTATAGCGACGATGTGGGCTTGTATACAGCTTTCCGATACCCGCACTCGTTCGTCCGCTACACTCGTTTATCGCTCCGTTTTTCCCCAGTCATTTCTATGGAATTAATTTTCGAACTGCTCTAACTCGGTCAATTTTCAAGCTACGGACACGAGATTTCAGACGGTCGGACCCGGGCGCACCGTGACCCGTCACTTCCGTTTTCGGACCTCTCGCACTCATCCCTCTCTTTCTATTCCTCCTTGAATATCCCTCCATTCACTTGTATGGAAGACATTTAGAGTGGGTGACATCATAGACACTCTGGGTTCACTGGCCAAAACCATTTTTTCACTTTTCAGCCGAACAATTCACCATAACGTTCTCATACTTTCACCTAAAAACTTCATTTAAATTTTAAATGATAGAGAAACTTGTCCTTTCTAGCATCTGTAAATTTGAACGTAATCGATAATACGGTTTTTGAGTTATGAATTTTTGTTCGGCACTAGGGAGGGTTTTGGCTCCCATAGAGTTCAATGTATTTTTGGAGCGGCTCAGAGTGCGGTTTCTAAATTTTTCTCCTGTTTTTAACTCGTCATAACACGGTCAATTCTCGCTCAAACTGCTAATTTTTTATACCAGCTTCTTCCTTAGACTCTCCTTGTCGCAACGGTATATGCAGTTTAGCCATTTGGGATAACATTTCTGAGCTATAAGCATTTGTTCGGAGGGTGGGTACGCTCCCATAGGAATACATTGAAATGAATATGCCTGTCCTTTTTCGATATTCAACTTTTAGCCGAACATTTTGCCATAACTTCCTTATACTTTCACCTACAGACTTCATTTTACTTTCAAATGGTAGAGAAACTTCTCCTTTCTAAAATATGTAGATTTGAAATCATTTGAAGATACGGTTCTGGAGTTATGAAGATTTGTTTGGCAGTAGGACGTTTCGGCTCCCATAGAGTTCAATGTATTTTCAGAAAGCCAAATTTTCTCAAATTTGCCCTTTTTTAACTCATTTTTACACCATCAATTCTCGCTCAAACTGAAAAAATTTTTACACCATCTCGAGCGCCAGACTCTCCTTGTCGCTACGGTATGCTTCGTTCAATTTTGGTTGGGAAAAGTTTTCGAGCTACGGGTCATTTTTTGAAGGGTCCCCCCGGTCGAAATTCATTGAATCCTGAGTCTGTCAGTTGTATTCTGTGAGCGTGCGTGTGAGAGACAGAGAGGGGGGAGGGGGAGGGGCAGAGGCAGACACTGACCGGGAGAGGTGTGAGGGCCACAGAAATACACAGGCAGTCTGTAACACTTTAAAGGTCATTTTTAAGGGGGACGTCTTATTTATCCAGGGTTTCTTAAGGTGGAATTTTTAAAGAATACCTCATTCACAATATACTGGCTGTCTTTTCGACATTTTAAGCTTTATTTCAAGTGGTCATTTTTAAAGGTGGACGTGTTAATACAACTGTGTGTTTCTTAAGGTGGAATTTTTATTAAGGTGGTATTTAAAATGTATTGGCCATCTTTTTTTGCTTTTAAGACTCTTTTGGCCTGTGATGTGGACATTTCAATACAATTCTGGGTTTCTTAAGGTGGAATTGTTTTTAAAGGTGGAATTCAAAATGTATCGTTTTCTATTCACACCCTACAGAGCTCCATAGCGTCCAATGTAAACTGCTGTGGGAGAGTGCTCTCTTAACATCCCACTACCGACAGCTTAGCAGTAAACTCCTTCACCATAAGCGTCGCCTAGTGACCCACGCGGGTTTACCGTATCGAGGGCCTCGCTTTAAGCGGTAAAGACGCGGATCGGGGGGCGGGGGTTTAGGCGGCGCAACATCTCGCGTTTCCTCCTGGAAATGCAGACCTCTAGTGTTACGTTTGCTGCCCTTCATTCTGAGGATCTTCATTCCTTGTCCGGTTAACTCCGCCCACAGTTTTCGAGATATCGACTCCGTTCAAAGTTTGTTTCGTAGAGCTTACCTGTGGGATGCGGGCTTGTATACAGCTTTTGGAAAAGTTGCATAGTTTTTGCACAGTAAGCATTTGAAGTTTCATCTTTACTCCCATAGGAATGAATGGGAAAATGTCCATAAACTTTTGTCAAACATTCAAACTGCTGTCACACGCTCAGTTTTCGAGCTAGAGACACCAGAATTCAAACGGGCAGACCCGAGAGTCCAAGGTCCCACCACGTGAAACTATAGGCCGATAGCCCACCCGCTTCATGACCTTTGACCCCGTTTTCCATTCACGGCCTACACAGCTCCATAGAGTCCAATGTAAACTGCTGTGGGAGAGTGCTCTCTTAACATCCCACTACCGACAGCTTAGCAGTAAACTCCTTCACAATAAGCGTCGCCTAGTGACCCACGCGGGTTTACCGTATCGAGGACCTCGCTTTAAGCGGGAAAGACGCGGATCGGGGGGCGGGGGTTTAGGCGGCGCAACATCTCGCGTTTCCTCCTGGAAATGCAGACCTCTAGTGTTACGTTTGCTGCCCTTCATTCTGAGGATCTTTCGTTCTTGTCCGGTTAACTCCGCCCACAGTTTTCGAGATATCGACTCCGTTCAAAGTTTGTTTCGTAGAGCTGCCCTGTGGGATGCGGGCTTGTATACAGCTTTTGGAAAAGTTACATAGTTTTCGCACAGTAAGCATTTTAACTTTCATCTTTACTCCCATAGGAATGAATGGAAAAATGTCCATAAACTTTTGTCAAATATTAAAACTGCTGTCACACGGTCAGTTTTCGAGCTACAGACACCAGAATTCAAATGGGCACACCCGAGAGTCCACGGTCCCACCACGTGAATTTATGGGCCGATAGCCCACCCGCTTCATGACCTTTGACCCCGTTTTCCTTTCACGGCCTACAGAGCTCCATAGAGTCCAATGTAAACTGCTGTGGGAGAGTGCTCTCTTAACATCCCACTACCGACAGCTTAGCAGTAAACTCCTTCACCATAAGCGTCGCCTAGTGACCCACGCGGGTTTACCGTATCGAGGACCTCGCTTTAAGCGGGAAAGACGCGGATCGGGGGACGGGGGTTTAGGCGGCGCAACATCTCGCGTTTCCTCCTGGAAATGCAGACCTCTAGTGTTACGTTTGCTGCCCTTCATTCTGAGGATCGTTCATTCTTGTCCGGTTAACTCCGCCCACAGTTTTCGAGATATCGACTCCGTTCAAAGTTTCATTCGTAGAGCTTCCCTGTGGGATGCGGGCTTGTATACAGCTTTTGGAAAAGTTACATAGTTTTTGCACAGTAAGCATTTGAAGTTTCATATTTTCTCCCATAGGAATGAATGGAAAAATGTCCATAAACTTTTCTCAAACTTTCAAACTGCTGTCACACGGTCAGTTTTCGAGCTAGAGACACCAGAACTCAAACGGGCAGACCCGAGGGTCCACGGTCCCACCACGTAAAATTATGGGCCGATAGCCCACCCGCTTCATGACCTTTGACCCCGTTTTCCATTCACGGCCTACAGAGCTCCATAGAGTCCAATGTAAACTGCTGTGGGACAGTGCTCTATTAACATCCCACTACCGACAGCTTAGCAGTAAACTCCTTCACCATAAGCGTCGCCTAGTGACCCACGCGGGTTTACCGTATCGAGGACCTCGCTTTAAGCGGGAAAGACGCGGATCGGGGGGCGGGGGTTTAGGCGGCGCAACATCTCGCGTTTCCTCCTGGAAATGCAGACCTCTAGTGTTACGTTTGCTGCCCTTCATTCTGAGGATCGTTCGTTCTTGTCCGGTTAACTCCGCCCACAGTTTTCGAGATATCGACTCCGTTCAAAGTTTGTTTCGTAGAGCTGCCCTGTGGGATGCGGGCTTGTATACAGCTTTTGGAAAAGTTACATAGTTTTCGCACAGTAAGCATTTTAACTTTCATCTTTACTCCCATAGGAATGAATGGAAAAATGTCCATAAACTTTTGTCAAATATTAAAACTGCTGTCACACGGTCAGTTTTCGAGCTACAGACACCAGAATTCAAATGGGCACACCCGAGAGTCCACGGTCCCACCACGTGAATTTATGGGCCGATAGCCCACCCGCTTCATGACCTTTGACCCCGTTTTCCTTTCACGGCCTACAGAGCTCCATAGAGTCCAATGTAAACTGCTGTGGGAGAGTGCTCTCTTAACATCCCACTACCGACAGCTTAGCAGTAAACTCCTTCACCATAAGCGTCGCCTAGTGACCCACGCGGGTTTACCGTATCGAGGACCTCGCTTTAAGCGGGAAAGACGCGGATCGGGGGACGGGGGTTTAGGCGGCGCAACATCTCGCGTTTCCTCCTGGAAATGCAGACCTCTAGTTATGTTGCGCCTGCTGCTTTAAGCAGCAGCGCGCAATATATTGTTCTTCTTAAGTCATATTATTATTATTTTTATTCTTATTATTCCGCGTTTCCTTGTCCGCCTAACTAGTCCCGCAGCTTTCGAGCTATCGACTCCGTTCCACCTGGAAATCGTGCGTCCTATAGCGACGATGTGGGCTTGTATACAGCTTTCCGATACCCGCACTCGTTCGTCCGCTACACTCGTTTATCGCTCCGTTTTTCCCCAGTCATTTCTATGGAATTAATTTTCAAAGTGCTCTAACTCTGTCATTTTTCAAGCTACGGACACGGGATTTTAGACGGTCGGACCCGGGCGTACCGGCTCCCATCACTTCCGTTTTCGGAATTTTTGCACTCATCCTTCCCTTTCTATACCTCCTTCAAAATCCCTCCATTCATTTCAATGGGAGGCCCTTAGAGTGGGGGTGATGTCATCCACTGTAGTTTCAGTGGCCAAAGCCGTTTTTTCACTTTTCAGCCGAACAAATCGCCATAACTTCCTCATACTTTCACCTAGAAACTTCATTTAAATTTTAAATGGTAGAGAAACTTGTCCTTTCTAAGACCTCTAAATTTGAACATTATTGAAAATACGGTTTTTGAGTTATGAATTTTTGTTCGGCACTAGGGAGGGTTTTGGCTCCCATAGGGTTCAATGTATTTTTGGAGCAGCTCAGAGTGCGGTTTCTAAAAATTTCTCCTGTTTTTAACTCGTCATAACATGCTCAATTCTCACTTAATCTGCAATTTTTTTATACCACATCGATCCCCAGACTCTCCTTGTCGCAACGGTACATACAGTTAAGTGATGTGGGGAAAACTTTCCGAGCTATAAGCATTTGTTCGGAGGGTGGGTACGCTCCCATAGGAACCCATTGAAATTTTTTTTTTTCTTTTTCAATTTTCTGCCGAACATTTCACCATAACTTCCTTATACTTTCACCTACAGACTTCATTTAAACTTTAAATGGTAGAGAAATTTCCCCTTTCTCACACTTGTAAGTATCAGACCGTTTGAGAATACCGTTCTTGAGTTATGAATTTTTGTTTGACACTTGGGAGGGTTTTCCTCCCATAGAGCTCAATGTATTTTAAGAGCGGGTCGGCACGCAGATTTTCAAAACTTTGCCTGTTTTTAACTCGTAATTACACCATCAAATCTCGCTCAAAGTGCAAAAATTTTTACACCATCTCGAGCACAAGACTCTCCTTGTCGCTACGGTATGCTTCGTTCAATTTTGGTTGGGAAAAGTTTTCGAGCTACGGGTGATTTTTTGGAGGGTGCTCCCCGGTCGAAATTCATTGAATCATGAGTCTGTCAGTTGTATTCTGTGAGCATGCGTGTGAGAGAGACAGAGGGGGGAGGGGGAGGGGCAGAGGCAGAGACTGAGGGGAAGAGCTGTGAGGGCCACAGAAATACACAGGCAGTCTGTAACACTTTAAAGGTCATTTTTAAGGGGGACGTCTTAATTATCCAGGGTTTCTTAAGGTGGAATTTTTAAAGAATACCTCATTCACAATATACTGGCTGTCTTTTCGACATTTTAAGCTTTATTTAAAGTGGTCATTTTTAAAGGTGGACGTGTCAATACAACTGTGGGTTTCTTAAGGTGGAATTTTTATTAAGGTGGTATTTAAAATGTATTGGCCATCTTTTTTTGCTTTTGGCCTGTGATGTGGACATTTCAATACAATTCTGGGTTTCTTAAGGTGGAATTGTTTTTAAAGGTGGAATTCAAAATTTATCGTTTTCTATTCACGCCCTACTGAGCTCCATAGAGTCCAATGTAAACTGCTGTGGGAGAGTGCTCTCTTAACATCCCACTACCAACAGCTTAGCAGTAAACTCCTTCACCATAAGCGTCGCCTAGTGACCCACGCGGGTTTACCGTATCGAGGACCTCGCTTTAAGCGGGAAAGACGCGGATCGGGGGACGGGGGTTTAGGCGGCGCAACATCTCGTGTTACGTTTGCTGCCCTTCATTCTGAGGATCGTTCATTCTTGTCCGGTTAACTCCGCCCACAGTTTTCGAGATATCGACTCCGTTCAAAGTTTCATTCGTAGAGCTTCCCTGTGGGATGCGGGCTTGTATACAGCTTTTGGAAAAGTTGCATAGTTTTCGCACAGTAAGCATTTGAAGTTTCATCTTTTCTCTCATAGGAATGAATGGAAAAATGTCCATAAACTTTTGTCAAACTTTCAAATTGCTGTCACACGGTCATTTTTCGAGCTACAGACACCAGAATTCAAACGGTCAGACCCGAGGGTCCACGGTCCCACCACCTGAAATTATAGGCCGATAGCCCACCCGCTTCATGACCTTTGACCCCGTTTTCCATTCACGGCCTACTGAGCTCCATAGAGTCCAATGTAAACTGCTGTGGGAGAGTGCTCTCTTAACATCCCACTACCGACAGCTTAGCAGTAAACTCCTTCACCATAAGCGTCGCCTAGTGACCCACGCGGGTTTACCGTATCGAGGACCTCGCTTTAAGCGGGAAAGACGCGGATCGGGGGGCGGGGGTTTAGGCGGCGCAACATCTCGCGTTTCCTCCTGGAAATGCAGACCTCTAGTGTTACGTTTGCTGCCCTTCATTCTGAGGATCGTTCGTTCTTGTCCGGTTAACTCCGCCCACAGTTTTCGAGATATCGACTCCGTTCAAAGTTTGTTTCGTAGAGCTGCCCTGTGGGATGCGGGCTTGTATACAGCTTTTGGAAAAGTTGCATAGTTTTCGCACAGTAAGCATTTGAACTTTCATCTTTACTCCCATAGGAATGAATGGAAAAATGTCCATAAACTTTTGTCAAACTTTCAAACTGCTGTCACACGCTCAGTTTTCGAGCTAGAGACACCAGAACTCAAACGGGCAGACCCGAGGGTCCACGGTCCCACCACGTAAAATTATGGGCCGATAGCCCACCCGCTTCATGACCTTTGACCCCGTTTTCCTTTCACGGCCTACAGAGCTCCATAGAGTCCAATGTAAACTGCTGTGGGAGAGTGCTCTCTTAACATCCCACTACCGACAGCTTAGCAGTAAACTCCTTCACCATAAGCGTCGCCTAGTGACCCACGCGGGTTTACCGTATCGAGGGCCTCGCTTTAAGCGGAAAAGACGCGGATCGGGGGGCAGGGGTTTAGGCGGCGCAACATCTCGCGTTTCCTCCTGGAAATGCAGACCTCTAGTGTTACGTTTGCTGCCCTTCATTCTGAGGATCGTTCATTCTTGTCCGGTTAACTCCGCCCACAGTTTTCGAGATATCGACTCCGTTCAAAGTTTCATTCGTAGAGCTGCCCTGTGGGATGCGGGCTTGTATACAGCTTTTGGAAAAGTTGCATAGTTTTTGCACAGTAAGCATTTGAAGTTTCATCTTTACTCCCATAGGAATGAATGGAAAAATGTCCATAAACTTTTGTCAAACTTTCAAACTGCTGTCACACGCTCAGTTTTCGAGCTAGAGACACCAGAATTCAAACGGGCAGACCCGAGGGTCCACGGTCCCACCACGTGAAACTATAGGCCGATAGCCCACCCGCTTCATGACCTTTGACCCCGTTTTCCATTCACGGCCTACACAGCTCCATAGAGTCCAATGTAAACTGCTGTGGGACAGTGCTCTCTTAACATCCCACTACCAACAGCTTAGCAGTAAACTCCTTCACCATAAGCGTCGCCTAGTGACCCACGCGGGTTTACCGTATCGAGGACCTCGCTTTAAGCGGTAAAGACGCGGATCGGGGGGCGGGGGTTTAGGCGGCGCAACATCTCGCGTTTCCTCCTGGAAATGCAGACCTCTAGTGTTACGTTTGCTGCCCTTCATTCTGAGGATCGTTCATTCTTGTCCGGTTAACTCCGCCCACAGTTTTCGAGATATCGACTCCGTTCAAAGTTTGTTTCGTAGAGCTGCCCTGTGGGATGCGGGCTTGTATACAGCTTTTGGAAAAGTTGCATAGTTTTTGCACAGTAAGCATTTGAAGTTTCATCTTTACTCCCATAGGAATGAATGGAAAAATGTCCATAAACTTTTGTCAAACTTTCAAACTGCTGTCACACGCTCAGTTTTCGAGCTAGAGACACCAGAATTCAAACGGGCAGACCCGAGGGTACACGGTCCCACCACGTGAAACTATAGGCCGATAGCCCACCCGCTTCATGACCTTTGACCCCGTTTTCCATTCACGGCCTACACAGCTCCATAGAGTCCAATGTAAACTGCTGTGGGAGAGTGCTCTCTTAACATCCCACTACCGACAGCTTAGCAGTAAACTCCTTCACCATAAGCATCGCCTAGTGACCCACGCGGGTTTACCGTATCGAGGACCTCGCTTTAAGCGGGAAAGACGCGGATCGGGGGGCGGGGGTTTAGGCGGCGCAACATCTCGCGTTTCCTCCTGGAAATGCAGACCTCTAGTGTTACGTTTGCTGCCCTTCATTCTGAGGATCGTTCATTCTTGTCCGGTTAACTCCGCCCACAGTTTTCGAGATATCGACTCCGTTCAAAGTTTGTTTCGTAGAGCTTCCCTGTGGGATGCGGGCTTGTATACAGCTTTTGGAAAAGTTACATAGTTTTTGCACAGTAAGCATTTGAAATTTCAAATTTTCTCCCATAGGAATGAATGGAAAAGTGTCCATAAACTTTTGTCAAACTTTCAAACTGCTGTCACACGGTCAATTTTCGAGCTAGAGACACCAGAACTCAAACGGGCAGACCCGAGGGTCCACGGTCCCACCACGTAAAATTATGAGCCGATACCCCACCCGCTTCATGACCTTTGACCCCGTTTTCCATTCACGGCCTACACAGCTCCAGAGTCCAATGTAAACTGCTGTGGGAGACTGCTCTCTTAACATCCCACTACCAACAGCTTAGCAGTAAACTCCTTCACCATAAGCGTCGCCTAGTGACCCACGCGGGTTTACCGTATCGAGGACCTCGCTTTAAGCGGGAAAGACGCGGATCGGGGGGCAGGGGTTTAGGCGGCGCAACATCTCGCGTTTCCTCCTGGAAATGCAGACCTCTAGTGTTACGTTTGCTGCCCTTCATTCTGAGGATCGTTCATTCTTGTCCGGTTAACTCCGCCCACAGTTTTCGAGATATCGACTCCGTTCAAAGTTTCATTCGTAGAGCTTCCCTGTGGGATGCGGGCTTGTATACAGCTTTTGGAAAAGTTACATAGTTTTTGCACAGTAAGCATTTGAAGTTTCATATTTTCTCCCATAGGAATGAATGGAAAAATGTCCATAAACTTTTCTCAAACTTTCAAACTGCTGTCACACGGTCAGTTTTCGAGCTAGAGACACCAGAACTCAAACGGGCAGACCCGAGGGTCCACGGTCCCACCACGTAAAATTATGGGCCGATAGCCCACCCGCTTCATGACCTTTGACCCCGTTTTCCATTCACGGCCTACAGAGCTCCATAGAGTCCAATGTAAACTGCTGTGGGACAGTGCTCTATTAACATCCCACTACCGACAGCTTAGCAGTAAACTCCTTCACCATAAGCGTCGCCTAGTGACCCACGCGGGTTTACCGTATCGAGGACCTCGCTTTAAGCGGGAAAGACGCGGATCGGGGGGCGGGGGTTTAGGCGGCGCAACATCTCGCGTTTCCTCCTGGAAATGCAGACCTCTAGTGTTACGTTTGCTGCCCTTCATTCTGAGGATCGTTCGTTCTTGTCCGGTTAACTCCGCCCACAGTTTTCGAGATATCGACTCCGTTCAAAGTTTCATTCGTAGAGCTTCCCTGTGGGATGCGGGCTTGTATACAGCTTTTGGAAAAGTTGCATAGTTTTCGCACAGTAACCATTTGAAGTTTCATCTTTACTCCCATAGGAATGAATGGAAAAATGTCCATAAACTTTTGTCAAACTTTCAAAGTGCTGTCACACGGTCAGTTTTCGAGCTACAGACACCAGAATTCAAACGGGTAGACCCGAGGGTCCACGGTCCCACCACGTGAAATTATGGGCCGATAGCCCGCCCGCTTCATGACCTTTGACCCCGTTTTCCTTTCACGGCCTACACAGCTCCATAGAGTCCAATGTAAACTGCTGTGGGAGAGTGCTCTCTTAACATCCCACTACCGACAGCTTAGCAGTAAACTCCTTCACCATAAGCGTCGCCTAGTGACCCACGCGGGTTTACCGTGTCGAGGACCTCACTTTAAGCGGGAAAGACGCGGATCGGGGGGCAGGGGTTTAGGCGGCGCAACATCTCGCGTTTCCTCCTGGAAATGCAGACCTCTAGTGTTACGTTTGCTGCCCTTCATTCTGAGGATCGTTCGTTCTTGTCCGGTTAACTCCGCCCACAGTTTTCGAGATATCGACTCCGTTCAAAGTTTCATTCGTAGAGCTTCCCTGTGGGATGCGGGCTTGTATACAGCTTTTGGAAAAGTTGCATAGTTTTCGCACAGTAACCATTTGAAGTTTCATCTTTACTCCCATAGGAATGAATGGAAAAATGTCCATAAACTTTTGTCAAACTTTCAAAGTGCTGTCACACGGTCAGTTTTCGAGCTACAGACACCAGAATTCAAACGGGTAGACCCGAGGGTCCACGGTCCCACCACGTGAAATTATGGGCCGATAGCCCGCCCGCTTCATGACCTTTGACCCCGTTTTCCTTTCACGGCCTACACAGCTCCATAGAGTCCAATGTAAACTGCTGTGGGAGAGTGCTCTCTTAACATCCCACTACCGACAGCTTAGCAGTAAACTCCTTCACCATAAGCGTCGCCTAGTGACCCACGCGGGTTTACCGTGTCGAGGACCTCACTTTAAGCGGGAAAGACGCGGATCGGGGGGCAGGGGTTTAGGCGGCGCAACATCTCGCGTTTCCTCCTGGAAATGCAGACCTCTAGTGTTACGTTTGCTGCCCTTCATTCTGAGGATCGTTCGTTCTTGTCCGGTTAACTCCGCCCACAGTTTTCGAGATATCGACTCCGTTCAAAGTTTCATTCGTAGAGCTTCCCTGTGGGATGCGGGCTTGTATACAGCTTTTGGAAAAGTTGCATAGTTTTCGCACAGTAACCATTTGAAGTTTCATCTTTACTCCCATAGGAATGAATGGAAAAATGTCCATAAACTTTTGTCAAACTTTCAAAGTGCTGTCACACGGTCAGTTTTCGAGCTACAGACACCAGAATTCAAACCGGTAGACCCGAGGGTCCACGGTCCCACCACGTGAAATTATGGGCCGATAGCCCGCCCGCTTCATGACCTTTGACCCCGTTTTCCTTTCACGGCCTACACAGCTCCATAGAGTCCAATGTAAACTGCTGTGGGAGAGTGCTCTCTTAACATCCCACTACCGACAGCTTAGCAGTAAACTCCTTCACCATAAGCGTCGCCTAGTGACCCACGCGGGTTTACCGTGTCGAGGACCTCACTTTAAGCGGGAAAGACGCGGATCGGGGGGCAGGGGTTTAGGCGGCGCAACATCTCGCGTTTCCTCCTGGAAATGCAGACCTCTAGTTATGTTGCGCCTGCTGCTTTAAGCAGCAGCGCGCAATATATTGTTCTTCTTAAGTCATATTATTATTATTTTTATTCTTATTATTCCGCGTTTCCTTGTCCGCCTAACTAGTCCCGCAGCTTTCGAGCTATCGACTCCGTTCCACCTGGAAATCGTGCGTCCTATAGCGACGATGTGGGCTTGTATACAGCTTTCCGATACCCGCACTCGTTCGTCCGCTACACTCGTTTATCGCTCCGTTTTTCCCCAGTCATTTCTATGGAATTAATTTTCAAAGTGCTCTAACTCTGTCATTTTTCAAGCTACGGACACGGGATTTTAGACGGTCGGACCCGGGCGTACCGGCTCCCATCACTTCCGTTTTCGGAATTTTTGCACTCATCCTTCCCTTTCTATACCTCCTTCAAAATCCCTCCATTCATTTCAATGGGAGGCCCTTAGAGTGGGGGTGATGTCATCCACTGTAGTTTCAGTGGCCAAAGCCGTTTTTTCACTTTTCAGCCGAACAAATCGCCATAACTTCCTCATACTTTCACCTAGAAACTTCATTTAAATTTTAAATGGTAGAGAAACTTGTCCTTTCTAAGACCTCTAAATTTGAACATTATTGAAAATACGGTTTTTGAGTTATGAATTTTTGTTCGGCACTAGGGAGGGTTTTGGCTCCCATAGGGTTCAATGTATTTTTGGAGCAGCTCAGAGTGCGGTTTCTAAAAATTTCTCCTGTTTTTAACTCGTCATAACATGCTCAATTCTCACTTAATCTGCAATTTTTTTATACCACATCGATCCCCAGACTCTCCTTGTCGCAACGGTACATACAGTTAAGTGATGTGGGGAAAACTTTCCGAGCTATAAGCATTTGTTCGGAGGGTGGGTACGCTCCCATAGGAACCCATTGAAATTTTTTTTTTTCTTTTTCAATTTTCTGCCGAACATTTCACCATAACTTCCTTATACTTTCACCTACAGACTTCATTTAAACTTTAAATGGTAGAGAAATTTCCCCTTTCTCACACTTGTAAGTATCAGACCGTTTGAGAATACCGTTCTTGAGTTATGAATTTTTGTTTGACACTTGGGAGGGTTTTCCTCCCATAGAGCTCAATGTATTTTAAGAGCGGGTCGGCACGCAGATTTTCAAAACTTTGCCTGTTTTTAACTCGTAATTACACCATCAAATCTCGCTCAAAGTGCAAAAATTTTTACACCATCTCGAGCACAAGACTCTCCTTGTCGCTACGGTATGCTTCGTTCAATTTTGGTTGGGAAAAGTTTTCGAGCTACGGGTGATTTTTTGGAGGGTGCTCCCCGGTCGAAATTCATTGAATCATGAGTCTGTCAGTTGTATTCTGTGAGCATGCGTGTGAGAGAGACAGAGGGGGGAGGGGGAGGGGCAGAGGCAGAGACTGAGGGGAAGAGCTGTGAGGGCCACAGAAATACACAGGCAGTCTGTAACACTTTAAAGGTCATTTTTAAGGGGGACGTCTTAATTATCCAGGGTTTCTTAAGGTGGAATTTTTAAAGAATACCTCATTCACAATATACTGGCTGTCTTTTCGACATTTTAAGCTTTATTTAAAGTGGTCATTTTTAAAGGTGGACGTGTCAATACAACTGTGGGTTTCTTAAGGTGGAATTTTTATTAAGGTGGTATTTAAAATGTATTGGCCATCTTTTTTTGCTTTTGGCCTGTGATGTGGACATTTCAATACAATTCTGGGTTTCTTAAGGTGGAATTGTTTTTAAAGGTGGAATTCAAAATTTATCGTTTTCTATTCACGCCCTACTGAGCTCCATAGAGTCCAATGTAAACTGCTGTGGGAGAGTGCTCTCTTAACATCCCACTACCAACAGCTTAGCAGTAAACTCCTTCACCATAAGCGTCGCCTAGTGACCCACGCGGGTTTACCGTATCGAGGACCTCGCTTTAAGCGGGAAAGACGCGGATCGGGGGACGGGGGTTTAGGCGGGGCAACATCTCGTGTTACGTTTGCTGCCCTTCATTCTGAGGATCGTTCATTCTTGTCCGGTTAACTCCGCCCACAGTTTTCGAGATATCGACTCCGTTCAAAGTTTCATTCGTAGAGCTTCCCTGTGGGATGCGGGCTTGTATACAGCTTTTGGAAAAGTTGCATAGTTTTCGCACAGTAAGCATTTGAAGTTTCATCTTTTCTCTCATAGGAATGAATGGAAAAATGTCCATAAACTTTTGTCAAACTTTCAAATTGCTGTCACACGGTCATTTTTCGAGCTACAGACACCAGAATTCAAACGGTCAGACCCGAGGGTCCACGGTCCCACCACCTGAAATTATAGGCCGATAGCCCACCCGCTTCATGACCTTTGACCCCGTTTTCCATTCACGGCCTACTGAGCTCCATAGAGTCCAATGTAAACTGCTGTGGGAGAGTGCTCTCTTAACATCCCACTACCGACAGCTTAGCAGTAAACTCCTTCACCATAAGCGTCGCCTAGTGACCCACGCGGGTTTACCGTATCGAGGACCTCGCTTTAAGCGGGAAAGACGCGGATCGGGGGGCGGGGGTTTAGGCGGCGCAACATCTCGCGTTTCCTCCTGGAAATGCAGACCTCTAGTGTTACGTTTGCTGCCCTTCATTCTGAGGATCGTTCGTTCTTGTCCGGTTAACTCCGCCCACAGTTTTCGAGATATCGACTCCGTTCAAAGTTTGTTTCGTAGAGCTGCCCTGTGGGATGCGGGCTTGTATACAGCTTTTGGAAAAGTTGCATAGTTTTCGCACAGTAAGCATTTGAACTTTCATCTTTACTCCCATAGGAATGAATGGAAAAATGTCCATAAACTTTTGTCAAACTTTCAAACTGCTGTCACACGCTCAGTTTTCGAGCTAGAGACACCAGAACTCAAACGGGCAGACCCGAGGGTCCACGGTCCCACCACGTAAAATTATGGGCCGATAGCCCACCCGCTTCATGACCTTTGACCCCGTTTTCCTTTCACGGCCTACAGAGCTCCATAGAGTCCAATGTAAACTGCTGTGGGAGAGTGCTCTCTTAACATCCCACTACCGACAGCTTAGCAGTAAACTCCTTCACCATAAGCGTCGCCTAGTGACCCACGCGGGTTTACCGTATCGAGGGCCTCGCTTTAAGCGGAAAAGACGCGGATCGGGGGGCAGGGGTTTAGGCGGCGCAACATCTCGCGTTTCCTCCTGGAAATGCAGACCTCTAGTGTTACGTTTGCTGCCCTTCATTCTGAGGATCGTTCATTCTTGTCCGGTTAACTCCGCCCACAGTTTTCGAGATATCGACTCCGTTCAAAGTTTCATTCGTAGAGCTGCCCTGTGGGATGCGGGCTTGTATACAGCTTTTGGAAAAGTTGCATAGTTTTTGCACAGTAAGCATTTGAAGTTTCATCTTTACTCCCATAGGAATGAATGGAAAAATGTCCATAAACTTTTGTCAAACTTTCAAACTGCTGTCACACGCTCAGTTTTCGAGCTAGAGACACCAGAATTCAAACGGGCAGACCCGAGGGTCCACGGTCCCACCACGTGAAACTATAGGCCGATAGCCCACCCGCTTCATGACCTTTGACCCCGTTTTCCATTCACGGCCTACACAGCTCCATAGAGTCCAATGTAAACTGCTGTGGGACAGTGCTCTCTTAACATCCCACTACCAACAGCTTAGCAGTAAACTCCTTCACCATAAGCGTCGCCTAGTGACCCACGCGGGTTTACCGTATCGAGGACCTCGCTTTAAGCGGTAAAGACGCGGATCGGGGGGCGGGGGTTTAGGCGGCGCAACATCTCGCGTTTCCTCCTGGAAATGCAGACCTCTAGTGTTACGTTTGCTGCCCTTCATTCTGAGGATCGTTCATTCTTGTCCGGTTAACTCCGCCCACAGTTTTCGAGATATCGACTCCGTTCAAAGTTTGTTTCGTAGAGCTGCCCTGTGGGATGCGGGCTTGTATACAGCTTTTGGAAAAGTTGCATAGTTTTTGCACAGTAAGCATTTGAAGTTTCATCTTTACTCCCATAGGAATGAATGGAAAAATGTCCATAAACTTTTGTCAAACTTTCAAACTGCTGTCACACGCTCAGTTTTCGAGCTAGAGACACCAGAATTCAAACGGGCAGACCCGAGGGTACACGGTCCCACCACGTGAAACTATAGGCCGATAGCCCACCCGCTTCATGACCTTTGACCCCGTTTTCCATTCACGGCCTACACAGCTCCATAGAGTCCAATGTAAACTGCTGTGGGAGAGTGCTCTCTTAACATCCCACTACCGACAGCTTAGCAGTAAACTCCTTCACCATAAGCATCGCCTAGTGACCCACGCGGGTTTACCGTATCGAGGACCTCGCTTTAAGCGGGAAAGACGCGGATCGGGGGGCGGGGGTTTAGGCGGCGCAACATCTCGCGTTTCCTCCTGGAAATGCAGACCTCTAGTGTTACGTTTGCTGCCCTTCATTCTGAGGATCGTTCATTCTTGTCCGGTTAACTCCGCCCACAGTTTTCGAGATATCGACTCCGTTCAAAGTTTGTTTCGTAGAGCTTCCCTGTGGGATGCGGGCTTGTATACAGCTTTTGGAAAAGTTACATAGTTTTTGCACAGTAAGCATTTGAAATTTCAAATTTTCTCCCATAGGAATGAATGGAAAAGTGTCCATAAACTTTTGTCAAACTTTCAAACTGCTGTCACACGGTCAATTTTCGAGCTAGAGACACCAGAACTCAAACGGGCAGACCCGAGGGTCCACGGTCCCACCACGTAAAATTATGAGCCGATACCCCACCCGCTTCATGACCTTTGACCCCGTTTTCCATTCACGGCCTACACAGCTCCAGAGTCCAATGTAAACTGCTGTGGGAGACTGCTCTCTTAACATCCCACTACCAACAGCTTAGCAGTAAACTCCTTCACCATAAGCGTCGCCTAGTGACCCACGCGGGTTTACCGTATCGAGGACCTCGCTTTAAGCGGGAAAGACGCGGATCGGGGGGCAGGGGTTTAGGCGGCGCAACATCTCGCGTTTCCTCCTGGAAATGCAGACCTCTAGTTATGTTGCGCCTGCTGCTTTAAGCAGCGGCGCAATATATTGTTCTTCTTAAGTCATATTATTATTATTTTTATTCTTATTATTCCGCGTTTCCTTGTCCGCCTAACTAGTCCCGCAGCTTTCGAGCTATCGACTCCGTTCCACCTGGAAATCGTGCGTCCTATAGCGACGATGTGGGCTTGTATACAGCTTTCCGATACCCGCACTCGTTCGTCCGCTACACTCGTTTATCGCTCCGTTTTTCCCCAGTCATTTCTATGGAATTAATTTTCAAAGTGCTCTAACTCGGTCATTTTTCAAGCTACAGACACGGGATTTCAGAAGGTCGGACCCGGGCGTACCGGCTCCCATCACTTCCGTTTTCGGAATTTTTGCACTCATCCTTCCCTTTCTATTCCTCCTTCAAAATCCCTCCATTCATTTGAATGGAGGATGGGTACAGTGCGTGACATCATCGCCACTCTAGATTTCATGGCCAAAACCGTTTTTTCAGTTTTCAGCCAAACAATTCGCCATAACTTCCTCATACTTTCACCTAGAACCTTCATTTAAATTTTAAATGGTAGAGAAACTTGTCCTTTCTAAGACCTCTAAATTTGAACATTATTGAAAATACGGTTTTTGAGTTATGAAGTTTTGTTCGGCACTAGGGAGGGTTTCGGCTCCCATAGGGTTCAATGTATTTTTGGAGCAGCTCAGAGTGCGGTTTCTAAAATTTTCTCCTGTTTTTAACTCGTCATAACATGCTCAATTCTCACTTAATCTGCAAATTTTTTATACCATATCGATCCCCAGACTCTCCTTGTCGCAACGGTATATACGGTTAAGTGATGTGGGGAAAACTTTCCGAGCTATAAGCATTTGTTCGGAGGGTGGGTACGCTCCCATAGGAACCCATTGAAATTATTTTTTTTCTTTTTCAATTTTCTGCCGAACATTTCACCATAACTTCCTTATACTTTCACCTACAGACTTCATTTAAACTTTAAATGGTAGAGAAATTTCCCCTTTCTCACACTTGTAAGTTTCAGACCGTTTGAGAATACCGTTCTTGAGTTATGAATTTTTGTTTGACACTTGGGAGGGTTTTCCTCCCATAGAGCTCAATGTATTTTAAGAGCGGGTCTGCACGCAGATTTTCAAAACTTTGCCTGTTTTTAACTCGTAATTACACCATCAAATCTCGCTCAAAGTGCAAAAATTTTTACACCATGTCGAGCACCAGACTCTCCTTGTCGCTACGGTATGCTTCGTTCAATTTTGGTTGGGAAAAGTTTTCGAGCTACGGGTGATTTTTTGGAGGGTGCTCCCCGGTCGAAATTCATTGAATCGTGAGTTTGTCAGTTGTATTCTGTGAGCGTGCGTGTGAGAGAGACAGAGAGGGGGGAGGGGGAGGGGCAGAGGCAGACACTGACGGGGAGAGCTGTGAGGGCCACAGAAATACACAGGCAGCCTGTAACACTTTAAAGGTCATTTTTAAGGGGGACGTCTTAATTATCCAGGGTTCCTTAAGGTGGAATTTTTAAAAAAGACCTCATTCACAATATACTGGCTGTCTTTTCAACATTTTAAGACGCGGATCGGGGGACGGGGGTTTAGGCGGCGCAACATCTCGCGTTTCCTCCTGGAAATGCAGACCTCTAGTGTTACGTTTGCTGCCCTTCATTCTGAGGATCGTTCGTTCTTGTCCGGTTAACTCCGCCCACAGTTTTCGAGATATCGACTCCGTTCAAAGTTTCATTCGTATAGCTTTCCTGTGGGATGCGGGCTTGTATACAGCTTTTGGAAAAGTTGCATAGTTTTCGCACAGTAACCATTTGAAGTTTCATCTTTTCTCCCATAGGAATGAATGGAAAAATGTCCATAAACTTTTGTCAAACTTTCAAACTGCTGTCACACGCTCAGTTTTCGAGCTAGAGACACCAGAACTCAAACGGGCAGACCCGAGAGTCCAAGGTCCCACCACGTGAAATTATGGGCCGATAGCCCACCCGCTTCATGACCTTTGACCCCGTTTTCCATTCACGGCCTACACAGCTCCACATAGTCCAATGTAAACTGCTGTGGGACAGTGCTCTCTTAACATCCCACTACCAACAGCTTAGCAGTAAACTCCTTCACCATAAGCGTCGCCTAGTGACCTACGCGGGTTTACCGTGTCGAGGACCTCGCTTTAAGCGGGAAAGACGCGGATCGGGGGGCAGGGGTTTAGGCGGCGCAACATCTCGCGTTTCCTCCTGGAAATGCAGACCTCTAGTGTTACGTTTGCTGCCCTTCATTCTGAGGATCGTTCCTTCTTGTCCGGTTAACTCCGCCCACAGTTTTCGAGATATCGACTCCGTTCAAAGTTTCATTCGTAGAGCTTCCCTGTGGGATGCGGGCTTGTATACAGCTTTTGGAAAAGTTACATAGTTTTCGCACAGGAAGCATTTGAAGTTTCATCTTTACTCCCATAGGAATGAATGGAAAAATGTCCATAAACTTTTGTCAAACTTTAAAACTGCTGTTACACGGTCAGTTTTCTAGCTAGAGACACCAGAACTTAAACGGGCAGACCCGAGGGTCCACGGTCCCAGCACGTGAAACTATGGGCCGATAGCCCACCCGCTTCATGACCTTTGACCCCGTTTTCCTTTCACGGCCTACAGAGCTCCATAGAGTCCAATGTAAACTGCTGTGGGAGACTGCTCTCTTAACATCCCGCTACCGACAGCTTAGCAGTAAACTCCTTCACCATAAGCGTCGCCTAGTGACCCACGCGGGTTTACCGTATCGAGGACCTCGCTTTAAGCGGGAAAGACGCGGATCGGGGGGCAGGGGTTTAGGCGGCGCAACATCTCGCGTTTCCTCCTGGAAATGCAGACCTCTAGTGTTACGTTTGCTGCCCTTCATTCTGAGGATCGTTCATTCTTGTCCGGTTAACTCCGCCCACAGTTTTCGAGATATCGACTCCGTTCAAAGTTTGTTTCGTAGAGCTGCCCTGTGTGATGCGGGCTTGTATACAGCTTTTGGAAAAGTTACATAGTTTTCGCACAGTAAGCATTTGAAGTTTCATCTTAACTCCCATAGGAATGAATGGAAAAATGTCCATAAACTTTTGTCAAACTTTCAAACTGCTGTCACACGGTCAGTTTTCGAGCTAGAGACACCAGAACTCAAACGGTCAGACCCGAGAGTCCACGGTCCCACCACGTAAAATTATGGGCCGATAGGCCACCCGCTTCATGACCTTTGACCCCGTTTTCCATTCACGGCCTACACAGCTCCATAGAGTCCAATGTAAACTGCTGTGGGACAGTGCTCTATTAACATCCCACTACCGACAGCTTAGCAGTAAACTCTTTCACCATAAGCATCGCCTAGTGACCCACGCGGGTTTACCGTATCGAGGACCTCGCTTTAAGCGGGAAAGACGCGGATCGGGGGGCGGGGGTTTCGGCGGCGCAACATCTCGCGTTTCCTCCTGGAAATGCAGACCTCTAGTGTTACGTTTGCTGCCCTTCATTCTGAGGATCGTTCATTCTTGTCCGGTTAACTCCGCCCACAGTTTTCGAGATATCGACTCCGTTCAAAGTTTCATTCGTAGAGCTTCCCTGTGGGATGCGGGCTTGTATACAGCTTTTGGAAAAGTTACATAGTTTTCGCACAGTAAGCATTTGAAGTTTCATCCTTACTCCCATAGGAATGAATGGAAAAATGTCCATAAACTTTTGTCAAACTTTCAAACTGCTGTCACACGGTCAGTTTTCGAGCTAGAGACACCAGAACTCAAACGGGCAGACCCGAGAGTCCACGGTCCCACCACGTGAAACTATAGGCCGATAGCCCACCCGCTTCATGACCTTTGACCCCGTTTTCCATTCACGGCCTACAGAGCTCCATAGAGTCCAATGTAAACTGCTGTGGGAGACTGCTCTCTTAACATCCCACTACCGACAGCTTAGCAGTAAACTCCTTCACCATAAGCGTCGCCTAGTGACCCACGCGGGTTTACCGTACCGAGGACCTCGCTTTAAGCGGTAAAGACGCGGATCGGGGGACGGGGGTTTAGGCGGCGCAACATCTCGCGTTTCCTCCTGGAAATGCAGACCTCAAGTGTTACGTTTGCTGCCCTTCATTCTGAGGATCGTTCATTCTTGTCCGGTTAACTCCGCCCACAGTTTTCGAGATATCGACTCCGTTCAAAGTTTCATTCGTAGAGCTTCCCTGTGGGATGCGGGCTTGTATACAGCTTTTGGAAAATTTGCATAGTTTTCGCACAGTAAGCATTTGAAGTTTCATCTTTTCTCCCATAGGAATGAATGGAAAAATGTCCATAAACTTTTGTCAAACTTTCAAACTGCTGTCACACGCTCAGTTTTCGAGCTAGAGACACCAGAACTCAAACGGGCAGACCCGAGAGTCCAAGGTCCCACCACGTGAAATTATGGGCCGATAGCCCACCCGCTTCATGACCTTTGACCCCGTTTTCCATTCACGGCCTACACAGCTCCACATAGTCCAATGTAAACTGCTGTGGGACAGTGCTCTCTTAACATCCCACTACCAACAGCTTAGCAGTAAACTCCTTCACCATAAACGTCGCCTAGTGACCCACGCGGGTTTACCGTGTCGAGGACCTCGCTTTAAGCGGGAAAGACGCGGATCGGGGGGCAGGGGTTTAGGCGGCGCAACATCTCGCGTTTCCTCCTGGAAATGCAGACCTCTAGTGTTACGTTTGCTGCCCTTCATTCTGAGGATCGTTCATTCTTGTCCGGTTAACTCCGCCCACAGTTTTCGAGATATCGACTCCGTTCAAAGTTTGTTTCGTACAGCTTCCCTGTGGGATGCGGGCTTGTATACAGGTTTTGGAAAAGTTACATAGTTTTTGCACAGTAAGCATTTGAAGTTTCGTGTTTTCTCCCATAGGAATGAATGGAAAAATGTCCATAAACTTTTGTCAAACTTTCAAAGTGCTGTCACACGGTCAGTTTTCGAGCTAGAGACACCAGAACTCAAACGGGCAGACCCGAGGGTCCACCGTCCCACCACGTGAAATTATGGGCCGATACCCCGCCCGCTTCATGACCTTTGACCCCGTTTTCCATTCACGGCCTACAGAGCTCCATAGAGTCCAATGTAAACTGCTGTGGGAGAGTGCTCTCTTAACATCCCACTACCGACAGCTTAGCAGTAAACTCCTTCACCATAAGCGTCGCCTAGTGACCCACGCGGGTTTACCGTATCGAGGACCTCGCTTTAAGCGGGAAAGACGCGGATTGGGGGGCGGGGCTTTAGGCGGCGCAACATCTCGCGTTTCCTCCTGGAAATGCAGACCTCTAGTGTTACGTTTGCTGCCCTTCATTCTGAGGATCGTTCATTCTTGTCCGGTTAACTCCGCCCACAGTTTTCGAGATATCGACTCCGTTCAAAGTTTCATTCGTAGAGCTTCCCTGTGGGATGCGGGCTTGTATACAGCTTTTGGAAAATTTGCATAGTTTTCGCACAGTAAGCATTTGAAGTTTCATCTTTTCTCCCATAGGAATGAATGGAAAAATGTCCATAAACTTTTGTCAAACTTTCAAACTGCTGTCACACGCTCAGTTTTCGAGCTAGAGACACCAGAACTCAAACGGGCAGACCCGAGAGTCCAAGGTCCCACCACGTGAAATTATGGGCCGATAGCCCACCCGCTTCATGACCTTTGACCCCGTTTTCCATTCACGGCCTACACAGCTCCACATAGTCCAATGTAAACTGCTGTGGGACAGTGCTCTCTTAACATCCCACTACCAACAGCTTAGCAGTAAACTCCTTCACCATAAGCGTCGCCTAGTGACCCACGCGGGTTTACCGTGTCGAGGACCTCGCTTTAAGTGGGAAAGACGCGGATCGGGGGGCAGGGGTTTAGGCGGCGCAACATCTCGCGTTTCCTCCTGGAAATGCAGACCTCTAGTGTTACGTTTGCTGCCCTTCATTCTGAGGATCGTTCGTTCTTGTCCGGTTAACTCCGCCCACAGTTTTCGAGATATCGACTCCGTTCAAAGTTTCATTCGTAGAGCTTCCTTGTGGGATGCGGGCTTGTATACAGCTTTTGGAAAAGTTGCATAGTTTTAGCACAGTAAGCATTTGAAGTTTCATCTTTTGTCCCATAGGAATGAATGGAAATATGTCCATAAACTTTTGTCAAACTTTCAAACTGCTGTCACACGCTCAGTTTTCGAGCTAGAGACACCAGAATTCAAACGGGCAGACCCGAGAGTCCAAGGTCCCACCACGTGAAATTATAGGCCGATACCCCGCCCGCTTCATGACCTTTGACCCCGTTTTCCATTCACGGCCTACAGAGCTCCATAGAGTCCAATGTAAACTGCTGTGGGAGAGTGCTCTCTTAACATCCCACTACCGACAGCTTAGCAGTAAACTCCTTCACCATAAGCGTCGCCTAGTGACCCACGCGGGTTTACCGTATCGAGGACCTCGCTTTAAGCGGGAAAGACGCGGATCGGGGGGCAGGGGTTTAGGCGGCGCAACATCTCGCGTTTCCTCCTGGAAATGCAGACCTCTAGTGTTACGTTTGCTGCCCTTCATTCTGAGGATCGTTCATTCTTGTCCGGTTAACTCCGCCCACAGTTTTCGAGATATCGACTCCGTTCAAAGTTTGTTTCGTAGAGCTGCCCTGTGGGATGCGGGCTTGTATACAGCTTTTGGAAAAGTTGCATAGTTTTTGCACAGTAAGCATTTGAAGTTTCATCTTTACTCCCATAGGAATGAATGGGAAAATGTCCATAAACTTTTGTCAAACTTTCAAACTGCTGTCACACGCTCAGTTTTCGAGCTAGAGACACCAGAATTCAAACGGGCAGACCCGAGAGTCCACGGTCCCCCCACGTGAAACTATAGGCCGATAGCCCACCCGCTTCATGACCTTTGACCCCGTTTTCCATTCACGGCCTACAGAGCTCCATAGAGTCCAATGTAAACTGCTGTGGGAGAGTGCTCTCTTAACATCCCACTACCGACAGCTTAGCAGTAAACTCCTTCACCATAAGCGTCGCCTAGTGACCCACGTGGGTTTACCGTATCGAGGACCTCGCTTTAAGCGGGAAAGACGCGGATCGGGGGGCGGGGTTTAGGCGGCGCAACATCTCGCGTTTCCTCCTGGAAATGCAGACCTCTAGTTATGTTGCGCCTGCTGCTTTAAGCAGCGGCGCAATATATTGTTATCCGTAAGTCATATTATTATTATTTTTATTATTATTTTTATTATTCCGCGTTTCCTTGTCCGCTTAACTAGTCCCGCAGCTTTCGAGCTATCGACTCCGTTCCACCTGGAAATCGTGCGTCCTATAGCGACGATGTGGGCTTGTATACAGCTTTCCGATACCCGCACTCGTTCGTCCGCTACACTCGTTTTTCGCTCTGTTTTTCCCCAGTCATTTCTATGGAATTAATTTTCAAAGTGCTCTAACTCGGTCATTTTTCAAGCTACGGACACGGGATTTCAGACGGTCGGACCCGGGCGTACCGGCTCCCATCACTTCCGTTTTCGGAATTTTTGCACTCATCCTTCCCTTTCTTTTCCTCCTTCAAAATCCCTCCATTCATTTCAATGGGAGGCTCTTAGAGTGGGGGTGATGTCATCCACTGTAGTTTCAGTGGCAAAAAGCCGTTTTTTCACTTTTCAGCCGAACAAATCGCCATAACTTCCTCATAGTTTCACCTAGAAACTTCATTTAAATTTTAAATGGTAGAGAAACTTGTCCTTTCTGAGACCTCTAAATTTGAACATTATTGAAAATACGGTTTTTGAGTTATGAATTTTTGTTCGGCACTAGGGACGGTTTCGGCTCCCATAGGGTTCAATGTATTTTTGGAGCAGCTCAGAGTGCGGTTTCTAAAATTTTCTCCTGTTTTTAACTCGTCATAACATGCTCAATTCTCACTTAATCTGCAAATTTTTTATACCATATCGATCCCCAGACTCTCCTTGTCGCAACGGTATATACGGTTAAGTGATGTGAGGAAAACTTTCCGAGCTATAAGCATTTGTTCGGAGGGTGGGTACGCTCCCATAGGAACCCATTGAAATTATTTTTTTTCTTTTTCAATTTTCTGCCGAACATTTCACCATAACTTCCTAATACTTTCACCTACAGACTTCATTTAAATTTTAAATGGTAGAGAAATTTCCCCTTTCTCAAACTTGTAAGTTTCAGACCGTTTGAGAATACCGTTCTTGAGTTATGAATTTTTGTTTGACACTTGGGAGGGTTTTCCTCCCATAGAGCTCAATGTATTTTAAGAGCGGGTCAGCACGCAGATTTTCAAAACTTTGCCTGTTTTTAACTCGTAATTACACCATCAAATCTCGCTCAAAGTGCAAAAATTTTTACACCATCTCGAGCACAAGACTCTCCTTGTCGCTACGGTATGCTTCGTTCAATTTTGGTTGGGAAAAGTTTTCGAGCTACGGGTGATTTTTTGGAGGGTGCTCCCCGGTCGAAATTCATTGAATCATGAGTCTGTCAGTTGTATTCTGTGAGCATGCGTGTGAGAGAGACAGAGGGGGGAGGGGGAGGGGCAGAGGCAGAGACTGAGGGGAAGAGCTGTGAGGGCCACAGAAATACACAGGCAGTCTGTAACACTTTAAAGGTCATTTTTAAGGGGGACGTCTTAATTATCCAGGGTTTCTTAAGGTGGAATTTTTAAAGAATACCTCATTCACAATATACTGGCTGTCTTTTCGACATTTTAAGCTTTATTTAAAGTGGTCATTTTTAAAGGTGGACGTGTCAATACAACTGTGGGTTTCTTAAGGTGGAATTTTTATTAAGGTGGTATTTAAAATGTATTGGCCATCTTTTTTTGCTTTTAAGACTCTTTTGGCCTGTGATGTGGACATTTCAATACAATTCTGGGTTTCTTAAGGTGGAATTGTTTTTAAAGGTGGAATTCAAAATGTATCGTTTTCCATTCACGGCCTACAGAGCTCCATAGAGTCCAATGTAAACTGCTGTGGGACAGTGCTCTCTTAACATCCCACTACCGACAGCTTAGCAGTAAACTCCTTCACCATAAGCGTCGCCTAGTGACCCACGCGGGTTTACCGTATCGAGGACCTCGCTTTAAGCGGGAAAGACGCGGATCGGGGGACGGGGGTTTAGGCGGCGCAACATCTCGTGTTACGTTTGCTGCCCTTCATTCTGAGGATCGTTCATTCTTATCCGGTTAACTCCGCCCACAGTTTTCGAGATATCGACTCCGTTCAAAGTTTGTTTCGTAGAGCTGCCCTGTGGGATGCGGGCTTGTATACAGCTTTTGGAAAAGTTGCATAGTTTTTGCAAAGTAAGCCTTTGAAGTTTCATCTTTTCTCCCATAGGAATGAATGGAAAAATGTCCATAAACTTTTGTCAAACTTTCAAACTGCTGTCACACGGTCAGTTTTCGAGCTACAGACACCAGAACTCAAACGGGCAGACCCGAGGGTCCACGGTCCCGCCACGTAAAGTTATGGGCCGATAGCCCACCCGCTTCATGACCTTTGACCCCGTTTTCCTTTCACGGCCTACAGAGCTCCATAGAGTCCAATGTAAACTGCTGTGGGAGAGTGCTCTCTTAACATCCCACTACCAACAGCTTAGCAGTAAACTCCTTCAGCATAAGCGTCGCCTAGTGACCCACGCGGGTTTACCGTATCGAGGACCTCGCTTTAAGCGGGAAAGACGCGGATCGGGGGGCGGGGGTTTAGGCGGCGCAACATCTCGCGTTTCCTCCTGGTGTTACGTTTGCTGCCCTTCATTCTGAGTATCGTTCGTTCTTGTCCGGTTAACTCCGCCCACAGTTTTCGAGATATCGACTCCGTTCAAAGTTTCATTCGTACAGCTTCCCTGTGGGATGCGGGCTTGTATACAGCTTTTGGAAAAGTTACATAGTTTTTGCACAGTAAGCATTTGAAGTTTCATCTTTACTCTCATAGGAATGAATGGAAAAATGT
Organism: Hoplias malabaricus; assembly: GCF_029633855.1. Taxonomy (NCBI): domain Eukaryota; kingdom Metazoa; phylum Chordata; class Actinopteri; order Characiformes; family Erythrinidae; genus Hoplias; species Hoplias malabaricus. The sequence continues at coordinate 48,609,384 of NC_089801.1, read as the reverse complement.
CCATAAACTTTTGTCAAACTTTCAAACTGCTGTCACACGTTCAGTTTTCGAGCTACAGACACCAGAATTCAAACGGGCAGACCCGAGAGTCCACGGTCCCGCCACGTGAAATTATAGGCCGATACCCCGCCCGCTTCATGACCTTTGACCCCGTTTTCCATTCACGGCCTACACAGCTCCATAGAGTCCAATGTAAACTGCTGTGGGACAGTGCTCTCTTAACATCCCACTACCAACAGCTTAGCAGTAAACTCCTTCACCATAAGCGTCGCCTAGTGACCCACGCGGGTTTACCGTATCGAGGACCTCGCTTTAAGCGGTAAAGACGTGGATCGGGGGGCGGGGGTTTAGGCGGCGCAACATCTCGCGTTTCCTCCTGGAAATGCAGACCTCTAGTGTTACGTTTGCTGCCCTTCATTCTGAGGATCGTTCATTCTTGTCCGGTTAACTCCGCCCACAGTTTTCGAGATATCGACTCCGTTCAAAGTTTGTTTCGTAGAGCTTCCCTGTGGGATGCGGGCTTGTATACAGCTTTTGGAAAAGTTGCATAGTTTTCGCACAGTAAGCCTTTGAAGTTTCATCTTTTCTCCCATAGGAATGAATGGGAAAATGTCCATAAACTTTTGTCAAACTTTAAAACTGCTGTCACACAGTCAGTTTTCGAGCTAGAGACACCAGAATTCAAACGGGCACACCCGAGAGTCCCCGGTCTCACCACGTGAATTTATGGGCCGATAGCCCACCCGCTTCATGACCTTTAACCCCGTTTTCCTTTCACGGCCTACAGAGCTCCATAGAGTCCAATGTAAACTGCTGTGGGAGAGAGCTCTCTTAACATCCCACTACCGACAGCTTAGCAGTAAACTCCTTCACCATAAGCGTCGCCTAGTGACCCACGTGGGTTTACCGTACCGAGGACCTCGCTTTAAGCGGGAAAGACGCGGATCGGAGGACGGGGGTTTAGGCGGCGCAACATCTCGCGTTTCCTCCTGGTGTTACGTTTGCTGCCCTTCATTCTGAGGATCGTTCGTTCTTGTCCGGTTAACTCCGCCCACAGTTTTCGAGATATCGACTCCGTTCAAAGTTTCATTCGTAGAGCTTCCCTGTGGGATGCGGGCTTGTATACAGCTTTTGGAAAAGTTGCATAGTTTTAGCACAGTAAGCATTTGAAGTTTCATCTTTCGTCCCAAAGGAATGAATGGAAATATGTCCATAAACTTTTGTCAAACTTTCAAACTGCTGTCACACGCTCAGTTTTCGAGCTAGAGACACCAGAATTCAAACGGGCAGACCCGAGAGTCCAAGGTCCCACCACGTGAAATTATAGGCCGATACCCCGCCCGCTTCATGACCTTTGACCCCGTTTTCCATTCACGGCCTACAGAGCTCCATAGAGTCCAATGTAAACTGCTGTGGGAGAGTGCTCTCTTAACATCCCACTACCGACAGCTTAGCAGTAAACTCCTTCACCATAAGCGTCGCCTAGTGACCCACGCGGGTTTACCGTATCGAGGACCTCGCTTTAAGCGGGAAAGACGCGGATCGGGGGACGGGGGTTTAGGCGGCGCAACATCTCGCGTTTCCTCCTGGAAATGCAGACCTCTAGTGTTACGTTTGCTGCCCTTCATTCTGAGGATCGTTCATTCTTGTCCGGTTAACTCCGCCCACAGTTTTCGAGATATCGACTCCGTTCAAAGTTTGTTTCGTAGAGCTGCCCTGTGTGATGCGGGCTTGTATACAGCTTTTGGAAAAGTTACATAGTTTTCGCACAGTAAGCATTTGAAGTTTCATCTTATCTCCCATAGGAATGAATGGAAAAATGTCCATAAACTTTTGTCAAACTTTCAAACTGCTGTCACACGGTCAGTTTTCGAGCTAGAGACACCAGAACTCAAACGGTCAGACCCGAGAGTCCACGGTCCCACCACGTAAAATTATGGGCCGATAGGCCACCCGCTTCATGACCTTTGACCCCGTTTTCCATTCACGGCCTACACAGCTCCATAGAGTCCAATGTAAACTGCTGTGGGACAGTGCTCTATTAACATCCCACTACCGACAGCTTAGCAGTAAACTCCTTCACCATAAGCGTCGCCTAGTGACCCACGCGGGTTTACCGTATCGAGGACCTCGCTTTAAGCGGGAAAGACGCGGATCGGGGGACGGGGGTTTAGGCGGCGCAACATCTCGCGTTTCCTCCTGGAAATGCAGACCTCTAGTGTTACGTTTGCTGCCCTTCATTCTGAGGATCGTTCATTCTTGTCCGGTTAACTCCGCCCACAGTTTTCGAGATATCGACTCCGTTCAAAGTTTGTTTCGTAGAGCTGCCCTGTGGGATGCGGGCTTGTATACAGCTTTTGGAAAAGTTGCATAGTTTTCGCACAGTAACCATTTGAAGTTTCATCTTTACTCCCATAGGAATGAATGGAAAAATGTCCATAAACTTTTGTCAAACTTTCAAACTGCTGTCACACGGTCAGTTTTCGAGCTAGAGACACCAGAATTCAAACGGGCAGACCCGAGGGTCCACGGTCCCACCACGTAAAATTAAGAGCCGATAGCCCACCCGCTTCATGACCTTTGACCCCGTTTTCCATTCACGGCCTACAGAGCTCCACAGAGTCCAATGTAAACTGCTGTGGGAGAGTGCTCTCTTAACATCCCACTACCGACAGCTTAGCAGTAAACTCCTTCACCATAAGCGTCGCCTAGTGACCCACGTGGGTTTACCGTATCGAGGATCTCGCTTTAAGTGGGAAAGACCCGGATCAGGGGGCAGGGGTTTAGGCGGCGCAACATCTCGCGTTTCCTCCTGGAAATGCAGACCTCTAGTGTTACGTTTGCTGCCCTTCATTCTGAGGATCGTTCATTCTTGTCCGGTTAACTCCGCCCACAGTTTTCGAGATATCGACTCCGTTCAAAGTTTCATTCGTAGAGCTTCCCTGTGGGATGCGGGCTTGTATACAGCTTTTGGAAAAGTTGCATAGTTTTAGCACAGTAAGCATTTGAAGTTTCATCTTTTGTCCCATAGGAATGAATGGAAATATGTCCATAAACTTTTGTCAAACTTTCAAACTGCTGTCACACGGTCAGTTTTCGAGCTAGAGACACCAGAACTCAAACGGGCAGACCCGAGAGTCCACGGTCCCACCACGTGAAATTATAGGCCGATACCCCGCCCGCTTCATGACCTTTGACCCCGTTTTCCATTCACGGCCTACAGAGCTCCATAGAGTCCAATGTAAACTGCTGTGGGAGAGTGCTCTCTTAACATCCCACTACCGACAGCTTAGCAGTAAACTCCTTCACCATAAGCGTCGCCTAGTGACCCACGCGGGTTTACCGTATCGAGGACCTCGCTTTAAGCGGGAAAGACGCGGATCGGGGGACGGGGGTTTCGGCGGCGCAACATCTCGCGTTTCCTCCTGGAAATGCAGACCTCTAGTGTTACGTTTGCTGCCCTTCATTCTGAGGATCGTTCATTCTTGTCCGGTTAACTCCGCCCACAGTTTTCGAGATATCGACTCCGTTCAAAGTTTCATTCGTAGAGCTTCCCTGTGGGATGCGGGCTTGTATACAGCTTTTGGAAAATTTGCATAGTTTTCGCACAGTAAGCATTTGAAGTTTCATCTTTTCTCCCATAGGAATGAATGGAAAAATGTCCATAAACTTTTGTCAAACGTTCAAACTGCTGTCACAGGGTCAGTTTTCGAGCTAGAGACACCAGAACTCAAACGGGCAGACCCGAGGGTCCACGGTCCCGCCACGTAAAATTATGGGCCGATAGCCCACCCGCTTCATGACCTTTGACCCCGTTTTCCATTCACGGCCTACAGAGCTCCATAGAGTCCAATGTAAACTGCTGTGGGAGAGTGCTCTCTTAACATCCCACTACCAACAGCTTAGCAGTAAACTCCTTCACCATAAGCGTCGCCTAGTGACCCACGCGGGTTTACCGTATCGAGGACCTCGCTTTAAGCGGGAAAGACGCGGATCGGGGGGCAGGGGTTTAGGCGGCGCAACATCTCGCGTTTCCTCCTGGAAATGCAGACCTCTAGTGTTACGTTTGCTGCCCTTCATTCTGAGGATCGTTCATTCTTGTCCGGTTAACTCCGCCCACAGTTTTCGAGATATCGACTCCGTTCAAAGTTTGTTTCGTAGAGCTTCCCTGTGGGATGCGGGCTTGTATACAGCTTTTGGAAAAGTTGCATAGTTTTCGCACAGGAAGCATTTGAAGTTTCATCTTTACTCCCATAGGAATGAATGGAAAAATGTCCATAAACTTTTGTCAAACTTTCAAACTGCTGTCACACGGTCAGTTTTCGAGCTACAGACACCAGAATTCAAACGGGCACACCCGACAGTCCACGGTCCCGCCACGTGAAATTACGGGCCGATAGCCCGCCCGCTTCATGACCTTTGACCCCGTTTTCCTTTCACGGCCTACTGAGCTCCATAGAGTCCAATGTAAACTGCTGTGGGACAGTGCTCTATTAACATCCCACTACCAACAGCTTAGCAGTAAACTCCTTCACCATAAGCGTCGCCTAGTGACCCACGCGGGTTTACCGTATCGAGGACCTCGCTTTAAGCGGGAAAGACGCGGATCGGGGGACGGGGGTTTCGGCGGCGCAACATCTCGCGTTTCCTCCTGGAAATGCAGACCTCTAGTGTTACGTTTGCTGCCCTTCATTCTGAGGATCGTTCATTCTTGTCCGGTTAACTCCGCCCACAGTTTTCGAGATATCGACTCCGTTCAAAGTTTGTTTCGTAGAGCTTCCCTGTGGGATGCGGGCTTGTATACAGCTTTTGGAAAAGTTGCATAGTTTTCGCACAGGAAGCATTTGAAGTTTCATCTTTACTCCCATAGGAATGAATGGAAAAATGTCCATAAACTTTTGTCAAACTTTCAAACTGCTGTCACACGGTCAGCTTTCGAGCTACAGACACCAGAATTCAAACGGGCACACCCGACAGTCCACGGTCCCGCCACGTGAAATTACGGGCCGATAGCCCGCCCGCTTCATGACCTTTGACCCCGTTTTCCTTTCACGGCCTACTGAGCTCCATAGAGTCCAATGTAAACTGCTGTGGGAGAGTGCTCTCTTAACATCCCACTACCGACAGCTTAGCAGTAAACTCCTTCACCATAGGCGTCGCCTAGTGACGCACGAGGGTTTCCGTACCGAGGACCTCGCTTTAAGCGGGAAAGACGCGGATCGGGGGACGGGTGTTTCGGCGGCGCAACATCTCGCGTTTCCTCCTGGAAATGCAGACCTCTAGTGTTACGTTTGCTGCCCTTCATTCTGAGGATCGTTCGTTCTTGTCCGGTTAACTCCGCCCACAGTTTTCGAGATATCGACTCCGTTCAAAGTTTCATTCGTAGAGCTTCCCTGTGGGATGCGGGCTTGTATACAGCTTTTGGAAAAGTTGCATAGTTTTAGCACAGTAAGCATTTGAAGTTTCATCTTTTGTCCCATAGGAATGAATGGATATATGTCCATAAACTTTTGTCAAACTTTCAAACTGCTGTCACACGCTCAGTTTTCGAGCTAGAGACACCAGAATTCAAACGGGCAGACCCGAGGGTCCAAGGTCCCACCACGTAAAATTATAGGCCGATAGCCCACCCGCTTCATGACCTTTGACCCCGTTTTCCATTCACGGCCTACACAGCTCCATAGAGTCCAATGTAAACTGCTGTGGGACAGTGCTCTCTTAACATCCCACTACCGACAGCTTAGCAGTAAACTCCTTCACCATAAGCGTCGCCTAGTGACCCACGCGGGTTTACCGTATCGAGGACCTCGCTTTAAGCGGGAAAGACGCGGATCGGGGGGCAGGGGTTTAGGCGGCGCAACATCTCGCGTTTCCTCCTGGAAATGCAGACCTCTAGTGTTACGTTTGCTGCCCTTCATTCTGAGGATCGTTCATTTTTGTCCGGTTAACTCCGCCCACAGTTTTCGAGATATCGACTCCGTTCAAAGTTTGTTTCGTAGAGCTTCCCTGTGGGATGCGGGCTTGTATACAGCTTTTGGAAAAGTTGCATAGTTTTTGCACAGTAAGCATTTGAAGTTTCATCTTTTCTCCCATAGGAATGAATGGAAAAATGTCCATAAACTTTTGTCAAACTTTCAAACTGCTGTCACATGCTCAGTTTTCGAGCTAGAGACACCAGAACTCAAACGGGCAGACCCGAGGGTCCACGGTCCCACCACGTAAAATTATGGGCCGATAGCCCACCCGCTTCATGACCTTTGACCCCGTTTTCCATTCACGGCCTACAGAGCTCCATAGAGTCCAATGTAAACTGCTGTGGGAGAGTGCTCTCTTAACATCCCACTACCGACGGCTTAGCAGTAAACTCCTTCACCATAAGCGTCGCCTAGTGACCCACGCGGGTTTACCGTATCGAGGACCTCGCTTTAAGCGGGAAAGACGCGGATCGGGGGGCAGGGGTTTCGGCGGCGCAACATCTCGCGTTTCCTCCTGGAAATGCAGACCTCTAGTGTTACGTCTGCTGCCCTTCATTCTGAGGATCTTCATTCCTTGTCCGGTTAACTCCGCCCACAGTTTTCGAGATATCGACTCCGTTCAAAGTTTCATTCGTAGAGCTTCCCTGTGGGATGCGGGCTTGTATACAGCTTTTGGAAAAGTTGCATAGTTTTCGCACAGTAAGCATTTGAAGTTTCATCTTTTCTCCCATAGGAATGAATGGAAAAATGTCCATAAACTTTTGTCAAACTTTCAAACTGCTGTCACACGCTCAGTTTTCGAGCTAGAGACACCAGAACTCAAACGGGCAGACCCGAGAGTCCACGGTCCCCCCACGTGAAATTATGGGCCGATAGCCCACCCGCTTCATGACCTTTGACCCCGTTTTCCATTCACGGCCTACAGAGCTCCATAGAGTCCAATGTAAACTGCTGTGGGAGACTGCTCTCTTAACATCCCACTACCGACAGCTTAGCAGTAAACTCCTTCACCATAAGCGTGGCCTAGTGACCCACGCGGGTTTACCGTATCGAGGACCTCGCTTTAAGCGGGAAAGACGCGGATCGGGGGGCAGGGGTTTAGGCGGCACAACATCTCGCGTTTCCTCCTGGAAATGCAGACCTCTAGTTATGTTGCGCCTGCTGCTGTAAGCAGCGGCGCGATATATTGTTATCCGTAAGTCATATTATTATTATTATTATTATTCTTATTATTCCGCGTTTCCTTGTCCGCCTAACTAGTCCCGCAGCTTTCGAGCTATCGACTCCGTTCCACCTGGAAATCGTGCGTCCTATAGCGACGATGTGGGCTTGTATACAGCTTTCCGATACCCGCACTCGTTCGTCCGCTACACTCGTTTATCGCTCCGTTTTTCCCCAGTCATTTCTATGGAATTAATTTTCGAACTGCTCTAACTCGGTCAATTTTCAAGCTACGGACACGAGATTTCAGACGGTCGGACCCGGGCGCACCGTGACCCATCACTTCCGTTTTCGGACCTCTCGCACTCATCCCTCTCTTTCTATTCCTCCTTGAATATCCCTCCATTCACTTGTATGGAAGACATTTAGAGTGGGTGACATCATAGACACTCTGGGTTCACTGGCCAAAACCGTTTTTTCACTTTTCAGCCGAACAATTCACCATAACGTTCTCATACTTTCACCTAAAAACTTCATTTAAATTTTAAATGATAGAGAAACTTGTCCTTTCTAGCATCTGTAAATTTGAACGTAATCGATAATACGGTTTTTGAGTTATGAATTTTTGTTCGGCACTAGGGAGGGTTTTGGCTCCCATAGAGTTCAATGTATTTTTGGAGCGGCTCAGAGTGCGGTTTCTAAATTTTTCTCCTGTTTTTAACTCGTCATAACATGGTCAATTCTCGCTCAAACTGCTAATTTTTTATACCAGCTTCTTCCTTGGACTCTCCTTGTCGCAACGGTATATGCAGTTTAGCCATTTGGGATATCTTTTCTGAGCTATAAGCATTTGTTCGGAGGGTGGGTACGCTCCCATAGGAATACATTGAAATGAATATGCCTGTCCTTTTTCGATATTCAACTTTTAGCCGAACATTTTGCCATAACTTCCTTATACTTTCACCTACAGACTTCATTTTACTTTCAAATGGTAGAGAAACTTCCCCTTTCTAAAATATGTAGATTTTAAATCATTTGAAGATACGGTTCTGGAGTTATGAAGATTTGTTTGGCAGTAGGACGTTTCGGCTCCCATAGAGTTCAATGTATTTTCAGAAAGCCAAATTTTCTCAAATTTGCCCTTTTTTAACTCATCTTTACACCATCAATTCTCGCTCAAACTGAAAAAATTTTTACACCATCTCGAGCACAAGACTCTCCTTGTCGCTACGGTATGCTTCGTTCAATTTTGGTTGGGAAAAGTTTTCGAGCTACGGGGGATTTTTTGGAGGGTGCTCCCCGGTCGAAATTCATTGAATCATGAGTCTGTCAGTTGTATTCTGTGAGCGTGCGTGTGAGAGAGACAGAGGGGGGAGGGGGAGGGGCAGAAGCAGAGACTGAGGGGAAGAGCTGTGAGGGCCACAGAAATACACAGGCAGTCTGTAACACTTTAAAGGTCATTTTTAAGGGGGACGTCTTAATTATCCAGGGTTTCTTAAGGTGGAATTTTTTAAGAATACCTCATTCACAATATACTGCCTGTCTTTTCGACATTTTAAGCTTTATTTCAAGTGGTCATTTTTAAAGGTGGACGTGTCAATACAACTGTGGGTTTCTTAAGGTGGAATTTTTATTAAGGTGGTATTTAAAATGTATTGGCCATCTTTTTTTGCTTTTAAGACTCTTTTGGCCTGTGATGTGGACATTTCAATACAATTCTGGGTTTCTTAAGGTGGAATTGTTTTTAAAGGTGGAATTCAAAATGTATCGTTTTCTATTCACGCCCTACTGAGCTCCATAGAGTCCAATGTAAACTGCTGTGGGAGACTGCTCTCTTAACATCCCACTACCGACAGCTTAGCAGTAAACTCCTTCACCATAAGCGTCGCCTAGTGACCCACGCGGGTTTACCGTACCGAGGACCTCGCTTTAAGCGGGAAAGACGCGGATCGGGGGACGGGGGTTTAGGTGGCGCAACATCTCGCGTTTCCTCCTGGAAATGCAGACCTCTAGTGTTACGTTTGCTGCCCTTAATTCTGAGGATCGTTCGTTCTTGTCTGGTTAACTCCGCCCACAGTTTTCGAGATATCGACTCCGTTCAAAGTTTGTTTCGTAGAGCTTCCCTGTGGGATGCGGGCTTGTATACAGCTTTTGGTAAAGTTGCATAGTTTTCGCACAGTAAGCATTTGAAGTTTCATCCTTACTCCCATAGGAATGAATGGAAAAATGTCCATAAACTTTTGTCAAACTTTTAAACTGCCGTCACATGGTCAGTTTTCGAGCTAGAGACACCAGAACTCAAACGGGCAGACCCGAGGGTCCACGGTCCCACCACGTGAAATTATAGGCCGATACCCCGCCCGCTTCATGACCTTTGACCCCGTTTTCCATTCACGGCCTACAGAGCTCCATAGAGTCCAATGTAAACTGCTGTGGGAGAGTGCTCTCTTAACATCCCACTACCAACGGCTTAGCAGTAAACTCCTTCACCATAAGCGTCGCCTAGTGACCCACGCGGGTTTACCGTATCGAGGACCTCGCTTTAAGCGGGAAAGACGCGGATCGGGGGGCGGTTGTTTAGGCGGCGCAACATCTCGCGTTTCCTCCTGGAAATGCAGACCTCTAGTGTTACGTTTGCTGCCCTTCATTCTGAGGATCGTTCGTTCTTGTCCGGTTAACTCCGCCCACAGTTTTCGAGATATCGACTCCGTTCAAAGTTTCATTCGTAGAGCTTCCCTGTGGGATGCGGGCTTGTATACAGCTTTTGGAAAAGTTGCATAGTTTTAGCACAGTAAGCATTTGAAGTTTCATCTTTTGTCCCATAGGAATGAATGGAAAAATGTCCATAAACTTTTGTCAAACTTTCAAACTGCTGTCACACGGTCATTTTTCGAGCTACAGACACCAGAATTCAAACGGTCAGACCCGAGAGTCCACGGTCCCACCACCTGAAATTATAGGCCGATAGCCCACCCGCTTCATGACCTTTGACCCCGTTTTCCATTCACGGCCTACTGAGCTCCATAGAGTCCAATGTAAACTGCTGTGGGACAGTGCTCTCTTAACATCCCACTACCAACAGCTTAGCAGTAAACTCCTTCACCATAAGCGTCGCCTAGTGACCCACGCGGGTTTTCCGTATCGAGGACCTCGCTTTAAGCGGGAAAGACGCGGATCGGGGGACGGGGGTTTAGGCGGCGCAACATCTCGCGTTTCCTCCTGGAAATGCAGACCTCTAGTGTTACGTTTGCTGCCCTTCATTCTGAGGATCGTTCCTTCTTGTCCGGTTAACTCCGCCCACAGTTTTCGAGATATCGACTCCGTTCAAAGTTTCATTCGTAGAGCTTCCCTGTGGGATGCGGGCTTGTATACAGCTTTTGGAAAAGTTGCATAGTTTTCGCACAGTAAGCATTTGAAGTTTCATCTTTACTCCCATAGGAATGAATGGAAAAATGTCCATAAACTTTTGTCAAACTTTCAAACTGCTGTCACACGCTCAGTTTTCGAGCTAGAGACACCAGAATTCAAACGGGCAGACCCGAGAGTCCAAGGTCCCACCACGTGAAATTATAGGCCGATAGCCCACCCGCTTCATGACCTTTGACCCCGTTTTCCATTCACGGCCTACACAGCTCCATAGAGTCCAATGTAAACTGCTGTGGGAGAGTGCTCTCTTAACATCCCACTACCGACAGCTTAGCAGTAAACTCCTTCACCATAAGCGTCGCCTAGTGACCCACGCGGGTTTACCGTACCGAGGGCCTCGCTTTAAGCAGGAAAGACGCGGATCGGGGGGCGGGGGTTTAGGCGGCGCAACATCTCGCGTTTCCTCCTGGAAATGCAGACCTCTAGTGTTACGTTTGCTGCCCTTCATTCTGAGGATCGTTCGTTCTTGTCCGGTTAACTCCGCCCACAGTTTTCGAGATATCGACTCCGTTCAAAGTTTGTTTCGTAGAGCTTCCCTGTGGGATGCGGGCTTGTATACAGCTTTTGGAAAAGTTACATAGGTTTCGCACAGTAAGCATTTGAAGTTTCATCTTAACTCCCATAGGAATGAATGGAAAAATGTCCATAAACTTTTGTCAAACTTTAAAACTGCTGTCACATGGTCAGTTTTCGAGCTAGAGACACCAGAACTCAAACGGGCAGACCCGAGGGTCCACGGTCCCACCACGTAAAATTATGGGCCGATAGCCCACCCGCTTCATGACCTTTGACCCCGTTTTCCATTCACGGCCTACAGAGCTCCATAGAGTCCAATGTAAACTGCTGTGGGAGAGTGCTCTCTTAACATCCCACTACCGACAGCTTAGCAGTAAACTCCTTCACCATAAGCGTCGCCTAGTGACCCACGCGGGTTTACCGTATTGAGGACCTCGCTTTAGAGTCCAATGTAAACTGCTGTGGGAGAGTGCTCTCTTAACATCCACCTACCAACAGCTTAGCAGTAAACTCCTTCACCATAAGCGTCGCCTAGTGACCCACGCGGGTTTACCGTATCGAGGACCTCGCTTTAAGCGGGAAAGACGCGGATCGGGGGGCAGGGGTTTCGGCGGCGCAACATCTCGCGTTTCCTCCTGGAAATGCAGACCTCTAGTGTTACGTTTGCTGCCCTTCATTCTGAGGATCGTTCATTCTTGTCCAGTTAACTCCGCCCACAGTTTTCGAGATATAGACTCCGTTCAAAGTTTGTTTCGTAGAGCTGCCCTGTGTGATGCGGGCTTGTATACAGCTTTTGGAAAAGTTACATAGTTTTCGCACAGTAAGCATTTGAAGTTTCATCTTTTCTCCCATAGGAATGAATGGAAAAATGTCCATAAACTTTTGTCAAACTTTAAAACTGCTGTCACACGGTCAGTTTTCGAGCTAGAGACACCAGAATTCAAACGGGCAGACCCGAGAGTCCACGGTCCCACCACGTGAATTTATGGGCCGATAGCCCACCCGCTTTATGACCTTTGACCCCGTTTTCCTTTCACGGCCTACAGAGCTCCATAGAGTCCAATGTAAACTGCTGTGGGAGAGTGCTCCCTTAACATCCCACTACCGACAGCTTAGCAGTAAACTCCTTCACCATAAGCGTCGCCTAGTGACCCACGCGGGTTTACCGTATCGAGGACCTCGCTTTAAGCAGGAAAGACGCGGATCGGGGGGCGGGGGTTTAGGCGGCGCAACATCTCGCGTTTCCTCCTGGAAATGCAGACCTCTAGTGTTACGTTTGCTGCCCTTCATTCTGAGGATCGTTCGTTCTTGTCCGGTTAACTCCGCCCACAGTTTTCGAGATATCGACTCCGTTCAAAGTTTCATTCGTAGAGCTTCCCTGTGGGATGCGGGCTTGTATACAGCTTTTGGAAAATTTGCATAGTTTTCGCACAGTAAGCATTTGAAGTTTCATCTTTTCTCCCATAGGAATGAATGGAAAAATGTCCATAAACTTTTGTCAAACTTTCAAACTGCTGTCACACGCTCAGTTTTCGAGCTAGAGACACCAGAACTCAAACGGGCAGACCCGAGAGTCCAAGGTCCCACCACGTGAAATTATGGGCCGATAGCCCACCCGCTTCATGACCTTTGACCCCGTTTTCCATTCACGGCCTACACAGCTCCACATAGTCCAATGTAAACTGCTGTGGGACAGTGCTCTCTTAACATCCCACTACCAACAGCTTAGCAGTAAACTCCTTCACCATAAGCGTCGCCTAGTGACCCACGCGGGTTTACCGTGTCGAGGACCTCGCTTTAAGCGGGAAAGACGCGGATCGGGGGGCGGGGGTTTAGGCGGCGCAACATCTCGCGTTTCCTCCTGGAAATGCAGACCTCTAGTTATGTTGCGCCTGCTGCTGTAAGCAGCGGCGCGATATATTGTTATCCGTAAGTCATATTATTATTATTTTTATTATTATTTTTATTATTCCGCGTTTCCTTGTCCGCTTAACTAGTCCCTCAGCTTTTGAGCTATCGACTCCGTTCCACCTGGAAATCGTGCGTCCTATAGCGACGATGTGGGCTTGTATACAGCTTTCCGATACCCGCACTCGTTCGTCCGCTACACTCGTTTTTCGCTCTGCTTTTCCCCAGTCATTTCTATGGAATTAATTTTCAAAGTGCTCTAACTCGGTCATTTTTCAAGCTACGGACACGGGATTTCAGACGGTCGGACCCGGGCGTACCGGCTCCCATCACTTCCGTTTTCAGAATTTTTGCACTCATCCTTCCCTTTCTTTTCCTCCTTCAAAATCCCTCCATTCATTTCAATGGGAGGCTCTTAGAGTGGGGGTGATGTCATCCACTGTAGTTTCAGTGGCAAAAAGCCGTTTTTTCACTTTTCAGCCGAACAATTCACCATAACTTCCTCATACTTTCACCTAGAAACTTCATTTAAATTTTAAATGGTAGAGAAACTTGTCCTTTCTAACACCTCTAAATTTCAACATTATTGAAAATACGGTTTTTGAGTTATGAATTTTTGTTCGGCACTAGGGAGGGTTTCGGCTCCCATAGGGTTCAATGTATTTTTGGAGCAGCTCAGAGTGCGGTTTCTAAAATTTTCTCCTGTTTTTAACTCGTCATAACATGCTCAATTCTCACTTAATCTGCAAATTTTTTATACCATATCGATCCCCAGACTCTCCTTGTCGCAACGGTATATACGGTTAAGTGATGTGGGGAAAACTTTCCGAGCTATAAGCATTTGTTCGGAGGGTGGGTACGCTCCCATAGGAACCCATTGAAATTATTTTTTTTCTTTTTCAATTTTCTGCCGAACATTTCACCATAACTTCCTTATACTTTCACCTACAGACTTCATTTAAACTTTAAATGGTAGAGAAATTTCCCCTTTCTCACACTTGTAAGTTTCAGACCGTTTGAGAATACCGTTCTTGAGTTATGAATTTTTGTTTGACACTTGGGAGGGTTTTCCTCCCATAGAGCTCAATGTATTTTAAGAGCGGCTCGGCACGCAGATTTTCAAAACTTTGCCTGTTTTTAACTCGTAATTACACCATCAAATCTCGCTCAAAGTGCAAAAATTTTTACACCATCTCGAGCACCAGACTCTCCTTGTCGCTACGGTATGCTTTGTTCATTTTTGGACCTGGAAAAGTTTTTGAGATATTTGAGGTTTTTTGGAAGGTGCGCAACCGGTCGAAATTCATTGAATCCTGAGTCTGTCAGTTGTATTCTGTGAGCGTGCGTGTGAGAGAGAGAGAGGGGGGAGGGGGAGGGGCAGAGGCAGAGACTGACGGGGAAGAGGTGTGAGGGCCACAGAAATACACAGGCAGTCTGTAACACTTTAAAGGTCATTTTTAAGGGGGACATCTTAATTATCCAGGGTTTCTTAAGGTGGAATTTTTTAAGAATACCTCATTCACAATATACTGCCTGTCTTTTCGACATTTTAAGCTTTATTTAAAGTGGTCATTTTTAAAGGTGGACGTGTCAATACAACTGTGGGTTTCTTAAGGTGGAATTTTTATTAAGGTGGTATTTAAAATGTATTGGCCATCTTTTTTGCTTTTAAGATTCTTTTGGCCTGTGATGTGGACATTTCAATACAATTCTGGGTTTCTTAAGGTGGAATTGTTTTTAAAGGTGGAATTCAAAATGTATCGTTTTCTATTCACGCCCTACTGAGCTCCATAGAGTCCAATGTAAACTGCTGTGGGAGAGTGCTCTCTTAACATCCCACTACCAACAGCTTAGCAGTAAACTCCTTCACCATAAGCGTCGCCTAGTGACCCACGCGGGTTTACCGTATCGAGGACCTCGCTTTAAGCGGGAAAGACGCGGATCGGGGGACGGGGGTTTAGGCGGCGCAACATCTCGCGTTTCCTCCTGGAAATGCAGACCTCTAGTGTTACGTTTGCTGCCCTTCATTCTGAGGATCGTTCGTTCTTGTCCGGTTAACTCCGCCCACAGTTTTCGAGATATCGACTCCGTTCAAAGTTTCATTCGTAGAGCTTCCCTGTGGGATGCGGGCTTGTATACAGCTTTTGGAAAAGTTGCATAGTTTTAGCACAGTAAGCATTTGAAGTTTCATCTTTTCTCCCATAGGAATGAATGGAAAAATGTCCATAAACTTTTGTCAAACTTTCAAACTGCTGTCACACGCTCAGTTTTCGAGCTAGAGACACCAGAACTCAAACGGGCAGACCCGAGAGTCCAAGGTCCCACCACGTGAAATTATGGGCCGATAGCCCACCCGCTTCATGACCTTTGACCCCGTTTTCCATTCACGGCCTACACAGCTCCACATAGTCCAATGTAAACTGCTGTGGGACAGTGCTCTCTTAACATCCCACTACCAACAGCTTAGCAGTAAACTCCTTCACCATAAGCGTCGCCTAGTGACCCACGCGGGTTTACCGTGTCGAGGACCTTGCTTTAAGCGGGAAAGACGCGGATCGGGGGGCGGGGGTTTAGGCGGCGCAACATCTCGCGTTTCCTCCTGGAAATGCAGACCTCTAGTGTTACGTTTGCTGCCCTTCATTCTGAGGATCGTTCGTTCTTGTCCGGTTAACTCCGCCCACAGTTTTCGAGATATCGACTCCGTTCAAAGTTTCATTCGTAGAGCTTCCCTGTGGGATGCGGGCTTGTATACAGCTTTTGGAAAAGTTGCATAGTTTTAGCACAGTAAGCATTTGAATTTTCATCTTTTGTCCCATAGGAATGAATGGAAATATGTCCATAAACTTTTGTCAAACTTTCAAACTGCTGTCACACGCTCAGTTTTCGAGCTAGAGACACCAGAATTCAAACGGGCAGACCCGAGAGTCCAAGGTCCCACCACGTGAAACTATAGGCCGATAGCCCACCCGCTTCATGACCTTTGACCCCGTTTTCCATTCACGGCCTACACAGCTCCATAGAGTCCAATGTAAACTGCTGTGGGAGAGTGCTCTCTTAACATCCCACTACCGACAGCTTAGCAGTAAACTCCTTCACCATAAGCGTCACCTAGTGACCCACGCGGGTTTACCGTATCGAGGACCTCGCTTTAAGCGGGAAAGACGCGGATCGGGGGGCGGGGGTTTAGGCGGCGCAACATCTCGCGTTTCCTCCTGGAAATGCAGACCTCTAGTGTTACGTTTGCTGCCCTTCATTCTGAGGATCGTTCATTCTTGTCCGGTTAACTCCGCCCACAGTTTTCGAGATATCGACTCCGTTCAAAGTTTCATTCGTAGAGCTTCCCTGTGGGATGCGGGCTTGTATACAGCTTTTGGAAAATTTGCATAGTTTTCGCACAGTAAGCATTTGAAGTTTCATCTTTTCTCCCATAGGAATGAATGGAAAAATGTCCATAAACTTTTGTCAAACTTTCAAACTGCTGTCACACGCTCAGTTTTCGAGCTAGAGACACCAGAACTCAAACGGGCAGACCCGAGAGTCCAAGGTCCCACCACGTGAAATTATGGGCCGATAGCCCACCCGCTTCATGACCTTTGACCCCGTTTTCCATTCACGGCCTACACAGCTCCACATAGTCCAATGTAAACTGCTGTGGGACAGTGCTCTCTTAACATCCCACTACCAACAGCTTAGCAGTAAACTCCTTCACCATAAGCGTCGCCTAGTGACCCACGCGGGTTTACCGTGTCGAGGACCTCGCTTTAAGCGGGAAAGACGCGGATCGGGGGGCGGGGGTTTAGGCGGCGCAACATCTCGCGTTTCCTCCTGGAAATGCAGACCTCTAGTGTTACGTTTGCTGCCCTTCATTCTGAGGATCGTTCGTTCTTGTCCGGTTAACTCCGCCCACAGTTTTCGAGATATCGACTCCGTTCAAAGTTTCATTCGTAGAGCTTCCCTGTGGGATGCGGGCTTGTATACAGCTTTTGGAAAAGTTGCATAGTTTTAGCACAGTAAGCATTTGAATTTTCATCTTTTGTCCCATAGGAATGAATGGAAATATGTCCATAAACTTTTGTCAAACTTTCAAACTGCTGTCACACGCTCAGTTTTCGAGCTAGAGACACCAGAATTCAAACGGGCAGACCCGAGAGTCCAAGGTCCCACCACGTGAAACTATAGGCCGATAGCCCACCCGCTTCATGACCTTTGACCCCGTTTTCCATTCACGGCCTACACAGCTCCATAGAGTCCAATGTAAACTGCTGTGGGAGAGTGCTCTCTTAACATCCCACTACCGACAGCTTAGCAGTAAACTCCTTCACCATAAGCGTCACCTAGTGACCCACGCGGGTTTACCGTATCGAGGACCTCGCTTTAAGCGGGAAAGACGCGGATCGGGGGGCGGGGGTTTAGGCGGCGCAACATCTCGCGTTTCCTCCTGGAAATGCAGACCTCTAGTGTTACGTTTGCTGCCCTTCATTCTGAGGATCGTTCATTCTTGTCCGGTTAACTCCGCCCACAGTTTTCGAGATATCGACTCCGTTCAAAGTTTCATTCGTAGAGCTGCCCTGTGGGATGCGGGCTTGTATACAGCTTTTGGAAAAGTTACATAGTTTTCGCACAGTAAGCATTTGAAGTTTCATCTTTACTCCCATAGGAATGAATGGAAAAATGTCCATAAACTTTTGTCAAACTTTCAAACTGCTGTCACACGGTCAGTTTTCGAGCTAGAGACACCAGAACTCAAACGGGCAGACCCGAGGGTCCACGGTCCCACCACGTGAAACTATAGGCCGATAGCCCACCCGCTTCATGACCTTTGACCCCGTCTTCCATTCACGGCCTACACAGCTCCATAGAGTCCAATGTAAACTGCTGTGGGACAGTGCTCTCTTAACATCCCACTACCGACAGCTTAGCAGTAAACTCCTTCACCATAAGCGTCGCCTAGTGACCCACGCGGGTTTACCGTATCGAGGACCTCGCTTTAAGCGGGAAAGACGTGGATCGGGGGGCAGGGTTTTAGGCGGCGCAACATCTCGCGTTTCCTCCTGGAAATGCAGACCTCTAGTGTTACGTTTGCTGCCCTTCATTCTGAGGATCGTTCGTTCTTGTCCGGTTAACTCCGCCCACAGTTTTCGAGATATCGACTCCGTTCAAAGTTTCATTCGTAGAGCTTCCCTGTGGGATGCGGGCTTGTATACAGCTTTTGGAAAAGTTGCATAGTTTTAGCACAGTAAGCATTTGAAGTTTCATCTTTTGTCCCATAGGAATGAATGGAAATATGTCCATAAACTTTTGTCAAACTTTCAAACTGCTGTCACACGCTCAGTTTTCGAGCTAGAGACACCAGAATTCAAACGGGCAGACCCGAGAGTCCAAGGTCCCACCACGTGAAATTATAGGCCGATACCCCGCCCACTTCATGACCTTTGACCCCGTTTTCCATTCACGGCCTACAGAGCTCCATAGAGTCCAATGTAAACTGCTGTGGGAGAGTGCTCTCTTAACATCCCACTACCGACAGCTTAGCAGTAAACTCCTTCACCATAAGCGTCGCCTAGTGACCCACGCGGGTTTACCGTATCGAGGACCTCGCTTTAAGCGGGAAAGACGCGGATCGGGGGGCAGGGGTTTAGGCGGCGCAACATCTCGCGTTTCCTCCTGGTGTTACGTTTGCTGCCCTTCATTCTGAGGATCGTTCGTTCTTGTCCGGTTAACTCCGCCCACAGTTTTCGAGATATCGACTCCGTTCAAAGTTTGTTTCGTAGAGCTTCCCTGTGGGATGCGGGCTTGTATACAGCTTTTGGAAAAGTTACATAGTTTTCGCACAGGAAGCATTTGAAGTTTCATCTTTACTCCCATAGGAATGAATGGAAAAATGTCCATAAACTTTTGTCAAACTTTAAAACTTCTGTTACACGGTCAGTTTTCCAGCTAGAGACACCAGAACTCAAACAGGCAGACCCGAGGGTCCACGGTCCCAGCACGTGAAACTATGGGCCGATAGCCCACCCGCTTCATGACCTTTGACCCCGTTTTCCTTTCACGGCCTACAGAGCTCCATAGAGTCCAATGTAAACTGCTGTGGGAGAGTGCTCTCTTAACATCCCGCTACCGACAGCTTAGCAGTAAACTCCTTCACCATAAGCGTCGCCTAGTGACCCACGTGGGTTTACCGTACCGAGGACCTCGCTTTAAGCGGGAAAGACGCGGATCAGGGGGCAGGGGTTTCGGCGGCGCAACATCTCGCGTTTCCTCCTGGAAATGCAGACCTCTAGTGTTACGTTTGCTGCCCTTCATTCTGAGGATCGTTCATTCTTGTCCGGTTAACTCCGCCCACAGTTTTCGAGATATCGACTCCGTTCAAAGTTTGTTTCGTACAGCTTCCCTGTGGGATGCGGGCTTGTATACAGGTTTTGGAAAAGTTACATAGTTTTTGCACAGTAAGCATTTGAAGTTTCGTGTTTTCTCCCATAGGAATGAATGGAAAAATGTCCATAAACTTTTGTCAAACTTTCAAAGTGCTGTCACACGGTCAGTTTTCGAGCTAGAGACACCAGAACTCAAACGGGCAGACCCGAGGGTCCACGGTCCCACCACGTGAAATTATGGGCCGATACCCCGCCCGCTTCATGACCTTTGACCCCGTTTTCCATTCACGGCCTACAGAGCTCCATAGAGTCCAATGTAAACTGCTGTGGGAGAGTGCTCTCTTAACATCCCACTACCAACAGCTTAGCAGTAAACTCCTTCACCATAAGCGTCGCCTAGTGACCCACGCGGGTTTACCGTATCGAGGACCTCGCTTTAAGCGGGAAAGACGCGGATCGGGGGGCAGGGGTTTAGGCGGCGCAACATCTCGCGTTTCCTCCTGGAAATGCAGACCTCTAGTGTTACGTTTGCTGCCCTTCATTCTGAGGATCGTTCATTCTTGTCCGGTTAACTCCGCCCACAGTTTTCGAGATATCGACTCCGTTCAAAGTTTGTTTCGTAGAGCTGCCCTGTGGGATGCGGGCTTGTATACAGCTTTTGGAAAAGTTGCATAGTTTTTGCACAGGAAGCCTTTGAACTTTCATCTTTACTCCCATAGGAATGAATGGAAAAATGTCCATAAACTTTTGTCAAACATTCAAACTGCTGTCACACGCTCAGTTTTCGAGCTAGAGACACCAGAACTCAAACGGGCAGACCCGAGGGTCCAAGGTCCCACCACGTAAAATTATAGGCCGATAGCCCACCCGCTTCATGACCTTTGACCCCGTTTTCCATTCACGGCCTACACAGCTCCATAGAGTCCAATGTAAACTGCTGTGGGACAGTGCTCTCTTAACATCCCACTACCAACAGCTTAGCAGTAAACTCCTTCACCATAAGTGTCGCCTAGTGACCCACGCGGGTTTACCGTATCGAGGACCTCGCTTTAAGCGGTAAAGACGCGGATCGGGGGGCGGGGGTTTAGGCGGCGCAACATCTCGCGTTTCCTCCTGGAAATGCAGACCTCTAGTTATGTTGCGCCTGCTGCTGTAAGCAGCGGCGCGATATATTGTTATCCGTAAGTCATATTATTATTATTTTTATTATTATTTTTATTATTCCGCGTTTCCTTGTCCGCTTAACTAGTCCCTCAGCTTTTGAGCTATCGACTCCGTTCCACCTGGAAATCGTGCGTCCTATAGCGACGATGTGGGCTTGTATACAGCTTTCCGATACCCGCACTCGTTCGTCCGCTACACTCGTTTTTCGCTCTGCTTTTCCCCAGTCATTTCTATGGAATTAATTTTCAAAGTGCTCTAACTCGGTCATTTTTCAAGCTACGGACACGGGATTTCAGACGGTCGGACCCGGGCGTACCGGCTCCCATCACTTCCGTTTTCAGAATTTTTGCACTCATCCTTCCCTTTCTTTTCCTCCTTCAAAATCCCTCCATTCATTTCAATGGGAGGCTCTTAGAGTGGGGGTGATGTCATCCACTGTAGTTTCAGTGGCAAAAAGCCGTTTTTTCACTTTTCAGCCGAACAATTCACCATAACTTCCTCATACTTTCACCTAGAAACTTCATTTAAATTTTAAATGGTAGAGAAACTTGTCCTTTCTAACACCTCTAAATTTCAACATTATTGAAAATACGGTTTTTGAGTTATGAATTTTTGTTCGGCACTAGGGAGGGTTTCGGCTCCCATAGGGTTCAATGTATTTTTGGAGCAGCTCAGAGTGCGGTTTCTAAAATTTTCTCCTGTTTTTAACTCGTCATAACATGCTCAATTCTCACTTAATCTGCAAATTTTTTATACCATATCGATCCCCAGACTCTCCTTGTCGCAACGGTATATACGGTTAAGTGATGTGGGGAAAACTTTCCGAGCTATAAGCATTTGTTCGGAGGGTGGGTACGCTCCCATAGGAACCCATTGAAATTATTTTTTTTCTTTTTCAATTTTCTGCCGAACATTTCACCATAACTTCCTTATACTTTCACCTACAGACTTCATTTAAACTTTAAATGGTAGAGAAATTTCCCCTTTCTCACACTTGTAAGTTTCAGACCGTTTGAGAATACCGTTCTTGAGTTATGAATTTTTGTTTGACACTTGGGAGGGTTTTCCTCCCATAGAGCTCAATGTATTTTAAGAGCGGCTCGGCACGCAGATTTTCAAAACTTTGCCTGTTTTTAACTCGTAATTACACCATCAAATCTCGCTCAAAGTGCAAAAATTTTTACACCATCTCGAGCACCAGACTCTCCTTGTCGCTACGGTATGCTTTGTTCATTTTTGGACCTGGAAAAGTTTTTGAGATATTTGAGGTTTTTTGGAAGGTGCGCAACCGGTCGAAATTCATTGAATCCTGAGTCTGTCAGTTGTATTCTGTGAGCGTGCGTGTGAGAGAGAGAGAGGGGGGAGGGGGAGGGGCAGAGGCAGAGACTGACGGGGAAGAGGTGTGAGGGCCACAGAAATACACAGGCAGTCTGTAACACTTTAAAGGTCATTTTTAAGGGGGACATCTTAATTATCCAGGGTTTCTTAAGGTGGAATTTTTAAAGAATACCTCATTCACAATATACTGGCTGTCTTTTCGACATTTTAAGCTTTATTTCAAGTGGTCATTTTTAAAGGTGGACGTGTCAATACAACTGTGGGTTTCTTAAGGTGGAATTTTTATTAAGGTGGTATTTAAAATGTATTGGCCATCTTTTTTGCTTTTAAGATTCTTTTGGCCTGTGATGTGGACATTTCAATACAATTCTGGGTTTCTTAAGGTGGAATTGTTTTTAAAGGTGGAATTCAAAATGTATCGTTTTCTATTCACGCCCTACTGAGCTCCATAGAGTCCAATGTAAACTGCTGTGGGAGAGTGCTCTCTTAACATCCCACTACCAACAGCTTAGCAGTAAACTCCTTCACCATAAGCGTCGCCTAGTGACCCACGCGGGTTTACCGTATCGAGGACCTCGCTTTAAGCGGGAAAGACGCGGATCGGGGGACGGGGGTTTAGGCGGCGCAACATCTCGCGTTTCCTCCTGGAAATGCAGACCTCTAGTGTTACGTTTGCTGCCCTTCATTCTGAGGATCGTTCGTTCTTGTCCGGTTAACTCCGCCCACAGTTTTCGAGATATCGACTCCGTTCAAAGTTTCATTCGTAGAGCTTCCCTGTGGGATGCGGGCTTGTATACAGCTTTTGGAAAATTTGCATAGTTTTCGCACAGTAAGCATTTGAAGTTTCATCTTTTCTCCCATAGGAATGAATGGAAAAATGTCCATAAACTTTTGTCAAACTTTCAAACTGCTGTCACACGCTCAGTTTTCGAGCTAGAGACACCAGAACTCAAACGGGCAGACCCGAGAGTCCAAGGTCCCACCACGTGAAATTATGGGCCGATAGCCCACCCGCTTCATGACCTTTGACCTCGTTTTCCATTCACGGCCTACACAGCTCCACATAGTCCAATGTAAACTGCTGTGGGACAGTGCTCTCTTAACATCCCACTACCAACAGCTTAGCAGTAAACTCCTTCACCATAAGCGTCGCCTAGTGACCCACGCGGGTTTACCGTGTCGAGGACCTCGCTTTAAGCGGGAAAGACGCGGATCGGGGGGCGGGGGTTTAGGCGGCGCAACATCTCGCGTTTCCTCCTGGAAATGCAGACCTCTAGTTATGTTGCGCCTGCTGCTGTAAGCAGCGGCGCGATATATTGTTATCCGTAAGTCATATTATTATTATTTTTATTATTATTTTTATTATTCCGCGTTTCCTTGTCCGCTTAACTAGTCCCTCAGCTTTTGAGCTATCGACTCCGTTCCACCTGGAAATCGTGCGTCCTATAGCGACGATGTGGGCTTGTATACAGCTTTCCGATACCCGCACTCGTTCGTCCGCTACACTCGTTTTTCGCTCTGTTTTTCCCCAGTCATTTCTATGGAATTAATTTTCAAAGTGCTCTAACTCGGTCATTTTTCAAGCTACGGACACGGGATTTCAGACGGTCGGACCCGGGCGTACCGGCTCCCATCACTTCCGTTTTCGGAATTTTTGCACTCATCCTTCCCTTTCTTTTCCTCCTTCAAAATCCCTCCATTCATTTCAATGGGAGGCTCTTAGAGTGGGGGTGATGTCATCCACTGTAGTTTCAGTGGCAAAAAGCCGTTTTTTCACTTTTCAGCCGAACAATTCACCATAACTTCCTCATACTTTCACCTAGAAACTTCATTTAAATTTTAAATGGTAGAGAAACTTGTCCTTTCTAACACCTCTAAATTTCAACATTATTGAGAATACGGTTTTTGAGTTATGAATTTTTGTTCGGCACTAGGGAGGGTTTCGGCTCCCATAGGGTTCAATGTATTTTTGGAGCAGCTCAGAGTGCGGTTTCTAAAATTTTCTCCTGTTTTTAACTCGTCATAACATGCTCAATTCTCACTTAATCTGCAAATTTTTTATACCATATCGATCCCCAGACTCTCCTTGTCGCAACGGTATATACGGTTAAGTGATGTGGGGAAAACTTTCCGAGCTATAAGCATTTGTTCGGAGGGTGGGTACGCTCCCATAGGAACCCATTGAAATTATTTTTTTTCTTTTTCAATTTTCTGCCGAACTTCACCATAACTTCCTTATACTTTCACCTACAGACTTCATTTAAACTTTAAATGGTAGAGAAATTTCCCCTTTCTCACACTTGTAAGTTTCAGACCGTTTGAGAATACCGTTCTTGAGTTATGAATTTTTGTTTGACACTTGGGAGGGTTTTCCTCCCATAGAGCTCAATGTATTTTAAGAGCGGCTCGGCACGCAGATTTTCAAAACTTTGCCTGTTTTTAACTCGTAATTACACCATCAAATCTCACTCAAAGTGCAAAAATTTTTACACCATCTCGAGCACCAGACTCTCCTTGTCGCTACGGTATGCTTTGTTCATTTTTGGACCTGGAAAAGTTTTTGAGATATTTGAGGTTTTTTGGAAGGTGCGCAACCGGTCGAAATTCATTGAATCCTGAGTCTGTCAGTTGTATTCTGTGAGCGTGCGTGTGAGAGAGAGAGAGGGGGGAGGGGGAGGGGCAGAGGCAGAGACTGACGGGGAAGAGGTGTGAGGGCCACAGAAATACACAGGCAGTCTGTAACACTTTAAAGGTCATTTTTAAGGGGGACATCTTAATTATCCAGGGTTTCTTAAGGTGGAATTTTTTAAGAATACCTCATTCACAATATACTGCCTGTCTTTTCGACATTTTAAGCTTTATTTAAAGTGGTCATTTTTAAAGGTGGACGTGTCAATACAACTGTGGGTTTCTTAAGGTGGAATTTTTATTAAGGTGGTATTTAAAATGTATTGGCCATCTTTTTTGCTTTTAAGATTCTTTTGGCCTGTGATGTGGACATTTCAATACAATTCTGGGTTTCTTAAGGTGGAATTGTTTTTAAAGGTGGAATTCAAAATGTATCGTTTTCTATTCACGCCCTACTGAGCTCCATAGAGTCCAATGTAAACTGCTGTGGGAGAGTGCTCTCTTAACATCCCACTACCAACAGCTTAGCAGTAAACTCCTTCACCATAAGCGTCGCCTAGTGACCCACGCGGGTTTACCGTATCGAGGACCTCGCTTTAAGCGGGAAAGACGCGGATCGGGGGACGGGGGTTTAGGCGGCGCAACATCTCGCGTTTCCTCCTGGAAATGCAGACCTCTAGTGTTACGTTTGCTGCCCTTCATTCTGAGGATCGTTCGTTCTTGTCCGGTTAACTCCGCCCACAGTTTTCGAGATATCGACTCCGTTCAAAGTTTCATTCGTAGAGCTTCCCTGTGGGATGCGGGCTTGTATACAGCTTTTGGAAAATTTGCATAGTTTTCGCACAGTAAGCATTTGAAGTTTCATCTTTTCTCCCATAGGAATGAATGGAAAAATGTCCATAAACTTTTGTCAAACTTTCAAACTGCTGTCACACGCTCAGTTTTCGAGCTAGAGACACCAGAACTCAAACGGGCAGACCCGAGAGTCCAAGGTCCCACCACGTGAAATTATGGGCCGATAGCCCACCCGCTTCATGACCTTTGACCCCGTTTTCCATTCACGGCCTACACAGCTCCACATAGTCCAATGTAAACTGCTGTGGGACAGTGCTCTCTTAACATCCCACTACCAACAGCTTAGCAGTAAACTCCTTCACCATAAGCGTCGCCTAGTGACCCACGCGGGTTTACCGTGTCGAGGACCTCGCTTTAAGCGGGAAAGACGCGGATCGGGGGGCGGGGGTTTAGGCGGCGCAACATCTCGCGTTTCCTCCTGGAAATGCAGACCTCTAGTTATGTTGCGCCTGCTGCTGTAAGCAGCGGCGCGATATATTGTTATCCGTAAGTCATATTATTATTATTTTTATTATTATTTTTATTATTCCGCGTTTCCTTGTCCGCTTAACTAGTCCCTCAGCTTTTGAGCTATCGACTCCGTTCCACCTGGAAATCGTGCGTCCTATAGCGACGATGTGGGCTTGTATACAGCTTTCCGATACCCGCACTCGTTCGTCCGCTACACTCGTTTTTCGCTCTGTTTTTCCCCAGTCATTTCTATGGAATTAATTTTCAAAGTGCTCTAACTCGGTCATTTTTCAAGCTACGGACACGGGATTTCAGACGGTCGGACCCGGGCGTACCGGCTCCCATCACTTCCGTTTTCGGAATTTTTGCACTCATCCTTCCCTTTCTTTTCCTCCTTCAAAATCCCTCCATTCATTTCAATGGGAGGCTCTTAGAGTGGGGGTGATGTCATCCACTGTAGTTTCAGTGGCAAAAAGCCGTTTTTTCACTTTTCAGCCGAACAATTCACCATAACTTCCTCATACTTTCACCTAGAAACTTCATTTAAATTTTAAATGGTAGAGAAACTTGTCCTTTCTAACACCTCTAAATTTCAACATTATTGAGAATACGGTTTTTGAGTTATGAATTTTTGTTCGGCACTAGGGAGGGTTTCGGCTCCCATAGGGTTCAATGTATTTTTGGAGCAGCTCAGAGTGCGGTTTCTAAAATTTTCTCCTGTTTTTAACTCGTCATAACATGCTCAATTCTCACTTAATCTGCAAGTTTTTTATACCATATCGATCCCCAGACTCTCCTTGTCGCAACGGTATATACGGTTAAGTGATGTGGGGAAAACTTTCCGAGCTATAAGCATTTGTTCGGAGGGTGGGTACGCTCCCATAGGAACCCATTGAAATTATATTTTTTCTTTTTCAATTTTCTGCCGAACATTTCACCATAACTTCCTTATACTTTCACCTACAGACTTCATTTAAACTTTAAATGGTAGAGAAATTTCCCCTTTCTCACACTTGTAAGTTTCAGACCGTTTGAGAATACCGTTCTTGAGTTATGAATTTTTGTTTGACACTTGGGAGGGTTTTCCTCCCATAGAGCTCAATGTATTTTAAGAGCGGCTCGGCACGCAGATTTTCAAAACTTTGCCTGTTTTTAACTCGTAATTACACCATCAAATCTCACTCAAAGTGCAAAAATTTTTACACCATCTCGAGCACCAGACTCTCCTTGTCGCTACGGTATGCTTTGTTCATTTTTGGACCTGGAAAAGTTTTTGAGATATTTGAGGTTTTTTGGAAGGTGCGCAACCGGTCGAAATTCATTGAATCCTGAGTCTGTCAGTTGTATTCTGTGAGCGTGCGTGTGAGAGAGAGAGAGGGGGGAGGGGGAGGGGCAGAGGCAGAGACTGACGGGGAAGAG
The DNA here is from genome assembly GCF_029633855.1 of Hoplias malabaricus. NCBI lineage: Eukaryota > Metazoa > Chordata > Actinopteri > Characiformes > Erythrinidae > Hoplias > Hoplias malabaricus. The sequence continues at coordinate 48,582,170 of NC_089801.1, read as the reverse complement.
GTGTGAGGGCCACAGAAATACACAGGCAGTCTGTAACACTTTAAAGGTCATTTTTAAGGGGGACATCTTAATTATCCAGGGTTTCTTAAGGTGGAATTTTTTAAGAATACCTCATTCACAATATACTGCCTGTCTTTTCGACATTTTAAGCTTTATTTAAAGTGGTCATTTTTAAAGGTGGACGTGTCAATACAACTGTGGGTTTCTTAAGGTGGAATTTTTATTAAGGTGGTATTTAAAATGTATTGGCCATCTTTTTTGCTTTTAAGATTCTTTTGGCCTGTGATGTGGACATTTCAATACAATTCTGGGTTTCTTAAGGTGGAATTGTTTTTAAAGGTGGAATTCAAAATGTATCGTTTTCTATTCACGCCCTACTGAGCTCCATAGAGTCCAATGTAAACTGCTGTGGGAGAGTGCTCTCTTAACATCCCACTACCAACAGCTTAGCAGTAAACTCCTTCACCATAAGCGTCGCCTAGTGACCCACGCGGGTTTACCGTATCGAGGACCTCGCTTTAAGCGGGAAAGACGCGGATCGGGGGACGGGGGTTTAGGCGGCGCAACATCTCGCGTTTCCTCCTGGAAATGCAGACCTCTAGTTATGTTGCGCCTGCTGCTGTAAGCAGCGGCGCGATATATTGTTATCCGTAAGTCATATTATTATTATTATTATTATTCTTATTATTCCGCGTTTCCTTGTCCGCCTAACTAGTCCCGCAGCTTTCGAGCTATCGACTCCGTTCCACCTGGAAATCGTGCGTCCTATAGCGACGATGTGGGCTTGTATACAGCTTTCCGATACCCGCACTCGTTCGTCCGCTACACTCGTTTATCGCTCCGTTTTTCCCCAGTCATTTCTATGGAATTAATTTTCGAACTGCTCTAACTCGGTCAATTTTCAAGCTACGGACACGAGATTTCAGACGGTCGGACCCGGGCGCACCGTGACCCGTCACTTCCGTTTTCGGACCTCTCGCACTCATCCCTCTCTTTCTATTCCTCCTTGAATATCCCTCCATTCACTTGTATGGAAGACATTTAGAGTGGGTGACATCATAGACACTCTGGGTTCACTGGCCAAAACCATTTTTTCACTTTTCAGCCGAACAATTCACCATAACGTTCTCATACTTTCACCTAAAAACTTCATTTAAATTTTAAATGATAGAGAAACTTGTCCTTTCTAGCATCTGTAAATTTGAACGTAATCGATAATACGGTTTTTGAGTTATGAATTTTTGTTCGGCACTAGGGAGGGTTTTGGCTCCCATAGAGTTCAATGTATTTTTGGAGCGGCTCAGAGTGCGGTTTCTAAATTTTTCTCCTGTTTTTAACTCGTCATAACACGGTCAATTCTCGCTCAAACTGCTAATTTTTTATACCAGCTTCTTCCTTAGACTCTCCTTGTCGCAACGGTATATGCAGTTTAGCCATTTGGGATAACATTTCTGAGCTATAAGCATTTGTTCGGAGGGTGGGTACGCTCCCATAGGAATACATTGAAATGAATATGCCTGTCCTTTTTCGATATTCAACTTTTAGCCGAACATTTTGCCATAACTTCCTTATACTTTCACCTACAGACTTCATTTTACTTTCAAATGGTAGAGAAACTTCTCCTTTCTAAAATATGTAGATTTGAAATCATTTGAAGATACGGTTCTGGAGTTATGAAGATTTGTTTGGCAGTAGGACGTTTCGGCTCCCATAGAGTTCAATGTATTTTCAGAAAGCCAAATTTTCTCAAATTTGCCCTTTTTTAACTCATTTTTACACCATCAATTCTCGCTCAAACTGAAAAAATTTTTACACCATCTCGAGCGCCAGACTCTCCTTGTCGCTACGGTATGCTTCGTTCAATTTTGGTTGGGAAAAGTTTTCGAGCTACGGGTCATTTTTTGAAGGGTCCCCCCGGTCGAAATTCATTGAATCCTGAGTCTGTCAGTTGTATTCTGTGAGCGTGCGTGTGAGAGACAGAGAGGGGGGAGGGGGAGGGGCAGAGGCAGACACTGACCGGGAGAGGTGTGAGGGCCACAGAAATACACAGGCAGTCTGTAACACTTTAAAGGTCATTTTTAAGGGGGACGTCTTAATTATCCAGGGTTTCTTAAGGTGGAATTTTTAAAGAATACCTCATTCACAATATACTGGCTGTCTTTTCGACATTTTAAGCTTTATTTCAAGTGGTCATTTTTAAAGGTGGACGTGTCAATACAACTGTGTGTTTCTTAAGGTGGAATTTTTATTAAGGTGGTATTTAAAATGTATTGGCCATCGTTTTTTGCTTTTAAGACTCTTTTGGCCTGTGATGTGGACATTTCAATACAATTCTGGGTTTCTTAAGGTGGAATTGTTTTTAAAGGTGGAATTCAAAATGTATCGTTTTCTATTCACACCCTACAGAGCTCCATAGCGTCCAATGTAAACTGCTGTGGGAGAGTGCTCTCTTAACATCCCACTACCGACAGCTTAGCAGTAAACTCCTTCACCATAAGCGTCGCCTAGTGACCCACGCGGGTTTACCGTATCGAGGGCCTCGCTTTAAGCGGAAAAGACGCGGATCGGGGGGCAGGGGTTTAGGCGGCGCAACATCTCGCGTTTCCTCCTGGAAATGCAGACCTCTAGTGTTACGTTTGCTGCCCTTCATTCTGAGGATCGTTCATTCTTGTCCGGTTAACTCCGCCCACAGTTTTCGAGATATCGACTCCGTTCAAAGTTTCATTCGTAGAGCTGCCCTGTGGGATGCGGGCTTGTATACAGCTTTTGGAAAAGTTGCATAGTTTTTGCACAGTAAGCATTTGAAGTTTCATCTTTACTCCCATAGGAATGAATGGAAAAATGTCCATAAACTTTTGTCAAACTTTCAAACTGCTGTCACACGCTCAGTTTTCGAGCTAGAGACACCAGAATTCAAACGGGCAGACCCGAGGGTCCACGGTCCCACCACGTGAAACTATAGGCCGATAGCCCACCCGCTTCATGACCTTTGACCCCGTTTTCCATTCACGGCCTACACAGCTCCATAGAGTCCAATGTAAACTGCTGTGGGACAGTGCTCTCTTAACATCCCACTACCAACAGCTTAGCAGTAAACTCCTTCACCATAAGCGTCGCCTAGTGACCCACGCGGGTTTACCGTATCGAGGACCTCGCTTTAAGCGGTAAAGACGCGGATCGGGGGGCGGGGGTTTAGGCGGCGCAACATCTCGCGTTTCCTCCTGGAAATGCAGACCTCTAGTGTTACGTTTGCTGCCCTTCATTCTGAGGATCGTTCATTCTTGTCCGGTTAACTCCGCCCACAGTTTTCGAGATATCGACTCCGTTCAAAGTTTGTTTCGTAGAGCTGCCCTGTGGGATGCGGGCTTGTATACAGCTTTTGGAAAAGTTGCATAGTTTTTGCACAGTAAGCATTTGAAGTTTCATCTTTACTCCCATAGGAATGAATGGAAAAATGTCCATAAACTTTTGTCAAACTTTCAAACTGCTGTCACACGCTCAGTTTTCGAGCTAGAGACACCAGAACTCAAACGGGCAGACCCGAGGGTCCACGGTCCCACCACGTAAAATTATGGGCCGATAGCCCACCCGCTTCATGACCTTTGACCCCGTTTTCCTTTCACGGCCTACAGAGCTCCATAGAGTCCAATGTAAACTGCTGTGGGAGAGTGCTCTCTTAACATCCCACTACCGACAGCTTAGCAGTAAACTCCTTCACCATAAGCGTCGCCTAGTGACCCACGCGGGTTTACCGTATCGAGGGCCTCGCTTCAAGCGGAAAAGACGCGGATCGGGGGGCAGGGGTTTAGGCGGCGCAACATCTCGCGTTTCCTCCTGGAAATGCAGACCTCTAGTGTTACGTTTGCTGCCCTTCATTCTGAGGATCGTTCATTCTTGTCCGGTTAACTCCGCCCACAGTTTTCGAGATATCGACTCCGTTCAAAGTTTCATTCGTAGAGCTGCCCTGTGGGATGCGGGCTTGTATACAGCTTTTGGAAAAGTTGCATAGTTTTTGCACAGTAAGCATTTGAAGTTTCATCTTTACTCCCATAGGAATGAATGGAAAAATGTCCATAAACTTTTGTCAAACTTTCAAACTGCTGTCACACGCTCAGTTTTCGAGCTAGAGACACCAGAATTCAAACGGGCAGACCCGAGGGTCCACGGTCCCACCACGTGAAACTATAGGCCGATAGCCCACCCGCTTCATGACCTTTGACCCCGTTTTCCATTCACGGCCTACACAGCTCCATAGAGTCCAATGTAAACTGCTGTGGGACAGTGCTCTCTTAACATCCCACTACCAACAGCTTAGCAGTAAACTCCTTCACCATAAGCGTCGCCTAGTGACCCACGCGGGTTTACCGTATCGAGGACCTCGCTTTAAGCGGTAAAGACGCGGATCGGGGGGCGGGGGTTTAGGCGGCGCAACATCTCGCGTTTCCTCCTGGAAATGCAGACCTCTAGTGTTACGTTTGCTGCCCTTCATTCTGAGGATCGTTCATTCTTGTCCGGTTAACTCCGCCCACAGTTTTCGAGATATCGACTCCGTTCAAAGTTTGTTTCGTAGAGCTGCCCTGTGGGATGCGGGCTTGTATACAGCTTTTGGAAAAGTTGCATAGTTTTTGCACAGTAAGCATTTGAAGTTTCATCTTTACTCCCATAGGAATGAATGGAAAAATGTCCATAAACTTTTGTCAAACTTTCAAACTGCTGTCACACGCTCAGTTTTCGAGTTAGAGACACCAGAATTCAAACGGGCAGACCCGAGGGTACACGGTCCCACCACGTGAAACTATAGGCCGATAGCCCACCCGCTTCATGACCTTTGACCCCGTTTTCCATTCACGGCCTACACAGCTCCATAGAGTCCAATGTAAACTGCTGTGGGAGAGTGCTCTCTTAACATCCCACTACCAACAGCTTAGCAGTAAACTCCTTCACCATAAGCGTCGCCTAGTGACCCACGCGGGTTTACCGTATCGAGGACCTCGCTTTAAGCGGGAAAGACGCGGATCGGGGGGCAGGGGTTTAGGCGGCGCAACATCTCGCGTTTCCTCCTGGAAATGCAGACCTCTAGTGTTACGTTTGCTGCCCTTCATTCTGAGGATCGTTCGTTCTTGTCCGGTTAACTCTGCCCACAGTTTTCGAGATATCGACTCCGTTCAAAGTTTCATTCGTAGAGCTTCCCTGTGGGATGCGGGCTTGTATACAGCTTTTGGAAAATTTGCATAGTTTTCGCACAGTAAGCATTTGAAGTTTCATCTTTTCTCCCATAGGAATGAATGGAAAAATGTCCATAAACTTTTGTCAAACTTTCAAACTGCTGTCACACGCTCAGTTTTCGAGCTAGAGACACCAGAACTCAAACGGGCAGACCCGAGAGTCCAAGGTCCCACCACGTGAAATTATGGGCCGATAGCCCACCCGCTTCATGACCTTTGACCCCGTTTTCCATTCACGGCCTACACAGCTCCACATAGTCCAATGTAAACTGCTGTGGGACAGTGCTCTCTTAACATCCCACTACCAACAGCTTAGCAGTAAACTCCTTCACCATAAGCGTCGCCTAGTGACCCACGCGGGTTTACCGTGTCGAGGACCTCGCTTTAAGCGGGAAAGACGCGGATCGGGGGGCGGGGGTTTAGGCGGCGCAACATCTCGCGTTTCCTCCTGGAAATGCAGACCTCTAGTTATGTTGCGCCTGCTGCTTTAAGCAGCGGCGCAATATATTGTTATCCGTAAGTCATATTATTATTATTTTTATTATTATTTTTATTATTCCGCGTTTCCTTGTCCGCTTAACTAGTCCCGCAGCTTTCGAGCTATCGACTCCGTTCCACCTGGAAATCGTGCGTCCTATAGCGACGATGTGGGCTTGTATACAGCTTTCCGATACCCGCACTCGTTCGTCCGCTACACTCGTTTTTCGCTCTGTTTTTCCCCAGTCATTTCTATGGAATTAATTTTCAAAGTGCTCTAACTCGGTCATTTTTCAAGCTACGGACACGGGATTTCAGACGGTCGGACCCGGGCGTACCGGCTCCCATCACTTCCGTTTTCGGAATTTTTGCACTCATCCTTCCCTTTCTTTTCCTCCTTCAAAATCCCTCCATTCATTTCAATGGGAGGCTCTTAGAGTGGGGGTGATGTCATCCACTGTAATTTCAGTGGCAAAAAGCCGTTTTTTCACTTTTCAGCCGAACAAATCGCCATAACTTCCTCATAGTTTCACCTAGAAACTTCATTTAAATTTTAAATGGTAGAGAAACTTGTCCTTTCTGAGACCTCTAAATTTGAACATTATTGAAAATACGGTTTTTGAGTTATGAATTTTTGTTCGGCACTAGGGACGGTTTCGGCTCCCATAGGGTTCAATGTATTTTTGGAGCAGCTCAGAGTGCGGTTTCTAAAATTTTCTCCTGTTTTTAACTCGTCATAACATGCTCAATTCTCACTTAATCTGCAAATTTTTTATACCATATCGATCCCCAGACTCTCCTTGTCGCAACGGTATATACGGTTAAGTGATGTGAGGAAAACTTTCCGAGCTATAAGCATTTGTTCGGAGGGTGGGTACGCTCCCATAGGAACCCATTGAAATTATTTTTTTTCTTTTTCAATTTTCTGCCGAACATTTCACCATAACTTCCTTATACTTTCACCTACAGACTTCATTTAAATTTTAAATGGTAGAGAAATTTCCCCTTTCTCAAACTTGTAAGTTTCAGACCGTTTGAGAATACCGTTCTTGAGTTATGAATTTTTGTTTGACACTTGGGAGGGTTTTCCTCCCATAGAGCTCAATGTATTTTAAGAGCGGGTCGGCACGCAGATTTTCAAAACTTTGCCTGTTTTTAACTCGTAATTACACCATCAAATCTCGCTCAAAGTGCAAAAATTTTTACACCATCTCGAGCACAAGACTCTCCTTGTCGCTACGGTATGCTTCGTTCAATTTTGGTTGGGAAAAGTTTTCGAGCTACGGGTGATTTTTTGGAGGGTGCTCCCCGGTCGAAATTCATTGAATCATGAGTCTGTCAGTTGTATTCTGTGAGCATGCGTGTGAGAGAGACAGAGGGGGGAGGGGGAGGGGCAGAGGCAGAGACTGAGGGGAAGAGCTGTGAGGGCCACAGAAATACACAGGCAGTCTGTAACACTTTAAAGGTCATTTTTAAGGGGGACGTCTTAATTATCCAGGGTTTCTTAAGGTGGAATTTTTAAAGAATACCTCATTCACAATATACTGGCTGTCTTTTCGACATTTTAAGCTTTATTTAAAGTGGTCATTTTTAAAGGTGGACGTGTCAATACAACTGTGGGTTTCTTAAGGTGGAATTTTTATTAAGGTGGTATTTAAAATGTATTGGCCATCTTTTTTTGCTTTTGGCCTGTGATGTGGACATTTCAATACAATTCTGGGTTTCTTAAGGTGGAATTGTTTTTAAAGGTGGAATTCAAAATTTATCGTTTTCTATTCACGCCCTACTGAGCTCCATAGAGTCCAATGTAAACTGCTGTGGGAGAGTGCTCTCTTAACATCCCACTACCAACAGCTTAGCAGTAAACTCCTTCACCATAAGCGTCGCCTAGTGACCCACGCGGGTTTACCGTATCGAGGACCTCGCTTTAAGCGGGAAAGACGCGGATCGGGGGACGGGGGTTTAGGCGGCGCAACATCTCGCGTTTCCTCCTGGAAATGCAGACCTCTAGTGTTACGTTTGCTGCCCTTCATTCTGAGGATCGTTCGTTCTTGTCCGGTTAACTCCGCCCACAGTTTTCGAGATATCGACTCCGTTCAAAGTTTCATTCGTAGAGCTTCCCTGTGGGATGCGGGCTTGTATACAGCTTTTGGAAAAGTTGCATAGTTTTAGCACAGTAAGCATTTGAATTTTCATCTTTTGTCCCATAGGAATGAATGGAAATATGTCCATAAACTTTTGTCAAACTTTCAAACTGCTGTCACACGCTCAGTTTTCGAGCTAGAGACACCAGAATTCAAACGGGCAGACCCGAGAGTCCAAGGTCCCACCACGTGAAACTATAGGCCGATAGCCCACCCGCTTCATGACCTTTGACCCCGTTTTCCATTCACGGCCTACACAGCTCCATAGAGTCCAATGTAAACTGCTGTGGGAGAGTGCTCTCTTAACATCCCACTACCGACAGCTTAGCAGTAAACTCCTTCACCATAAGCGTCACCTAGTGACCCACGCGGGTTTACCGTATCGAGGACCTCGCTTTAAGCGGGAAAGACGCGGATCGGGGGGCGGGGGTTTAGGCGGCGCAACATCTCGCGTTTCCTCCTGGAAATGCAGACCTCTAGTTATGTTGCGCCTGCTGCTTTAAGCAGCGGCGCAATATATTGTTATCCGTAAGTCATATTATTATTATTTTTATTATTATTTTTATTATTCCGCGTTTCCTTGTCCGCTTAACTAGTCCCGCAGCTTTCGAGCTATCGACTCCGTTCCACCTGGAAATCGTGCGTCCTATAGCGACGATGTGGGCTTGTATACAGCTTTCCGATACCCGCACTCGTTCGTCCGCTACACTCGTTTTTCGCTCTGTTTTTCCCCAGTCATTTCTATGGAATTAATTTTCAAAGTGCTCTAACTCGGTCATTTTTCAAGCTACGGACACGGGATTTCAGACGGTCGGACCCGGGCGTACCGGCTCCCATCACTTCCGTTTTCGGAATTTTTGCACTCATCCTTCCCTTTCTTTTCCTCCTTCAAAATCCCTCCATTCATTTCAATGGGAGGCTCTTAGAGTGGGGGTGATGTCATCCACTGTAGTTTCAGTGGCAAAAAGCCGTTTTTTCACTTTTCAGCCGAACAAATCGCCATAACTTCCTCATAGTTTCACCTAGAAACTTCATTTAAATTTTAAATGGTAGAGAAACTTGTCCTTTCTGAGACCTCTAAATTTGAACATTATTGAAAATACGGTTTTTGAGTTATGAATTTTTGTTCGGCACTAGGGACGGTTTCGGCTCCCATAGGGTTCAATGTATTTTTGGAGCAGCTCAGAGTGCGGTTTCTAAAATTTTCTCCTGTTTTTAACTCGTCATAACATGCTCAATTCTCACTTAATCTGCAAATTTTTTATACCATATCGATCCCCAGACTCTCCTTGTCGCAACGGTATATACGGTTAAGTGATGTGAGGAAAACTTTCCGAGCTATAAGCATTTGTTCGGAGGGTGGGTACGCTCCCATAGGAACCCATTGAAATTATTTTTTTTCTTTTTCAATTTTCTGCCGAACATTTCACCATAACTTCCTAATACTTTCACCTACAGACTTCATTTAAATTTTAAATGGTAGAGAAATTTCCCCTTTCTCAAACTTGTAAGTTTCAGACCGTTTGAGAATACCGTTCTTGAGTTATGAATTTTTGTTTGACACTTGGGAGGGTTTTCCTCCCATAGAGCTCAATGTATTTTAAGAGCGGGTCAGCACGCAGATTTTCAAAACTTTGCCTGTTTTTAACTCGTAATTACACCATCAAATCTCGCTCAAAGTGCAAAAATTTTTACACCATCTCGAGCACAAGACTCTCCTTGTCGCTACGGTATGCTTCGTTCAATTTTGGTTGGGAAAAGTTTTCGAGCTACGGGTGATTTTTTGGAGGGTGCTCCCCGGTCGAAATTCATTGAATCATGAGTCTGTCAGTTGTATTCTGTGAGCATGCGTGTGAGAGAGACAGAGGGGGGAGGGGGAGGGGCAGAGGCAGAGACTGAGGGGAAGAGCTGTGAGGGCCACAGAAATACACAGGCAGTCTGTAACACTTTAAAGGTCATTTTTAAGGGGGACGTCTTAATTATCCAGGGTTTCTTAAGGTGGAATTTTTAAAGAATACCTCATTCACAATATACTGGCTGTCTTTTCGACATTTTAAGCTTTATTTAAAGTGGTCATTTTTAAAGGTGGACGTGTCAATACAACTGTGGGTTTCTTAAGGTGGAATTTTTATTAAGGTGGTATTTAAAATGTATTGGCCATCTTTTTTTGCTTTTAAGACTCTTTTGGCCTGTGATGTGGACATTTCAATACAATTCTGGGTTTCTTAAGGTGGAATTGTTTTTAAAGGTGGAATTCAAAATGTATCGTTTTCCATTCACGGCCTACAGAGCTCCATAGAGTCCAATGTAAACTGCTGTGGGACAGTGCTCTCTTAACATCCCACTACCGACAGCTTAGCAGTAAACTCCTTCACCATAAGCGTCGCCTAGTGACCCACGCGGGTTTACCGTATCGAGGACCTCGCTTTAAGCGGGAAAGACGCGGATCGGGGGACGGGGGTTTAGGCGGCGCAACATCTCGTGTTACGTTTGCTGCCCTTCATTCTGAGGATCGTTCATTCTTATCCGGTTAACTCCGCCCACAGTTTTCGAGATATCGACTCCGTTCAAAGTTTGTTTCGTAGAGCTGCCCTGTGGGATGCGGGCTTGTATACAGCTTTTGGAAAAGTTGCATAGTTTTTGCAAAGTAAGCCTTTGAAGTTTCATCTTTTCTCCCATAGGAATGAATGGAAAAATGTCCATAAACTTTTGTCAAACTTTCAAACTGCTGTCACACGGTCAGTTTTCGAGCTACAGACACCAGAACTCAAACGGGCAGACCCGAGGGTCCACGGTCCCGCCACGTAAAGTTATGGGCCGATAGCCCACCCGCTTCATGACCTTTGACCCCGTTTTCCTTTCACGGCCTACAGAGCTCCATAGAGTCCAATGTAAACTGCTGTGGGAGAGTGCTCTCTTAACATCCCACTACCAACAGCTTAGCAGTAAACTCCTTCAGCATAAGCGTCGCCTAGTGACCCACGCGGGTTTACCGTATCGAGGACCTCGCTTTAAGCGGGAAAGACGCAGATCGGGGGGCGGGGGTTTAGGCGGCGCAACATCTCGCGTTTCCTCCTGGTGTTACGTTTGCTGCCCTTCATTCTGAGTATCGTTCGTTCTTGTCCGGTTAACTCCGCCCACAGTTTTCGAGATATCGACTCCGTTCAAAGTTTCATTCGTACAGCTTCCCTGTGGGATGCGGGCTTGTATACAGCTTTTGGAAAAGTTACATAGTTTTTGCACAGTAAGCATTTGAAGTTTCATCTTTACTCTCATAGGAATGAATGGAAAAATGTCCATAAACTTTTGTCAAACTTTCAAACTGCTGTCACACGTTCAGTTTTCGAGCTACAGACACCAGAATTCAAACGGGCAGACCCGAGAGTCCACGGTCCCGCCACGTGAAATTATAGGCCGATACCCCGCCCGCTTCATGACCTTTGACCCCGTTTTCCATTCACGGCCTACACAGCTCCATAGAGTCCAATGTAAACTGCTGTGGGACAGTGCTCTCTTAACATCCCACTACCAACAGCTTAGCAGTAAACTCCTTCACCATAAGCGTCGCCTAGTGACCCACGCGGGTTTACCGTATCGAGGACCTCGCTTTAAGCGGTAAAGACGCGGATCGGGGGGCGGGGGTTTAGGCGGCGCAACATCTCGCGTTTCCTCCTGGAAATGCAGACCTCTAGTGTTACGTCTGCTGCCCTTCATTCTGAGGATCGTTCATTCTTGTCCGGTTAACTCCGCCCACAGTTTTCGAGATATCGACTCCGTTCAAAGTTTGTTTCGTAGAGCTTCCCTGTGGGATGCGGGCTTGTATACAGCTTTTGGAAAAGTTGCATAGTTTTCGCACAGTAAGCCTTTGAAGTTTCATCTTTTCTCCCATAGGAATGAATGGGAAAATGTCCATAAACTTTTGTCAAACTTTAAAACTGCTGTCACACAGTCAGTTTTCGAGCTAGAGACACCAGAATTCAAACGGGCACACCCGAGAGTCCCCGGTCTCACCACGTGAATTTATGGGCCGATAGCCCACCCGCTTCATGACCTTTAACCCCGTTTTCCTTTCACGGCCTACAGAGCTCCATAGAGTCCAATGTAAACTGCTGTGGGAGAGAGCTCTCTTAACATCCCACTACCGACAGCTTAGCAGTAAACTCCTTCACCATAAGCGTCGCCTAGTGACCCACGTGGGTTTACCGTACCGAGGACCTCGCTTTAAGCGGGAAAGACGCGGATCGGAGGACGGGGGTTTAGGCGGCGCAACATCTCGCGTTTCCTCCTGGTGTTACGTTTGCTGCCCTTCATTCTGAGGATCGTTCGTTCTTGTCCGGTTAACTCCGCCCACAGTTTTCGAGATATCGACTCCGTTCAAAGTTTCATTCGTAGAGCTTCCCTGTGGGATGCGGGCTTGTATACAGCTTTTGGAAAAGTTGCATAGTTTTAGCACAGTAAGCATTTGAAGTTTCATCTTTCGTCCCAAAGGAATGAATGGAAATATGTCCATAAACTTTTGTCAAACTTTCAAACTGCTGTCACACGCTCAGTTTTCGAGCTAGAGACACCAGAATTCAAACGGGCAGACCCGAGAGTCCAAGGTCCCACCACGTGAAATTATAGGCCGATACCCCGCCCGCTTCATGACCTTTGACCCCGTTTTCCATTCACGGCCTACAGAGCTCCATAGAGTCCAATGTAAACTGCTGTGGGAGAGTGCTCTCTTAACATCCCACTACCGACAGCTTAGCAGTAAACTCCTTCACCATAAGCGTCGCCTAGTGACCCACGCGGGTTTACCGTATCGAGGACCTCGCTTTAAGCGGGAAAGACGCGGATCGGGGGACGGGGGTTTAGGCGGCGCAACATCTCGCGTTTCCTCCTGGAAATGCAGACCTCTAGTGTTACGTTTGCTGCCCTTCATTCTGAGGATCGTTCATTCTTGTCCGGTTAACTCCGCCCACAGTTTTCGAGATATCGACTCCGTTCAAAGTTTGTTTCGTAGAGCTGCCCTGTGTGATGCGGGCTTGTATACAGCTTTTGGAAAAGTTACATAGTTTTCGCACAGTAAGCATTTGAAGTTTCATCTTATCTCCCATAGGAATGAATGGAAAAATGTCCATAAACTTTTGTCAAACTTTCAAACTGCTGTCACACGGTCAGTTTTCGAGCTAGAGACACCAGAACTCAAACGGTCAGACCCGAGAGTCCACGGTCCCACCACGTAAAATTATGGGCCGATAGGCCACCCGCTTCATGACCTTTGACCCCGTTTTCCATTCACGGCCTACACAGCTCCATAGAGTCCAATGTAAACTGCTGTGGGACAGTGCTCTATTAACATCCCACTACCGACAGCTTAGCAGTAAACTCCTTCACCATAAGCGTCGCCTAGTGACCCACGCGGGTTTACCGTATCGAGGACCTCGCTTTAAGCGGGAAAGACGCGGATCGGGGGACGGGGGTTTAGGCGGCGCAACATCTCGCGTTTCCTCCTGGAAATGCAGACCTCTAGTGTTACGTTTGCTGCCCTTCATTCTGAGGATCGTTCATTCTTGTCCGGTTAACTCCGCCCACAGTTTTCGAGATATCGACTCCGTTCAAAGTTTGTTTCGTAGAGCTGCCCTGTGGGATGCGGGCTTGTATACAGCTTTTGGAAAAGTTGCATAGTTTTCGCACAGTAACCATTTGAAGTTTCATCTTTACTCCCATAGGAATGAATGGAAAAATGTCCATAAACTTTTGTCAAACTTTCAAACTGCTGTCACACGGTCAGTTTTCGAGCTAGAGACACCAGAATTCAAACGGGCAGACCCGAGGGTCCACGGTCCCACCACGTAAAATTAAGAGCCGATAGCCCACCCGCTTCATGACCTTTGACCCCGTTTTCCATTCACGGCCTACAGAGCTCCACAGAGTCCAATGTAAACTGCTGTGGGAGAGTGCTCTCTTAACATCCCACTACCGACAGCTTAGCAGTAAACTCCTTCACCATAAGCGTCGCCTAGTGACCCACGTGGGTTTACCGTATCGAGGATCTCGCTTTAAGTGGGAAAGACCCGGATCAGGGGGCAGGGGTTTAGGCGGCGCAACATCTCGCGTTTCCTCCTGGAAATGCAGACCTCTAGTGTTACGTTTGCTGCCCTTCATTCTGAGGATCGTTCATTCTTGTCCGGTTAACTCCGCCCACAGTTTTCGAGATATCGACTCCGTTCAAAGTTTCATTCGTAGAGCTTCCCTGTGGGATGCGGGCTTGTATACAGCTTTTGGAAAAGTTGCATAGTTTTAGCACAGTAAGCATTTGAAGTTTCATCTTTTGTCCCATAGGAATGAATGGAAATATGTCCATAAACTTTTGTCAAACTTTCAAACTGCTGTCACACGGTCAGTTTTCGAGCTAGAGACACCAGAACTCAAACGGGCAGACCCGAGAGTCCACGGTCCCACCACGTGAAATTATAGGCCGATACCCCGCCCGCTTCATGACCTTTGACCCCGTTTTCCATTCACGGCCTACAGAGCTCCATAGAGTCCAATGTAAACTGCTGTGGGAGAGTGCTCTCTTAACATCCCACTACCGACAGCTTAGCAGTAAACTCCTTCACCATAAGCGTCGCCTAGTGACCCACGCGGGTTTACCGTATCGAGGACCTCGCTTTAAGCGGGAAAGACGCGGATCGGGGGACGGGGGTTTCGGCGGCGCAACATCTCGCGTTTCCTCCTGGAAATGCAGACCTCTAGTGTTACGTTTGCTGCCCTTCATTCTGAGGATCGTTCATTCTTGTCCGGTTAACTCCGCCCACAGTTTTCGAGATATCGACTCCGTTCAAAGTTTCATTCGTAGAGCTTCCCTGTGGGATGCGGGCTTGTATACAGCTTTTGGAAAATTTGCATAGTTTTCGCACAGTAAGCATTTGAAGTTTCATCTTTTCTCCCATAGGAATGAATGGAAAAATGTCCATAAACTTTTGTCAAACGTTCAAACTGCTGTCACAGGGTCAGTTTTCGAGCTAGAGACACCAGAACTCAAACGGGCAGACCCGAGGGTCCACGGTCCCGCCACGTAAAATTATGGGCCGATAGCCCACCCGCTTCATGACCTTTGACCCCGTTTTCCATTCACGGCCTACAGAGCTCCATAGAGTCCAATGTAAACTGCTGTGGGAGAGTGCTCTCTTAACATCCCACTACCAACAGCTTAGCAGTAAACTCCTTCACCATAAGCGTCGCCTAGTGACCCACGCGGGTTTACCGTATCGAGGACCTCGCTTTAAGCGGGAAAGACGCGGATCGGGGGGCAGGGGTTTAGGCGGCGCAACATCTCGCGTTTCCTCCTGGAAATGCAGACCTCTAGTGTTACGTTTGCTGCCCTTCATTCTGAGGATCGTTCATTCTTGTCCGGTTAACTCCGCCCACAGTTTTCGAGATATCGACTCCGTTCAAAGTTTGTTTCGTAGAGCTTCCCTGTGGGATGCGGGCTTGTATACAGCTTTTGGAAAAGTTGCATAGTTTTCGCACAGGAAGCATTTGAAGTTTCATCTTTACTCCCATAGGAATGAATGGAAAAATGTCCATAAACTTTTGTCAAACTTTCAAACTGCTGTCACACGGTCAGTTTTCGAGCTACAGACACCAGAATTCAAACGGGCACACCCGACAGTCCACGGTCCCGCCACGTGAAATTACGGGCCGATAGCCAGCCCGCTTCATGACCTTTGACCCCGTTTTCCTTTCACGGCCTAC
Organism: Hoplias malabaricus; assembly: GCF_029633855.1. Taxonomy (NCBI): domain Eukaryota; kingdom Metazoa; phylum Chordata; class Actinopteri; order Characiformes; family Erythrinidae; genus Hoplias; species Hoplias malabaricus. The sequence continues at coordinate 48,566,581 of NC_089801.1, read as the reverse complement.
TGAGCTCCATAGAGTCCAATGTAAACTGCTGTGGGACAGTGCTCTATTAACATCCCACTACCAACAGCTTAGCAGTAAACTCCTTCACCATAAGCGTCGCCTAGTGACCCACGCGGGTTTACCGTATCGAGGACCTCGCTTTAAGCGGGAAAGACGCGGATCGGGGGACGGGGGTTTCGGCGGCGCAACATCTCGCGTTTCCTCCTGGAAATGCAGACCTCTAGTGTTACGTTTGCTGCCCTTCATTCTGAGGATCGTTCATTCTTGTCCGGTTAACTCCGCCCACAGTTTTCGAGATATCGACTCCGTTCAAAGTTTGTTTCGTAGAGCTTCCCTGTGGGATGCGGGCTTGTATACAGCTTTTGGAAAAGTTGCATAGTTTTCGCACAGGAAGCATTTGAAGTTTCATCTTTACTCCCATAGGAATGAATGGAAAAATGTCCATAAACTTTTGTCAAACTTTCAAACTGCTGTCACACGGTCAGCTTTCGAGCTACAGACACCAGAATTCAAACGGGCACACCCGACAGTCCACGGTCCCGCCACGTGAAATTACGGGCCGATAGCCCGCCCGCTTCATGACCTTTGACCCCGTTTTCCTTTCACGGCCTACTGAGCTCCATAGAGTCCAATGTAAACTGCTGTGGGAGAGTGCTCTCTTAACATCCCACTACCGACAGCTTAGCAGTAAACTCCTTCACCATAGGCGTCGCCTAGTGACGCACGAGGGTTTCCGTACCGAGGACCTCGCTTTAAGCGGGAAAGACGCGGATCGGGGGACGGGTGTTTCGGCGGCGCAACATCTCGCGTTTCCTCCTGGAAATGCAGACCTCTAGTGTTACGTTTGCTGCCCTTCATTCTGAGGATCGTTCGTTCTTGTCCGGTTAACTCCGCCCACAGTTTTCGAGATATCGACTCCGTTCAAAGTTTCATTCGTAGAGCTTCCCTGTGGGATGCGGGCTTGTATACAGCTTTTGGAAAAGTTGCATAGTTTTAGCACAGTAAGCATTTGAAGTTTCATCTTTTGTCCCATAGGAATGAATGGATATATGTCCATAAACTTTTGTCAAACTTTCAAACTGCTGTCACACGCTCAGTTTTCGAGCTAGAGACACCAGAATTCAAACGGGCAGACCCGAGGGTCCAAGGTCCCACCACGTAAAATTATAGGCCGATAGCCCACCCGCTTCATGACCTTTGACCCCGTTTTCCATTCACGGCCTACACAGCTCCATAGAGTCCAATGTAAACTGCTGTGGGACAGTGCTCTCTTAACATCCCACTACCGACAGCTTAGCAGTAAACTCCTTCACCATAAGCGTCGCCTAGTGACCCACGCGGGTTTACCGTATCGAGGACCTCGCTTTAAGCGGGAAAGACGCGGATCGGGGGGCAGGGGTTTAGGCGGCGCAACATCTCGCGTTTCCTCCTGGAAATGCAGACCTCTAGTGTTACGCTTGCTGCCCTTCATTCTGAGGATCGTTCATTTTTGTCCGGTTAACTCCGCCCACAGTTTTCGAGATATCGACTCCGTTCAAAGTTTGTTTCGTAGAGCTTCCCTGTGGGATGCGGGCTTGTATACAGCTTTTGGAAAAGTTGCATAGTTTTTGCACAGTAAGCATTTGAAGTTTCATCTTTTCTCCCATAGGAATGAATGGAAAAATGTCCATAAACTTTTGTCAAACTTTCAAACTGCTGTCACATGCTCAGTTTTCGAGCTAGAGACACCAGAACTCAAACGGGCAGACCCGAGGGTCCACGGTCCCACCACGTAAAATTATGGGCCGATAGCCCACCCGCTTCATGACCTTTGACCCCGTTTTCCATTCACGGCCTACAGAGCTCCATAGAGTCCAATGTAAACTGCTGTGGGAGAGTGCTCTCTTAACATCCCACTACCGACGGCTTAGCAGTAAACTCCTTCACCATAAGCGTCGCCTAGTGACCCACGCGGGTTTACCGTATCGAGGACCTCGCTTTAAGCGGGAAAGACGCGGATCGGGGGGCAGGGGTTTCGGCGGCGCAACATCTCGCGTTTCCTCCTGGAAATGCAGACCTCTAGTGTTACGTTTGCTGCCCTTCATTCTGAGGATCTTCATTCCTTGTCCGGTTAACTCCGCCCACAGTTTTCGAGATATCGACTCCGTTCAAAGTTTCATTCGTAGAGCTTCCCTGTGGGATGCGGGCTTGTATACAGCTTTTGGAAAAGTTGCATAGTTTTCGCACAGTAAGCATTTGAAGTTTCATCTTTTCTCCCATAGGAATGAATGGAAAAATGTCCATAAACTTTTGTCAAACTTTCAAACTGCTGTCACACGCTCAGTTTTCGAGCTAGAGACACCAGAACTCAAACGGGCAGACCCGAGAGTCCACGGTCCCCCCACGTGAAATTATGGGCCGATAGCCCACCCGCTTCATGACCTTTGACCCCGTTTTCCATTCACGGCCTACAGAGCTCCATAGAGTCCAATGTAAACTGCTGTGGGAGACTACTCTCTTAACATCCCACTACCGACAGCTTAGCAGTAAACTCCTTCACCATAAGCGTGGCCTAGTGACCCACGCGGGTTTACCGTATCGAGGACCTCGCTTTAAGCGGGAAAGACGCGGATCGGGGGGCAGGGGTTTAGGCGGCACAACATCTCGCGTTTCCTCCTGGAAATGCAGACCTCTAGTTATGTTGCGCCTGCTGCTGTAAGCAGCGGCGCGATATATTGTTATCCGTAAGTCATATTATTATTATTATTATTATTCTTATTATTCCGCGTTTCCTTGTCCGCCTAACTAGTCCCGCAGCTTTCGAGCTATCGACTCCGTTCCACCTGGAAATCGTGCGTCCTATAGCGACGATGTGGGCTTGTATACAGCTTTCCGATACCCGCACTCGTTCGTCCGCTACACTCGTTTATCGCTCCGTTTTTCCCCAGTCATTTCTATGGAATTAATTTTCGAACTGCTCTAACTCGGTCAATTTTCAAGCTACGGACACGAGATTTCAGACGGTCGGACCCGGGCGCACCGTGACCCATCACTTCCGTTTTCGGACCTCTCGCACTCATCCCTCTCTTTCTATTCCTCCTTGAATATCCCTCCATTCACTTGTATGGAAGACATTTAGAGTGGGTGACATCATAGACACTCTGGGTTCACTGGCCAAAACCGTTTTTTCACTTTTCAGCCGAACAATTCACCATAACGTTCTCATACTTTCACCTAAAAACTTCATTTAAATTTTAAATGATAGAGAAACTTGTCCTTTCTAGCATCTGTAAATTTGAACGTAATCGATAATACGGTTTTTGAGTTATGAATTTTTGTTCGGCACTAGGGAGGGTTTTGGCTCCCATAGAGTTCAATGTATTTTTGGAGCGGCTCAGAGTGCGGTTTCTAAATTTTTCTCCTGTTTTTAACTCGTCATAACATGGTCAATTCTCGCTCAAACTGCTAATTTTTTATACCAGCTTCTTCCTTGGACTCTCCTTGTCGCAACGGTATATGCAGTTTAGCCATTTGGGATATCTTTTCTGAGCTATAAGCATTTGTTCGGAGGGTGGGTACGCTCCCATAGGAATACATTGAAATGAATATGCCTGTCCTTTTTCGATATTCAACTTTTAGCCGAACATTTTGCCATAACTTCCTTATACTTTCACCTACAGACTTCATTTTACTTTCAAATGGTAGAGAAACTTCCCCTTTCTAAAATATGTAGATTTTAAATCATTTGAAGATACGGTTCTGGAGTTATGAAGATTTGTTTGGCAGTAGGACGTTTCGGCTCCCATAGAGTTCAATGTATTTTCAGAAAGCCAAATTTTCTCAAATTTGCCCTTTTTTAACTCATCTTTACACCATCAATTCTCGCTCAAACTGAAAAAATTTTTACACCATCTCGAGCACAAGACTCTCCTTGTCGCTACGGTATGCTTCGTTCAATTTTGGTTGGGAAAAGTTTTCGAGCTACGGGGGATTTTTTGGAGGGTGCTCCCCGGTCGAAATTCATTGAATCATGAGTCTGTCAGTTGTATTCTGTGAGTGTGCGTGTGAGAGAGACAGAGGGGGGAGGGGGAGGGGCAGAAGCAGAGACTGAGGGGAAGAGCTGTGAGGGCCACAGAAATACACAGGCAGTCTGTAACACTTTAAAGGTCATTTTTAAGGGGGACGTCTTAATTATCCAGGGTTTCTTAAGGTGGAATTTTTTAAGAATACCTCATTCACAATATACTGCCTGTCTTTTCGACATTTTAAGCTTTATTTCAAGTGGTCATTTTTAAAGGTGGACGTGTCAATACAACTGTGGGTTTCTTAAGGTGGAATTTTTATTAAGGTGGTATTTAAAATGTATTGGCCATCTTTTTTTGCTTTTAAGACTCTTTTGGCCTGTGATGTGGACATTTCAATACAATTCTGGGTTTCTTAAGGTGGAATTGTTTTTAAAGGTGGAATTCAAAATGTATCGTTTTCTATTCACGCCCTACTGAGCTCCATAGAGTCCAATGTAAACTGCTGTGGGAGACTGCTCTCTTAACATCCCACTACCGACAGCTTAGCAGTAAACTCCTTCACCATAAGCGTCGCCTAGTGACCCACGCGGGTTTACCGTACCGAGGACCTCGCTTTAAGCGGGAAAGACGCGGATCGGGGGACGGGGGTTTAGGTGGCGCAACATCTCGCGTTTCCTCCTGGAAATGCAGACCTCTAGTGTTACGTTTGCTGCCCTTAATTCTGAGGATCGTTCGTTCTTGTCCGGTTAACTCCGCCCACAGTTTTCGAGATATCGACTCCGTTCAAAGTTTGTTTCGTAGAGCTTCCCTGTGGGATGCGGGCTTGTATACAGCTTTTGGTAAAGTTGCATAGTTTTCGCACAGTAAGCATTTGAAGTTTCATCCTTACTCCCATAGGAATGAATGGAAAAATGTCCATAAACTTTTGTCAAACTTTTAAACTGCCGTCACATGGTCAGTTTTCGAGCTAGAGACACCAGAACTCAAACGGGCAGACCCGAGGGTCCACGGTCCCACCACGTGAAATTATAGGCCGATACCCCGCCCGCTTCATGACCTTTGACCCCGTTTTCCATTCACGGCCTACAGAGCTCCATAGAGTCCAATGTAAACTGCTGTGGGAGAGTGCTCTCTTAACATCCCACTACCAACGGCTTAGCAGTAAACTCCTTCACCATAAGCGTCGCCTAGTGACCCACGCGGGTTTACCGTATCGAGGACCTCGCTTTAAGCGGGAAAGACGCGGATCGGGGGGCGGTTGTTTAGGCGGCGCAACATCTCGCGTTTCCTCCTGGAAATGCAGACCTCTAGTGTTACGTTTGCTGCCCTTCATTCTGAGGATCGTTCGTTCTTGTCCGGTTAACTCCGCCCACAGTTTTCGAGATATCGACTCCGTTCAAAGTTTCATTCGTAGAGCTTCCCTGTGGGATGCGGGCTTGTATACAGCTTTTGGAAAAGTTGCATAGTTTTAGCACAGTAAGCATTTGAAGTTTCATCTTTTGTCCCATAGGAATGAATGGAAAAATGTCCATAAACTTTTGTCAAACTTTCAAACTGCTGTCACACGGTCATTTTTCGAGCTACAGACACCAGAATTCAAACGGTCAGACCCGAGAGTCCACGGTCCCACCACCTGAAATTATAGGCCGATAGCCCACCCGCTTCATGACCTTTGACCCCGTTTTCCATTCACGGCCTACTGAGCTCCATAGAGTCCAATGTAAACTGCTGTGGGACAGTGCTCTCTTAACATCCCACTACCAACAGCTTAGCAGTAAACTCCTTCACCATAAGCGTCACCTAGTGACCCACGCGGGTTTTCCGTATCGAGGACCTCGCTTTAAGCGGGAAAGACGCGGATCGGGGGACGGGGGTTTAGGCGGCGCAACATCTCGCGTTTCCTCCTGGAAATGCAGACCTCTAGTGTTACGTTTGCTGCCCTTCATTCTGAGGATCGTTCCTTCTTGTCCGGTTAACTCCGCCCACAGTTTTCGAGATATCGACTCCGTTCAAAGTTTCATTCGTAGAGCTTCCCTGTGGGATGCGGGCTTGTATACAGCTTTTGGAAAAGTTGCATAGTTTTCGCACAGTAAGCATTTGAAGTTTCATCTTTACTCCCATAGGAATGAATGGAAAAATGTCCATAAACTTTTGTCAAACTTTCAAACTGCTGTCACACGCTCAGTTTTCGAGCTAGAGACACCAGAATTCAAACGGGCAGACCCGAGAGTCCAAGGTCCCACCACGTGAAATTATAGGCCGATAGCCCACCCGCTTCATGACCTTTGACCCCGTTTTCCATTCACGGCCTACACAGCTCCATAGAGTCCAATGTAAACTGCTGTGGGAGAGTGCTCTCTTAACATCCCACTACCGACAGCTTAGCAGTAAACTCCTTCACCATAAGCGTCGCCTAGTGACCCACGCGGGTTTACCGTACCGAGGGCCTCGCTTTAAGCAGGAAAGACGCGGATCGGGGGGCGGGGGTTTAGGCGGCGCAACATCTCGCGTTTCCTCCTGGAAATGCAGACCTCTAGTGTTACGTTTGCTGCCCTTCATTCTGAGGATCGTTCATTCTTGTCCGGTTAACTCCGCCCACAGTTTTCGAGATATCGACTCCGTTCAAAGTTTGTTTCGTAGAGCTTCCCTGTGGGATGCGGGCTTGTATACAGCTTTTGGAAAAGTTACATAGTTTTCGCACAGTAAGCATTTGAAGTTTCATCTTAACTCCCATAGGAATGAATGGAAAAATGTCCATAAACTTTTGTCAAACTTTCAAACTGCTGTCACACGGTCAGTTTTCGAGCTAGAGACACCAGAACTCAAACGGGCAGACCCGAGAGTCCACGGTCCCACCACGTGAAATTATAGGCCGATACCCCGCCCGCTTCATGACCTTTGACCCCGTTTTCCATTCACGGCCTACAGAGCTCCATAGAGTCCAATGTAAACTGCTGTGGGAGAGTGCTCTCTTAACATCCCACTACCGACAGCTTAGCAGTAAACTCCTTCACCATAAGCGTCGCCTAGTGACCCACGCGGGTTTACCGTATCGAGGACCTCGCTTTAAGCGGGAAAGACGCGGATCGGGGGACGGGGGTTTCGGCGGCGCAACATCTCGCGTTTCCTCCTGGAAATGCAGACCTCTAGTGTTACGTTTGCTGCCCTTCATTCTGAGGATCGTTCATTCTTGTCCGGTTAACTCCGCCCACAGTTTTCGAGATATCGACTCCGTTCAAAGTTTCATTCGTAGAGCTTCCCTGTGGGATGCGGGCTTGTATACAGCTTTTGGAAAAGTTACATAGTTTTCGCACAGTAAGCATTTGAAGTTTCATCTTTACTCCCATAGGAATGAATGGAAAAATGTCCATAAACTTTTGTCAAACTTTCAAACTGCTGTCACACGGTCAGTTTTCGAGCTAGAGACACCAGAACTCAAACGGGCAGACCCGAGGGTCCACGGTCCCACCACGTGAAACTATAGGCCGATAGCCCACCCGCTTCATGACCTTTGACCCCGTTTTCCATTCACGGCCTACACAGCTCCATAGAGTCCAATGTAAACTGCTGTGGGACAGTGCTCTCTTAACATCCCACTACCGACAGCTTAGCAGTAAACTCCTTCACCATAAGCGTCGCCTAGTGACCCACGCGGGTTTACCGTATCGAGGACCTCGCTTTAAGCGGGAAAGACGTGGATCGGGGGGCAGGGTTTTAGGCGGCGCAACATCTCGCGTTTCCTCCTGGAAATGCAGACCTCTAGTGTTACGTTTGCTGCCCTTCATTCTGAGGATCGTTCGTTCTTGTCCGGTTAACTCCGCCCACAGTTTTCGAGATATCGACTCCGTTCAAAGTTTCATTCGTAGAGCTTCCCTGTGGGATGCGGGCTTGTATACAGCTTTTGGAAAAGTTGCATAGTTTTAGCACAGTAAGCATTTGAAGTTTCATCTTTTGTCCCATAGGAATGAATGGAAATATGTCCATAAACTTTTGTCAAACTTTCAAACTGCTGTCACACGCTCAGTTTTCGAGCTAGAGACACCAGAATTCAAACGGGCAGACCCGAGAGTCCAAGGTCCCACCACGTGAAATTATAGGCCGATACCCCGCCCACTTCATGACCTTTGACCCCGTTTTCCATTCACGGCCTACAGAGCTCCATAGAGTCCAATGTAAACTGCTGTGGGACAGTGCTCTCTTAACATCCCACTACCAACAGCTTAGCAGTAAACTCCTTCACCATAAGCGTCGCCTAGTGACCCACGCGGGTTTACCGTGTCGAGGACCTCGCTTTAAGCGGGAAAGACGCGGATCGGGGGGCAGGGGTTTAGGCGGCGCAACATCTCGCGTTTCCTCCTGGAAATGCAGACCTCTAGTTATGTTGCGCCTGCTGCTTTAAGCAGCAGCGCGCAATATATTGTTCTTCTTAAGTCATATTATTATTATTATTTTTATTATTCCGCGTTTCCTTGTCCGCCTAACTAGTCCCGCAGCTTTCGAGCTATCGACTCCGTTCCACCTGGAAATCGTGCGTCCTATAGCGACGATGTGGGCTTGTATACAGCTTTCCGATACCCGCACTCGTTCGTCCGCTACACTCGTTTATCGCTCCGTTTTTCCCCAGTCATTTCTATGGAATTAATTTTCAAAGTGTTCTACCTCGGTCATTTTTCAAGCTACGGACACGGGATTTTAGACGGTCGGACCCGGGCGTACCGGCTCCCATCACTTCCGTTTTCAGAATTTTTGCACTCATCCTTCCCTTTCTATACCTCCTTCAAAATCCCTCCATTCATTTCAATGGGAGGCCCTTAGAGTGGGGGTGATGTCATCCACTGTAGTTTCAGTGGCAAAAAGCCGTTTTTTCACTTTTCAGCCGAACAAATCGCCATAACTTCCTTATAGTTTCACCTAGAAACTTCATTTGAATTTTAAATGGTAGAGAAACTTGTCCTTTCTAAGACCTCTAAATTTGAACATTATTGAAAATACGGTTTTTGAGTTATGAAGTTTTGTTCGGCACTAGGGACGGTTTCGGCTCCCATAGGGTTCAATGTATTTTTGGAGCAGCTCAGAGTGCGGTTTCTAAAATTTTCTCCTGTTTTTAACTCGTCATAACATGCTCAATTCTCACTTAATCTGCAAATTTTTTATACCATATCGATCCCCAGACTCTCCTTGTCGCAACGGTATATACGCTTAAGTGATGTGGGGAAAACTTTCCGAGCTATAAGCATTTGTTCGGAGGGTGGGTACGCTCCCATAGGAACCCATTGAAATTATTTTTTTTCTTTTTCAATTTTCTGCCGAACATTTCACCATAACTTCCTTATACTTTCACCTACAGACTTCATTTAAATTTTAAATGGTAGAGAAATGTCCCCTTTCTCACACTTGTAAGTTTCAGACCGTTTGATAATACCGTTCTTGAGTTATGAATTTTTGTTTGACACTTGGGAGGGTTTTCCTCCCATAGAGCTCAATGTATTTTAAGAGCGGGTCGGCACGCAGATTTTCAAAACTTTGCCTGTTTTTAACTCGTAATTACACCATCAAATCTCGCTCAAAGTGCAAAAATTTTTACACCATCTCGAGCACCAGACTCTCCTTGTCGCTACGGTATGCTTCGTTCATTTTTGGACCTGGAAAAGTTTTGGAGATATTTGAGGTTTTTTGGAGGGTGCCCCACCGGTCGAAATTCATTGAATCATGAGTCTGTCAGTTGTATTCTGTGAGCGTGCGTGTGAGAGAGAGAGAGGGGGGAGGGGGAGGGGCAGAGGCAGAGACTGACAGGGAGAGCTGTGAGGGCCACAGAAATACACAGGCAGCCTGTAACACTTTAAAGGTCATTTTTAAGGGGGACGTCTTAATTATCCAGGGTTTCTTAAGGTGGAATTTTTAAAAAACACCTCATTCACAATATACTGGCTGTCTTTTCAACATTTTAAGACGCGGATCGGGGGACGGGGGTTTAGGCGGCGCAACATCTCGCGTTTCCTCCTGGAAATGCAGACCTCTAGTTATGTTGCGCCTGCTGCTGTAAGCAGCGGCGCGATATATTGTTATCCGTAAGTCATATTATTATTATTTTTATTATTATTTTTATTATTCCGCGTTTCCTTGTCCGCTTAACTAGTCCCTCAGCTTTTGAGCTATCGACTCCGTTCCACCTGGAAATCGTGCGTCCTATAGCGACGATGTGGGCTTGTATACAGCTTTCCGATACCCGCACTCGTTCGTCCGCTACACTCGTTTTTCGCTCTGCTTTTCCCCAGTCATTTCTATGGAATTAATTTTCAAAGTGCTCTAACTCGGTCATTTTTCAAGCTACGGACACGGGATTTCAGACGGTCGGACCCGGGCGTACCGGCTCCCATCACTTCCGTTTTCAGAATTTTTGCACTCATCCTTCCCTTTCTTTTCCTCCTTCAAAATCCCTCCATTCATTTCAATGGGAGGCTCTTAGAGTGGGGGTGATGTCATCCACTGTAGTTTCAGTGGCAAAAAGCCGTTTTTTCACTTTTCAGCCGAACAATTCACCATAACTTCCTCATACTTTCACCTAGAAACTTCATTTAAATTTTAAATGGTAGAGAAACTTGTCCTTTCTAACACCTCTAAATTTCAACATTATTGAAAATACGGTTTTTGAGTTATGAATTTTTGTTCGGCACTAGGGAGGGTTTCGGCTCCCATAGGGTTCAATGTATTTTTGGAGCAGCTCAGAGTGCGGTTTCTAAAATTTTCTCCTGTTTTTAACTCGTCATAACATGCTCAATTCTCACTTAATCTGCAAATTTTTTATACCATATCGATCCCCAGACTCTCCTTGTCGCAACGGTATATACGGTTAAGTGATGTGGGGAAAACTTTCCGAGCTATAAGCATTTGTTCGGAGGGTGGGTACGCTCCCATAGGAACCCATTGAAATTATTTTTTTTCTTTTTCAATTTTCTGCCGAACATTTCACCATAACTTCCTTATACTTTCACCTACAGACTTCATTTAAACTTTAAATGGTAGAGAAATTTCCCCTTTCTCACACTTGTAAGTTTCAGACCGTTTGAGAATACCGTTCTTGAGTTATGAATTTTTGTTTGACACTTGGGAGGGTTTTCCTCCCATAGAGCTCAATGTATTTTAAGAGCGGCTCGGCACGCAGATTTTCAAAACTTTGCCTGTTTTTAACTCGTAATTACACCATCAAATCTCGCTCAAAGTGCAAAAATTTTTACACCATCTCGAGCACCAGACTCTCCTTGTCGCTACGGTATGCTTTGTTCATTTTTGGACCTGGAAAAGTTTTTGAGATATTTGAGGTTTTTTGGAAGGTGCGCAACCGGTCGAAATTCATTGAATCCTGAGTCTGTCAGTTGTATTCTGTGAGCGTGCGTGTGAGAGAGAGAGAGGGGGGAGGGGGAGGGGCAGAGGCAGAGACTGACGGGGAAGAGGTGTGAGGGCCACAGAAATACACAGGCAGTCTGTAACACTTTAAAGGTCATTTTTAAGGGGGACATCTTAATTATCCAGGGTTTCTTAAGGTGGAATTTTTTAAGAATACCTCATTCACAATATACTGCCTGTCTTTTCGACATTTTAAGCTTTATTTAAAGTGGTCATTTTTAAAGGTGGACGTGTCAATACAACTGTGGGTTTCTTAAGGTGGAATTTTTATTAAGGTGGTATTTAAAATGTATTGGCCATCTTTTTTGCTTTTAAGATTCTTTTGGCCTGTGATGTGGACATTTCAATACAATTCTGGGTTTCTTAAGGTGGAATTGTTTTTAAAGGTGGAATTCAAAATGTATCGTTTTCTATTCACGCCCTACTGAGCTCCATAGAGTCCAATGTAAACTGCTGTGGGAGAGTGCTCTCTTAACATCCCACTACCAACAGCTTAGCAGTAAACTCCTTCACCATAAGCGTCGCCTAGTGACCCACGCGGGTTTACCGTATCGAGGACCTCGCTTTAAGCGGGAAAGACGCGGATCGGGGGACGGGGGTTTAGGCGGCGCAACATCTCGCGTTTCCTCCTGGAAATGCAGACCTCTAGTGTTACGTTTGCTGCCCTTCATTCTGAGGATCGTTCGTTCTTGTCCGGTTAACTCCGCCCACAGTTTTCGAGATATCGACTCCGTTCAAAGTTTGTTTCGTAGAGCTTCCCTGTGGGATGCGGGCTTGTATACAGCTTTTGGAAAAGTTACATAGTTTTCGCACAGTAAGCATTTGAAATTTCATCTTAACTCCCATAGGAATGAATGGAAAAATGTCCATAAACTTTTGTCAAACTTTCAAACTGCTGTCACACGCTCAGTTTTCGAGCTAGAGACACCAGAACTCAAACGGGCAGACCCGAGAGTCCACGGTCCCACCACGTGAAATTATAGGCCGATACCCCGCCCTCTTCATGACCTTTGACCCCGTTTTCCATTCACGGCCTACAGAGCTCCATAGAGTCCAATGTAAACTGCTGTGGGAGAGTGCTCTCTTAACATCCCACTACCGACAGCTTAGCAGTAAACTCCTTCACCATAAGCGTCGCCTAGTGACCCACGCGGGTTTACCGTATCGAGGACCTCGCTTTAAGCGGGAAAGACGCGGATCGGGGGACGGGGGTTTCGGCGGCGCAACATCTCGCGTTTCCTCCTGGAAATGCAGACCTCTAGTGTTACGTTTGCTGCCCTTCATTCTGAGGATCTTCATTCCTTGTCCGGTTAACTCCGCCCACAGTTTTCGAGATATCGACTCCGTTCAAATTTTGTTTCGTAGAGCTGCCCTGTGGGATGCGGGCTTGTATACAGCTTTTGGAAAAGTTGCATAGTTTTTGCACAGGAAGCCTTTGAACTTTCATCTTTACTCCCATAGGAATGAATGGATAAATGTCCATAAACTTTTGTCAAACTTTCAAACTGCTGTCACACGCTCAGTTATCGAGCTAGAGACACCAGAACTCAAACGGGCAGACCCGAGGGTCCAAGGTCCCACCACGTGAATTTATAGGCCGATAGCCCACCCGCTTCATGACCTTTGACCCCGTTTTCCATTCACGGCCTACACAGCTCCATAGAGTCCAATGTAAACTGCTGTGGGAGAGTGCTCTCTTAACATCCCACTACCAACAGCTTAGCAGTAAACTCCTTCACCATAAGCGTCGCCTAGTGACCCACGCGGGTTTACCGTATCGAGGACCTCGCTTTAAGCGGGAAAGACGCGGATCGGGGGGCAGGGGTTTAGGCGGCGCAACATCTCGCGTTTCCTCCTGGAAATGCAGACCTCTAGTTATGTTGCGCCTGCTGCTGTAAGCAGCGGCGCGATATATTGTTATCCGTAAGTCATATTATTATTATTTTTATTATTATTTTTATTATTCCGCGTTTCCTTGTCCGCTTAACTAGTCCCTCAGCTTTTGAGCTATCGACTCCGTTCCACCTGGAAATCGTGCGTCCTATAGCGACGATGTGGGCTTGTATACAGCTTTCCGATACCCGCACTCGTTCGTCCGCTACACTCGTTTTTCGCTCTGTTTTTCCCCAGTCATTTCTATGGAATTAATTTTCAAAGTGCTCTAACTCGGTCATTTTTCAAGCTACGGACACGGGATTTCAGACGGTCGGACCCGGGCGTACCGGCTCCCATCACTTCCGTTTTCGGAATTTTTGCACTCATCCTTCCCTTTCTTTTCCTCCTTCAAAATCCCTCCATTCATTTCAATGGGAGGCTCTTAGAGTGGGGGTGATGTCATCCACTGTAGTTTCAGTGGCAAAAAGCCGTTTTTTCACTTTTCAGCCGAACAATTCACCATAACTTCCTCATACTTTCACCTAGAAACTTCATTTAAATTTTAAATGGTAGAGAAACTTGTCCTTTCTAACACCTCTAAATTTCAACATTATTGAGAATACGGTTTTTGAGTTATGAATTTTTGTTCGGCACTAGGGAGGGTTTCGGCTCCCATAGGGTTCAATGTATTTTTGGAGCAGCTCAGAGTGCGGTTTCTAAAATTTTCTCCTGTTTTTAACTCGTCATAACATGCTCAATTCTCACTTAATCTGCAAATTTTTTATACCATATCGATCCCCAGACTCTCCTTGTCGCAACGGTATATACGGTTAAGTGATGTGGGGAAAACTTTCCGAGCTATAAGCATTTGTTCGGAGGGTGGGTACGCTCCCATAGGAACCCATTGAAATTATTTTTTTTCTTTTTCAATTTTCTGCCGAACATTTCACCATAACTTCCTTATACTTTCACCTACAGACTTCATTTAAACTTTAAATGGTAGAGAAATTTCCCCTTTCTCACACTTGTAAGTTTCAGACCGTTTGAGAATACCGTTCTTGAGTTATGAATTTTTGTTTGACACTTGGGAGGGTTTTCCTCCCATAGAGCTCAATGTATTTTAAGAGCGGCTCGGCACGCAGATTTTCAAAACTTTGCCTGTTTTTAACTCGTAATTACACCATCAAATCTCGCTCAAAGTGCAAAAATTTTTACACCATCTCGAGCACCAGACTCTCCTTGTCGCTACGGTATGCTTTGTTCATTTTTGGACCTGGAAAAGTTTTTGAGATATTTGAGGTTTTTTGGAAGGTGCGCAACCGGTCGAAATTCATTGAATCCTGAGTCTGTCAGTTGTATTCTGTGAGCGTGCGTGTGAGAGAGAGAGAGGGGGGAGGGGGAGGGGCAGAGGCAGAGACTGACGGGGAAGAGGTGTGAGGGCCACAGAAATACACAGGCAGTCTGTAACACTTTAAAGGTCATTTTTAAGGGGGACATCTTAATTATCCAGGGTTTCTTAAGGTGGAATTTTTTAAGAATACCTCATTCACAATATACTGCCTGTCTTTTCGACATTTTAAGCTTTATTTAAAGTGGTCATTTTTAAAGGTGGACGTGTCAATACAACTGTGGGTTTCTTAAGGTGGAATTTTTATTAAGGTGGTATTTAAAATGTATTGGCCATCTTTTTTGCTTTTAAGATTCTTTTGGCCTGTGATGTGGACATTTCAATACAATTCTGGGTTTCTTAAGGTGGAATTGTTTTTAAAGGTGGAATTCAAAATGTATCGTTTTCTATTCACGCCCTACTGAGCTCCATAGAGTCCAATGTAAACTGCTGTGGGAGAGTGCTCTCTTAACATCCCACTACCAACAGCTTAGCAGTAAACTCCTTCACCATAAGCGTCGCCTAGTGACCCACGCGGGTTTACCGTATCGAGGACCTCGCTTTAAGCGGGAAAGACGCGGATCGGGGGACGGGGGTTTAGGCGGCGCAACATCTCGCGTTTCCTCCTGGAAATGCAGACCTCTAGTGTTACGTTTGCTGCCCTTCATTCTGAGGATCGTTCGTTCTTGTCCGGTTAACTCCGCCCACAGTTTTCGAGATATCGACTCCGTTCAAAGTTTCATTCGTAGAGCTTCCCTGTGGGATGCGGGCTTGTATACAGCTTTTGGAAAATTTGCATAGTTTTCGCACAGTAAGCATTTGAAGTTTCATCTTTTCTCCCATAGGAATGAATGGAAAAATGTCCATAAACTTTTGTCAAACTTTCAAACTGCTGTCACACGCTCAGTTTTCGAGCTAGAGACACCAGAACTCAAACGGGCAGACCCGAGAGTCCAAGGTCCCACCACGTGAAATTATGGGCCGATAGCCCACCCGCTTCATGACCTTTGACCCCGTTTTCCATTCACGGCCTACACAGCTCCACATAGTCCAATGTAAACTGCTGTGGGACAGTGCTCTCTTAACATCCCACTACCAACAGCTTAGCAGTAAACTCCTTCACCATAAGCGTCGCCTAGTGACCCACGCGGGTTTACCGTGTCGAGGACCTCGCTTTAAGCGGGAAAGACGCGGATCGGGGGGCGGGGGTTTAGGCGGCGCAACATCTCGCGTTTCCTCCTGGAAATGCAGACCTCTAGTTATGTTGCGCCTGCTGCTGTAAGCAGCGGCGCGATATATTGTTATCCGTAAGTCATATTATTATTATTTTTATTATTATTTTTATTATTCCGCGTTTCCTTGTCCGCTTAACTAGTCCCTCAGCTTTTGAGCTATCGACTCCGTTCCACCTGGAAATCGTGCGTCCTATAGCGACGATGTGGGCTTGTATACAGCTTTCCGATACCCGCACTCGTTCGTCCGCTACACTCGTTTTTCGCTCTGTTTTTCCCCAGTCATTTCTATGGAATTAATTTTCAAAGTGCTCTAACTCGGTCATTTTTCAAGCTACGGACACGGGATTTCAGACGGTCGGACCCGGGCGTACCGGCTCCCATCACTTCCGTTTTCGGAATTTTTGCACTCATCCTTCCCTTTCTTTTCCTCCTTCAAAATCCCTCCATTCATTTCAATGGGAGGCTCTTAGAGTGGGGGTGATGTCATCCACTGTAGTTTCAGTGGCAAAAAGCCGTTTTTTCACTTTTCAGCCGAACAATTCACCATAACTTCCTCATACTTTCACCTAGAAACTTCATTTAAATTTTAAATGGTAGAGAAACTTGTCCTTTCTAACACCTCTAAATTTCAACATTATTGAGAATACGGTTTTTGAGTTATGAATTTTTGTTCGGCACTAGGGAGGGTTTCGGCTCCCATAGGGTTCAATGTATTTTTGGAGCAGCTCAGAGTGCGGTTTCTAAAATTTTCTCCTGTTTTTAACTCGTCATAACATGCTCAATTCTCACTTAATCTGCAAATTTTTTATACCATATCGATCCCCAGACTCTCCTTGTCGCAACGGTATATACGGTTAAGTGATGTGGGGAAAACTTTCCGAGCTATAAGCATTTGTTCGGAGGGTGGGTACGCTCCCATAGGAACCCATTGAAATTATTTTTTTTCTTTTTCAATTTTCTGCCGAACATTTCACCATAACTTCCTTATACTTTCACCTACAGACTTCATTTAAACTTTAAATGGTAGAGAAATTTCCCCTTTCTCACACTTGTAAGTTTCAGACCGTTTGAGAATACCGTTCTTGAGTTATGAATTTTTGTTTGACACTTGGGAGGGTTTTCCTCCCATAGAGCTCAATGTATTTTAAGAGCGGCTCGGCACGCAGATTTTCAAAACTTTGCCTGTTTTTAACTCGTAATTACACCATCAAATCTCGCTCAAAGTGCAAAAATTTTTACACCATCTCGAGCACCAGACTCTCCTTGTCGCTACGGTATGCTTTGTTCATTTTTGGACCTGGAAAAGTTTTTGAGATATTTGAGGTTTTTTGGAAGGTGCGCAACCGGTCGAAATTCATTGAATCCTGAGTCTGTCAGTTGTATTCTGTGAGCGTGCGTGTGAGAGAGAGAGAGGGGGGAGGGGGAGGGGCAGAGGCAGAGACTGACGGGGAAGAGGTGTGAGGGCCACAGAAATACACAGGCAGTCTGTAACACTTTAAAGGTCATTTTTAAGGGGGACATCTTAATTATCCAGGGTTTCTTAAGGTGGAATTTTTTAAGAATACCTCATTCACAATATACTGCCTGTCTTTTCGACATTTTAAGCTTTATTTAAAGTGGTCATTTTTAAAGGTGGACGTGTCAATACAACTGTGGGTTTCTTAAGGTGGAATTTTTATTAAGGTGGTATTTAAAATGTATTGGCCATCTTTTTTGCTTTTAAGATTCTTTTGGCCTGTGATGTGGACATTTCAATACAATTCTGGGTTTCTTAAGGTGGAATTGTTTTTAAAGGTGGAATTCAAAATGTATCGTTTTCTATTCACGCCCTACTGAGCTCCATAGAGTCCAATGTAAACTGCTGTGGGAGAGTGCTCTCTTAACATCCCACTACCAACAGCTTAGCAGTAAACTCCTTCACCATAAGCGTCGCCTAGTGACCCACGCGGGTTTACCGTATCGAGGACCTCGCTTTAAGCGGGAAAGACGCGGATCGGGGGACGGGGGTTTAGGCGGCGCAACATCTCGCGTTTCCTCCTGGAAATGCAGACCTCTAGTGTTACGTTTGCTGCCCTTAATTTTGAGGATCGTTCATTCTTGTCCGGTTAACTCCGCCCACAGTTTTCGAGATATCGACTCCGTTCAAAGTTTCATTCGTAGAGCTTCCCTGTGGGATGCGGGCTTGTATACAGCTTTTGGAAAAGTTGCATAGTTTTCGCACAGTAAGCATTTGAAGTTTCATCCTTACTCCCATAGGAATGAATGGAAAAATGTCCATAAACTTTTGTCAAACTTTCAAACTGCTGTCACACGGTCAGTTTTCGAGCTAGAGACACCAGAATTCAAACGGGCAGACTCGAGAGTCCACGGTCCCGCCACGTGAAATTATGGGCCGATAGCCCACCCGCTTCATGACCTTTGACCCCGTTTTCCATTCACGGCCTACAGAGCTCCATAGAGTCCAATGTAAACTGCTGTGGGAGAGTGCTCTCTTAACATCCCACTACCAACGGCTTAGCAGTAAACTCCTTCACCATAAGCGTCGCCTAGTGACCCACGCGGGTTTACCGTATCGAGGACCTCGCTTTAAGCGGGAAAGACGCGGATCGGGGGGCAGGGGTTTCGGCGGCGCAACATCTCGCGTTTCCTCCTGGAAATGCAGACCTCTAGTGTTACGTTTGCTGCCCTTCATTCTGAGGATCGTTCATTCTTGTCCGGTTAACTCCGCCCACAGTTTTCGAGATATCGACTCCGTTCAAAGTTTGTTTCGTAGAGCTGCCCTGTGGGATGCGGGCTTGTATACAGCTTTTGGAAAAGTTGCATAGTTTTTGCACAGGAAGCCTTTGAACTTTCATCTTTACTCCCATAGGAATGAATGGAAAAATGTCCATAAACTTTTGTCAAACTTTCAAACTGCTGTCACACGCTCAGTTTTCGAGCTAGAGACACCAGAACTCAAACGGGCAGACCCGAGGGTCCAAGGTCCCACCACGTAAAATTATAGGCCGATAGCCCACCCGCTTCATGACCTTTGACCCCATTTTCCATTCACGGCCTACACAGCTCCATAGAGTCCAATGTAAACTGCTGTGGGACAGTGCTCTCTTAACATCCCACTACCAACAGCTTAGCAGTAAACTCCTTCACCATAAGCGTCGCCTAGTGACCCACGCGGGTTTACCGTATCGAGGACCTCGCTTTAAGCGGTAAAGACGCGGATCGGGGGGCGGGGGTTTAGGCGGCGCAACATCTCGCGTTTCCTCCTGGAAATGCAGACCTCTAGTGTTACGTTTGCTGCCCTTCATTCTGAGGATCGTTCATTTTTGTCCGGTTAACTCCGCCCACAGTTTTCGAGATATCGACTCCGTTCAAAGTTTCATTCGTAGAGCTGCCCTGTGGGATGCGGGCTTGTATACAGCTTTTGGAAAAGTTACATAGTTTTCGCACAGTAAGCATTTGAAGTTCCATCTTTACTCCCATAGGAATGAATGGAAAAATGTCCATAAACTTTTGTCAAACTTTCAAACTGCTGTCACACGCTCAGTTTTCGAGCTAGAGACACCAGAATTCAAACGGGCAGACCCGAGGGTCCACGGTCCCACCACGTAAAAGTATGGGCCGATAGCCCGCCTGCTTCATGACCTTTGACCCCGTTTTCCTTTCACGGCCTACAGAGCTCCATAGAGTCCAATGTAAACTGCTGTGGGAGACTGCTCTCTTAACATCCCACTACCAACAGCTTAGCAGTAAACTCCTTCACCATAAGCGTCGCCTAGTGACCCACACGGGTTTCCGTATCGAGGACCTCGCTTTAAGCGGGAAAGACGCGGATCGGGGGACGGGGGTTTAGGCGGCGCAACATCTCGCATTTCCTCCTGGTGTTACGTTTGCTGCCCTTCATTCTGAGGATCGTTCGTTCTTGTCCGGTTAACTCCGCCCACAGTTTTCGAGATATTGACTCCGTTCAAAGTTTGTTTCGTAGAGCTGCCCTGTGGGATGCGGGCTTGTATACAGCTTTTGGAAAAGTTGCATAGTTTTTGCACAGGAAGCCTTTGAACTTTCATCTTTACTCCCATAGGAATGAATGGAAAAATGTCCATAAACTTTTGTCAAACTTTCAAACTGCTGTCACACGCTCAGTTTTCGAGCTAGAGACACCAGAACTCAAACGGGCAGACCCGAGGGTCCACGGTCCCGCCACGTAAAATTCTGGGCCGATAGACCACCCGCTTCATGACCTTTGACCCCGTTTTCCATTCACGGCCTACAGAGCTCCATAGAGTCCAATGTAAACTGCTGTGGGAGAGTGCTCTCTTAACATCCCACTACCGACAGCTTAGCAGTAAACTCCTTCACCATAAGCGTCGCCTAGTGACCCACGCGGGTTTTTCCGTACCGAGGACCTCGCTTTAAGCGGGAAAGACGCGGATCGGGGGACGGGGGTTTAGGCGGCGCAACATCTCGCGTTTCCTCCTGGAAATGCAGACCTCTAGTTATGTTGCGCCTGCTGCTTTAAGCAGCAGCGCGCAATATATTGTTCTTCTTAAGTCATATTATTATTATTATTTTTATTATTCCGCGTTTCCTTGTCCGCCTAACTAGTCCCGCAGCTTTCGAGCTATCGACTCCGTTCCACCTGGAAATCGTGCGTCCTATAGCGACGATGTGGGCTTGTATACAGCTTTCCGATACCCGCACTCGTTCGTCCGCTACACTCGTTTATCGCTCCGTTTTTCCCCAGTCATTTCTATGGAATTAATTTTCAAAGTACTCTAACTCGGTCATTTTTCAAGCTACGGACACGGGATTTCAGACGGTCGGACCCGGGCGTACCGGCTCCCATCACTTCCGTTTTCGGAATTTTTGCACTCATCCTTCCCTTTCTTTTCCTCCTTCAAAATCCCTCCATTCATTTCAATGGGAGGCTCTTAGAGTGGGGGTGATGTCATCCACTGTAGTTTCAGTGGCAAAAAGCCGTTTTTTCACTTTTCAGCCGAACAAATCGCCATAACTTCCTCATAGTTTCACCTAGAAACTTCATTTAAATTTTAAATGGTAGAGAAACTTGTCCTTTCTGAGACCTCTAAATTTGAACATTATTGAAAATACGGTTTTTGAGTTATGAATTTTTGTTCGGCACTAGGGACGGTTTCGGCTCCCATAGGGTTCAATGTATTTTTGGAGCAGCTCAGAGTGCGGTTTCTAAAATTTTCTCCTGTTTTTAACTCGTCATAACATGCTCAATTCTCACTTAATCTGCAAATTTTTTATACCATATCGATCCCCAGACTCTCCTTGTCGCAACGGTATATACGGTTAAGTGATGTGAGGAAAACTTTCCGAGCTATAAGCATTTGTTCGGAGGGTGGGTACGCTCCCATAGGAACCCATTGAAATTATTTTTTTTCTTTTTCAATTGTCTGCCGAACATTTCACCATAACTTCCTTATACTTTCACCTACAGACTTCATTTAAATTTTAAATGGTAGAGAAATTTCCCCTTTCTCAAACTTGTAAGTTTCAGACCGTTTGAGAATACCGTTCTTGAGTTATGAATTTTTGTTTGACACTTGGGAGGGTTTTCCTCCCATAGAGCTCAATGTATTTTAAGAGCGGGTCGGCACGCAGATTTTCAAAACTTTGCCTGTTTTTAACTCGTAATTACACCATCAAATCTCGCTCAAAGTGCAAAAATTTTTACACCATCTCGAGCACAAGACTCTCCTTGTCGCTACGGGATGCTTCGTTCAATTTTGGTTGGGAAAAGTTTTCGAGCTACGGGTGATTTTTTGGAGGGTGCTCCCCGGTCGAAATTCATTGAATCATGAGTCTGTCAGTTGTATTCTGTGAGCATGCGTGTGAGAGAGACAGAGGGGGGAGGGGGAGGGGCAGAGGCAGAGACTGACGGGGAGAGCTGTGAGGGCCACAGAAATACACAGGCAGTCTGTAACACTTTAAAGGTCATTTTTAAGGGGGACGTCTTAATTATCCAGGGTTTCTTAAGGTGGAATTTTTAAAGAATACCTCATTCACAATATACTGGCTGTCTTTTCGACATTTTAAGCTTTATTTAAAGTGGTCATTTTTAAAGGTGGACGTGTCAATACAACTGTGGGTTTCTTAAGGTGGAATTTTTATTAAGGTGGTATTTAAAATGTATTGGCCATCTTTTTTTGCTTTTAAGACTCTTTTGGCCTGTGATGTGGACATTTCAATACAATTCTGTGTTTCTTAAGGTGGAATTGTTTTTAAAGGTGGAATTCAAAATGTATCGTTTTCCATTCACGGCCTACAGAGCTCCATAGAGTCCAATGTAAACTGCTGTGGGAGAGTGCTCTCTTAACATCCCACTACCGACAGCTTAGCAGTAAACTCCTTCACCATAAGCGTCGCCTAGTGACCCACGCGGGTTTACCGTATCGAGGACCTCGCTTTAAGCGGGAAAGACGCGGATCGGGGGGCAGGGGCTTAGGCGGCGCAACATCTCGCGTTTCCTCCTGGAAATGCAGACCTCTAGTGTTACGTTTGCTGCCCTTCATTCTGAGGATCGTTCGTTCTTGTCCGGTTAACTCCGCCCACAGTTTTCGAGATATCGACTCCGTTCAAAGTTTCATTCGTAGAGCTTCCCTGTGGGATGCGGGCTTGTATACAGCTTTTGGAAAATTTGCATAGTTTTCGCACAGTAAGCATTTGAAATTTCATCTTTTCTCCCATAGGAATGAATGGAAAAATGTCCATAAACTTTTGTCAAACTTTCAAACTGCTGTCACACGCTCAGTTTTTGAGCTAGAGACACCAGAATTCAAACGGGCAGACCCGAGAGTCCAAGGTCCCACCACGTGAAACTATAGGCCGATAGCCCACCCGCTTCATGACCTTTGACCCCGTTTTCCATTCACGGCCTACACAGCTCCATAGAGTCCAATGTAAACTGCTGTGGGAGAGTGCTCTCTTAACATCCCACTACCGACAGCTTAGCAGTAAACTCCTTCACCATAAGCGTCGCCTAGTGACCCACGCGGGTTTACCGTATCGAGGACCTCGCTTTAAGCGGGAAAGACGCGGATCGGGGGGCGGGGGTTTAGGCGGCGCAACATCTCGCGTTTCCTCCTGGAAATGCAGACCTCTAGTTATGTTGCGCCTGCTGCTGTAAGCAGCGGCGCGATATATTGTTATCCGTAAGTCATATTATTATTATTTTTATTATTATTTTTATTATTCCGCGTTTCCTTGTCCGCTTAACTAGTCCCTCAGCTTTTGAGCTATCGACTCCGTTCCACCTGGAAATCGTGCGTCCTATAGCGACGATGTGGGCTTGTATACAGCTTTCCGATACCCGCACTCGTTCGTCCGCTACACTCGTTTTTCGCTCTGTTTTTCCCCAGTCATTTCTATGGAATTAATTTTCAAAGTGCTCTAACTCGGTCATTTTTCAAGCTACGGACACGGGATTTCAGACGGTCGGACCCGGGCGTACCGGCTCCCATCACTTCCGTTTTCGGAATTTTTGCACTCATCCTTCCCTTTCTTTTCCTCCTTCAAAATCCCTCCATTCATTTCAATGGGAGGCTCTTAGAGTGGGGGTGATGTCATCCACTGTAGTTTCAGTGGCAAAAAGCCGTTTTTTCACTTTTCAGCCGAACAATTCACCATAACTTCCTCATACTTTCACCTAGAAACTTCATTTAAATTTTAAATGGTAGAGAAACTTGTCCTTTCTAACACCTCTAAATTTCAACATTATTGAAAATACGGTTTTTGAGTTATGAATTTTTGTTCGGCACTAGGGAGGGTTTCGGCTCCCATAGGGTTCAATGTATTTTTGGAGCAGCTCAGAGTGCGGTTTCTAAAATTTTCTCCTGTTTTTAACTCGTCATAACATGCTCAATTCTCACTTAATCTGCAAATTTTTTATACCATATCGATCCCCAGACTCTCCTTGTCGCAACGGTATATACGGTTAAGTGATGTGGGGAAAACTTTCCGAGCTATAAGCATTTGTTCGGAGGGTGGGTACGCTCCCATAGGAACCCATTGAAATTATTTTTTTTCTTTTTCAATTTTCTGCCGAACATTTCACCATAACTTCCTTATACTTTCACCTACAGACTTCATTTAAACTTTAAATGGTAGAGAAATTTCCCCTTTCTCACACTTGTAAGTTTCAGACCGTTTGAGAATACCGTTCTTGAGTTATGAATTTTTGTTTGACACTTGGGAGGGTTTTCCTCCCATAGAGCTCAATGTATTTTAAGAGCGGCTCGGCACGCAGATTTTCAAAACTTTGCCTGTTTTTAACTCGTAATTACACCATCAAATCTCGCTCAAAGTGCAAAAATTTTTACACCATCTCGAGCACCAGACTCTCCTTGTCGCTACGGTATGCTTTGTTCATTTTTGGACCTGGAAAAGTTTTTGAGATATTTGAGGTTTTTTGGAAGGTGCGCAACCGGTCGAAATTCATTGAATCCTGAGTCTGTCAGTTGTATTCTGTGAGCGTGCGTGTGAGAGAGAGAGAGGGGGGAGGGGGAGGGGCAGAGGCAGAGACTGACGGGGAAGAGGTGTGAGGGCCACAGAAATACACAGGCAGTCTGTAACACTTTAAAGGTCATTTTTAAGGGGGACATCTTAATTATCCAGGGTTTCTTTAGGTGGAATTTTTTAAGAATACCTCATTCACAATATACTGCCTGTCTTTTCGACATTTTAAGCTTTATTTAAAGTGGTCATTTTTAAAGGTGGACGTGTCAATACAACTGTGGGTTTCTTAAGGTGGAATTTTTATTAAGGTGGTATTTAAAATGTATTGGCCATCTTTTTTGCTTTTAAGATTCTTTTGGCCTGTGATGTGGACATTTCAATACAATTCTGGGTTTCTTAAGGTGGAATTGTTTTTAAAGGTGGAATTCAAAATGTATCGTTTTCTATTCACGCCCTACTGAGCTCCATAGAGTCCAATGTAAACTGCTGTGGGAGAGTGCTCTCTTAACATCCCACTACCAACAGCTTAGCAGTAAACTCCTTCACCATAAGCGTCGCCTAGTGACCCACGCGGGTTTACCGTATCGAGGACCTCGCTTTAAGCGGGAAAGACGCGGATCGGGGGACGGGGGTTTAGGCGGCGCAACATCTCGCGTTTCCTCCTGGAAATGCAGACCTCTAGTGTTACGTTTGCTGCCCTTCATTCTGAGTATCGTTCGTTCTTGTCCGGTTAACTCCGCCCACAGTTTTCGAGATATCGACTCCGTTCAAAGTTTCATTCGTACAGCTTCCCTGTGGGATGCGGGCTTGTATACAGCTTTTGGAAAAGTTACATAGTTTTCGCACAGTAAGCATTTGAAGTTTCATCTTTACTCCCATAGGAATGAATGGAAAAATGTCCATAAACTTTTGTCAAACTTTCAAACTGCTGTCACACGGTCAGTTTTCGAGCTAGAGATACCAGAATTCAAACGGGCAGACCCGAGAGTCCACGGTCCCGCCACGTGAAATTATGGGCCGATAGCCCACCCGCTTCATGACCTTTGACCCCGTTTTCTATTCACGGCCTACACAGCTCCATAGAGTCCAATGTAAACTGCTGTGGGAGAGTGCTCTCTTAACATCCCACTACCGACAGCTTAGCAGTAAACTCCTTCACCATAAGCGTCGCCTAGTGACCCATGTGGGTTTACCGTATCGAGGACCTCGCTTTAAGCGGGAAAGACGCGGATCGGGGGGCAGGGGTTTAGGCGGCGCAACATCTCGCGTTTCCTCCTGGAAATGCAGACCTCTAGTGTTACGTTTGCTGCCATTCATTCTGAGGATCGTTCATTCTTGTCCGGTTAACTCCGCCCACAGTTTTCGAGATATCGACTCCGTTCAAAGTTTCATTCGTAGAGCTTCCCTGTGGGATGCGGGCTTGTATACAGCTTTTGGAAAAGTTGCATAGTTTTCGCACAGTAAGCATTTGAAGTTTCATCTTTTCTCCCATAGGAATGAATGGAAAAATGTCCATAAACTTTTGTCAAACTTTCAAACTGCTGTCACACGCTCAGTTTTCGAGCTAGAGACACCAGAACTCAAACGGGCAGACCCGAGGGTCCACGGTCCCACCACGTGAAATTATAGGCCGATACCCCGCCCGCTTCATGACCTTTGACCCCGTTTTCCATTCACGGCCTACAGAGCTCCATAGAGTCCAATGTAAACTGCTGTGGGAGAGTGCTCTCTTAACATCCCACTACCGACAGCTTAGCAGTAAACTCCTTCACCATAAGCGTCGCCTAGTGACCCACGCGGGTTTACCGTATCGAGTTTTGGAGATATTTGAGGTTTTTTGGAGGGTGCCCCACCGGTCGAAATTCATTGAATCATGAGTCTGTCAGTTGTGTTCTGTGAGCGTGCGTGTGAGAGACAGAGAGGGGGGAGGGGGAGGGGCAGAGGCAGAGACTGACGGGGAGAGCTGTGAGGGCCACAGAAATACACAGGCAGTCTGTAACACATTAAAGGTCATTTTTAAGGGGGACATCTTAATTATCCAGGGTTTCTTAAGGTGGAATTTTTTAAGAATACCTCATTCACAATATACTGCCTGTCTTTTCAACATTTTAAGACGCGGATCGGGGGACGGGGGTTTCGGCGGCGCAACATCTCGCGTTTCCTCCTGGAAATGCAGACCTCTAGTTATGTTGCGCCTGCTGCTTTAAGCAGCGGCGCAATATATTGTTATCCGTAAGTCATATTATTATTATTTTTATTATTATTTTTATTATTCCGCGTTTCCTTGTCCGCCTAACTAGTCCCGCAGCTTTCGAGCTATCGACTCCGTTCCACCTGGAAATCGTGCGTCCTATAGCGACGATGTGGGCTTGTATACAGCTTTCCGATACCCGCACTCGTTCGTCCGCTACACTCGTTTTTCGCTCTGTTTTTCCCCAGTCATTTCTATGGAATTAATTTTCAAAGTGCTCTAACTCGGTCATTTTTCAAGCTACGGACACGGGATTTCAGACGGTCGGACCCGGGCGTACCGGCTCCCATCACTTCCGTTTTCGGAATTTTTGCACTCATCCTTCCCTTTCTTTTCCTCCTTCAAAATCCCTCCATTCATTTCAATGGGAGGCTCTTAGAGTGGGGGTGATGTCATCCACTGTAGTTTCAGTGGCAAAAAGCCGTTTTTTCACTTTTCAGCCGAACAAATCGCCATAACTTCCTCATAGTTTCACCTAGAAACTTCATTTAAATTTTAAATGGTAGAGAAACTTGTGCTTTCTGAGACCTCTAAATTTGAACATTATTGAAAATACGGTTTTTGAGTTATGAATTTTTGTTCGGCACTAGGGACGGTTTCGGCTCCCATAGGGTTCAATGTATTTTTGGAGCAGCTCAGAGTGCGGTTTCTAAAATTTTCTCCTGTTTTTAACTCGTCATAACATGCTCAATTCTCACTTAATCTGCAAATTTTTTATACCATATCGATCCCCAGACTCTCCTTGTCGCAACGGTATATACGGTTAAGTGATGTGAGGAAAACTTTCCGAGCTATAAGCATTTGTTCGGAGGGTGGGTACGCTCCCATAGGAACCCATTGAAATTATTTTTTTTCTTTTTCAATTTTCTGCCGAACATTTCACCATAACTTCCTTATACTTTCACCTACAGACTTCATTTAAATTTTAAATGGTAGAGAAATTTCCCCTTTCTCAAACTTGTAAGTTTCAGACCGTTTGAGAATACCGTTCTTGAGTTATGAATTTTTGTTTGACACTTAGGAGGGTTTTCCTCCCATAGAGCTCAATGTATTTTAAGAGCGGGTCGGCACGCAGATTTTCAAAACTTTGCCTGTTTTTAACTCGTAATTACACCATCAAATCTCGCTCAAAGTGCAAAAATTTTTACACCATCTCGAGCACAAGACTCTCCTTGTCGCTACGGTATGCTTCGTTCAATTTTGGTTGGGAAAAGTTTTCGAGCTACGGGTGATTTTTTGGAGGGTGCTCCCCGGTCGAAATTCATTGAATCATGAGTCTGTCAGTTGTATTCTGTGAGCATGCGTGTGAGAGAGACAGAGGGGGGAGGGGGAGGGGCAGAGGCAGAGACTGAGGGGAAGAGCTGTGAGGGCCACAGAAATACACAGGCAGTCTGTAACACTTTAAAGGTCATTTTTAAGGGGGACGTCTTAATTATCCAGGGTTTCTTAAGGTGGAATTTTTAAAGAATACCTCATTCACAATATACTGGCTGTCTTTTCGACATTTTAAGCTTTATTTAAAGTGGTCATTTTTAAAGGTGGACGTGTCAATACAACTGTGGGTTTCTTAAGGTGGAATTTTTATTAAGGTGGTATTTAAAATGTATTGGCCATCTTTTTGTGCTTTTGGCCTGTGATGTGGACATTTCAATACAATTCTGGGTTTCTTAAGGTGGAATTGTTTTTAAAGGTGGAATTTAAAATTTATCGTTTTCTATTCACGCCCTACTGAGCTCCATAGAGTCCAATGTAAACTGCTGTGGGAGAGTGCTCTCTTAACATCCCACTACCAACAGCTTAGCAGTAAACTCCTTCACCATAAGCGTCGCCTAGTGACCCACGCGGGTTTACCGTATCGAGGACCTCGCTTTAAGCGGGAAAGACGCGGATCGGGGGACGGGGGTTTAGGCGGCGCAACATCTCGCGTTTCCTCCTGGAAATGCAGACCTCTAGTGTTACGTTTGCTGCCCTTCATTCTGAGGATCGTTCATTCTTGTCCGGTTAACTCCGCCCACAGTTTTCGAGATATCGACTCCGTTCAAAGTTTCATTCGTAGAGCTTCCCTGTGGGATGCGGGCTTGTATACAGCTTTTGGAAAAGTTACATAGTTTTAGCACAGGAAGCATTTGAAGTTTCATCTTTACTCCCATAGGAATGAATGGAAAAATGTCCATAAACTTTTGTCAAACATTAAAACTGCTGTCACACGGTCAGTTTTCGAGCTAGAGACACCAGAACTCAAACGGGCAGACCCGAGGGTCCACGGTCCCACCACATAAAATTATGGGCCGATAGCCCACCCGCTTCATGACCTTTGACCCCGTTTTCGTTTCACGGCCTACAGAGCTCCATAGAGTCCAATGTAAACTGCTGTGGGAGAGTGCTCTCTTAACATCCCACTACCGACGGCTTAGCAGTAAACTCCTTCACCATAAGCGTCGCCTAGTGACCCACGCGGGTTTACCGTATCGAGGACCTCGCTTTAAGCGGGAAAGACGCGGATCGGGGGACGGGGGTTTAGGCGGCGCAACATCTCGCGTTTCCTCCTGGAAATGCAGACCTCTAGTGTTACGTTTGCTGCCCTTCATTCTGAGGATCGTTCATTCTTGTCCGGTTAACTCCGCCCACAGTTTTCGAGATATCGACTCCGTTCAAAGTTTGTTTCGTAGAGCTTCCCTGTGGGATGCGGGCTTGTATACAGCTTTTGGAAAAGTTACATAGTTTTCGCACAGTAAGCATTTGAAGTTTCATCTTAACTCCCATAGGAATGAATGGAAAAATGTCCATAAACTTTTGTCAAACATTCAAACTGCTGTCACACGGTCAGTTTTCGAGCTAGAGACACCAGAACTCAAACGGGCAGACCCGAGAGTCCACGGTCCCACCACGTGAAATTATAGGCCGATACCCCGCCCGCTTCATGACCTTTGACCCCGTTTTCCATTCACGGCCTACAGAGCTCCATAGAGTCCAATGTAAACTGCTGTGGGAGAGTGCTCTCTTAACATCCCACTACCGACAGCTTAGCAGTAAACTCCTTCACCATAAGCGTCGCCTAGTGACCCACGCGGGTTTACCGTATCGAGGACCTCGCTTTAAGCGGGAAAGACGCGGATCGGGGGACGGGGGTTTCGGCGGCGCAACATCTCGCGTTTCCTCCTGGAAATGCAGACCTCTAGTGTTACGTTTGCTGCCCTTCATTCTGAGGATCGTTCATTCTTGTCCGGTTAACTCCGCCCACAGTTTTCGAGATATCGACTCCGTTCAAAGTTTGTTTCGTAGAGATTCTCTGTGGGATGCGGGCTTGTATACAGCTTTTGGAAAAGTTACATAGTTTTCGCACAGTAAGCATTTGAAGTTTCATCTTAACTCCCATAGGAATGAATGGAAAAATGTCCATAAACTTTTGTCAAACTTTCAAACTGCTGTCACACGGTCAGTTTTCGAGCTAGAGACACCAGAACTCAAACGGGCAGACCCGAGAGTCCACGGTCCCACCACGTGAAATTATAGGCCGATACCCCGCCCGCTTCATGACCTTTGACCCCGTTTTCCATTCACGGCCTACAGAGCTCCATAGAGTCCAATGTAAACTGCTGTGGGAGAGTGCTCTCTTAACATCCCACTACCGACAGCTTAGCAGTAAACTCCTTCACCATAAGCGTCGCCTAGTGACCCACGCGGGTTTACCGTATCGAGGACCTCGCTTTAAGCGGGAAAGACGCGGATCGGGGGACGGGGGTTTCGGCGGCGCAACATCTCGCGTTTCCTCCTGGAAATGCAGACCTCTAGTGTTACGTTTGCTGCCCTTCATTCTGAGGATCGTTCATTCTTGTCCGGTTAACTCCGCCAACAGTTTTCGAGATATCGACTCCGTTCAAAGTTTGTTTCGTAGAGCTTCCCTGTGGGATGCGGGCTTGTATACAGCTTTTGGAAAAGTTACATAGTTTTTGCACAGTAAGCATTTGAAGTTTCATCTTTACTCTCATAGGAATGAATGGAAAAATGTCCATAAACTTTTGTCAAACTTTCAAACTGCTGTCACACGCTCAGTTTTCGAGCTAGAGACACCAGAATTCAAACGGGCAGACCCGAGAGTCCAAGGTCCCACCACGTGAAACTATAGGCCGATAGCCCACCCGCTTCATGACCTTTGACCCCGTTTTCCATTCACGGCCTACACAGCTCCTTAGAGTCCAATGTAAACTGCTGTGGGAGAGTGCTCTCTTAACATCCCACTACCGACAGCTTAGCAGTAAACTCCTTCACCATAAGCGTCGCCTAGTGACCCACGCGGGTTTACCGTATCGAGGACCTCGCTTTAAGCGGGAAAGACGCGGATCGGGGGGCGGGGGTTTAGGCGGCGCAACATCTCGCGTTTCCTCCTGGAAATGCAGACCTCTAGTTATGTTGCGCCTGCTGCTTTAAGCAGCGGCGCAATATATTGTTATCCGTAAGTCATATTATTATTATTTTTATTATTATTTTTATTATTCCGCGTTTCCTTGTCCGCTTAACTAGTCCCGCAGCTTTCGAGCTATCGACTCCGTTCCACCTGGAAATCGTGCGTCCTATAGCGACGATGTGGGCTTGTATACAGCTTTCCGATACCCGCACTCGTTCGTCCGCTACACTCGTTTTTCGCTCTGTTTTTCCCCAGTCATTTCTATGGAATTAATTTTCAAAGTGCTCTAACTCGGTCATTTTTCAAGCTACGGACACGGGATTTCAGACGGTCGGACCCGGGCGTACCGGCTCCCATCACTTCCGTTTTCGGAATTTTTGCACTCATCCTTCCCTTTCTTTTCCTCCTTCAAAATCCCTCCATTCATTTCAATGGGAGGCTCTTAGAGTGGGGGTGATGTCATCCACTGTAGTTTCAGTGGCAAAAAGCCGTTTTTTCACTTTTCAGCCGAACAAATCGCCATAACTTCCTCATAGTTTCACCTAGAAACTTCATTTAAATTTTAAATGGTAGAGAAACTTGTGCTTTCTGAGACCTCTAAATTTGAACATTATTGAAAATACGGTTTTTGAGTTATGAATTTTTGTTCGGCACTAGGGACGGTTTCGGCTCCCATAGGGTTCAATGTATTTTTGGAGCAGCTCAGAGTGCGGTTTCTAAAATTTTCTCCTGTTTTTAACTCGTCATAACATGCTCAATTCTCACTTAATCTGCAAATTTTTTATACCATATCGATCCCCAGACTCTCCTTGTCGCAACGGTATATACGGTTAAGTGATGTGAGGAAAACTTTCCGAGCTATAAGCATTTGTTCGGAGGGTGGGTACGCTCCCATAGGAACCCATTGAAATTATTTTTTTTCTTTTTCAATTTTCTGCCGAACATTTCACCATAACTTCCTTATACTTTCACCTACAGACTTCATTTAAATTTTAAATGGTAGAGAAATTTCCCCTTTCTCAAACTTGTAAGTTTCAGACCGTTTGAGAATACCGTTCTTGAGTTATGAATTTTTGTTTGACACTTGGGAGGGTTTTCCTCCCATAGAGCTCAATGTATTTTAAGAGCGGGTCGGCACGCAGATTTTCAAAACTTTGCCTGTTTTTAACTCGTAATTACACCATCAAATCTCGCTCAAAGTGCAAAAAAAAAGTGGGATGCGGGCTTGTATACAGCTTTTGGAAAAGTTACATAGTTTTTGCACAGTAAGCATTTGAAGTTTCATCTTTACTCTCATAGGAATGAATGGAAAAATGTCCATAAACTTTTGTCAAACTTTCAAACTGCTGTCACACGCTCAGTTTTCGAGCTAGAGACACCAGAATTCAAACGGGCAGACCCGAGAGTCCAAGGTCCCACCACGTGAAACTATAGGCCGATAGCCCACCCGCTTCATGACCTTTGACCCCGTTTTCCATTCACGGCCTACACAGCTCCTTAGAGTCCAATGTAAACTGCTGTGGGAGAGTGCTCTCTTAACATCCCACTACCGACAGCTTAGCAGTAAACTCCTTCACCATAAGCGTCGCCTAGTGACCCACGCGGGTTTACCGTATCGAGGACCTCGCTTTAAGCGGGAAAGACGCGGATCGGGGGGCGGGGGTTTAGGCGGCGCAACATCTCGCGTTTCCTCCTGGAAATGCAGACCTCTAGTTATGTTGCGCCTGCTGCTTTAAGCAGCGGCGCAATATATTGTTATCCGTAAGTCATATTATTATTATTTTTATTATTATTTTTATTATTCCGCGTTTCCTTGTCCGCTTAACTAGTCCCGCAGCTTTCGAGCTATCGACTCCGTTCCACCTGGAAATCGTGCGTCCTATAGCGACGATGTGGGCTTGTATACAGCTTTCCGATACCCGCACTCGTTCGTCCGCTACACTCGTTTTTCGCTCTGTTTTTCCCCAGTCATTTCTATGGAATTAATTTTCAAAGTGCTCTAACTCGGTCATTTTTCAAGCTACGGACACGGGATTTCAGACGGTCGGACCCGGGCGTACCGGCTCCCATCACTTCCGTTTTCGGAATTTTTGCACTCATCCTTCCCTTTCTTTTCCTCCTTCAAAATCCCTCCATTCATTTCAATGGGAGGCTCTTAGAGTGGGGGTGATGTCATCCACTGTAGTTTCAGTGGCAAAAAGCCGTTTTTTCACTTTTCAGCCGAACAAATCGCCATAACTTCCTCATAGTTTCACCTAGAAACTTCATTTAAATTTTAAATGGTAGAGAAACTTGTGCTTTCTGAGACCTCTAAATTTGAACATTATTGAAAATACGGTTTTTGAGTTATGAATTTTTGTTCGGCACTAGGGACGGTTTCGGCTCCCATAGGGTTCAATGTATTTTTGGAGCAGCTCAGAGTGCGGTTTCTAAAATTTTCTCCTGTTTTTAACTCGTCATAACATGCTCAATTCTCACTTAATCTGCAAATTTTTTATACCATATCGATCCCCAGACTCTCCTTGTCGCAACGGTATATACGGTTAAGTGATGTGAGGAAAACTTTCCGAGCTATAAGCATTTGTTCGGAGGGTGGGTACGCTCCCATAGGAACCCATTGAAATTATTTTTTTTCTTTTTCAATTTTCTGCCGAACATTTCACCATAACTTCCTTATACTTTCACCTACAGACTTCATTTAAATTTTAAATGGTAGAGAAATTTCCCCTTTCTCAAACTTGTAAGTTTCAGACCGTTTGAGAATACCGTTCTTGAGTTATGAATTTTTGTTTGACACTTGGGAGGGTTTTCCTCCCATAGAGCTCAATGTATTTTAAGAGCGGGTCGGCACGCAGATTTTCAAAACTTTGCCTGTTTTTAACTCGTAATTACACCATCAAATCTCGCTCAAAGTGCAAAAATTTTTACACCATCTCGAGCACAAGACTCTCCTTGTCGCTACGGTATGCTTCGTTCAATTTTGGTTGGGAAAAGTTTTCGAGCTACGGGTGATTTTTTGGAGGGTGCTCCCCGGTCGAAATTCATTGAATCATGAGTCTGTCAGTTGTATTCTGTGAGCATGCGTGTGAGAGAGACAGAGGGGGGAGGGGGAGGGGCAGAGGCAGAGACTGAGGGGAAGAGCTGTGAGGGCCACAGAAATACACAGGCAGTCTGTAACACTTTAAAGGTCATTTTTAAGGGGGACGTCTTAATTATCCAGGGTTTCTTAAGGTGGAATTTTTAAAGAATACCTCATTCACAATATACTGGCTGTCTTTTCGACATTTTAAGCTTTATTTAAAGTGGTCATTTTTAAAGGTGGACGTGTCAATACAACTGTGGGTTTCTTAAGGTGGAATTTTTATTAAGGTGGTATTTAAAATGTATTGGCCATCTTTTTGTGCTTTTGGCCTGTGATGTGGACATTTCAATACAATTCTGGGTTTCTTAAGGTGGAATTGTTTTTAAAGGTGGAATTTAAAATTTATCGTTTTCTATTCACGCCCTACTGAGCTCCATAGAGTCCAATGTAAACTGCTGTGGGAGAGTGCTCTCTTAACATCCCACTACCAACAGCTTAGCAGTAAACTCCTTCACCATAAGCGTCGCCTAGTGACCCACGCGGGTTTACCGTATCGAGGACCTCGCTTTAAGCGGGAAAGACGCGGATCGGGGGACGGGGGTTTAGGCGGCGCAACATCTCGCGTTTCCTCCTGGAAATGCAGACCTCTAGTGTTACGTTTGCTGCCCTTCATTCTGAGGATCGTTCATTCTTGTCCGGTTAACTCCGCCCACAGTTTTCGAGATATCGACTCCGTTCAAAGTTTCATTCGTAGAGCTTCCCTGTGGGATGCGGGCTTGTATACAGCTTTTGGAAAAGTTACATAGTTTTAGCACAGGAAGCATTTGAAGTTTCATCTTTACTCCCATAGGAATGAATGGAAAAATGTCCATAAACTTTTGTCAAACATTAAAACTGCTGTCACACGGTCAGTTTTCGAGCTAGAGACACCAGAACTCAAACGGGCAGACCCGAGGGTCCAAGGTCCCACCACATAAAATTATGGGCCGATAGCCCACCCGCTTCATGACCTTTGACCCCGTTTTCGTTTCACGGCCTACAGAGCTCCATAGAGTCCAATGTAAACTGCTGTGGGAGAGTGCTCTCTTAACATCCCACTACCGACGGCTTAGCAGTAAACTCCTTCACCATAAGCGTCGCCTAGTGACCCACGCGGGTTTACCGTATCGAGGACCTCGCTTTAAGCGGGAAAGACGCGGATCGGGGGACGGGGGTTTAGGCGGCGCAACATCTCGCGTTTCCTCCTGGAAATGCAGACCTCTAGTGTTACGTTTGCTGCCCTTCATTCTGAGGATCGTTCATTCTTGTCCGGTTAACTCCGCCCACAGTTTTCGAGATATCGACTCCGTTCAAAGTTTGTTTCGTAGAGCTTCCCTGTGGGATGCGGGCTTGTATACAGCTTTTGGAAAAGTTACATAGTTTTCGCACAGTAAGCATTTGAAGTTTCATCTTAACTCCCATAGGAATGAATGGAAAAATGTCCATAAACTTTTGTCAAACATTCAAACTGCTGTCACACGGTCAGTTTTCGAGCTAGAGACACCAGAACTCAAACGGGCAGACCCGAGAGTCCACGGTCCCACCACGTGAAATTATAGGCCGATACCCCGCCCGCTTCATGACCTTTGACCCCGTTTTCCATTCACGGCCTACAGAGCTCCATAGAGTCCAATGTAAACTGCTGTGGGAGAGTGCTCTCTTAACATCCCACTACCGACAGCTTAGCAGTAAACTCCTTCACCATAAGCGTCGCCTAGTGACCCACGCGGGTTTACCGTATCGAGGACCTCGCTTTAAGCGGGAAAGACGCGGATCGGGGGACGGGGGTTTCGGCGGCGCAACATCTCGCGTTTCCTCCTGGAAATGCAGACCTCTAGTGTTACGTTTGCTGCCCTTCATTCTGAGGATCGTTCATTCTTGTCCGGTTAACTCCGCCCACAGTTTTCGAGATATCGACTCCGTTCAAAGTTTGTTTCGTAGAGATTCTCTGTGGGATGCGGGCTTGTATACAGCTTTTGGAAAAGTTACATAGTTTTCGCACAGTAAGCATTTGAAGTTTCATCTTAACTCCCATAGGAATGAATGGAAAAATGTCCATAAACTTTTGTCAAACTTTCAAACTGCTGTCACACGGTCAGTTTTCGAGCTAGAGACACCAGAACTCAAACGGGCAGACCCGAGAGTCCACGGTCCCACCACGTGAAATTATAGGCCGATACCCCGCCCGCTTCATGACCTTTGACCCCGTTTTCCATTCACGGCCTACAGAGCTCCATAGAGTCCAATGTAAACTGCTGTGGGAGAGTGCTCTCTTAACATCCCACTACCGACAGCTTAGCAGTAAACTCCTTCACCATAAGCGTCGCCTAGTGACCCACGCGGGTTTACCGTATCGAGGACCTCGCTTTAAGCGGGAAAGACGCGGATCGGGGGACGGGGGTTTCGGCGGCGCAACATCTCGCGTTTCCTCCTGGAAATGCAGACCTCTAGTGTTACGTTTGCTGCCCTTCATTCTGAGGATCGTTCATTCTTGTCCGGTTAACTCCGCCAACAGTTTTCGAGATATCGACTCCGTTCAAAGTTTGTTTCGTAGAGCTTCCCTGTGGGATGCGGGCTTGTATACAGCTTTTGGAAAAGTTACATAGTTTTTGCACAGTAAGCATTTGAAGTTTCATCTTTACTCTCATAGGAATGAATGGAAAAATGTCCATAAACTTTTGTCAAACTTTCAAACTGCTGTCACACGCTCAGTTTTCGAGCTAGAGACACCAGAATTCAAACGGGCAGACCCGAGAGTCCAAGGTCCCACCACGTGAAACTATAGGCCGATAGCCCACCCGCTTCATGACCTTTGACCCCGTTTTCCATTCACGGCCTACACAGCTCCTTAGAGTCCAATGTAAACTGCTGTGGGAGAGTGCTCTCTTAACATCCCACTACCGACAGCTTAGCAGTAAACTCCTTCACCATAAGCGTCGCCTAGTGACCCACGCGGGTTTACCGTATCGAGGACCTCGCTTTAAGCGGGAAAGACGCGGATCGGGGGGCGGGGGTTTAGGCGGCGCAACATCTCGCGTTTCCTCCTGGAAATGCAGACCTCTAGTTATGTTGCGCCTGCTGCTTTAAGCAGCTGCGCAATATATTGTTATCCGTAAGTCATATTATTATTATTTTTATTATTATTTTTATTATTCCGCGTTTCCTTGTCCGCTTAACTAGTCCCGCAGCTTTCGAGCTATCGACTCCGTTCCACCTGGAAATCGTGCGTCCTATAGCGACGATGTGGGCTTGTATACAGCTTTCCGATACCCGCACTCGTTCGTCCGCTACACTCGTTTTTCGCTCTGTTTTTCCCCAGTCATTTCTATGGAATTAATTTTCAAAGTGCTCTAACTCGGTCATTTTTCAAGCTACGGACACGGGATTTCAGACGGTCGGACCCGGGCGTACCGGCTCCCATCACTTCCGTTTTCGGAATTTTTGCACTCATCCTTCCCTTTCTTTTCCTCCTTCAAAATCCCTCCATTCATTTCAATGGGAGGCTCTTAGAGTGGGGGTGATGTCATCCACTGTAGTTTCAGTGGCAAAAAGCCGTTTTTTCACTTTTCAGCCGAACAAATCGCCATAACTTCCTCATAGTTTCACCTAGAAACTTCATTTAAATTTTAAATGGTAGAGAAACTTGTGCTTTCTGAGACCTCTAAATTTGAACATTATTGAAAATACGGTTTTTGAGTTATGAATTTTTGTTCGGCACTAGGGACGGTTTCGGCTCCCATAGGGTTCAATGTATTTTTGGAGCAGCTCAGAGTGCGGTTTCTAAAATTTTCTCCTGTTTTTAACTCGTCATAACATGCTCAATTCTCACTTAATCTGCAAATTTTTTATACCATATCGATCCCCAGACTCTCCTTGTCGCAACGGTATATACGGTTAAGTGATGTGAGGAAAACTTTCCGAGCTATAAGCATTTGTTCGGAGGGTGGGTACGCTCCCATAGGAACCCATTGAAATTATTTTTTTTCTTTTTCAATTTTCTGCCGAACATTTCACCATAACTTCCTTATACTTTCACCTACAGACTTCATTTAAATTTTAAATGGTAGAGAAATTTCCCCTTTCTCAAACTTGTAAGTTTCAGACCGTTTGAGAATACCGTTCTTGAGTTATGAATTTTTGTTTGACACTTGGGAGGGTTTTCCTCCCATAGAGCTCAATGTATTTTAAGAGCGGGTCGGCACGCAGATTTTCAAAACTTTGCCTGTTTTTAACTCGTAATTACACCATCAAATCTCGCTCAAAGTGCAAAAATTTTTACACCATCTCGAGCACAAGACTCTCCTTGTCGCTACGGTATGCTTCGTTCAATTTTGGTTGGGAAAAGTTTTCGAGCTACGGGTGATTTTTTGGAGGGTGCTCCCCGGTCGAAATTCATTGAATCATGAGTCTGTCAGTTGTATTCTGTGAGCATGCGTGTGAGAGAGACAGAGGGGGGAGGGGGAGGGGCAGAGGCAGAGACTGAGGGGAAGAGCTGTGAGGGCCACAGAAATACACAGGCAGTCTGTAACACTTTAAAGGTCATTTTTAAGGGGGACGTCTTAATTATCCAGGGTTTCTTAAGGTGGAATTTTTAAAGAATACCTCATTCACAATATACTGGCTGTCTTTTCGACATTTTAAGCTTTATTTAAAGTGGTCATTTTTAAAGGTGGACGTGTCAATACAACTGTGGGTTTCTTAAGGTGGAATTTTTATTAAGGTGGTATTTAAAATGTATTGGCCATCTTTTTGTGCTTTTGGCCTGTGATGTGGACATTTCAATACAATTCTGGGTTTCTTAAGGTGGAATTGTTTTTAAAGGTGGAATTTAAAATTTATCGTTTTCTATTCACGCCCTACTGAGCTCCATAGAGTCCAATGTAAACTGCTGTGGGAGAGTGCTCTCTTAACATCCCACTACCAACAGCTTAGCAGTAAACTCCTTCACCATAAGCGTCGCCTAGTGACCCACGCGGGTTTACCGTATCGAGGACCTCGCTTTAAGCGGGAAAGACGCGGATCGGGGGACGGGGGTTTAGGCGGCGCAACATCTCGCGTTTCCTCCTGGAAATGCAGACCTCTAGTGTTACGTTTGCTGCCCTTCATTCTGAGGATCGTTCATTCTTGTCCGGTTAACTCCGCCCACAGTTTTCGAGATATCGACTCCGTTCAAAGTTTCATTCGTAGAGCTTCCCTGTGGGATGCGGGCTTGTATACAGCTTTTGGAAAAGTTACATAGTTTTAGCACAGGAAGCATTTGAAGTTTCATCTTTACTCCCATAGGAATGAATGGAAAAATGTCCATAAACTTTTGTCAAACATTAAAACTGCTGTCACACGGTCAGTTTTCGAGCTAGAGACACCAGAACTCAAACGGGCAGACCCGAGGGTCCACGGTCCCACCACATAA
Organism: Hoplias malabaricus; assembly: GCF_029633855.1. NCBI lineage: Eukaryota > Metazoa > Chordata > Actinopteri > Characiformes > Erythrinidae > Hoplias > Hoplias malabaricus. The sequence continues at coordinate 48,527,008 of NC_089801.1, read as the reverse complement.
AATTATGGGCCGATAGCCCACCCGCTTCATGACCTTTGACCCCGTTTTCGTTTCACGGCCTACAGAGCTCCATAGAGTCCAATGTAAACTGCTGTGGGAGAGTGCTCTCTTAACATCCCACTACCAACAGCTTAGCAGTAAACTCCTTCACCATAAGCGTCGCCTAGTGACCCACACGGGTTTACCGTATCGAGGACCTCGCTTTAAGCGGGAAAGACGCGGATCGGGGGACGGGGGTTTAGGCGGCGCAACATCTCGTGTTACGTTTGCTGCCCTTCATTCTGAGGATCGTTCATTCTTGTCCGGTTAACTCCGCCCACAGTTTTCGAGATATCGACTCCGTTCAAAGTTTCATTCGTAGAGCTTCCCTGTGGGATGCGGGCTTGTATACAGCTTTTGGAAAAGTTGCATAGTTTTCGCACAGTAAGCATTTGAAATTTCATCTTTTCTCTCATAGGAATGAATGGAAAAATGTCCATAAACTTTTGTCAAACTTTCAAATTGCTGTCACACGGTCATTTTTCGAGCTACAGACACCAGAATTCAAACGGTCAGACCCGAGGGTCCATGGTCCCACCACGTGAAATTATAGGCCGATATCCCGCCCGCTTCATGACCTTTGACCCCGTTTTCCATTCACGGCCTACTGAGCTCCATAGAGTCCAATGTAAACTGCTGTGGGAGAGTGCTCTCTTAACATCCCACTACCGACAGCTTAGCAGTAAACTCCTTCACCATAAGCGTCGCCTAGTGACCCACGCGGGTTTACCGTATCGAGGACCTCGCTTTAAGCGGGAAAGACGCGGATCGGGGGGCGGGGGTTTAGGCGGCGCAACATCTCGCGTTTCCTCCTGGAAATGCAGACCTCTAGTGTTACGTTTGCTGCCCTTCATTCTGAGGATCGTTCATTATTGTCCGGTTAACTCCGCCCACAGTTTTCGAGATATCGACTCCGTTCAAAGTTTGTTTCGTAGAGCTTCTCTGTGGGATGCGGGCTTGTATACAGCTTTTGGAAAAGTTACATAGTTTTCGCACAGTAAGCATTTGAAGTTTCATCTTAACTCCCATAGGAATGAATGGAAAAATGTCCATAAACTTTTGTCAAACTTTCAAACTGCTGTCACACGGTCAGTTTTCGAGCTAGAGACACCAGAACTCAAACGGGCAGACCCGAGAGTCCACGGTCCCACCACGTGAAATTATAGGCCGATATCCCGCCCGCTTCATGACCTTTGACCCCGTTTTCCATTCACGGCCTACAGAGCTTCATAGAGTCCAATGTAAACTGCTGTGGGAGAGTGCTCTCTTAACATCCCACTACCGACAGCTTAGCAGTAAACTCCTTCACCATAAGCGTCGCCTAGTGACCCACGCGGGTTTACCGTATCGAGGACCTCGCTTTAAGCGGGAAAGACGCGGATCGGGGGACGGGGGTTTCGGCGGCGCAACATCTCGCGTTTCCTCCTGGAAATGCAGACCTCTAGTGTTACGTTTGCTGCCCTTAATTCTGAGGATCGTTCGTTCTTGTCCGGTTAACTCCGCCCACAGTTTTCGAGATATCGACTCCGTTCAAAGTTTGTTTCGTAGAGCTTCCCTGTGGGATGCGGGCTTGTATACAGCTTTTGGAAAAGTTGCATAGTTTTCGCACAGTAAGCATTTGAAGTTTCATCCTTACTCCCATAGGAATGAATGGAAAAATGTCCATAAACTTTTGTCAAACTTTCAAACTGCCGTCACACGGTCAGTTTTCGAGCTAGAGACACCAGAACTCAAACGGGCAGACCCGAGAGTCCACGGTCCCACCACGTGAAATTATAGGCCGATACCCCGCCCGCTTCATGACCTTTGACCCCGTTTTCCATTCACGGCCTACAGAGCTCCATAGAGTCCAATGTAAACTGGTGTGGGAGAGTGCTCTCTTAACATCCCACTACCGACAGCTTAGCAGTAAACTCCTTCACCATAAGCGTCGCCTAGTGACCCACGCGGGTTTACCGTATCGAGGACCTCGCTTTAAGCGGGAAAGACGCGGATCGGGGGGCAGGGGTTTAGGCGGCGCAACATCTCGCGTTTCCTCCTGGAAATGCAGACCTCTAGTGTTACGTTTGCTGCCCTTCATTCTGAGGATCGTTCATTCTTGTCCGGTTAACTCCGCCCACAGTTTTCGAGATATCGACTCCGTTCAAAGTTTGTTTCGTAGAGCTGCCCTGTGGGATGCGGGCTTGATTACAGCTTTTGGAAAAGTTGCATAGTTTTTGCACAGTAAGCCTTTGAAGTTTCATCTTTTCTCCTATAGGAATGAATGGAAAAATGTCCATAAACTTTTGTCAAACTTTCAAACTGCTTTCACACGCTCAGTTTTCGAGCTACAGACACCAGAATTCAAACGGGCAGACCCGAGAGTCCACGGTCCCGCCACGTGAAATTATGGGCCGATAGCGCACCCGCTTCATGACCTTTGACCCCGTTTTCCATTCACGGCCTACAGAGCGCCATAGAGTCCAATGTAAACTGCTGTGGGAGAGTGCTCTCTTAACATCCCACTACCGACAGCTTAGCAGTAAACTCCTTCACCATAAGCGTCGCCTAGTGACCCACGCGGGTTTACCGTATCGAGGACCTCGCTTTAAGCGGGAAAGACGCGGATCGGGGGACGGGGGTTTCGGCGGCGCAACATCTCGCGTTTCCTCCTGGAAATGCAGACCTCTAGTGTTACGTTTGCTGCCCTTAATTCTGAGGATCGTTCGTTCTTTTCCGGTTAACTCCGCCCACAGTTTTCGAGATATCGACTCCGTTCAAAGTTTGTTTCGTAGAGCTTCCCTGTGGGATGCGGGCTTGTATACAGCTTTTGGAAAAGTTGCATAGTTTTCGCACAGTAAGCATTTGAAGTTTCATCCTTACTCCCATAGGAATGAATGGAAAAATGTCCATAAACTTTTGTCAAACTTTCAAACTGCCGTCACACGGTCAGTTTTCGAGCTAGAGACACCAGAACTCAAACGGGCAGACCCGAGAGTCCACGGTCCCACCACGTGAAATTATAGGCCGATACCCCGCCCGCTTCATGACCTTTGACCCCGTTTTCCATTCACGGCCTACAGAGCTCCATAGAGTCCAATGTAAACTGGTGTGGGAGAGTGCTCTCTTAACATCCCACTACCGACAGCTTAGCAGTAAACTCCTTCACCATAAGCGTCGCCTAGTGACCCACGCGGGTTTACCGTATCGAGGACCTCGCTTTAAGCGGGAAAGACGCGGATCGGGGGGCAGGGGTTTAGGCGGCGCAACATCTCGCGTTTCCTCCTGGAAATGCAGACCTCTAGTTATGTTGCGCCTGCTGCTGTAAGCAGCGGCGCGATATATTGTTATCCGTAAGTCATATTATTATTATTTTTATTATTATTTTTATTATTCCGCGTTTCCTTGTCCGCTTAACTAGTCCCTCAGCTTTTGAGCTATCGACTCCGTTCCACCTGGAAATCGTGCGTCCTATAGCGACGATGTGGGCTTGTATACAGCTTTCCGATACCCGCACTCGTTCGTCCGCTACACTCGTTTTTCGCTCTGTTTTTCCCCAGTCATTTCTATGGAATTAATTTTCAAAGTGCTCTAACTCGGTCATTTTTCAAGCTACGGACACGGGATTTCAGACGGTCGGACCCGGGCGTACCGGCTCCCATCACTTCCGTTTTCGGAATTTTTGCACTCATCCTTCCCTTTCTTTTCCTCCTTCAAAATCCCTCCATTCATTTCAATGGGAGGCTCTTAGAGTGGGGGTGATGTCATCCACTGTAGTTTCAGTGGCAAAAAGCCGTTTTTTCACTTTTCAGCCGAACAATTCACCATAACTTCCTCATACTTTCACCTAGAAACTTCATTTAAATTTTAAATGGTAGAGAAACTTGTCCTTTCTAACACCTCTAAATTTCAACATTATTGAGAATACGGTTTTTGAGTTATGAATTTTTGTTCGGCACTAGGGAGGGTTTCGGCTCCCATAGGGTTCAATGTATTTTTGGAGCAGCTCAGAGTGCGGTTTCTAAAATTTTCTCCTGTTTTTAACTCGTCATAACATGCTCAATTCTCACTTAATCTGCAAATTTTTTATACCATATCGATCCCCAGACTCTCCTTGTCGCAACGGTATATACGGTTAAGTGATGTGAGGAAAACTTTCCGAGCTATAAGCATTTGTTCGGAGGGTGGGTACGCTCCCATAGGAACCCATTGAAATTATTTTTTTTCTTTTTCAATTTTCTGCCGAACATTTCACCATAACTTCCTTATACTTTCACCTACAGACTTCATTTAAACTTTAAATGGTAGAGAAATTTCCCCTTTCTCACACTTGTAAGTTTCAGACCGTTTGAGAATACCGTTCTTGAGTTATGAAATTTTGTTCCACACTTGGGAGGGTTTTCCTCCCATAGAGCTCAATGTATTTTAAGAGCGGCTCGGCACGCAGATTTTCAAAACTTTGCCTGTTTTTAACTCGTAATTACACCATCAAATCTCGCTCAAAGTGCAAAAATTTTTACACCATCTCGAGCACCAGACTCTCCTTGTCGCTACGGTATGCTTCGTTCGTTTTTGGACCTGGAAAAGTTTTTGAGATATTTGAGGTTTTTTGGAAGGTGCCCCACCGGTCGAAATTCATTGAATCATGAGTCTGTCAGTTGTATTCTGTGAGCGTGCGTGTGAGAGAGCGAGAGGGGGGAGGGGGAGGGGCAGAGGCAGAGACTGAGGGGAAGAGCTGTGAGGGCCACAGAAATACACAGGCAGCCTGTAACACTTTAAAGGTCATTTTTAAGGGGGACATCTTAATTATCCAGGGTTTCTTAAGGTGGAATTTTTTAAGAATACCTCATTCACAATATACTGCCTGTCTTTTCGACATTTTAAGCTTTATTTAAAGTGGTCATTTTTAAAGGTGGACGTGTCAATACAACTGTGGGTTTCTTAAGGTGGAATTTTTATTAAGGTGGTATTTAAAATGTATTGGCCATCTTTTTTTGCTTTTAAGACTCTTTTGGCCTGTGATGTGGACATTTCAATACAATTCTGGGTTTCTTAAGGTGGAATTGTTTTTAAAGGTGGAATTCAAAATGTATCGTTTTCCATTCACGGCCTACACAGCTCCATAGAGTCCAATGTAAACTGCTGTGGGAGAGTGCTCTCTTAACATCCCACTACCGACAGCTTAGCAGTAAACTCCTTCACCATAAGCGTCGCCTAGTGACCCACGCGGGTTTACCGTATCGAGGACCTCGCTTTAAGCGGGAAAGACGCGGATCGGGGGACGGGGGTTTAGGCGGCGCAACATCTCGCGTTTCCTCCTGGAAATGCAGACCTCTAGTGTTACGTTTGCTGCCCTTCATTCTGAGGATCGTTCGTTCTTGTCCGGTTAACTCCGCCCACAGTTTTCGAGATATCGACTCCGTTCAAAGTTTGTTTCGTACAGCTTCCCTGTGGGATGCGGGCTTGTATACAGCTTTTGGAAAAGTTACATAGTTTTAGCACAGTAAGCATTTGAAGTTTCATCTTTTCTCTCATAGGAATGAATGGAAAAATGTCCATAAACTTTTGTCAAACTTTCAAACTGCTGTCACACGGTCAGTTTTCGAGCTAGACACACCAGAATTCAAACGGGCGGACCCGAGAGTCCACGGTCCCGCCACGTGAAATTATGGGCCGATAGCCCACCCGCTTCATGACCTTTGACCCCGTTTTCCATTCACGGCCTACAGAGCTCCATAGAGTCCAATGTAAACTGCTGTGGGAGAGTGCTCTCTTAACATCCACCTACCAACAGCTTAGCAGTAAACTCCTTCACCATAAGCGTCGCCTAGTGACCCACGCGGGTTTACCGTATCGAGGACCTCGCTTTAAGCGGGAAAGACGCGGATCGGGGGGCGGGGGTTTAGGCGGCGCAACATCTCGCGTTTCCTCCTGGAAATGCAGACCTCTAGTGTTACGTTTGCTGCCCTTCATTCTGAGGATCGTTCATTCTTGTCCGGTTAACTCCGCCCACAGTTTTCGAGATATCGACTCCGTTCAAAGTTTCATTCGTAGAGCTTCCCTGTGGGATGCGGGCTTGTATACAGCTTTTGGAAAATTTGCATAGTTTTCGCACAGTAAGCATTTGAAGTTTCATCTTTTCTCCCTTAGGAATGAATGGAAAAATGTCCATAAACTTTTGTCAAACTTTCAAACTGCTGTCACACGGTCAGTTTTCGAGCTAGAGACACCAGAACTCAAACGGGCAGACCCGAGGGTCCACGGTCCCACCACGTGAAACTATGGGCCGATAGCCCACCCGCTTCATGACCTTTGACCCCGTTTTCCTTTCACGGCCTACAGAGCTCCATAGAGTCCAATGTAAACTGCTGTGGGAGAGTGCTCTCTTAACATCCCACTACCGACAGCTTAGCAGTAAACTCCTTCACCATAAGCGTCGCCTAGTGACCCACGCGGGTTTACCGTACCGAGGACCTCGCTTTAAGCGGGAAAGACGCGGATCGGGGGACGGGAGTTTAGGCGGCGCAACATCTCGCGTTTCCTCCTGGAAATGCAGACCTCTAGTGTTACGTTTGCTGCCCTTCATTCTGAGGATCTTCATTCCTTGTCCGGTTAACTCCGCCCACAGTTTTCGAGATATCGACCCGTTCAAAGTTTGTTTCGTAGAGCTTCCCTGTGGGATGCGGGCTTGTATACAGCTTTTGGAAAAGTTACATAGTTTTCGCACAGTAAGCATTTGAAGTTTCAACTTTTCTCCCATAGGAATGAATGGAAAAATGTCCATAAACTTTTGTCAAACTTTCAAAGTGCTGTCACACGGTCAGTTTTCGAGCTAGAGACACCAGAACTCAAACGGGCAGACCCGAGGGTCCACGGTCCCACCACGTAAAACTATGGGCCGATAGCCCACCCGCTTCATGACCTTTGACCCCTTTTCCATTCACGGCCTACAGAGCTCCATAGAGTCCAATGTAAACTGCTGTGGGACAGTGCTCTATTAACATCCCACTACCAACAGCTTAGCAGTAAACTCCTTCACCATAAGCGTCGCCTAGTGACCCACACGGGTTTACCGTATCGAGGACCTCGCTTTAAGCGGGAAAGACGCGGATCGGGGGGCAGGGGTTTAGGCGGCGCAACATCTCGCGTTTCCTCCTGGAAATGCAGACCTCTAGTGTTACGTTTGCTGCCCTTCATTCTGAGGATCGTTCATTCTTGTCCGGTTAACTCCGCCCACAGTTTTTGAGATATCGACTCCGTTCAAAGTTTGTTTCGTAGAGCATCCCTGTGGGATGCGGGCTTGTATACAGCTTTTAGAAAAGTTACATAGTTTTCGCACAGGAAGCATTTGAAATTTCATCTTTTCTCACATAGGAATGAATGGAAAAATGTCCATAAACTTTTGTCAAACATTCAAACTGCTGTCACACGGTCAGTTTTCGAGCTAGAGACACCAGAACTCAAACGGGCAGACCCGAGGGTCCACGGTCCCACCACGTAAAATTATGGGCCGATAACCCACCCGCTTCATGACCTTTGACCCCGTTTTCCTTTCACGGCCTACAGAGCTCCATAGAGTCCAATGTAAACTGCTGTGGGAGAGTGCTCTCTTAACATCCCACTACCGACAGCTTAGCAGTAAACTCCTTCACCATAAGCGTCGCCTAGTGACCCACGCGGGTTTACCGTATCGAGGACCTCGCTTTAAGCGGGAAAGACGCGGATCGGGGGACGGGGGTTTAGGCGGCGCAACATCTCGTGTGTTACGTTTGCTGCCCTTCATTCTGAGGATCGTTCATTCTTGTCCGGTTAACTCCGCCCACAGTTTTCGAGATATCGACTCCGTTCAAAGTTTGTTTCGTACAGCTTCCCTGTGGGATGCGGGCTTGTATACAGCTTTTGGAAAAGTTACATAGTTTTCGCACAGTAAGCATTTGAAGTTTCGTGTTTTCTCCCATAGGAATGAATGGAAAAATGTCCATAAACTTTTGTCAAACTTTCAAACTGCTGTCACACGCTCAGTTTTCGAGCTAGAGACACCAGAACTCAAACGGGCAGACCCGAGGGTCCACGGTCCCACCACGTGAAATTATAGGCCGATACCCCGCCCGCTTCATGACCTTTGACCCCATTTTCCATTCACGGCCTACACAGCTCCATAGAGTCCAATGTAAACTGCTGTGGGAGAGTGCTCTCTTAACATCCCACTACCAACAGCTTAGCAGTAAACTCCTTCACCATAGGCGTCGCCTAGTGACCCACGCGGGTTTACCGTATCGAGGACCTCGCTTTAAGCGGGAAAGACGCGGATCGGGGGGCAGGGGTTTAGGCGGCGCAACATCTCGCGTTTCCTCCTGGAAATGCAGACCTCTAGTGTTACGTTTGCTGCCCTTCATTCTGAGGATCGTTCATTCTTGTCCAGTTAACTCCGCCCACAGTTTTCGAGATATCGACTCCGTTCAAAGTTTGTTTCGTAGAGCTTCCCTGTGGGATGCGGGCTTGTATACAGCTTTTGGAAAAGTTACATAGTTTTCGCACAGTAAGCATTTGAAATTTCATCTTAACTCCCATAGGAATGAATGGAAAAATGTCCATAAACTTTTGTCAAACTTTCAAACTGCTGTCACACGCTCAGTTTTCGAGCTAGAGACACCAGAACTCAAACGGGCAGACCCGAGAGTCCACGGTCCCACCACGTGAAATTATAGGCCGATACCCCGCCCTCTTCATGACCTTTGACCCCGTTTTCCATTCACGGCCTACAGAGCTCCATAGAGTCCAATGTAAACTGCTGTGGGAGAGTGCTCTCTTAACATCCCACTACCGACAGCTTAGCAGTAAACTCCTTCACCATAAGCGTCGCCTAGTGACCCACGCGGGTTTACCGTATCGAGGACCTCGCTTTAAGCGGGAAAGACGCGGATCGGGGGACGGGGGTTTCGGCGGCGCAACATCTCGCGTTTCCTCCTGGAAATGCAGACCTCTAGTGTTACGTTTGCTGCCCTTCATTCTGAGGATCTTCATTCCTTGTCCGGTTAACTCCGCCCACAGTTTTCGAGATATCGACTCCGTTCAAATTTTGTTTCGTAGAGCTGCCCTGTGGGATGCGGGCTTGTATACAGCTTTTGGAAAAGTTGCATAGTTTTTGCACAGGAAGCCTTTGAACTTTCATCTTTACTCCCATAGGAATGAATGGATAAATGTCCATAAACTTTTGTCAAACTTTCAAACTGCTGTCACACGCTCAGTTATCGAGCTAGAGACACCAGAACTCAAACGGGCAGACCCGAGGGTCCAAGGTCCCACCACGTGAATTTATAGGCCGATAGCCCACCCGCTTCATGACCTTTGACCCCGTTTTCCATTCACGGCCTACACAGCTCCATAGAGTCCAATGTAAACTGCTGTGGGAGAGTGCTCTCTTAACATCCCACTACCAACAGCTTAGCAGTAAACTCCTTCACCATAAGCGTCGCCTAGTGACCCACGCGGGTTTACCGTATCGAGGACCTCGCTTTAAGCGGGAAAGACGCGGATCGGGGGGCAGGGGTTTAGGCGGCGCAACATCTCGCGTTTCCTCCTGGAAATGCAGACCTCTAGTTATGTTGCGCCTGCTGCTGTAAGCAGCGGCGCGATATATTGTTATCCGTAAGTCATATTATTATTATTTTTATTATTATTTTTATTATTCCGCGTTTCCTTGTCCGCTTAACTAGTCCCTCAGCTTTTGAGCTATCGACTCCGTTCCACCTGGAAATCGTGCGTCCTATAGCGACGATGTGGGCTTGTATACAGCTTTCCGATACCCGCACTCGTTCGTCCGCTACACTCGTTTTTCGCTCTGTTTTTCCCCAGTCATTTCTATGGAATTAATTTTCAAAGTGCTCTAACTCGGTCATTTTTCAAGCTACGGACACGGGATTTCAGACGGTCGGACCCGGGCGTACCGGCTCCCATCACTTCCGTTTTCGGAATTTTTGCACTCATCCTTCCCTTTCTTTTCCTCCTTCAAAATCCCTCCATTCATTTCAATGGGAGGCTCTTAGAGTGGGGGTGATGTCATCCACTGTAGTTTCAGTGGCAAAAAGCCGTTTTTTCACTTTTCAGCCGAACAATTCACCATAACTTCCTCATACTTTCACCTAGAAACTTCATTTAAATTTTAAATGGTAGAGAAACTTGTCCTTTCTAACACCTCTAAATTTCAACATTATTGAGAATACGGTTTTTGAGTTATGAATTTTTGTTCGGCACTAGGGAGGGTTTCGGCTCCCATAGGGTTCAATGTATTTTTGGAGCAGCTCAGAGTGCGGTTTCTAAAATTTTCTCCTGTTTTTAACTCGTCATAACATGCTCAATTCTCACTTAATCTGCAAATTTTTTATACCATATCGATCCCCAGACTCTCCTTGTCGCAACGGTATATACGGTTAAGTGATGTGGGGAAAACTTTCCGAGCTATAAGCATTTGTTCGGAGGGTGGGTACGCTCCCATAGGAACCCATTGAAATTATTTTTTTTCTTTTTCAATTTTCTGCCGAACATTTCACCATAACTTCCTTATACTTTCACCTACAGACTTCATTTAAACTTTAAATGGTAGAGAAATTTCCCCTTTCTCACACTTGTAAGTTTCAGACCGTTTGAGAATACCGTTCTTGAGTTATGAATTTTTGTTTGACACTTGGGAGGGTTTTCCTCCCATAGAGCTCAATGTATTTTAAGAGCGGCTCGGCACGCAGATTTTCAAAACTTTGCCTGTTTTTAACTCGTAATTACACCATCAAATCTCGCTCAAAGTGCAAAAATTTTTACACCATCTCGAGCACCAGACTCTCCTTGTCGCTACGGTATGCTTTGTTCATTTTTGGACCTGGAAAAGTTTTTGAGATATTTGAGGTTTTTTGGAAGGTGCGCAACCGGTCGAAATTCATTGAATCCTGAGTCTGTCAGTTGTATTCTGTGAGCGTGCGTGTGAGAGAGAGAGAGGGGGGAGGGGGAGGGGCAGAGGCAGACACTGACGGGGAAGAGGTGTGAGGGCCACAGAAATACACAGGCAGTCTGTAACACTTTAAAGGTCATTTTTAAGGGGGACATCTTAATTATCCAGGGTTTCTTAAGGTGGAATTTTTTAAGAATACCTCATTCACAATATACTGCCTGTCTTTTCGACATTTTAAGCTTTATTTAAAGTGGTCATTTTTAAAGGTGGACGTGTCAATACAACTGTGGGTTTCTTAAGGTGGAATTTTTATTAAGGTGGTATTTAAAATGTATTGGCCATCTTTTTTGCTTTTAAGATTCTTTTGGCCTGTGATGTGGACATTTCAATACAATTCTGGGTTTCTTAAGGTGGAATTGTTTTTAAAGGTGGAATTCAAAATGTATCGTTTTCTATTCACGCCCTACTGAGCTCCATAGAGTCCAATGTAAACTGCTGTGGGAGAGTGCTCTCTTAACATCCCACTACCAACAGCTTAGCAGTAAACTCCTTCACCATAAGCGTCGCCTAGTGACCCACGCGGGTTTACCATATCGAGGACCTCGCTTTAAGCGGGAAAGACGCGGATCGGGGGACGGGGGTTTAGGCGGCGCAACATCTCGCGTTTCCTCCTGGAAATGCAGACCTCTAGTGTTACGTTTGCTGCCCTTCATTCTGAGGATCGTTCGTTCTTGTCCGGTTAACTCCGCCCACAGTTTTCGAGATATCGACTCCGTTCAAAGTTTCATTCGTAGAGCTTCCCTGTGGGATGCGGGCTTGTATACAGCTTTTGGAAAATTTGCATAGTTTTCGCACAGTAAGCATTTGAAGTTTCATCTTTTCTCCCATAGGAATGAATGGAAAAATGTCCATAAACTTTTGTCAAACTTTCAAACTGCTGTCACACGCTCAGTTTTCGAGCTAGAGACACCAGAACTCAAACGGGCAGACCCGAGAGTCCAAGGTCCCACCACGTGAAATTATGGGCCGATAGCCCACCCGCTTCATGACCTTTGACCCCGTTTTCCATTCACGGCCTACACATCTCCATAGAGTCCAATGTAAACTGCTGTGGGAGAGTGCTCTCTTAACATCCCACTACCGACAGCTTAGCAGTAAACTCCTTCACCATAAGCGTCGCCTAGTGACCCACGCGGGTTTACCGTACCGAGGACCTCGCTTTAAGCGGGAAAGACGCGGATCGGGGGGCGGGGGTTTAGGCGGCGCAACATCTCGCGTTTCCTCCTGGAAATGCAGACCTCTAGTGTTACGTTTGCTGCCCTTCATTCTGAGGATCGTTCATTCTTGTCCGGTTAACTCCGCCCACAGTTTTCGAGATATCGACTCCGTTCAAAGTTTCATTCGTAGAGCTTCCCTGTGGGATGCGGGCTTGTATACAGCTTTTGGAAAAGTTACATAGTTTTCGCACAGTAAGCATTTGAAGTTTCGTGTTTTCTCCCATAGGAATGAATGGAAAAATGTCCATAAACTTTTGTCAAACTTTCAAACTGCTGTCACACGCTCAGTTTTCGAGCTAGAGACACCAGAACTGAAACCGTCAGACCCGAGAGTCCACGGTCCCACCACGTGAAATTATAGGCCGATACCCCGCCCGCTTCATGACCTTTGACCCCATTTTCCATTCACGGCCTACACAGCTCCATAGAGTCCAATGTAAACTGCTGTGGGAGAGTGCTCTCTTAACATCCCACTACCAACAGCTTAGCAGTAAACTCCTTCACCATAGGCGTCGCCTAGTGACCCACGCGGGTTTACCGTATCGAGGACCTCGCTTTAAGCGGGAAAGACGCGGATCGGGGGGCAGGGGTTTAGGCGGCGCAACATCTCGCGTTTCCTCCTGGAAATGCAGACCTCTAGTGTTACGTTTGCTGCCCTTCATTCTGAGGATCGTTCATTCTTGTCCGGTTAACTCCGCCCACAGTTTTCGAGATATCGACTCCGTTCAAAGTTTGTTTCGTAGAGCTTCCCTGTGGGATGCGGGCTTGTATACAGCTTTTGGAAAAGTTACATAGTTTTCGCACAGTAAGCATTTGAAGTTTCATCTTAACTCCCATAGGAATGAATGGAAAAATGTCCATAAACTTTTGTCAAACTTTCAAACTGCTGTCACACGGTCAGTTTTCGAGCTAGAGACACCAGAACTCAAACGGGCAGACCCGAGAGTCCACGGTCCCACCACGTGAAATTATAGGCCGATACCCCGCCCGCTTCATGACCTTTGACCCCGTTTTCCATTCACGGCCTACAGAGCTCCATAGAGTCCAATGTAAACTGCTGTGGGAGAGTGCTCTCTTAACATCCCACTACCGACAGCTTAGCAGTAAACTCCTTCACCATAAGCGTCGCCTAGTGACCCACGCGGGTTTACCGTATCGAGGACCTCGCTTTAAGCGGGAAAGACGCGGATCGGGGGACGGGGGTTTCGGCGGCGCAACATCTCGCGTTTCCTCCTGGAAATGCAGACCTCTAGTGTTACGTTTGCTGCCCTTCATTCTGAGGATCGTTCATTCTTGTCCGGTTAACTCCGCCCACAGTTTTCGAGATATCGACTCCGTTCAAAGTTTCATTCGTAGAGCTTCCCTGTGGGATGCGGGCTTGTATACAGCTTTTGGAAAAGTTACATAGTTTTCGCACAGTAAGCATTTGAAGTTTCATCTTTACTCCCTTAGGAATGAATGGAAAAATGTCCATAAACTTTTGTCAAACTTTCAAACTGCTGTCACACGGTCAGTTTTCGAGCTAGAGACACCAGAACTCAAACGGGCAGACCCGAGGGTCCACGGTCCCACCACGTGAAACTATAGGCCGATAGCCCACCCGCTTCATGACCTTTGACCCCGTTTTCCATTCACGGCCTACACAGCTCCATAGAGTCCAATGTAAACTGCTGTGGGACAGTGCTCTCTTAACATCCCACTACCGACAGCTTAGCAGTAAACTCCTTCACCATAAGCGTCGCCTAGTGACCCACGCGGGTTTACCGTATCGAGGACCTCGCTTTAAGCGGGAAAGACGTGGATCGGGGGGCAGGGTTTTAGGCGGCGCAACATCTCGCGTTTCCTCCTGGAAATGCAGACCTCTAGTGTTACGTTTGCTGCCCTTCATTCTGAGGATCGTTCGTTCTTGTCCGGTTAACTCCGCCCACAGTTTTCGAGATATCGACTCCGTTCAAAGTTTCATTCGTAGAGCTTCCCTGTGGGATGCGGGCTTGTATACAGCTTTTGGAAAAGTTGCATAGTTTTAGCACAGTAAGCATTTGAAGTTTCATCTTTTGTCCCATAGGAATGAATGGAAATATGTCCATAAACTTTTGTCAAACTTTCAAACTGCTGTCACACGCTCAGTTTTCGAGCTAGAGACACCAGAATTCAAACGGGCAGACCCGAGAGTCCAAGGTCCCACCACGTGAAATTATAGGCCGATACCCCGCCCACTTCATGACCTTTGACCCCGTTTTCCATTCACGGCCTACAGAGCTCCATAGAGTCCAATGTAAACTGCTGTGGGACAGTGCTCTCTTAACATCCCACTACCAACAGCTTAGCAGTAAACTCCTTCACCATAAGCGTCGCCTAGTGACCCACGCGGGTTTACCGTGTCGAGGACCTCGCTTTAAGCGGGAAAGACGCGGATCGGGGGGCAGGGGTTTAGGCGGCGCAACATCTCGCGTTTCCTCCTGGAAATGCAGACCTCTAGTGTTACGTTTGCTGCCCTTCATTCTGAGGATCGTTCATTCTTGTCCGGTTAACTCCGCCCACAGTTTTCGAGATATCGACTCCGTTCAAAGTTTGTTTCGTAGAGCTGCCCTGTGGGATGCGGGCTTGTATACAGCTTTTGGAAAAGTTGCATAGTTTTTGCACAGTAAGCCTTTGAAGTTTCATCTTTTCTCCTATAGGAATGAATGGAAAAATGTCCATAAACTTTTGTCAAACTTTCAAACTGCTTTCACACGCTCAGTTTTCGAGCTACAGACACCAGAATTCAAACGGGCAGACCCGAGAGTCCACGGTCCCGCCACGTGAAATTATGGGCCGATAGCGCACCCGCTTCATGACCTTTGACCCCGTTTTCCATTCACGGCCTACAGAGCGCCATAGAGTCCAATGTAAACTGCTGTGGGAGAGTGCTCTCTTAACATCCCACTACCGACAGCTTAGCAGTAAACTCCTTCACCATAGGCGTCGCCTAGTGACCCACGCGGGTTTACCGTATCGAGGACCTCGCTTTAAGCGAGAAAGACGCGGATCGGGGGGCGGGGGTTTAGGCGGCGCAACATCTCGCGTTTCCTCCTGGAAATGCAGACCTCTAGTGTTACGTTTGCTGCCCTTCATTCTGAGGATCGTTCATTCTTGTCCGGTTAACTCCGCCCACAGTTTTCGAGATATCGACTCCGTTCAAAGTTTGTTTCGTAGAGCTTCCCTGTGGGATGCGGGCTTGTATACAGCTTTTGGAAAAGTTGCATAGTTTTCGCACAGGAAGCATTTGAAGTTTCATCTTTACTCCCATAGGAATGAATGGAAAAATGTCCATAAACTTTTGTCAAACTTTCAAACTGCTGTCACACGGTCAGTTTTCGAGCTACAGACACCAGAATTCAAACGGGCACACCCGACAGTCCACGGTCCCACCACGTAAAATTATGGGCCGATAGGCCACCCGCTTCATGACCTTTGACCCCGTTTTCCATTCACGGCCTACAGAGCTCCATAGAGTCCAATGTAAACTGCTGTGGGAGAGTGCTCTCTTAACATCCCACTACCGACAGCTTAGCAGTAAACTCCTTCACCATAAGCGTCGCCTAGTGACCCACGCGGGTTTACCGTATCGAGGACCTCGCTTTAAGCGGGAAAGACGCGGATCGGGGGGCAGGGGTTTAGGCGGCGCAACATCTCGCGTTTCCTCCTGGAAATGCAGACCTCTAGTGTTACGTTTGCTGCCCTTCATTCTGAGGATCGTTCATTCTTGTCCGGTTAACTCCGCCAACAGTTTTCGAGATATCGACTCCGTTCAAAGTTTGTTTCGTAGAGCTTCCCTGTGGGATGCGGGCTTGTATACAGCTTTTGGAAAAGTTACATAGTTTTTGCACAGTAAGCATTTGAAGTTTCATCTTTACTCTCATAGGAATGAATGGAAAAATGTCCATAAACTTTTGTCAAACTTTCAAACTGCTGTCACACGGTCAGTTTTCGAGCTAGACACACCAGAATTCAAACGGGCAGACCCGAGGGTCCACGGTCCCACCACGTGAAACTATAGGCCGATAGCCCACCCGCTTCATGACCTTTGACCCCGTTTTCCATTCACGGCCTACTGAGCTCCACAGAGTCCAATGTAAACTGCTGTGGGAGAGTGCTCTCTTAACATCCCACTACCGACAGCTTAGCAGTAAACTCCTTCACCATAAGCGTCGCCTAGTGACCCACGCGGGTTTACCGTATCGAGGACCTCGCTTTAAGCGGGAAAGACGCGGATCGGGGGACGGGGGTTTAGGCGGCGCAACATCTCGCGTTTCCTCCTGGAAATGCAGACCTCTAGTGTTACGTTTGCTGCCCTTCATTCTGAGGATCGTTCATTCTTGTCCGGTTAACTCCGCCCACAGTTTTCGAGATATCGACTCTGTTCAAAGTTTGTTTCGTAGAGCTTTCCTGTGGGATGCGGGCTTGTATACAGCTTTTGGAAAAGTTACATAGTTTTAGCACAGTAAGCATTTGAAGTTTCAACTTTTCTCCCATAGGAATGAATGGAAAAATGTCCATAAACTTTTGTCAAACTTTCAAAGTGCTGTCACACGGTCAGTTTTTGAGCTACAGACACCAGAATTCAAACGGGCAGACCCGAGGGTCCACGGTCCCACCACGTGAAACTATAGGCCGATAGCCCACCCGCTTCATGACCTTTGACCCCGTTTTCCATTCACGGCCTACTGAGCTCCACAGAGTCCAATGTAAACTGCTGTGGGAGAGTGCTCTCTTAACATCCCACTACCGACAGCTTAGCAGTAAACTCCTTCACCATAAGCGTCGCCTAGTGACCCACGCGGGTTTACCGTATCGAGGACCTCGCTTTAAGCGGGAAAGACGCGAATCGGGGGACGGGGGTTTAGGCGGCGCAACATCTCGCGTTTCCTCCTGGAAATGCAGACCTCTAGTGTTACGTTTGCTGCCCTTCATTCTGAGGATCGTTCATTCTTGTCCGGTTAACTCCGCCCACAGTTTTCGAGATATAGACTCCATTCAAAGTTTGTCTCGTAGAGCTGCCCTGTGGGATGCGGGCTTGTATACAGCTTTTGGAAAAGTTACATAGTTTTCGCACAGTAAGCATTTAAAGTTTCATCTTTTCTCCCATAGGAATGAATGGAAAAATGTCCATAAACCTTTGTCAAACTTTAAAACTGCTGTCACACGGTCAGTTTTCGAGCTAGAGACACCAGAATTCAAACGGGCAGACCCGAGAGTCCACGGTCCCACCACGTGAATTTATGGGCCGATAGCCCACCCGCTTCATGACCTTTGACCCCGTTTTCCTTTCACGGCCTACAGAGCTCCATAGAGTCCAATGTAAACTGCTGTGGGAGAGTGCTCCCTTAACATCCCACTACCGACAGCTTAGCAGTAAACTCCTTCACCATAAGCGTCGCCTAGTGACCCACGCGGGTTTACCGTATCGAGGACCTCGCTTTAAGCGGGAAAGACGCGGATCGGGGGGCGGGGCTTTAGGCGGCGCAACATCTCGCGTTTCCTCCTGGAAATGCAGACCTCTAGTTATGTTGCGCCTGCTGCTTTAAGCAGCGGCGCAATATATTGTTATCCGTAAGTCATATTATTATTATTTTTATTATTATTTTTATTATTCCGCGTTTCCTTGTCCGCTTAACTAGTCCCGCAGCTTTCGAGCTATCGACTCCGTTCCACCTGGAAATCGTGCGTCCTATAGCGACGATGTGGGCTTGTATACAGCTTTCCGATACCCGCACTCGTTCGTCCGCTACACTCGTTTTTCGCTCTGTTTTTCCCCAGTCATTTCTATGGAATTAATTTTCAAAGTGCTCTAACTCGGTCATTTTTCAAGCTACGGACACGGGATTTCAGACGGTCGGACCCGGGCGTACCGGCTCCCATCACTTCCGTTTTCGGAATTTTTGCACTCATCCTTCCCTTTCTTTTCCTCCTTCAAAATCCCTCCATTCATTTCAATGGGAGGCTCTTAGAGTGGGGGTGATGTCATCCACTGTAGTTTCAGTGGCAAAAAGCCGTTTTTTCACTTTTCAGCCGAACAAATCGCCATAACTTCCTCATAGTTTCACCTAGAAACTTCATTTAAATTTTAAATGGTAGAGAAACTTGTCCTTTCTGAGACCTCTAAATTTGAACATTATTGAAAATACGGTTTTTGAGTTATGAATTTTTGTTCGGCACTAGGGAGGGTTTCGGCTCCCATAGGGTTCAATGTATTTTTGGAGCAGCTCAGAGTGCGGTTTCTAAAATTTTCTCCTGTTTTTAACTCGTCATAACATGCTCAATTCTCACTTAATCTGCAAATTTTTTATACCATATCGATCCCCAGACTCTCCTTGTCGCAACGGTATATACGGTTAAGTGATGTGAGGAAAACTTTCCGAGCTATAAGCATTTGTTCGGAGGGTGGGTACGCTCCCATAGGAACCCATTGAAATTATTTTTTTTCTTTTTCAATTTTCTGCCGAACATTTCACCATAACTTCCTTATACTTTCACCTACAGACTTCATTTAAATTTTAAATGGTAGAGAAATTTCCCCTTTCTCAAACTTGTAAGTTTCAGACCGTTTGAGAATACCGTTCTTGAGTTATGAATTTTTGTTTGACACTTGGGAGGGTTTTCCTCCCATAGAGCTCAATGTATTTTAAGAGCGGGTCTGCACGCAGATTTTCAAAACTTTGCCTGTTTTTAACTCGTAATTACACCATCAAATCTCGCTCAAAGTGCAAAAATTTTTACACCATCTCGAGCACAAGACTCTCCTTGTCGCTACGGTATGCTTCGTTCAATTTTGGTTGGGAAAAGTTTTCGAGCTACGGGTGATTTTTTGGAGGGTGCTCCCCGGTCGAAATTCATTGAATCATGAGTCTGTCAGTTGTATTCTGTGAGCATGCGTGTGAGAGAGACAGAGGGGGGAGGGGGAGGGGCAGAGGCAGAGACTGAGGGGAAGAGCTGTAAGGGCCACAGAAATACACAGGCAGTCTGTAACACTTTAAAGGTCATTTTTAAGGGGGACGTCTTAATTATCCAGGGTTTCTTAAGGTGGAATTTTTAAAGAATACCTCATTCACAATATACTGGCTGTCTTTTCGACATTTTAAGCTTTATTTAAAGTGGTCATTTTTAAAGGTGGACGTGTCAATACAACTGTGGGTTTCTTAAGGTGGAATTTTTATTAAGGTGGTATTTAAAATGTATTGTCCATCTTTTTTTGCTTTTGGCCTGTGATGTGGACATTTCAATACAATTCTGGGTTTCTTAAGGTGGAATTGTTTTTAAAGGTGGAATTCAAAATGTATCGTTTTCCATTCACGGCCTACAGAGCTCCATAGAGTCCAATGTAAACTGCTGTGGGAGAGTGCTCTCTTAACATCCACCTACCAACAGCTTAGCAGTAAACTCCTTCACCATAAGCGTCGCCTAGTGACCCACGCGGGTTTACCGTATCGAGGACCTCGCTTTAAGCGGGAAAGACGCGGATCGGGGGGCAGGGGTTTAGGCGGCGCAACATCTCGCGTTTCCTCCTGGAAATGCAGACCTCTAGTGTTACGTTTGCTGCCCTTCATTCTGAGGATCGTTCATTTTTGTCCGGTTAACTCCGCCCACAGTTTTCGAGATATCGACTCCGTTCAAAGTTTGTTTCGTAGAGCTTCCCTGTGGGATGCGGGCTTGTATACAGCTTTTGGAAAAGTTACATAGTTTTCGCACAGTAAGCATTTGAAGTTTCATCTTAACTCCCATAGGAATGAATGGAAAAATGTCCATAAACTTTTGTCAAACTTTCAAACTGCTGTCACACGGTCAGTTTTCGAGCTAGAGACACCAGAACTCAAACGGGCAGACCCGAGAGTCCACGGTCCCACCACGTGAAATTATAGGCCGATACCCCGCCCGCTTCATGACCTTTGACCCCGTTTTCCATTCACGGCCTACAGAGCTCCATAGAGTCCAATGTAAACTGCTGTGGGAGAGTGCTCTCTTAACATCCCACTACCGACAGCTTAGCAGTAAACTCCTTCACCATAAGTGTCGCCTAGTGACCCACGCAGGTTTACCGTATCGAGGACCTCGCTTTAAGCGGGAAAGACGCGGATCGGGGGACGGGGGTTTCGGCGGCGCAACATCTCGCGTTTCCTCCTGGAAATGCAGACCTCTAGTGTTACGTTTGCTGCCCTTCATTCTGAGGATCGTTCATTCTTGTCCGGTTAACTCCGCCTACAGTTTTCGAGATATCGACTCCGTTCAAAGTTTGTTTCGTAGAGCTGCCCTGTGGGATGCGGGCTTGTATACAGCTTTTGGAAAAGTTACATAGTTTTCGCACAGTAAGCATTTGAACTTTCATCTTTTGTCCCATAGGAATGAATGGAAATATGTCCATAAACTTTTGTCAAACTTTCAAACTGCTGTCACACGCTCAGTTTTCGAGCTAGAGACACCAGAATTCAAACGGGCAGACCCGAGAGTCCAAGGTCCCACCACGTGAAATTATAGGCCGATACCCCACCCGCTTCATGACCTTTGACCCCGTTTTCCATTCACGGCCTACAGAGCTCCATAGAGTCCAATGTAAACTGCTGTGGGAGAGTGCTCTCTTAACATCCCACTACCGACAGCTTAGCAGTAAACTCCTTCACCATAAGCGTCGCCTAGTGACCCACGCGGGTTTACCGTATCGAGGACCTCGCTTTAAGCGGGAAAGACGCGGATCGGGGGGCAGGGGTTTAGGCGGCGCAACATCTCGCGTTTCCTCCTGGAAATGCAGACCTCTAGTGTTACGTTTGCTGCCCTTAATTCTGAGGATCGTTCCTTCTTGTCCGGTTAACTCCGCCCACAGTTTTCGAGATATCGACTCCGTTCAAAGTTTGTTTCGTAGAGCTGCCCTGTGGGATGCGGGCTTGTATACAGCTTTTGGAAAAGTTGCATAGTTTTCGCACAGGAAGCATTTGAATTTCATCTTTACTCCCTTAGGAAAGAATGGAAAAATGTCCATAAACTTTTGCCAAACTTTAAAACTGCTGTCACACGCTCAGTTTTCGAGCTAGAGACACCAGAACTCAAACGGGCAGACCCGAGGGTCCACGGTCCCACCACGTGAAATTATGGGCCGATAGCCCACCCGCTTCATGACCTTTGACCCCGTTTTCCTTTCACGGCCTACAGAGCTCCATAGAGTCCAATGTAAACTGCTGTGGGAGAGTGCTCTCTTAACATCCCACTACCAACAGCTTAGCAGTAAACTCCTTCACCATAAGCGTCGCCTAGTGACCCACGTGGGTTTACCGTATCGAGGACCTCGTTTTAAGCGGGAAAGACGCGGATCGGGGGGCAGGGGTTTAGGCGGCGCAACATCTCGCGTTTCCTCCTGGAAATGCAGACCTCTAGTGTTACGTTTGCTGCCCTTCATTCTGAGGATCGTTTGTTCTTGTCCGGTTAACTCCGCCCACAGTTTTCGAGATATCGACTCCGTTCAAAGTTTCATTCGTAGAGCTTCCCTGTGGGATGCGGGCTTGTATACAGCTTTTGGAAAAGTTGCATAGTTTTCGCACAGTAAGCATTTGAAGTTTCATCTTTTCTCTCATAGGAATGAATGGAAAAATGTCCATAAACTTTTGTCAAACTTTCAAATTGCTGTCACACGGTCATTTTTCGAGCTACAGACACCAGAATTCAAACGGTCAGACCCGAGGGTCCACGGTCCCACCACCTGAAATTATAGGCCGATAGCCCACCCGCTTCATGACCTTTGACCCCGTTTTCCATTCACGACCTACAGAGCTCCATAGAGTCCAATGTAAACTGCTGTGGGAGACTGCTCTCTTAACATCCCACTACCAACAGCTTAGCAGTAAACTCCTTCACCATATGCGTCGCCTAGTGACCCACGAGGGTTTACCGTACCGACGGCCTCTCTTTAAGCGGGAAAGACGCGGATCGGGGGACGGGGGTTTAGGCGGCGCAACATCTCGCGTTTCCTCCTGGAAATGCAGACCTCTAGTGTTACGTTTGCTGCCCTTCATTCTGAGGATCGTTCATTCTTGTCCGGTTAACTCCGCCCACAGTTTTCGAGATATCGACTCCGTTCAAAGTTTCATTCGTAGAGCTTCCCTGTGGGATGCGGGCTTGTATACAGCTTTTGGAAAAGTTGCATAGTTTTCGCACAGTAAGCATTTGAAGTTTCATCTTTTCTCCCATAGGAATGAATGGAAAAATGTCCATAAACTTTTGTCAAACTTTCAAACTGCTGTCACACGGTCAGTTTTCGAGCTAGAGACACCAGAACTCAAACGGGCAGACCCGAGAGTCCAAGGTCCCGCCACGTGAAATTATGGGCCGATAGCCCACCCGCTTCATGACCTTTGACCCCGTTTTCCATTCACGGCCTACACAGCTCCACATAGTCCAATGTAAACTGCTGTGGGACAGTGCTCTCTTAACATCCCACTACCAACAGCTTAGCAGTAAACTCCTTCACCATAAGCGTCGCCTAGTGACCCACGCGGGTTTACCGTGTCGAGGACCTCGCTTTAAGCGGGAAAGACGCGGATCGGGGGGCAGGGGTTTAGGCGGCGCAACATCTCGCGTTTCCTCCTGGAAATGCAGACCTCTAGTGTTACGTTTGCTGCCCTTCATTCTGAGGATCGTTCGTTCTTGTCCGGTTAACTCCGCCCACAGTTTTCGAGATATCGACTCCGTTCAAAGTTTCATTCGTAGAGCTTCCCTGTGGGATGCGGGCTTGTATACAGCTTTTGGAAAAGTTACATAGTTTTTGCACAGTAAGCATTTGAAGTGTCATCTTTTCTCCCATAGGAATGAATGGAAAAATGTCCATAAACTTTTGTCAAACTTTCAAACTGCTGTCACACGGTCAGTTTTCGAGCTACAGACACCAGAACTCAAACGGGCAGACCCGAGACTCCACGGTCCCACCACGTGAAACTATAGGCCGATAGCCCACCCGCTTCATGACCTTTGACCCCGTTTTCCATTCACGGCCTACACAGCTCCATAGAGTACAATGTAAACTGCTGTGGGAGAGTGCTCTCTTAACATCCCACTACCGACAGCTTAGCAGTAAACTCCTTCACCATAAGCGTCGCCTAGTGACCCACGTGGGTTTACCGTATCGAGGACCTCGCTTTAAGCGGGAAAGACGCGGATCGGGGGGCAGGGGTTTAGGCGGCGCAACATCTCGCGTTTCCTCCTGGTGTTACGTTTGCTGCCCTTCATTCTGAGGATCGTTCATTCTTGTCCGGTTAACTCCGCCCACAGTTTTCGAGATATCGACTCCGTTCAAAGTTTGTTTCGTAGAGCTTCCCTGTGGGATGCGGGCTTGTATACAGCTTTTGGAAAAGTTACATAGTTTTCGCACAGTAACCATTTGAAGTTTCATCTTTACTCCCATAGGAATGAATGGAAAAATGTCCATAAACTTTTGTCAAACTTTCAAACTTCTGTCACACGGTCAGTTTTCGAGCTAGACACACCAGAACTCAAACGGGCAGACCCGAGGGTCCACGGTCCCAGCACGTGAAATTATGGGCCGATAGCCCACCCGCTTCATGACCTTTGACCCCGTTTTCCTTTCACGGCCTACAGAGCTCCATAGAGTCCAATGTAAACTGCTGTGGGAGAGTGCTCTCTTAACATCCCACTACCGACAGCTTAGCAGTAAACTCCTTCACCATAAGCGTCGCCTAGTGACCCACGCGGGTTTACCGTATCGAGGACCTCGCTTTAAGCGGGAAAGACGCGGATCGGTGGACGGGGGTTCCGGCGGCGCAACATCTCGCGTTTCCTCCTGGAAATGCAGACCTCTAGTTATGTTGCGCCTGCTGCTTTAAGCAGCGGCGCAATATATTGTTATCCGTAAGTCATATTATTATTATTTTTATTATTATTTTTATTATTCCGCGTTTCCTTGTCCGCTTAACTAGTCCCGCAGCTT
This sequence comes from Hoplias malabaricus, assembly GCF_029633855.1. Taxonomy (NCBI): domain Eukaryota; kingdom Metazoa; phylum Chordata; class Actinopteri; order Characiformes; family Erythrinidae; genus Hoplias; species Hoplias malabaricus. Next base: position 48,502,806 of record NC_089801.1, on the reverse strand, counting down.
TCGAGCTATCGACTCCGTTCCACCTGGAAATCGTGCGTCCTATAGCGACGATGTGGGCTTGTATACAGCTTTCCGATACCCGCACTCGTTCGTCCGCTACACTCGTTTATCGCTCCGTTTTTCCCCAGTCATTTCTATGGAATTAATTTTCAAAGTGCTCTAACTCGGTCATTTTTCAAGCTACGGACACGGGATTTCAGACGGTCGGACCCGGGCGTACCGGCTCCCATCACTTCCGTTTTCGGAATTTTTGCACTCATCCTTCCCTTTCTTTTCCTCCTTCAAAATCCCTCCATTCATTTCAATGGGAGGCTCTTAGAGTGGGGGTGATGTCATCCACTGTAGTTTCAGTGGCAAAAAGCCGTTTTTTCACTTTTCAGCCGAACAATTCACCATAACTTCCTCATACTTTCACCTAGAAACTTCACATAAATTTTAAATGGTAGAGAAACTTGTCCTTTCTAAGACCTCTAAATTTGAACATTATTGAAAATACGGTTTTTGAGTTATGAATTTTTGTTCGGCACTAGGGACGGTTTCGGCTCCCATAGGGTTCAATGTATTTTTGGAGCAGCTCAGAGTGCGGTTTCTAAAATTTTCTCCTGTTTTTAACTCGTCATAACATGCTCAATTCTCACTTAATCTGCAAATTTTTTATACCATATCGATCCCCAGACTCTCCTTGTCGCAACGGTATATACGGTTAAGTGATGTGGGGAAAACTTTCCGAGCTATAAGCATTTGTTCGGAGGGTGGGTACGCTCCCATAGGAACCCATTGAAATTATTTTTTTTCTTTTTCAATTTTCTGCCGAACATTTCACCATAACTTCCTTATACTTTCACCTACAGACTTCATTTAAATTTTAAATGGTAGAGAAATGTCCCCTTTCTCAAACTTGTAAGTTTCAGACCGTTTGATAATACCGTTCTTGAGTTATGAATTGTTGTTTGACACTTGGGAGGGTTTTCCTCCCATAGAGCTCAATGTATTTTAAGAGCGGCTCGGCACGCAGATTTTCAAAACTTTGCCTGTTTTTAACTCGTAATTACACCATCAAATCTCGCTCAAAGTGCAAAAATTTTTACACCATCTCGAGCACCAGACTCTCCTTGTCGCTACGGTATGCTTCGTTCATTTTTGGACCTGGAAAAGTTTTGGAGATATTTGAGGTTTTTTGGAAGGTGCCCCACCGGTCGAAATTCATTGAATCGTGAGTCTGTCAGTTGTATTCTGTGAGCGTGCGTGTGAGAGACAGAGGGGGGAGGGGGAGGGGCAGAGGCAGACACTGACGGGGAGGGCTGTGAGGGCCACAGAAATACACAGGCAGTCTGTAACACTTTAAAGGTCATTTTTAAGGGGGACGTCTTAATTATCCAGGGTTTCTTAAGGTGGAATTTTTTAAGAATACCTCATTCACAATACACTGCCTGTCTTTTCGACATTTTAAGCTTTATTTAAAGTGGTCATTTTTAAAGGTGGACGTGTCAATACAACTGTGGGTTTCTTAAGGTGGAATTTTTATTAAGGTGGTATTTAAAATGTATTGGCCATCTTTTTTTGCTTTTAAGACTCTTTTGGCCTGTGATGTGGACATTTCAATACAATTCTGGGTTTCTTAAGGTGGAATTGTTTTTAAAGGTGGAATTCAAAATGTTCCATTCACGGCATTTGTTCCATTCACGGCCTACAGAGCTCCATAGAGTCCAATGTAAACTGCTGTGGGAGAGTGCTCTCTTAACATCCCAGTACCAACAGCTTAGCAGTAAACTCCTTCACCATAAGCGTCGCCTAGTGACCCACGCGGGTTTACCGTATCGAGGGCCTCGCTTTAAGCGGAAAAGACGCGGATCGGGGGGCGGGGGTTTAGGCGGCGCAACATCTCGCGTTTCCTCCTGGAAATGCAGACCTCTAGTGTTACGTTTGCTGCCCTTCATTCTGAGGATCGTTCATTCTTGTCCAGTTAACTCCGCCCACAGTTTTCGAGATATCGACTCCGTTCAAAGTTTCATTCGTAGAGCTTCCCTGTGGGATGTGGGCTTGTATACAGCTTTTGGAAAAGTTACATAGTTTTCGCACAGTAAGCATTTGAATTTTCGTGTTTTCTCCCATAGGAATGAATGGAAAAGTGTCCATAAACTTTTGTCAAACATTCAAACTGCTGTCACACGGTCAGTTTTCGAGCTAGAGACACCAGAACTCAAACGGGCAGACCCGAGGGTCCACGGTCCCACCACGTGAAATTATAGGCCGATACCCCGCCCGCTTCATGACCTTTGACCCCGTTTTCCATTCACGGCCTACAGAGCTCCATAGAGTCCAATGTAAACTGCTGTGGGAGAGTGCTCTCTTAACATCCCACTACCAACAGCTTAGCAGTAAACTCCTTCACCATAAGCGTCGCCTAGTGACCCACGCGGGTTTACCGTATCGAGGACCTCGCTTTAAGCGGGAAAGACGCGGATCGGGGGGCAGGGGTTTAGGCGGCGCAACATCTCGCGTTTCCTCCTGGAAATGCAGACCTCTAGTGTTACGTTTGCTGCCCTTCATTCTGAGGATCGTTCGTTCTTGTCCGGTTAACTCCGCCCACAGTTTTCGAGATATCGACTCCGTTCAAAGTTTGTTTCGTAGAGCTGCCCTGTGGGATGCGGGCTTGTATACAGCTTTTGGAAAAGTTGCATAGTTTTTGCACAGTAAGCATTTGAAGTTTCATCTTTTCTCCCATAGGAATGAATGGAAAAATGTCCATAAACTTTTGTCAAACTTTCAAACTGCTGTCACACGCTCAGTTTTCGAGCTAGAGACACCAGAATTCAAACGGGCAGACCCGAGAGTCCACGGTCCCGCCACGTGAAATTATGGGCCGATAGCCCACCCGCTTCATGACCTTTGACCCCGTTTTCCATTCACGGCCTACAGAGCTCCATAGAGTCCAATGTAAACTGCTGTGGGAGAGTGCTCTCTTAACATCCCACTACCGACAGCTTAGCAGTAAACTCCTTCAGCATAAGCGTCGCCTAGTGACCCACGCGGGTTTACCGTATCGAGGACCTCGCTTTAAGCGGGAAAGACGCGGATCGGGGGACGGGGGTTTAGGCGGCGCAACATCTCGCGTTTCCTCCTGGAAATGCAGACCTCTAGTGTTACGTTTGCTGCCCTTCATTCTGAGGATCGTTCATTCTTGTCCGGTTAACTCCGCCCACAGTTATCGAGATATCGACTCCGTTCAAAGTTTCATTCGTAGAGCTTCCCTGTGGGATGCGGGCTTGTATACAGCTTTTGGAAAAGTTGCATAGTTTTCGCACAGTAAGCATTTGAAGTTTCGTGTTTTCTCCCATAGGAATGAATGGAAAAATGTCCATAAACTTTTGTCAAACTTTCAAACTGCTGTCACACGGTCAGTTTTCGAGCTAGACACACCAGAATTCAAACGGGCAGACCCGAGAGTCCACGGTCCCGCCACGTGAAATTATGGGCCGATAGCCCACCCGCTTCATGACCTTTGACCCCGTTTTCCATTCACGGCCTACAGAGCTCCATAGAGTCCAATGTAAACTGCTGTGGGAGAGTGCTCTCTTAACATCCCACTACCAACAGCTTAGCAGGTAACTCCTTCACCATAAGCGTCGCCTAGTGACCCACGCGGGTTTACCGTATCGAGGACCTCCCTTTAAGCGGGAAAGACGCGGATCGGGGGACGGGGGTTTAGGCGGCGCAACATCTCGCGTTTCCTCCTGGAAATGCAGACCTCTAGTTATGTTGCGCCTGCTGCTTTAAGCAGCGGCGCAATATATTGTTCTTCTTAAGTCATATTATTATTATTTTTATTCTTATTATTCCGCGTTTCCTTGTCCGCCTAACTAGTCCCGCAGCTTTCGAGCTATCGACTCCGTTCCACCTGGAAATCGTGCGTCCTATAGCGACGATGTGGGCTTGTATACAGCTTTCCGATACCCGCACTCGTTCGTCCGCTACACTCGTTTATCGCTCCGTTTTTCCCCAGTCATTTCTATGGAATTAATTTTCAAAGTGCTCTAACTCGGTCATTTTTCAAGCTACGGACACGGGATTTCAGAAGGTCGGACCCGGGCGTACCGGCTCCCATCACTTCCGTTTTCGGAATTTTTGCACTCATCCTTCCCTTTCTATTCCTCCTTCAAAATCCCTCCATTCATTTGAATGGAGGATGGGTACAGTGCGTGACATCATCGCCACTCTAGATTTCATGGCCAAAACCGTTTTTTCAGTTTTCAGCCAAACAATTCGCCATAACTTCCTCATACTTTCACCTAGAACCTTCATTTAAATTTTAAATGGTAGAGAAACTTGTCCTTTCTAAGACCTCTAAATTTGAACATTATTGAAAATACGGTTTTTGAGTTATGAAGTTTTGTTCGGCACTAGGGAGGGTTTCGGCTCCCATAGGGTTCAATGTATTTTTGGAGCAGCTCAGAGTGCGGTTTCTAAAATTTTCTCCTGTTTTTAACTCGTCATAACATGCTCAATTCTCACTTAATCTGCAAATTTTTTATACCATATCGATCCCCAGACTCTCCTTGTCGCAACGGTATATACGGTTAAGTGATGTGGGGAAAACTTTCCGAGCTATAAGCATTTGTTCGGAGGGTGGGTACGCTCCCATAGGAACCCATTGAAATTATTTTTTTTCTTTTTCAATTTTCTGCCGAACATTTCACCATAACTTCCTTATACTTTCACCTACAGACTTCATTTAAACTTTAAATGGTAGAGAAATTTCCCCTTTCTCACACTTGTAAGTTTCAGACCGTTTGAGAATACCGTTCTTGAGTTATGAATTTTTGTTTGACACTTGGGAGGGTTTTCCTCCCATAGAGCTCAATGTATTTTAAGAGCGGGTCTGCACGCAGATTTTCAAAACTTTGCCTGTTTTTAACTCGTAATTACACCATCAAATCTCGCTCAAAGTGCAAAAATTTTTACACCATGTCGAGCACCAGACTCTCCTTGTCGCTACGGTATGCTTCGTTCAATTTTGGTTGGGAAAAGTTTTCGAGCTACGGGTGATTTTTTGGAGGGTGCTCCCCGGTCGAAATTCATTGAATCGTGAGTTTGTCAGTTGTATTCTGTGAGCGTGCGTGTGAGAGAGACAGAGAGGGGGGAGGGGGAGGGGCAGAGGCAGACACTGACGGGGAGAGCTGTGAGGGCCACAGAAATACACAGGCAGCCTGTAACACTTTAAAGGTCATTTTTAAGGGGGACGTCTTAATTATCCAGGGTTCCTTAAGGTGGAATTTTTAAAAAAGACCTCATTCACAATATACTGGCTGTCTTTTCAACATTTTAAGACGCGGATCGGGGGACGGGGGTTTAGGCGGCGCAACATCTCGCGTTTCCTCCTGGAAATGCAGACCTCTAGTGTTACGTTTGCTGCCCTTCATTCTGAGGATCGTTCGTTCTTGTCCGGTTAACTCCGCCCACAGTTTTCGAGATATCGACTCCGTTCAAAGTTTCATTCGTATAGCTTTCCTGTGGGATGCGGGCTTGTATACAGCTTTTGGAAAAGTTGCATAGTTTTCGCACAGTAACCATTTGAAGTTTCATCTTTTCTCCCATAGGAATGAATGGAAAAATGTCCATAAACTTTTGTCAAACTTTCAAACTGCTGTCACACGCTCAGTTTTCGAGCTAGAGACACCAGAACTCAAACGGGCAGACCCGAGAGTCCAAGGTCCCACCACGTGAAATTATGGGCCGATAGCCCACCCGCTTCATGACCTTTGACCCCGTTTTCCATTCACGGCCTACACAGCTCCACATAGTCCAATGTAAACTGCTGTGGGACAGTGCTCTCTTAACATCCCACTACCAACAGCTTAGCAGTAAACTCCTTCACCATAAGCGTCGCCTAGTGACCTACGCGGGTTTACCGTGTCGAGGACCTCGCTTTAAGCGGGAAAGACGCGGATCGGGGGGCAGGGGTTTAGGCGGCGCAACATCTCGCGTTTCCTCCTGGAAATGCAGACCTCTAGTGTTACGTTTGCTGCCCTTCATTCTGAGGATCGTTCCTTCTTGTCCGGTTAACTCCGCCCACAGTTTTCGAGATATCGACTCCGTTCAAAGTTTCATTCGTAGAGCTTCCCTGTGGGATGCGGGCTTGTATACAGCTTTTGGAAAAGTTACATAGTTTTCGCACAGGAAGCATTTGAAGTTTCATCTTTACTCCCATAGGAATGAATGGAAAAATGTCCATAAACTTTTGTCAAACTTTAAAACTGCTGTTACACGGTCAGTTTTCTAGCTAGAGACACCAGAACTTAAACGGGCAGACCCGAGGGTCCACGGTCCCAGCACGTGAAACTATGGGCCGATAGCCCACCCGCTTCATGACCTTTGACCCCGTTTTCCTTTCACGGCCTACAGAGCTCCATAGAGTCCAATGTAAACTGCTGTGGGAGACTGCTCTCTTAACATCCCGCTACCGACAGCTTAGCAGTAAACTCCTTCACCATAAGCGTCGCCTAGTGACCCACGCGGGTTTACCGTATCGAGGACCTCGCTTTAAGCGGGAAAGACGCGGATCGGGGGGCAGGGGTTTAGGCGGCGCAACATCTCGCGTTTCCTCCTGGAAATGCAGACCTCTAGTGTTACGTTTGCTGCCCTTCATTCTGAGGATCGTTCATTCTTGTCCGGTTAACTCCGCCCACAGTTTTCGAGATATCGACTCCGTTCAAAGTTTGTTTCGTAGAGCTGCCCTGTGTGATGCGGGCTTGTATACAGCTTTTGGAAAAGTTACATAGTTTTCGCACAGTAAGCATTTGAAGTTTCATCTTAACTCCCATAGGAATGAATGGAAAAATGTCCATAAACTTTTGTCAAACTTTCAAACTGCTGTCACACGGTCAGTTTTCGAGCTAGAGACACCAGAACTCAAACGGTCAGACCCGAGAGTCCACGGTCCCACCACGTAAAATTATGGGCCGATAGGCCACCCGCTTCATGACCTTTGACCCCGTTTTCCATTCACGGCCTACACAGCTCCATAGAGTCCAATGTAAACTGCTGTGGGACAGTGCTCTATTAACATCCCACTACCGACAGCTTAGCAGTAAACTCTTTCACCATAAGCATCGCCTAGTGACCCACGCGGGTTTACCGTATCGAGGACCTCGCTTTAAGCGGGAAAGACGCGGATCGGGGGGCGGGGGTTTCGGCGGCGCAACATCTCGCGTTTCCTCCTGGAAATGCAGACCTCTAGTGTTACGTTTGCTGCCCTTCATTCTGAGGATCGTTCATTCTTGTCCGGTTAACTCCGCCCACAGTTTTCGAGATATCGACTCCGTTCAAAGTTTCATTCGTAGAGCTTCCCTGTGGGATGCGGGCTTGTATACAGCTTTTGGAAAAGTTACATAGTTTTCGCACAGTAAGCATTTGAAGTTTCATCCTTACTCCCATAGGAATGAATGGAAAAATGTCCATAAACTTTTGTCAAACTTTCAAACTGCTGTCACACGGTCAGTTTTCGAGCTAGAGACACCAGAACTCAAACGGGCAGACCCGAGAGTCCACGGTCCCACCACGTGAAACTATAGGCCGATAGCCCACCCGCTTCATGACCTTTGACCCCGTTTTCCATTCACGGCCTACAGAGCTCCATAGAGTCCAATGTAAACTGCTGTGGGAGACTGCTCTCTTAACATCCCACTACCGACAGCTTAGCAGTAAACTCCTTCACCATAAGCGTCGCCTAGTGACCCACGCGGGTTTACCGTACCGAGGACCTCGCTTTAAGCGGTAAAGACGCGGATCGGGGGACGGGGGTTTAGGCGGCGCAACATCTCGCGTTTCCTCCTGGAAATGCAGACCTCTAGTTATGTTGCGCCTGCTGCTTTAAGCAGCGGCGCAATATATTGTTCTTCTTAAGTCATATTATTATTATTTTTATTCTTATTATTCCGCGTTTCCTTGTCCGCCTAACTAGTCCCGCAGCTTTCGAGCTATCGACTCCGTTCCACCTGGAAATCGTGCGTCCTATAGCGACGATGTGGGCTTGTATACAGCTTTCCGATACCCGCACTCGTTCGTCCGCTACACTCGTTTATCGCTCCGTTTTTCCCCAGTCATTTCTATGGAATTAATTTTCAAAGTGCTCTAACTCGGTCATTTTTCAAGCTACGGACACGGGATTTCAGACGGTCGGACCCGGGCGTACCGGCTCCCATCACTTCCGTTTTCGGAATTTTTGCACTCATCCTTCCCTTTCTATCACTCCTTCAAAATCCCTCCATTCATTTCAATGGGAGGCTCTTAGAGTGGGTGACATCATACACTGTAGATTCCTTCTCAGAAAACGGGTTTTTCACTTTTCAGCCGAACAAATTGCCATAACTTCCTCATACTTTCACCTAGAAACTTCATTTAAATTTTAAATGGTAGAGAAACTTGTCCTTTCTAAGACCTCTAAATTTGAACATTATTGAAAATACGGTTTTTGAGTTATGAATTTTTGTTCGGCACTAGGGAGGGTTTCGGCTCGCATAGGGTTCAATGTATTTTTGGAGCAGCTCAGAGTGCGGTTTCTAAAATTTTCTCCTGTTTTTAACTCGTCATAACATGCTCAATTCTCACTTAATCTGCAATTTTTTTATACCATATCGATCCCCAGACTCTCCTTGTCGCAACGGTATATACGGTTAAGTGATGTGAGGAAAACTTTTCGAGCTATAAGCATTTGTTCGGAGGGTGGGTACGCTCCCATAGGAACCCATTGAAATTATTTTTTTTCTTTTTCAATTTTCTGCCGAACATTTCACCATAACTTCCTTATACTTTCACCTACAGACTTCATTTACACTTTAAATGGTAGAGAAATTTCCCCTTTCTCACACTTGTAAGTTTCAGACCGTTTGAGAATACCGTTCTTGAGTTATGAATTTTTGTTCCACACTTGGGAGGGTTTTCCTCCCATAGAGCTCAATGTATTTTAAGAGCGGCTCGGCACGCAGATTTTCAAAACTTTGCCTGTTTTTAACTCGTAATTACACCATCAAATCTCGCTCAAAGTGCAAAAATTTTTACACCATCTCGAGCACCAGACTCTCCTTGTCGCTACGGTATGCTTCGTTCAATTTTGGTTGGGAAAAGTTTTCGAGCTACGGGTGATTTTTTGGAGGGTGCTCCCCGGTCGAAATTCATTGAATCATGAGTCTGTCAGTTGTATTCTGTGAGCGTGCGTGTGAGAGAGACAGAGGGGGGAGGGGGAGGGGCAGAGGCAGAGACTGAGGGGAAGAGCTGTGAGGGCCACAGAAATACACAGGCAGTCTGTAACACTTTAAAGGTCATTTTTAAGGGGGACATCTTAATTATCCAGGGTTTCTTAAGGTGGAATTTTTTAAGAATACCTCATTCACAATATACTGCCTGTCTTTTCGACATTTTAAGCTTTATTTAAAGTGGTCATTTTTAAAGGTGGACGTGTCAATACAACTGTGGGTTTCTTAAGGTGGAATTTTTATTAAGGTGGTATTTAAAATGTATTGGCCATCTTTTTTTGCTTTTAAGACTCTTTTGGCCTGTGATGTGGACATTTCAATACAATTCTGGGTTTCTTAAGGTGGAATTGTTTTTAAAGGTGGAATTCAAAATGTATCGTTTTCCATTCACGGCCTACACAGCTCCATAGAGTCCAATGTAAACTGCTGTGGGAGAGTGCTCTCTTAACATCCCACTACCGACAGCTTAGCAGTAAACTCCTTCACCATAAGCGTCGCCTAGTGACCCACGCGGGTTTACCGTATCGAGGACCTTGCTTTAAGCGGGAAAGACGCGGATCGGGGGGCAGGGGTTTAGGCGGCGCAACATCTCGCGTTTCCTCCTGGAAATGCAGACCTCTAGTGTTACGTTTGCTGCCCTTCATTCTGAGGATCGTTCGTTCTTGTCCGGTTAACTCCGCCCACAGTTTTCGAGATATCGACTCCGTTCAAAGTTTGTTTCGTAGAGCTGCCCTGTGGGATGCGGGCTTGTATACAGCTTTTGGAAAAGTTACATAGTTTTCGCACAGTAAGCATTTGAACTTTCATCTTTACTCCCATAGGAATGAATGGAAAAATGTCCATAAACTTTTGTCAAACTTTCAAACTGCTGTCACACGGTCAGTTTTCGAGCTAGAGACACCAGAACTCAAACGGTCAGACCCGAGAGTCCACGGTCCCCCCACGTGAAATTATAGGCCGATACCCCGCCCGCTTCATGACCTTTGACCCCGTTTTCCATTCACGGCCTACTGAGCTCCATAGAGTCCAATGTAAACTGCTGTGGGAGAGTGCTCTCTTAACATCCCACTACCAACGGCTTAGCAGTAAACTCCTTCACCATAAGCGTCGCCTAGTGACCCACGCGGGTTTACCGTACCGAGGACCTCGCTTTAAGCGGGAAAGACGCGGATCGGGGGGCGGGGGTTTAGGCGGCGCAACATCTCGCGTTTCCTCCTGGAAATGCAGACCTCTAGTGTTACGTTTGCTGCCCTTCATTCTGAGGATCGTTCGTTCTTGTCCGGTTAACTCCGCCCACAGTTTTCGAGATATCGACTCCGTTCAAAGTTTGTCTCGTAGAGCTTCCCTGTGGGATGCGGGCTTGTATACAGCTTTTGGAAAAGTTGCATAGTTTTCGCACAGTAAGCATTTGAAGTTTCGTGTTTTCTCCCATAGGAATGAATGGAAAAATGTCCATAAACTTTTGTCAAACTTTCAAACTGCTGTCACACGCTCAGTTTTCGAGCTAGAGACACCAGAATTCAAACGGGCAGACCCGAGAGTCCACGGTCCCGCCACATGAAATTATGGGCCGATAGCCCACCCGCTTCATGACCTTTGACCCCGTTTTCCATTCACGGCCTACAGAGCTCCACAGAGTCCAATGTAAACTGCTGTGGGAGAGTGCTCTCTTAACATCCCACTACCAACAGCTTAGCAGTAAACTCCTTCACCATAAGCGTCGCCTAGTGACCCACGTGGGTTTACCGTATCGAGGACCTCGCTTTAAGCGGGAAAGACGCGGATCGGGGGGCAGGGGTTTAGGCGGCGCAACATCTCGCGTTTCCTCCTGGAAATGCAGACCTCTAGTGTTACGTTTGCTGCCCTTCATTCTGAGGATCGTTCATTCTTGTCCGGTTAACTCCGCCCACAGTTTTTGAGATATCGACTCCGTTCAAAGTTTGTTTCGTAGAGCTTCCCTGTGGGATGCGGGCTTGTATACAGCTTTTGGAAAAGTTGCATAGTTTTCGCACAGTAAGCATTTGAAGTTTCATCTTTTCTCCCATAGGAATGAATGGAAAAATGTCCATAAACTTTTGTCAAACTTTCAAACTGCTGTCACACGCTCAGTTTTCGAGCTAGAGACACCAGAACTCAAACGGGCAGACCCGAGAGTCCAAGGTCCCACCACGTAAAATTATGGGCCGATAGGCCACCCGCTTCATGACCTTTGACCCCGTTTTCCATTCACGGCCTACACAGCTCCACATAGTCCAATGTAAACTGCTGTGGGACAGTGCTCTCTTAACATCCCACTACCAACAGCTTAGCAGTAAACTCCTTCACCATAAGCGTCGCCTAGTGACCCACGCGGGTTTACCGTGTCGAGGACCTCGCTTTAAGCGGGAAAGACGCGGATCGGGGGGCAGGGGTTTAGGCGGCGCAACATCTCGCGTTTCCTCCTGGAAATGCAGACCTCTAGTTATGTTGCGCCTGCTGCTTTAAGCAGCGGCGCAATATATTGTTCTTCTTAAGTCATATTATTATTATTTTTATTCTTATTATTCCGCGTTTCCTTGTCCGCCTAACTAGTCCCGCAGCTTTCGAGCTATCGACTCCGTTCCACCTGGAAATCGTGCGTCCTATAGCGACGATGTGGGCTTGTATACAGCTTTCCGATACCCGCACTCGTTCGTCCGCTACACTCGTTTATCGCTCCGTTTTTCCCCAGTCATTTCTATGGAATTAATTTTCAAAGTGCTCTAACTCGGTCATTTTTCAAGCTACGGACACGGGATTTCAGACGGTCGGACCCGGGCGTACCGGCTCCCATCACTTCCGTTTTCAGATTTTTTGCACTCATCCTTCCCTTTCTATTCCTCCTTCAAAATCCCTCCATTCATTTCAATGGGAGGCTCTTACAGTGGGTGACGTCATACACTGTAGATTCCTTCTCAGAAAACGGGTTTTTCACTTTTCAGCCAAACAAATCACCATAACTTCCTCATACTTTCACCTAGAAACTTCATTTAAATTTTAAATGGTAGAGAAACTTGTCCTTTCTAAGACCTCTAAATTTGAACATTATTGAAAATACGGTTTTTGAGTTATGAATTTTTGTTCGGCACTAGGGAGGGTTTCGGCTCCCATAGGGTTCAATGTATTTTTGGAGCAGCTCAGAGTGCGGTTTCTAAAATTTTCTCCTGTTTTTAACTCGTCATAACATGCTCAATTCTCACTTAATCTGCAAATTTTTTATACCATATCGATCCCCAGACTCTCCTTGTCGCAACGGTATATACGGTTAAGTGATGTGGGGAAAACTTTCCGAGCTATAAGCATTTGTTCGGAGGGTGGGTACGCTCCCATAGGAACCCATTGAAATTATTTTTTTTCTTTTTCAATTTTCTGCCGAACATTTCACCATAACTTCCTTATACTTTCACCTACAGACTTCATTTAAACTTTAAATGGTAGAGAAATTTCCCCTTTCTCACACTTGTAAGTTTCAGACCGTTTGAGAATACCGTTCTTGAGTTATGAATTTTTGTTTGACACTTGGGAGGGTTTTCCTCCCATAGAGCTCAATGTATTTTAAGAGCGGCTCGGCACGCAGATTTTCAAAACTTTGCCTGTTTTTAACTCGTAATTACACCATCAAATCTCGCTCAAAGTGCAAAAATTTTTACACCATCTCGAGCACCAGACTCTCCTTGTCGCTACGGTATGCTTCGTTCATTTTTGGACCTGGAAAAGTTTTTGAGATATTTGAGGTTTTTTGGAAGGTGCGCAACCGGTCGAAATTCATTGAATCCTGAGTCTGTCAGTTGTATTCTGTGAGCGTGCGTGTGAGAGAGAGAGAGGGGGGAGGGGGAGGGGCAGAGGCAGAGACTGACGGGGAAGAGGTGTGAGGGCCACAGAAATACACAGGCAGTCTGTAACACTTTAAAGGTCATTTTTAAGGGGGACATCTTAATTATCCAGGGTTTCTTAAGGTGGAATTTTTTAAGAATACCTCATTCACAATATACTGCCTGTCTTTTCGACATTTTAAGCTTTATTTAAAGTGGTCATTTTTAAAGGTGGACGTGTCAATACAACTGTGGGTTTCTTAAGGTGGAATTTTTATTAAGGTGGTATTTAAAATGTATTGGCCATCTTTTTTGCTTTTAAGATTCTTTTGGCCTGTGATGTGGACATTTCAATACAATTCTGGGTTTCTTAAGGTGGAATTGTTTTTAAAGGTGGAATTCAAAATGTATCGTTTTCTATTCACGGCCTACTGAGCTCCATAGAGTCCAATGTAAACTGCTGTGGGAGAGTGCTCTCTTAACATCCCACTACCAACAGCTTAGCAGTAAACTCCTTCACCATAAGCGTCGCCTAGTGACCCACGCGGGTTTACCGTGTCGAGGACCTCGCTTTAAGCGGGAAAGACGCGGATCAGGGGGCAGGGGTTTAGGCGGCGCAACATCTCGCGTTTCCTCCTGGAAATGCAGACCTCTAGTGTTACGTTTGCTGCCCTTCATTCTGAGGATCGTTCATTCTTGTCCGGTTAACTCCGCCCACAGTTTTCGAGATATCGACTCCGTTCAAACTTTGTTTTGTAGAGCTGCCCTGTGGGATGCGGGCTTGTATACAGCTTTTGGAAAAGTTACATAGTTTTCGCACAGTAAGCATTTGAACTTTCATCTTTACTCCCATAGGAATGAATGGAAAAATGTCCATAAACTTTTGTCAAACTTTCAAACTGCTGTCACACGGTCAGTTTTCGAGCTACAGACACCAGAATTCAAACGGGCAGACCCGAGAGTCCACGGTCCCACCACGTGAATTTATGGGCCGATAGCCCACCCGCTTCATGACCTTTGACCCCGTTTTCCTTTCACGGCCTACAGAGCTCCATAGAGTCCAATGTAAACTGCTGTGGGAGAGTGCTCTCTTAACATCCCACTACCGACAGCTTAGCAGTAAACTCCTTCACCATAAGCGTCGCCTAGTGACCCACGCGGGTTTACCGTGTCGAGGACCTCGCTTTAAGCGGGAAAGACGCGGATCGGGGGGCAGGGGTTTAGGCGGCGCAACATCTCGCGTTTCCTCCTGGAAATGCAGACCTCTAGTGTTACGTTTGCTGCCCTTCATTCTGAGGATCGTTCGTTCTTGTCCGGTTAACTCCGCCCACAGTTTTCGAGATATCGACTCCGTTCAAAGTTTCATTCGTAGAGCTTCCCTGTGGGATGCGGGCTTGTATACAGCTTTTGGAAAATTTGCATAGTTTTCGCACAGTAAGCATTTGAAGTTTCATCTTCTCTCCCATAGGAATGAATGGAAAAATGTCCATAAACTTTTGTCAAACTTTCAAACTGCTGTCACACGGTCAGTTTTCGAGCTAGAGACACCAGAACTCAAACGGGCAGACCCGAGAGTCCAAGGTCCCACCACGTGAAATTATGGGCCGATAGCCCACCCGCTTCATGACCTTTGACCCCGTTTTCCATTCACGGCCTACACAGCTCCACATAGTCCAATGTAAACTGCTGTGGGACAGTGCTCTCTTAACATCCCACTACCAACAGCTTAGCAGTAAACTCCTTCACCATAAGCGTCGCCTAGTGACCCACGCGGGTTTACCGTGTCGAGGACCTCGCTTTAAGCGGGAAAGACGCGGATCGGGGGGCGGGGGTTTAGGCGGCGCAACATCTCGCGTTTCCTCCTGGAAATGCAGACCTCTAGTGTTACGTTTGCTGCCCTTCATTCTGAGGATCGTTCATTCTTGTCCGGTTAACTCCGCCCACAGTTTTCGAGATATCGACTCCGTTCAAAGTTTCATTCGTAGAGCTTCCCTGTGGGATGTGGGCTTGTATACAGCTTTTGGAAAAGTTACATAGTTTTTGCACAGTAAGCATTTGAAGTTTCATGTTTACTCCCATAGGAATGAATGGAAAAATGTCCATAAACTTTTGTCAAACTTTCAAACTGCTGTCACACGCTCAGTTTTCGAGCTACAGACACCAGAATTCAAACGGGCAGACCCGAGAGTCCACGGTCCCGCCACGTGAAATTATAGGCCGATACCCCGCCCGCTTCATGACCTTTGACCCCGTTTTCCATTCACGGCCTACACAGCTCCATAGAGTCCAATGTAAACTGCTGTGGGACAGTGCTCTCTTAACATCCCACTACCAACAGCTTAGCAGTAAACTCCTTCACCATAAGCGTCGCCTAGTGACCCACGCGGGTTTACCGTATCGAGGACCTCGCTTTAAGCGGTAAAGACGCGGATCGGGGGGCGGGGGTTTAGGCGGCGCAACATCTCGCGTTTCCTCCTGGAAATGCAGACCTCTAGTGTTACGTTTGCTGCCCTTCATTCTGAGGATCGTTCATTCTTGTCCGGTTAACTCCGCCCACAGTTTTTGAGATATCGACTCCGTTCAAAGTTTGTTTCGTAGAGCTTCCCTGTGGGATGCGGGCTTGTATACAGCTTTTGGAAAAGTTGTATAGTTTTCGCACAGGAAGCATTTGAAGTTTCATCTTTACTCCCATAGGAATGAATAGAAAAATGTCCATAAACTTTTGTCAAACTTTCAAACTGCTGTCACACGGTCAGTTTTCGAGCTAGAGACACCAGAATTCAAACGGGCAGACCCGAGAGTCCACGGTCCCGCCACCTGAAATTATAGGCCGATACCCCGCCCGCTTCATGACCTTTGACCCCGTTTTCCATTCACGGCCTACAGAGCTCCATAGAGTCCAATGTAAACTGCTGTGGGAGAGTGCTCTCTTAACATCCCACTACCGACAGCTTAGCAGTAAACTCCTTCACCATAAGCGTCGCCTAGTGACCCATGCGGGTTTACCGTATCGAGGACCTCGCTTTAAGCGGGAAAGACGCGGATCGGGGGACGGGGGTTTAGGCGGCGCAACATCTCGCGTTTCCTCCTGGAAATGCAGACCTCTAGTGTTACGTTTGCTGCCCTTCATTCTGAGGATCGTTCGTTCTTGTCCGGTTAACTCCGCCCACAGTTTTCGAGATATCGACTCCGTTCAAAGTTTCATTCGTAGAGCTTCCCTGTGGGATGCGGGCTTGTATACAGCTTTTGGAAAAGTTGCATAGTTTTAGCACAGTAAGCATTTGAAGTTTCATCTTTTGTCCCATAGGAATGAATGGAAATATGTCCATAAACTTTTGTCAAACTTTCAAACTGCTGTCACACGCTCAGTTTTCGAGCTAGAGACACCAGAATTCAAACGGGCAGACCCGAGAGTCCAAGGTCCCACCACGTGAAATTATAGGCCGATACCCCGCCCGCTTCATGACCTTTGACCCCGTTTTCCATTCACGGCCTACAGAGCTCCATAGAGTCCAATGTAAACTGCTGTGGGAGAGTGCTCACTTAACATCCCACTACCGACAGCTTAGCAGTAAACTCCTTCACCATAAGCGTCGCCTAGTGACCCACGCGGGTTTACCGTATCGAGGACCTCGCTTTAAGCGGGAAAGACGCGGATCGGGGGGCAGGGGTTTAGGCGGCGCAACATCTCGCGTTTCCTCCTGGAAATGCAGACCTCTAGTTATGTTGCGCAAGCTGCTTCAGCAGCGCGCAATATATTGTTATCCGAAAGTCATATTATTATGTTGCGCAAGCTGCTTCAGCAGCGCGCAATATATTGTTATCCGAAAGTCATATTATTATTATTATTATTTTTATTATTATTTTTATTATTCCGCGTTTCCTTGTCCGCTTAACTAGTCCCGCAGCTTTCGAGCTATCGACTCCGTTCCACCTGGAAATCGTGCGTCCTATAGCGACGATGTGTGCTTGTATACAGCTTTCCGATACCCGCACTCGTTCGTCCGCTACACTCGTTTTTCGCTCTGTTTTTCCCCAGTCATTTCTATGGAATTAATTTTCGAACTGCTCTAACTCGGTCAATTTTCAAGCTACGGACACGAGATTTCAGACGGTCGGACCCGGGCGCACCGGGACCCGTCACTTCCGTTTTCGGACCTCTCGCACTCATCCTTCTCTTTCTATCTCTCCTTGAATATCCCTCCATTCACTTGTATGGAAGACATTTAGAGTGGGTGACGTCATAGACACTCTGGGTTCACTGGCCAAAACCGTTTTTTCACTTTTCAGCCGAATAATTCACCATAACGTCCTCATACTTTCACCTAGAAACTTCATTTAAATTTTAAATGGTAGAGAAACTTGTCCTTTCTAAGACCTCTAAATTTGAACATTATTGAAAATACGGTTTTTGAGTTATGAATTTTTGTTCGGCACTAGGGAGGGTTTTGGCTCCCATAGAGTTCAATGTATTTTTGGAGCGGCTCAGAGTGCGGTTTCTAAATTTTTCTCCTGTTTTTAACTCGTCATAACACGGTCAATTCTCGCTCAAACTGCTAATTTTTTATACCAGCTTCTTCCTTAGACTCTCCTTGTCGCAACGGTATATGCAGTTTAGCCATTTGGGATATCTTTTCTGAGCTATAAGCATTTGTTCGGAGGGTGGGTACGCTCCCATAGGAATACATTGAAATGAATATGCCTGTCCTTTTTCGATATTCAACTTTTAGCCGAACATTTTGCCATAACTTCCTTATACTTTCACCTACAGACTTCATTTTACTTTCAAATGGTAGAGAAACTTCCCCTTTCTAAAACATGTAGATTTGAAATCATTTGAAGATACGGTTCTGGAGTTATGAAGATTTGTTTGGCAGTAGGACGTTTCGGCTCCCATAGAGTTCAATGTATTTTCAGAAAGCCAAATCTTCTCAAATTTGCCCTTTTTTAACTCATATTTACACCATCAATTCTCGCTCAAACTGAAAAATTTTTTACACCATCTCGAGCACAAGACTCTCCTTGTCGCTACAGTATGCTTCGTTCAATTTTGGTTGGGAAAAGTTTTCGAGCTACGGGTGATTTTTTGGAGGGTGCTCCCCGGTCGAAATTCATTGAATCATGAGTCTGTCAGTTGTGTTCTGTGAGCGTGCGTGTGAGAGAGACAGAGGGGGGAGGGGGAGGGGCAGAAGCAGAGACTGAGGGGAAGAGCTGTGAGGGCCACAGAAATACACAGGCAGTCTGTAACACTTTAAAGGTCATTTTTAAGGGGGACTTCTTAATTATCCAGGGTTTCTTAAGGTGGAATTTTTTAAGAATACCTCATTCACAATATACTGCCTGTCTTTTCGACATTTTAAGCTTTATTTCAAGTGGTCATTTTTAAAGGTGGACGTGTCAATACAACTGTGGGTTTCTTAAGGTGGAATTTTTATTAAGGTGGTATTTAAAATGTATTGGCCATCTTTTTTTTGCTTTTAAGACTCTTTTGGCCTGTGATGTGGACATTTCAATACAATTCTGGGTTTCTTAAGGTGGAATTGTTTTTAAAGGTGGAATTCAAAATGTATCGTTTTCTATTCACACCCTACTGAGCTCCATAGTGTCCAATGTAAACTGCTGTGGGAGAGTGCTCTCTTAACATCCCACTACCGACAGCTTAGCAGTAAACTCCTTCACCATAAGCGTCGCCTAGTGACCCACGCGGGTTTACCGTATCGAGGACCTCGCTTTAAGCGGGAAAGACGCGGATCGGGGGACGGGGGTTTAGGCGGCGCAACATCTCGCGTTTCCTCCTGGAAATGCAGACCTCTAGTGTTACGTTTGCTGCCCTTCATTCTGAGGATCGTTCATTCTTGTCCGGTTAACTCCGCCCACAGTTTTCGAGATATCGACTCCGTTCAAAGTTTGTTTCGTAGAGCTTCCCTGTGGGATGCGGGCTTGTATACAGCTTTTAGAAAAGTTACATAGTTTTCGCACAGGAAGCATTTGAAGTTTCATCTTTTCTCACATAGGAACGAATGGAAAAATGTCCATAAACTTTTGTCAAACATTCAAACTGCTGTCACACGGTCAGTTTTCGAGCTAGAGACACCAGAGCTCAAACGGGCAGACCCGAGGGTCCACGGTCCCACCACGTAAAATTATGGGCCGATAACCCACCCGCTTCATGACCTTTGACCCCGTTTTCCTTTCACGGCCTACAGAGCTCCATAGAGTCCAATGTAAACTGCTGTGGGAGAGTGCTCTCTTAACATCCCACTACCGACAGCTTAGCAGTAAACTCCTTCACCATAAGCGTCGCCTAGTGACCCACGCGGGTTTACCGTATCGAGGACCTCGCTTTAAGCGGGAAAGACGCGGATCGGGGGAAGGGGGTTTAGGCGGCGCAACATCTCGCGTTTCCTCCTGGTGTTACGTTTGCTGCCCTTCATTCTGAGGATCGTTCATTCTTGTCCGGTTAACTCCGCCCACAGTTTTCGAGATATCGACTCCGTTCAAAGTTTGTTTCGTAGAGCTTCCCTGTGGGATGCGGGCTTGTATACAGCTTTTAGAAAAGTTACATAGTTTTCGCACAGGAAGCATTTGAAGTTTCATCTTTTCTCACATAGGAATGAATGGAAAAATGTCCATAAACTTTTGTCAAACATTCAAACTGCTGTCACACGGTCAGTTTTCGAGCTAGAGACACCAGAACTCAAACGGGCAGACCCGAGGGTCCACGGTCCCACCACGTAAAATTATGGGCCGATAACCCACCCGCTTCATGACCTTTGACCCCGTTTTCCTTTCACGGCCTACAGAGCTCCATAGAGTCCAATGTAAACTGCTGTGGGAGAGTGCTCTCTTAACATCCCACTACCGACAGCTTAGCAGTAAACTCCTTCACCATAAGCGTCGCCTAGTGACCCACGCGGGTTTACCGTATCGAGGACCTCGCTTTAAGCGGGAAAGACGCGGATCGGGGGACGGGGGTTTAGGCGGCGCAACATCTCGCGTTTCCTCCTGGAAATGCAGACCTCTAGTGTTACGTTTGCTGCCCTTCATTCTGAGGATCGTTCATTCTTGTCCGGTTAACTCCGCCCACAGTTTTCGAGATATAGACTCCGTTCAAAGTTTGTCTCGTAGAGCTGCCCTGTGGGATGCGGGCTTGTATACAGCTTTTGGAAAAGTTACATAGTTTTCGCACAGTAAGCATTTGAAGTTTCATCTTTTCTCCCATAGGAATGAATGGAAAAATGTCCATAAACTTTTGTCAAACTTTAAAACTGCTGTCACACGGTCAGTTTTCGAGCTAGAGACACCAGAATTCAAACGGGCAGACCCGAGAGTCCACGGTCCCACCACGTGAATTTATGGGCCGATAGCCCACCCGCTTCATGACCTTTCACCCCGTTTTCCTTTCACGGCCTACAGAGCTCCATAGAGTCCAATGTAAACTGCTGTGGGAGAGTGCTCCCTTAACATCCCACTACCGACAGCTTAGCAGTAAACTCCTTCACCATAAGCGTCGCCTAGTGACCCACGCGGGTTTACCGTATCGAGGACCTCGCTTTAAGCGGGAAAGACGCGGATCAGGGGGCGGGGGTTTAGGCGGCGCAACATCTCGCGTTTCCTCCTGGAAATGCAGACCTCTAGTTATGTTGCGCCTGCTGCTTTAAGCAGCGGCGCAATATATTGTTCTTCTTAAGTCATATTATTATTATTTTTATTCTTATTATTCCGCGTTTCCTTGTCCGCCTAACTAGTCCCGCAGCTTTCGAGCTATCGACTCCGTTCCACCTGGAAATCGTGCGTCCTATAGCGACGATGTGGGCTTGTATACAGCTTTCCGATACCCGCACTCGTTCGTCCGCTACACTCGTTTATCGCTCCGTTTTTCCCCAGTCATTTCTATGGAATTAATTTTCAAAGTGCTCTAACTCGGTCATTTTTCAAGCTACGGACACGGGATTTCAGACGGTCGGACCCGGGCGTACCGGCTCCCATCACTTCCGTTTTCAGATTTTTTGCACTCATCCTTCCCTTTCTATTCCTCCTTCAAAATCCCTCCATTCATTTCAATGGGAGGCTCTTACAGTGGGTGACGTCATACACTGTAGATTCCTTCTCAGAAAACTTTTGTCAAACTTTCAAACTGATGTCACACGGTCAGTTTTCGAGCTAGAGACACCAGAATTCAAACGGGCAGACCCGAGAGTCCACGGTCCCACCACGTGAATTTATGGGCCGATAGCCCACCCGCTTCATGACCTTTGACCCCGTTTTCCTTTCACGGCCTACAGAGCTCCATAGAGTCCAATGTAAACTGCTGTGGGAGAGTGCTCTCTTAACATCCCACTACCGACAGCTTAGCAGTAAACTCCTTCACCATAAGCGTCGCCTAGTGACCCATGCGGGTTTACCGTATCGAGGGCCTCTCTTTAAGCGGGAAAGACGCGGATCGGGGGACGGGGGTTTAGGCGGCGCAACATCTCGCGTTTCCTCCTGGAAATGCAGACCTCTAGTGTTACGTTTGCTGCCCTTCATTCTGAGTATCGTTCGTTCTTGTCCGGTTAACTCCGCCCACAGTTTTCGAGATATCGACTCCGTTCAAAGTTTCATTCGTACAGCTTCCCTGTGGGATGCGGGCTTGTATACAGCTTTTGGAAAAGTTACATAGTTTTCGCACAGTAAGCATTTGAAGTTTCATCTTTACTCCCATAGGAATGAATGGAAAAATGTCCATAAACTTTTGTCAAACTTTCAAACTGCAGTCACACGGTCAGTTTTCGAGCTAGAGATACCAGAATTCAAACGGGCAGACCCGAGAGTCCACGGTCCCGCCACGTGAAATTATGGGCCGATAGCCCATCCGCTTCATGACCTTTGACCCCGTTTTCTATTCACGGCCTACACAGCTCCATAGAGTCCAATGTAAACTGCTGTGGGAGAGTGCTCTCTTAACATCCCACTACCGACAGCTTAGCAGTAAACTCCTTCACCATAAGCGTCGCCTAGTGACCCATGTGGGTTTACCGTATCGAGTTTTGGAGATATTTGAGGTTTTTTGGAGGGTGCCCCACCGGTCGAAATTCATTGAATCATGAGTCTGTCAGTTGTGTTCTGTGAGCGTGCGTGTGAGAGACAGAGAGGGGGGAGGGGGAGGGGCAGAGGCAGAGACTGACGGGGAGAGCTGTGAGGGCCACAGAAATACACAGGCAGTCTGTAACACTTTAAAGGTCATTTTTAAGGGGGACATCTTAATTATCCAGGGTTTCTTAAGGTGGAATTTTTTAAGAATACCTCATTCACAATATACTGCCTGTCTTTTCGACATTTTAAGCTTTATTTAAAGTGGTCATTTTAAAGGTGGACGTGTCAATACAACTGTGGGTTTCTTAAGGTGGAATTTTTATTAAGGTGGTATTTAAAATGTATTGGCCATCTTTTTTTGCTTTTAAGACTCTTTTGGCCTGTGATGTGGACATTTCAATACAATTCTGGGTTTCTTAAGGTGGAATTGTTTTTAAAGGTGGAATTCAAAATGTATCGTTTTCCATTCACGGCCTACAGAGCTCCATAGAGTCCAATGTAAACTGCTGTGGGAGAGTGCTCTCTTAACATCCACCTACCAACAGCTTAGCAGTAAACTCCTTCACCATAAGCGTCGCCTAGTGACCCACGCGGGTTTACCGTATCGAGGACCTCGCTTTAAGCGGGAAAGACGCGGATCGGGGGACGGGGGTTTAGGCGGCGCAACATCTCGCGTTTCCTCCTGGAAATGCAGACCTCTAGTGTTACGTTTGCTGCCCTTCATTCTGAGGATCGTTCATTCTTGTCCGGTTAACTCCGCCCACAGCTTTCGAGATATCGACTCCGTTCAAAGTTTGTTTCGTAGAGCTTCCCTGTGGGATGCGGGCTTGTATACAGCTTTTGGAAAAGTTGCATAGTTTTTGCACAGTAAGCATTTGAAGTTTCATCTTTACTCCCATAGGAATGAATGGAAAAATGTCCATAAACTTTTGTCAAACTTTCAAACTGCTGTCACACGCTCAGTTTTCGAGCTAGAGACACCAGAATTCAAACGGGCAGACCCGAGAGTCCAAGGTCCCACCACGTGAAACTATAGGCCGATAGCCCACCCGCTTCATGACCTTTGACCCCGTTTTCCATTCACGGCCTACACAGCTCCATAGAGTCCAATGTAAACTGCTGTGGGAGAGTGCTCTCTTAACATCCCACTACCGACAGCTTAGCAGTAAACTCCTTCACCATAAGCGTCGCCTAGTGACCCACGCGGGTTTACCGTATCGAGGACCTCGCTTTAAGCGGGAAAGACGCGGATCGGGGGGCGGGGGTTTAGGCGGCGCAACATCTCGTGTTACGTTTGCTGCCCTTCATTCTGAGGATCGTTCATACTTGTCCGGTTAACTCCGCCCACAGTTTTCGAGATATAGACTCCGTTCAAAGTTTGTCTCGTAGAGCTGCCCTGTGGGATGCGGGCTTGTATACAGCTTTTGGAAAAGTTGCATAGTTTTTGCACAGTAAGCATTTGAAGTTTCATCTTTTCTCTCATAGGAATGAATGGAAAAATGTCCATAAACTTTTGTCAAACTTTAAAACTGCTGTCACACGGTCAGTTTTCGAGCTAGAGACACCAGAACTCAAACGGGCAGACCCGAGGGTCCACGGTCCCAGCACGTGAAACTATGGGCCGATAGCCCACCCGCTTCATGACCTTTGACCCCGTTTTCCATTCACGGCCTACACAGCTCCATAGAGTCCAATGTAAACTGCTGTGGGTGACTGCTCTCTTAACATCCCACTACCGACAGCTTAGCAGTAAACTCCTTCACCATAAGCGTCGCCTAGTGACCCACGCAGGTTTACCGTATCGAGGACCTCGCTTTAAGCGGGAAAGACGCGGATCGGGGGGCGGGGGTTTAGGCGGCGCAACTTCTCGCGTTTCCTCCTGGTGTTACGTTTGCTGCCCTTCATTCTGAGGATCGTTCGTTCTTGTCCGGTTAACTCCGCCCACAGTTTTCGAGATATCGACTCCGTTCAAAGTTTGTTTCGTAGAGCTGCCCTGTGGGATGCGGGCTTGTATACAGCTTTTGGAAAAGTTACATAGTTTTTGCACAGGAAGCCTTTGAACTTTCATCTTTACTCCCATAGGAATGAATGGAAAAATGTCCATAAACTTTTGTCAAACTTTCAAACTGCTGTCACACGGTCAGTTTTCGAGCTAGAGACACCAGAACTCAAACGGGCAGACCCGAGAGTCCACGGTCCCACCACGTGAAACTATAGGCCGATAGCCCACCCGCTTCATGACCTTTGACCCCGTTTTCCATTCACGGCCTACAGAGCTCCATAGAGTCCAATGTAAACTGCTGTGGGAGAGTGCTCTCTTAACATCCCACTACCAACAGCTTAGCAGTAAACTCCTTCACCGTAAGCGTCGCCTAGTGACCCACGCGGATTTTTCCGTACCGAGGACCTCGCTTTAAGCGGGAAAGACGCGGATCGGGGGACGGGGGTTTAGGCGGCGCAACATCTCGCGTTTCCTCCTGGAAATGCAGACCTCTAGTTATGTTGCGCCTGCTGCTGTAAGCAGCGGCGCGATATATTGTTATCCGTAAGTCATATTATTATTATTTTTATTATTATTTTTATTATTCCGCGTTTCCTTGTCCGCTTAACTAGTCCCTCAGCTTTTGAGCTATCGACTCCGTTCCACCTGGAAATCGTGCGTCCTATAGCGACGATGTGGGCTTGTATACAGCTTTCCGATACCCGCACTCGTTCGTCCGCTACACTCGTTTTTCGCTCTGCTTTTCCCCAGTCATTTCTATGGAATTAATTTTCAAAGTGCTCTAACTCGGTCATTTTTCAAGCTACGGACACGGGATTTCAGACGGTCGGACCCGGGCGTACCGGCTCCCATCACTTCCGTTTTCAGAATTTTTGCACTCATCCTTCCCTTTCTTTTCCTCCTTCAAAATCCCTCCATTCATTTCAATGGGAGGCTCTTAGAGTGGGGGTGATGTCATCCACTGTAGTTTCAGTGGCAAAAAGCCGTTTTTTCACTTTTCAGCCGAACAATTCACCATAACTTCCTCATACTTTCACCTAGAAACTTCATTTAAATTTTAAATGGTAGAGAAACTTGTCCTTTCTAACACCTCTAAATTTCAACATTATTGAAAATACGGTTTTTGAGTTATGAATTTTTGTTCGGCACTAGGGAGGGTTTCGGCTCCCATAGGGTTCAATGTATTTTTGGAGCAGCTCAGAGTGCGGTTTCTAAAATTTTCTCCTGTTTTTAACTCGTCATAACATGCTCAATTCTCACTTAATCTGCAAATTTTTTATACCATATCGATCCCCAGACTCTCCTTGTCGCAACGGTATATACGGTTAAGTGATGTGGGGAAAACTTTCCGAGCTATAAGCATTTGTTCGGAGGGTGGGTACGCTCCCATAGGAACCCATTGAAATTATTTTTTTTCTTTTTCAATTTTCTGCCGAACATTTCACCATAACTTCCTTATACTTTCACCTACAGACTTCATTTAAACTTTAAATGGTAGAGAAATTTCCCCTTTCTCACACTTGTAAGTTTCAGACCGTTTGAGAATACCGTTCTTGAGTTATGAATTTTTGTTTGACACTTGGGAGGGTTTTCCTCCCATAGAGCTCAATGTATTTTAAGAGCGGCTCGGCACGCAGATTTTCAAAACTTTGCCTGTTTTTAACTCGTAATTACACCATCAAATCTCGCTCAAAGTGCAAAAATTTTTACACCATCTCGAGCACCAGACTCTCCTTGTCGCTACGGTATGCTTTGTTCATTTTTGGACCTGGAAAAGTTTTTGAGATATTTGAGGTTTTTTGGAAGGTGCGCAACCGGTCGAAATTCATTGAATCCTGAGTCTGTCAGTTGTATTCTGTGAGCGTGCGTGTGAGAGAGAGAGAGGGGGGAGGGGGAGGGGCAGAGGCAGAGACTGACGGGGAAGAGGTGTGAGGGCCACAGAAATACACAGGCAGTCTGTAACACTTTAAAGGTCATTTTTAAGGGGGACATCTTAATTATCCAGGGTTTCTTAAGGTGGAATTTTTTAAGAATACCTCATTCACAATATACTGCCTGTCTTTTCGACATTTTAAGCTTTATTTAAAGTGGTCATTTTTAAAGGTGGACGTGTCAATACAACTGTGGGTTTCTTAAGGTGGAATTTTTATTAAGGTGGTATTTAAAATGTATTGGCCATCTTTTTTGCTTTTAAGATTCTTTTGGCCTGTGATGTGGACATTTCAATACAATTCTGGGTTTCTTAAGGTGGAATTGTTTTTAAAGGTGGAATTCAAAATGTATCGTTTTCTATTCACGCCCTACTGAGCTCCATAGAGTCCAATGTAAACTGCTGTGGGAGAGTGCTCTCTTAACATCCCACTACCAACAGCTTAGCAGTAAACTCCTTCACCATAAGCGTCGCCTAGTGACCCACGCGGGTTTACCGTATCGAGGACCTCGCTTTAAGCGGGAAAGACGCGGATCGGGGGACGGGGGTTTAGGCGGCGCAACATCTCGTGTTTCCTCCTGGAAATGCAGACCTCTAGTGTTACGTTTGCTGCCCTTCATTCTGAGGATCGTTCGTTCTTGTCCGGTTAACTCCGCCCACAGTTTTCGAGATATCGACTCCGTTCAAAGTTTCATTCGTAGAGCTTCCCTGTGGGATGCGGGCTTGTATACAGCTTTTGGAAAATTTGCATAGTTTTCGCACAGTAAGCATTTGAAGTTTCATCTTTTCTCCCATAGGAATGAATGGAAAAATGTCCATAAACTTTTGTCAAACTTTCAAACTGCTGTCACACGCTCAGTTTTCGAGCTAGAGACACCAGAACTCAAACGGGCAGACCCGAGAGTCCAAGGTCCCACCACGTGAAATTATGGGCCGATAGCCCACCCGCTTCATGACCTTTGACCCCGTTTTCCATTCACGGCCTACACAGCTCCACATAGTCCAATGTAAACTGCTGTGGGACAGTGCTCTCTTAACATCCCACTACCAACAGCTTAGCAGTAAACTCCTTCACCATAAGCGTCGCCTAGTGACCCACGCGGGTTTACCGTGTCGAGGACCTCGCTTTAAGCGGGAAAGACGCGGATCGGGGGGCGGGGGTTTAGGCGGCGCAACATCTCGCGTTTCCTCCTGGAAATGCAGACCTCTAGTGTTACGTTTGCTGCCCTTCATTCTGAGGATCGTTCATTCTTGTCCGGTTAACTCCGCCCACAGTTTTCGAGATATCGACTCCGTTCAAAGTTTCATTCGTAGAGCTTCCCTGTGGGATGTGGGCTTGTATACAGCTTTTGGAAAAGTTACATAGTTTTTGCACAGTAAGCATTTGAAGTTTCATCTTTACTCTCATAGGAATGAATGGAAAAATGTCCATAAACTTTTGTCAAACTTTCAAACTGCTGTCACACGCTCAGTTTTCGAGCTACAGACACCAGAATTCAAACGGGCAGACCCGAGAGTCCACGGTCCCGCCACGTGAAATTATAGGCCGATACCCCGCCCGCTTCATGACCTTTGACCCCGTTTTCCATTCACGGCCTACACAGCTCCATAGAGTCCAATGTAAACTGCTGTGGGACAGTGCTCTCTTAACATCCCACTACCAACAGCTTAGCAGTAAACTCCTTCACCATAAGCGTCGCCTAGTGACCCACGCGGGTTTACCGTATCGAGGACCTCGCTTTAAGCGGTAAAGACGCGGATCGGGGGGCGGGGGTTTAGGCGGCGCAACATCTCGCGTTTCCTCCTGGAAATGCAGACCTCTAGTGTTACGTTTGCTGCCCTTCATTCTGAGGATCGTTCGTTCTTGTCCGGTTAACTCCGCCCACAGTTTTCGAGATATCGACTCCGTTCAAAGTTTGTTTCGTAGAGCTGCCCTGTGGGATGCGGGCTTGTATACAGCTTTTGGAAAAGTTGCATAGTTTTCGCACAGTAACCATTTGAAGTTTCATCTTTACTCCCATAGGAATGAATGGAAAAATGTCCATAAACTTTTGTCAAACTTTCAAACTGCTGTCACACGGTCAGTTTTCGAGCTAGAGACACCAGAATTCAAACGGGCAGACCCGAGGGTCCACGGTCCCACCACGTAAAATTAAGAGTCGATAGCCCACCCGCTTCATGACCTTTGACCCCGTTTTCCATTCACGGCCTACAGAGCTCCACAGAGTCCAATGTAAACTGCTGTGGGAGAGTGCTCTCTTAACATCCCACTACCGACAGCTTAGCAGTAAACTCCTTCACCATAAGCGTCGCCTAGTGACCCACGTGGGTTTGCCGTATCGAGGACCTCGCTTTAAGCGGGAAAGACGCGGATCGGGGGGCAGGGGTTTAGGCGGCGCAACATCTCGCGTTTCCTCCTGGAAATGCAGACCTCTAGTTATGTTGCGCCTGCTGCTGTAAGCAGCGGCGCGATATATTGTTATCCGTAAGTCATATTATTATTATTTTTATTATTATTTTTATTATTCCGCGTTTCCTTGTCCGCTTAACTAGTCCCTCAGCTTTTGAGCTATCGACTCCGTTCCACCTGGAAATCGTGCGTCCTATAGCGACGATGTGGGCTTGTATACAGCTTTCCGATACCCGCACTCGTTCGTCCGCTACACTCGTTTTTCGCTCTGCTTTTCCCCAGTCATTTCTATGGAATTAATTTTCAAAGTGCTCTAACTCGGTCATTTTTCAAGCTACGGACACGGGATTTCAGACGGTCGGACCCGGGCGTACCGGCTCCCATCACTTCCGTTTTCAGAATTTTTGCACTCATCCTTCCCTTTCTTTTCCTCCTTCAAAATCCCTCCATTCATTTCAATGGGAGGCTCTTAGAGTGGGGGTGATGTCATCCACTGTAGTTTCAGTGGCAAAAAGCCGTTTTTTCACTTTTCAGCCGAACAATTCACCATAACTTCCTCATACTTTCACCTAGAAACTTCATTTAAATTTTAAATGGTAGAGAAACTTGTCCTTTCTAACACCTCTAAATTTCAACATTATTGAAAATACGGTTTTTGAGTTATGAATTTTTGTTCGGCACTAGGGAGGGTTTCGGCTCCCATAGGGTTCAATGTATTTTTGGAGCAGCTCAGAGTGCGGTTTCTAAAATTTTCTCCTGTTTTTAACTCGTCATAACATGCTCAATTCTCACTTAATCTGCAAATTTTTTATACCATATCGATCCCCAGACTCTCCTTGTCGCAACGGTATATACGGTTAAGTGATGTGGGGAAAACTTTCCGAGCTATAAGCATTTGTTCGGAGGGTGGGTACGCTCCCATAGGAACCCATTGAAATTATTTTTTTTCTTTTTCAATTTTCTGCCGAACATTTCACCATAACTTCCTTATACTTTCACCTACAGACTTCATTTAAACTTTAAATGGTAGAGAAATTTCCCCTTTCTCACACTTGTAAGTTTCAGACCGTTTGAGAATACCGTTCTTGAGTTATGAATTTTTGTTTGACACTTGGGAGGGTTTTCCTCCCATAGAGCTCAATGTATTTTAAGAGCGGCTCGGCACGCAGATTTTCAAAACTTTGCCTGTTTTTAACTCGTAATTACACCATCAAATCTCGCTCAAAGTGCAAAAATTTTTACACCATCTCGAGCACCAGACTCTCCTTGTCGCTACGGTATGCTTTGTTCATTTTTGGACCTGGAAAAGTTTTTGAGATATTTGAGGTTTTTTGGAAGGTGCGCAACCGGTCGAAATTCATTGAATCCTGAGTCTGTCAGTTGTATTCTGTGAGCGTGCGTGTGAGAGAGAGAGAGGGGGGAGGGGGAGGGGCAGAGGCAGAGACTGACGGGGAAGAGGTGTGAGGGCCACAGAAATACACAGGCAGTCTGTAACACTTTAAAGGTCATTTTTAAGGGGGACATCTTAATTATCCAGGGTTTCTTAAGGTGGAATTTTTTAAGAATACCTCATTCACAATATACTGCCTGTCTTTTCGACATTTTAAGCTTTATTTAAAGTGGTCATTTTTAAAGGTGGACGTGTCAATACAACTGTGGGTTTCTTAAGGTGGAATTTTTATTAAGGTGGTATTTAAAATGTATTGGCCATCTTTTTTGCTTTTAAGATTCTTTTGGCCTGTGATGTGGACATTTCAATACAATTCTGGGTTTCTTAAGGTGGAATTGTTTTTAAAGGTGGAATTCAAAATGTATCGTTTTCTATTCACGCCCTACTGAGCTCCATAGAGTCCAATGTAAACTGCTGTGGGAGAGTGCTCTCTTAACATCCCACTACCAACAGCTTAGCAGTAAACTCCTTCACCATAAGCGTCGCCTAGTGACCCACGCGGGTTTACCGTATCGAGGACCTCGCTTTAAGCGGGAAAGACGCGGATCGGGGGACGGGGGTTTAGGCGGCGCAACATCTCGCGTTTCCTCCTGGAAATGCAGACCTCTAGTTATGTTGCGCCTGCTGCTTTAAGCAGCGGCGCAATATATTGTTCTTCTTAAGTCATATTATTATTATTTTTATTCTTATTATTCCGCGTTTCCTTGTCCGCCTAACTAGTCCCGCAGCTTTCGAGCTATCGACTCCGTTCCACCTGGAAATCGTGCGTCCTATAGCGACGATGTGGGCTTGTATACAGCTTTCCGATACCCGCACTCGTTCGTCCGCTACACTCGTTTATCGCTCCGTTTTTCCCCAGTCATTTCTATGGAATTAATTTTCAAAGTGCTCTAACTCGGTCATTTTTCAAGCTACGGACACGGGATTTCAGACGGTCGGACCCGGGCGTACCGGCTCCCATCACTTCCGTTTTCAGATTTTTTGCACTCATCCTTCCCTTTCTATTCCTCCTTCAAAATCCCTCCATTCATTTCAATGGGAGGCTCTTACAGTGGGTGACGTCATACACTGTAGATTCCTTCTCAGAAAACGGGTTTTTCACTTTTCAGCCAAACAAATCACCATAACTTCCTCATACTTTCACCTAGAAACTTCATTTAAATTTTAAATGGTAGAGAAACTTGTCCTTTCTAAGACCTCTAAATTTGAACATTATTGAAAATACGGTTTTTGAGTTATGAATTTTTGTTCGGCACTAGGGAGGGTTTCGGCTCCCATAGGGTTCAATGTATTTTTGGAGCAGCTCAGAGTGCGGTTTCTAAAATTTTCTCCTGTTTTTAACTCGTCATAACATGCTCAATTCTCACTTAATCTGCAAATTTTTTATACCATATCGATCCCCAGACTCTCCTTGTCGCAACGGTATATACGGTTAAGTGATGTGGGGAAAACTTTCCGAGCTATAAGCATTTGTTCGGAGGGTGGGTACGCTCCCATAGGAACCCATTGAAATTATTTTTTTTCTTTTTCAATTTTCTGCCGAACATTTCACCATAACTTCCTTATACTTTCACCTACAGACTTCATTTAAACTTTAAATGGTAGAGAAATTTCCCCTTTCTCACACTTGTAAGTTTCAGACCGTTTGAGAATACCGTTCTTGAGTTATGAATTTTTGTTTGACACTTGGGAGGGTTTTCCTCCCATAGAGCTCAATGTATTTTAAGAGCGGCTCGGCACGCAGATTTTCAAAACTTTGCCTGTTTTTAACTCGTAATTACACCATCAAATCTCGCTCAAAGTGCAAAAATTTTTACACCATCTCGAGCACCAGACTCTCCTTGTCGCTACGGTATGCTTCGTTCATTTTTGGACCTGGAAAAGTTTTTGAGATATTTGAGGTTTTTTGGAAGGTGCGCAACCGGTCGAAATTCATTGAATCCTGAGTCTGTCAGTTGTATTCTGTGAGCGTGCGTGTGAGAGAGAGAGAGGGGGGAGGGGGAGGGGCAGAGGCAGAGACTGACGGGGAAGAGGTGTGAGGGCCACAGAAATACACAGGCAGTCTGTAACACTTTAAAGGTCATTTTTAAGGGGGACATCTTAATTATCCAGGGTTTCTTAAGGTGGAATTTTTTAAGAATACCTCATTCACAATATACTGCCTGTCTTTTCGACATTTTAAGCTTTATTTAAAGTGGTCATTTTTAAAGGTGGACGTGTCAATACAACTGTGGGTTTCTTAAGGTGGAATTTTTATTAAGGTGGTATTTAAAATGTATTGGCCATCTTTTTTGCTTTTAAGATTCTTTTGGCCTGTGATGTGGACATTTCAATACAATTCTGGGTTTCTTAAGGTGGAATTGTTTTTAAAGGTGGAATTCAAAATGTATCGTTTTCTATTCACGGCCTACTGAGCTCCATAGAGTCCAATGTAAACTGCTGTGGGAGAGTGCTCTCTTAACATCCCACTACCAACAGCTTAGCAGTAAACTCCTTCACCATAAGCGTCGCCTAGTGACCCACGCGGGTTTACCGTGTCGAGGACCTCGCTTTAAGCGGGAAAGACGCGGATCAGGGGGCAGGGGTTTAGGCGGCGCAACATCTCGCGTTTCCTCCTGGAAATGCAGACCTCTAGTGTTACGTTTGCTGCCCTTCATTCTGAGGATCGTTCATTCTTGTCCGGTTAACTCCGCCCACAGTTTTCGAGATATCGACTCCGTTCAAACTTTGTTTTGTAGAGCTGCCCTGTGGGATGCGGGCTTGTATACAGCTTTTGGAAAAGTTACATAGTTTTCGCACAGTAAGCATTTGAACTTTCATCTTTACTCCCATAGGAATGAATGGAAAAATGTCCATAAACTTTTGTCAAACTTTCAAACTGCTGTCACACGGTCAGTTTTCGAGCTACAGACACCAGAATTCAAACGGGCAGACCCGAGAGTCCACGGTCCCACCACGTGAATTTATGGGCCGATAGCCCACCCGCTTCATGACCTTTGACCCCGTTTTCCTTTCACGGCCTACAGAGCTCCATAGAGTCCAATGTAAACTGCTGTGGGAGAGTGCTCTCTTAACATCCCACTACCGACAGCTTAGCAGTAAACTCCTTCACCATAAGCGTCGCCTAGTGACCCACGCGGGTTTACCGTGTCGAGGACCTCGCTTTAAGCGGGAAAGACGCGGATCGGGGGGCAGGGGTTTAGGCGGCGCAACATCTCGCGTTTCCTCCTGGAAATGCAGACCTCTAGTGTTACGTTTGCTGCCCTTCATTCTGAGGATCGTTCGTTCTTGTCCGGTTAACTCCGCCCACAGTTTTCGAGATATCGACTCCGTTCAAAGTTTCATTCGTAGAGCTTCCCTGTGGGATGCGGGCTTGTATACAGCTTTTGGAAAATTTGCATAGTTTTCGCACAGTAAGCATTTGAAGTTTCATCTTCTCTCCCATAGGAATGAATGGAAAAATGTCCATAAACTTTTGTCAAACTTTCAAACTGCTGTCACACGCTCAGTTTTCGAGCTAGAGACACCAGAACTCAAACGGGCAGACCCGAGAGTCCAAGGTCCCACCACGTGAAATTATGGGCCGATAGCCCACCCGCTTCATGACCTTTGACCCCGTTTTCCATTCACGGCCTACACAGCTCCACATAGTCCAATGTAAACTGCTGTGGGACAGTGCTCTCTTAACATCCCACTACCAACAGCTTAGCAGTAAACTCCTTCACCATAAGCGTCGCCTAGTGACCCACGCGGGTTTACCGTGTCGAGGACCTCGCTTTAAGCGGGAAAGACGCGGATCGGGGGGCGGGGGTTTAGGCGGCGCAACATCTCGCGTTTCCTCCTGGAAATGCAGACCTCTAGTGTTACGTTTGCTGCCCTTCATTCTGAGGATCGTTCATTCTTGTCCGGTTAACTCCGCCCACAGTTTTCGAGATATCGACTCCGTTCAAAGTTTCATTCGTAGAGCTTCCCTGTGGGATGTGGGCTTGTATACAGCTTTTGGAAAAGTTACATAGTTTTTGCACAGTAAGCATTTGAAGTTTCATGTTTACTCCCATAGGAATGAATGGAAAAATGTCCATAAACTTTTGTCAAACTTTCAAACTGCTGTCACACGCTCAGTTTTCGAGCTACAGACACCAGAATTCAAACGGGCAGACCCGAGAGTCCACGGTCCCGCCACGTGAAATTATAGGCCGATACCCCGCCCGCTTCATGACCTTTGACCCCGTTTTCCATTCACGGCCTACACAGCTCCATAGAGTCCAATGTAAACTGCTGTGGGACAGTGCTCTCTTAACATCCCACTACCAACAGCTTAGCAGTAAACTCCTTCACCATAAGCGTCGCCTAGTGACCCACGCGGGTTTACCGTATCGAGGACCTCGCTTTAAGCGGTAAAGACGCGGATCGGGGGGCGGGGGTTTAGGCGGCGCAACATCTCGCGTTTCCTCCTGGAAATGCAGACCTCTAGTTATGTTGCGCCTGCTGCTGTAAGCAGCGGCGCGATATATTGTTATCCGTAAGTCATATTATTATTATTTTTATTATTATTTTTATTATTCCGCGTTTCCTTGTCCGCTTAACTAGTCCCTCAGCTTTTGAGCTATCGACTCCGTTCCACCTGGAAATCGTGCGTCCTATAGCGACGATGTGGGCTTGTATACAGCTTTCCGATACCCGCACTCGTTCGTCCGCTACACTCGTTTTTCGCTCTGTTTTTCCCCAGTCATTTCTATGGAATTAATTTTCAAAGTGCTCTAACTCGGTCATTTTTCAAGCTACGGACACGGGATTTCAGACGGTCGGACCCGGGCGTACCGGCTCCCATCACTTCCGTTTTCGGAATTTTTGCACTCATCCTTCCCTTTCTTTTCCTCCTTCAAAATCCCTCCATTCATTTCAATGGGAGGCTCTTAGAGTGGGGGTGATGTCATCCACTGTAGTTTCAGTGGCAAAAAGCCGTTTTTTCACTTTTCAGCCGAACAATTCACCATAACTTCCTCATACTTTCACCTAGAAACTTCATTTAAATTTTAAATGGTAGAGAAACTTGTCCTTTCTAACACCTCTAAATTTCAACATTATTGAAAATACGGTTTTTGAGTTATGAATTTTTGTTCGGCACTAGGGAGGGTTTCGGCTCCCATAGGGTTCAATGTATTTTTGGAGCAGCTCAGAGTGCGGTTTCTAAAATTTTCTCCTGTTTTTAACTCGTCATAACATGCTCAATTCTCACTTAATCTGCAAATTTTTTATACCATATCGATCCCCAGACTCTCCTTGTCGCAACGGTATATACGGTTAAGTGATGTGGGGAAAACTTTCCGAGCTATAAGCATTTGTTCGGAGGGTGGGTACGCTCCCATAGGAACCCATTGAAATTATTTTTTTTCTTT
Source organism: Hoplias malabaricus (assembly GCF_029633855.1). Classification (NCBI taxonomy): domain Eukaryota; kingdom Metazoa; phylum Chordata; class Actinopteri; order Characiformes; family Erythrinidae; genus Hoplias; species Hoplias malabaricus. The sequence goes on along the minus strand of NC_089801.1, from coordinate 48,467,459 downwards.
TTCAATTTTCTGCCGAACATTTCACCATAACTTCCTTATACTTTCACCTACAGACTTCATTTAAACTTTAAATGGTAGAGAAATTTCCCCTTTCTCACACTTGTAAGTTTCAGACCGTTTGAGAATACCGTTCTTGAGTTATGAATTTTTGTTTGACACTTGGGAGGGTTTTCCTCCCATAGAGCTCAATGTATTTTAAGAGCGGCTCGGCACGCAGATTTTCAAAACTTTGCCTGTTTTTAACTCGTAATTACACCATCAAATCTCGCTCAAAGTGCAAAAATTTTTACACCATCTCGAGCACCAGACTCTCCTTGTCGCTACGGTATGCTTTGTTCATTTTTGGACCTGGAAAAGTTTTTGAGATATTTGAGGTTTTTTGGAAGGTGCGCAACCGGTCGAAATTCATTGAATCCTGAGTCTGTCAGTTGTATTCTGTGAGCGTGCGTGTGAGAGAGAGAGAGGGGGGAGGGGGAGGGGCAGAGGCAGAGACTGACGGGGAAGAGGTGTGAGGGCCACAGAAATACACAGGCAGTCTGTAACACTTTAAAGGTCATTTTTAAGGGGGACATCTTAATTATCCAGGGTTTCTTAAGGTGGAATTTTTTAAGAATACCTCATTCACAATATACTGCCTGTCTTTTCGACATTTTAAGCTTTATTTAAAGTGGTCATTTTTAAAGGTGGACGTGTCAATACAACTGTGGGTTTCTTAAGGTGGAATTTTTATTAAGGTGGTATTTAAAATGTATTGGCCATCTTTTTTGCTTTTAAGATTCTTTTGGCCTGTGATGTGGACATTTCAATACAATTCTGGGTTTCTTAAGGTGGAATTGTTTTTAAAGGTGGAATTCAAAATGTATCGTTTTCTATTCACGCCCTACTGAGCTCCATAGAGTCCAATGTAAACTGCTGTGGGAGAGTGCTCTCTTAACATCCCACTACCAACAGCTTAGCAGTAAACTCCTTCACCATAAGCGTCGCCTAGTGACCCACGCGGGTTTACCGTATCGAGGACCTCGCTTTAAGCGGGAAAGACGCGGATCGGGGGACGGGGGTTTAGGCGGCGCAACATCTCGCGTTTCCTCCTGGAAATGCAGACCTCTAGTGTTACGTTTGCTGCCCTTCATTCTGAGGATCGTTCGTTCTTGTCCGGTTAACTCCGCCCACAGTTTTCGAGATATCGACTCCGTTCAAAGTTTCATTCGTAGAGCTTCCCTGTGGGATGCGGGCTTGTATACAGCTTTTGGAAAATTTGCATAGTTTTCGCACAGTAAGCATTTGAAGTTTCATCTTTTCTCCCATAGGAATGAATGGAAAAATGTCCATAAACTTTTGTCAAACTTTCAAACTGCTGTCACACGCTCAGTTTTCGAGCTAGAGACACCAGAACTCAAACGGGCAGACCCGAGAGTCCAAGGTCCCACCACGTGAAATTATGGGCCGATAGCCCACCCGCTTCATGACCTTTGACCCCGTTTTCCATTCACGGCCTACACAGCTCCACATAGTCCAATGTAAACTGCTGTGGGACAGTGCTCTCTTAACATCCCACTACCAACAGCTTAGCAGTAAACTCCTTCACCATAAGCGTCGCCTAGTGACCCACGCGGGTTTACCGTGTCGAGGACCTCGCTTTAAGCGGGAAAGACGCGGATCGGGGGGCGGGGGTTTAGGCGGCGCAACATCTCGCGTTTCCTCCTGGAAATGCAGACCTCTAGTGTTACGTTTGCTGCCCTTCATTCTGAGGATCGTTCATTCTTGTCCGGTTAACTCCGCCCACAGTTTTCGAGATATCGACTCCGTTCAAAGTTTCATTCGTAGAGCTTCCCTGTGGGATGTGGGCTTGTATACAGCTTTTGGAAAAGTTACATAGTTTTTGCACAGTAAGCATTTGAAGTTTCATCTTTACTCTCATAGGAATGAATGGAAAAATGTCCATAAACTTTTGTCAAACTTTCAAACTGCTGTCACACGCTCAGTTTTCGAGCTACAGACACCAGAATTCAAACGGGCAGACCCGAGAGTCCACGGTCCCGCCACGTGAAATTATAGGCCGATACCCCGCCCGCTTCATGACCTTTGACCCCGTTTTCCATTCACGGCCTACACAGCTCCATAGAGTCCAATGTAAACTGCTGTGGGACAGTGCTCTCTTAACATCCCACTACCAACAGCTTAGCAGTAAACTCCTTCACCATAAGCGTCGCCTAGTGACCCACGCGGGTTTACCGTATCGAGGACCTCGCTTTAAGCGGTAAAGACGCGGATCGGGGGGCGGGGGTTTAGGCGGCGCAACATCTCGCGTTTCCTCCTGGAAATGCAGACCTCTAGTGTTACGTTTGCTGCCCTTCATTCTGAGGATCGTTCGTTCTTGTCCGGTTAACTCCGCCCACAGTTTTCGAGATATCGACTCCGTTCAAAGTTTGTTTCGTAGAGCTGCCCTGTGGGATGCGGGCTTGTATACAGCTTTTGGAAAAGTTGCATAGTTTTCGCACAGTAACCATTTGAAGTTTCATCTTTACTCCCATAGGAATGAATGGAAAAATGTCCATAAACTTTTGTCAAACTTTCAAACTGCTGTCACACGGTCAGTTTTCGAGCTAGAGACACCAGAATTCAAACGGGCAGACCCGAGGGTCCACGGTCCCACCACGTAAAATTAAGAGTCGATAGCCCACCCGCTTCATGACCTTTGACCCCGTTTTCCATTCACGGCCTACAGAGCTCCACAGAGTCCAATGTAAACTGCTGTGGGAGAGTGCTCTCTTAACATCCCACTACCGACAGCTTAGCAGTAAACTCCTTCACCATAAGCGTCGCCTAGTGACCCACGTGGGTTTGCCGTATCGAGGACCTCGCTTTAAGCGGGAAAGACGCGGATCGGGGGGCAGGGGTTTAGGCGGCGCAACATCTCGCGTTTCCTCCTGGAAATGCAGACCTCTAGTTATGTTGCGCCTGCTGCTGTAAGCAGCGGCGCGATATATTGTTATCCGTAAGTCATATTATTATTATTTTTATTATTATTTTTATTATTCCGCGTTTCCTTGTCCGCTTAACTAGTCCCTCAGCTTTTGAGCTATCGACTCCGTTCCACCTGGAAATCGTGCGTCCTATAGCGACGATGTGGGCTTGTATACAGCTTTCCGATACCCGCACTCGTTCGTCCGCTACACTCGTTTTTCGCTCTGCTTTTCCCCAGTCATTTCTATGGAATTAATTTTCAAAGTGCTCTAACTCGGTCATTTTTCAAGCTACGGACACGGGATTTCAGACGGTCGGACCCGGGCGTACCGGCTCCCATCACTTCCGTTTTCAGAATTTTTGCACTCATCCTTCCCTTTCTTTTCCTCCTTCAAAATCCCTCCATTCATTTCAATGGGAGGCTCTTAGAGTGGGGGTGATGTCATCCACTGTAGTTTCAGTGGCAAAAAGCCGTTTTTTCACTTTTCAGCCGAACAATTCACCATAACTTCCTCATACTTTCACCTAGAAACTTCATTTAAATTTTAAATGGTAGAGAAACTTGTCCTTTCTAACACCTCTAAATTTCAACATTATTGAAAATACGGTTTTTGAGTTATGAATTTTTGTTCGGCACTAGGGAGGGTTTCGGCTCCCATAGGGTTCAATGTATTTTTGGAGCAGCTCAGAGTGCGGTTTCTAAAATTTTCTCCTGTTTTTAACTCGTCATAACATGCTCAATTCTCACTTAATCTGCAAATTTTTTATACCATATCGATCCCCAGACTCTCCTTGTCGCAACGGTATATACGGTTAAGTGATGTGGGGAAAACTTTCCGAGCTATAAGCATTTGTTCGGAGGGTGGGTACGCTCCCATAGGAACCCATTGAAATTATTTTTTTTCTTTTTCAATTTTCTGCCGAACATTTCACCATAACTTCCTTATACTTTCACCTACAGACTTCATTTAAACTTTAAATGGTAGAGAAATTTCCCCTTTCTCACACTTGTAAGTTTCAGACCGTTTGAGAATACCGTTCTTGAGTTATGAATTTTTGTTTGACACTTGGGAGGGTTTTCCTCCCATAGAGCTCAATGTATTTTAAGAGCGGCTCGGCACGCAGATTTTCAAAACTTTGCCTGTTTTTAACTCGTAATTACACCATCAAATCTCGCTCAAAGTGCAAAAATTTTTACACCATCTCGAGCACCAGACTCTCCTTGTCGCTACGGTATGCTTTGTTCATTTTTGGACCTGGAAAAGTTTTTGAGATATTTGAGGTTTTTTGGAAGGTGCGCAACCGGTCGAAATTCATTGAATCCTGAGTCTGTCAGTTGTATTCTGTGAGCGTGCGTGTGAGAGAGAGAGAGGGGGGAGGGGGAGGGGCAGAGGCAGAGACTGACGGGGAAGAGGTGTGAGGGCCACAGAAATACACAGGCAGTCTGTAACACTTTAAAGGTCATTTTTAAGGGGGACATCTTAATTATCCAGGGTTTCTTAAGGTGGAATTTTTTAAGAATACCTCATTCACAATATACTGCCTGTCTTTTCGACATTTTAAGCTTTATTTAAAGTGGTCATTTTTAAAGGTGGACGTGTCAATACAACTGTGGGTTTCTTAAGGTGGAATTTTTATTAAGGTGGTATTTAAAATGTATTGGCCATCTTTTTTGCTTTTAAGATTCTTTTGGCCTGTGATGTGGACATTTCAATACAATTCTGGGTTTCTTAAGGTGGAATTGTTTTTAAAGGTGGAATTCAAAATGTATCGTTTTCTATTCACGCCCTACTGAGCTCCATAGAGTCCAATGTAAACTGCTGTGGGAGAGTGCTCTCTTAACATCCCACTACCAACAGCTTAGCAGTAAACTCCTTCACCATAAGCGTCGCCTAGTGACCCACGCGGGTTTACCGTATCGAGGACCTCGCTTTAAGCGGGAAAGACGCGGATCGGGGGACGGGGGTTTAGGCGGCGCAACATCTCGCGTTTCCTCCTGGAAATGCAGACCTCTAGTTATGTTGCGCCTGCTGCTTTAAGCAGCGGCGCAATATATTGTTCTTCTTAAGTCATATTATTATTATTTTTATTCTTATTATTCCGCGTTTCCTTGTCCGCCTAACTAGTCCCGCAGCTTTCGAGCTATCGACTCCGTTCCACCTGGAAATCGTGCGTCCTATAGCGACGATGTGGGCTTGTATACAGCTTTCCGATACCCGCACTCGTTCGTCCGCTACACTCGTTTATCGCTCCGTTTTTCCCCAGTCATTTCTATGGAATTAATTTTCAAAGTGCTCTAACTCGGTCATTTTTCAAGCTACGGACACGGGATTTCAGACGGTCGGACCCGGGCGTACCGGCTCCCATCACTTCCGTTTTCAGATTTTTTGCACTCATCCTTCCCTTTCTATTCCTCCTTCAAAATCCCTCCATTCATTTCAATGGGAGGCTCTTACAGTGGGTGACGTCATACACTGTAGATTCCTTCTCAGAAAACGGGTTTTTCACTTTTCAGCCAAACAAATCACCATAACTTCCTCATACTTTCACCTAGAAACTTCATTTAAATTTTAAATGGTAGAGAAACTTGTCCTTTCTAAGACCTCTAAATTTGAACATTATTGAAAATACGGTTTTTGAGTTATGAATTTTTGTTCGGCACTAGGGAGGGTTTCGGCTCCCATAGGGTTCAATGTATTTTTGGAGCAGCTCAGAGTGCGGTTTCTAAAATTTTCTCCTGTTTTTAACTCGTCATAACATGCTCAATTCTCACTTAATCTGCAAATTTTTTATACCATATCGATCCCCAGACTCTCCTTGTCGCAACGGTATATACGGTTAAGTGATGTGGGGAAAACTTTCCGAGCTATAAGCATTTGTTCGGAGGGTGGGTACGCTCCCATAGGAACCCATTGAAATTATTTTTTTTCTTTTTCAATTTTCTGCCGAACATTTCACCATAACTTCCTTATACTTTCACCTACAGACTTCATTTAAACTTTAAATGGTAGAGAAATTTCCCCTTTCTCACACTTGTAAGTTTCAGACCGTTTGAGAATACCGTTCTTGAGTTATGAATTTTTGTTTGACACTTGGGAGGGTTTTCCTCCCATAGAGCTCAATGTATTTTAAGAGCGGCTCGGCACGCAGATTTTCAAAACTTTGCCTGTTTTTAACTCGTAATTACACCATCAAATCTCGCTCAAAGTGCAAAAATTTTTACACCATCTCGAGCACCAGACTCTCCTTGTCGCTACGGTATGCTTCGTTCATTTTTGGACCTGGAAAAGTTTTTGAGATATTTGAGGTTTTTTGGAAGGTGCGCAACCGGTCGAAATTCATTGAATCCTGAGTCTGTCAGTTGTATTCTGTGAGCGTGCGTGTGAGAGAGAGAGAGGGGGGAGGGGGAGGGGCAGAGGCAGAGACTGACGGGGAAGAGGTGTGAGGGCCACAGAAATACACAGGCAGTCTGTAACACTTTAAAGGTCATTTTTAAGGGGGACATCTTAATTATCCAGGGTTTCTTAAGGTGGAATTTTTTAAGAATACCTCATTCACAATATACTGCCTGTCTTTTCGACATTTTAAGCTTTATTTAAAGTGGTCATTTTTAAAGGTGGACGTGTCAATACAACTGTGGGTTTCTTAAGGTGGAATTTTTATTAAGGTGGTATTTAAAATGTATTGGCCATCTTTTTTGCTTTTAAGATTCTTTTGGCCTGTGATGTGGACATTTCAATACAATTCTGGGTTTCTTAAGGTGGAATTGTTTTTAAAGGTGGAATTCAAAATGTATCGTTTTCTATTCACGGCCTACTGAGCTCCATAGAGTCCAATGTAAACTGCTGTGGGAGAGTGCTCTCTTAACATCCCACTACCAACAGCTTAGCAGTAAACTCCTTCACCATAAGCGTCGCCTAGTGACCCACGCGGGTTTACCGTGTCGAGGACCTCGCTTTAAGCGGGAAAGACGCGGATCAGGGGGCAGGGGTTTAGGCGGCGCAACATCTCGCGTTTCCTCCTGGAAATGCAGACCTCTAGTGTTACGTTTGCTGCCCTTCATTCTGAGGATCGTTCATTCTTGTCCGGTTAACTCCGCCCACAGTTTTCGAGATATCGACTCCGTTCAAACTTTGTTTTGTAGAGCTGCCCTGTGGGATGCGGGCTTGTATACAGCTTTTGGAAAAGTTACATAGTTTTCGCACAGTAAGCATTTGAACTTTCATCTTTACTCCCATAGGAATGAATGGAAAAATGTCCATAAACTTTTGTCAAACTTTCAAACTGCTGTCACACGGTCAGTTTTCGAGCTACAGACACCAGAATTCAAACGGGCAGACCCGAGAGTCCACGGTCCCACCACGTGAATTTATGGGCCGATAGCCCACCCGCTTCATGACCTTTGACCCCGTTTTCCTTTCACGGCCTACAGAGCTCCATAGAGTCCAATGTAAACTGCTGTGGGAGAGTGCTCTCTTAACATCCCACTACCGACAGCTTAGCAGTAAACTCCTTCACCATAAGCGTCGCCTAGTGACCCACGCGGGTTTACCGTGTCGAGGACCTCGCTTTAAGCGGGAAAGACGCGGATCGGGGGGCAGGGGTTTAGGCGGCGCAACATCTCGCGTTTCCTCCTGGAAATGCAGACCTCTAGTGTTACGTTTGCTGCCCTTCATTCTGAGGATCGTTCGTTCTTGTCCGGTTAACTCCGCCCACAGTTTTCGAGATATCGACTCCGTTCAAAGTTTCATTCGTAGAGCTTCCCTGTGGGATGCGGGCTTGTATACAGCTTTTGGAAAATTTGCATAGTTTTCGCACAGTAAGCATTTGAAGTTTCATCTTCTCTCCCATAGGAATGAATGGAAAAATGTCCATAAACTTTTGTCAAACTTTCAAACTGCTGTCACACGCTCAGTTTTCGAGCTAGAGACACCAGAACTCAAACGGGCAGACCCGAGAGTCCAAGGTCCCACCACGTGAAATTATGGGCCGATAGCCCACCCGCTTCATGACCTTTGACCCCGTTTTCCATTCACGGCCTACACAGCTCCACATAGTCCAATGTAAACTGCTGTGGGACAGTGCTCTCTTAACATCCCACTACCAACAGCTTAGCAGTAAACTCCTTCACCATAAGCGTCGCCTAGTGACCCACGCGGGTTTACCGTGTCGAGGACCTCGCTTTAAGCGGGAAAGACGCGGATCGGGGGGCGGGGGTTTAGGCGGCGCAACATCTCGCGTTTCCTCCTGGAAATGCAGACCTCTAGTGTTACGTTTGCTGCCCTTCATTCTGAGGATCGTTCATTCTTGTCCGGTTAACTCCGCCCACAGTTTTCGAGATATCGACTCCGTTCAAAGTTTCATTCGTAGAGCTTCCCTGTGGGATGTGGGCTTGTATACAGCTTTTGGAAAAGTTACATAGTTTTTGCACAGTAAGCATTTGAAGTTTCATGTTTACTCCCATAGGAATGAATGGAAAAATGTCCATAAACTTTTGTCAAACTTTCAAACTGCTGTCACACGCTCAGTTTTCGAGCTACAGACACCAGAATTCAAACGGGCAGACCCGAGAGTCCACGGTCCCGCCACGTGAAATTATAGGCCGATACCCCGCCCGCTTCATGACCTTTGACCCCGTTTTCCATTCACGGCCTACACAGCTCCATAGAGTCCAATGTAAACTGCTGTGGGACAGTGCTCTCTTAACATCCCACTACCAACAGCTTAGCAGTAAACTCCTTCACCATAAGCGTCGCCTAGTGACCCACGCGGGTTTACCGTATCGAGGACCTCGCTTTAAGCGGTAAAGACGCGGATCGGGGGGCGGGGGTTTAGGCGGCGCAACATCTCGCGTTTCCTCCTGGAAATGCAGACCTCTAGTTATGTTGCGCCTGCTGCTGTAAGCAGCGGCGCGATATATTGTTATCCGTAAGTCATATTATTATTATTTTTATTATTATTTTTATTATTCCGCGTTTCCTTGTCCGCTTAACTAGTCCCTCAGCTTTTGAGCTATCGACTCCGTTCCACCTGGAAATCGTGCGTCCTATAGCGACGATGTGGGCTTGTATACAGCTTTCCGATACCCGCACTCGTTCGTCCGCTACACTCGTTTTTCGCTCTGTTTTTCCCCAGTCATTTCTATGGAATTAATTTTCAAAGTGCTCTAACTCGGTCATTTTTCAAGCTACGGACACGGGATTTCAGACGGTCGGACCCGGGCGTACCGGCTCCCATCACTTCCGTTTTCGGAATTTTTGCACTCATCCTTCCCTTTCTTTTCCTCCTTCAAAATCCCTCCATTCATTTCAATGGGAGGCTCTTAGAGTGGGGGTGATGTCATCCACTGTAGTTTCAGTGGCAAAAAGCCGTTTTTTCACTTTTCAGCCGAACAATTCACCATAACTTCCTCATACTTTCACCTAGAAACTTCATTTAAATTTTAAATGGTAGAGAAACTTGTCCTTTCTAACACCTCTAAATTTCAACATTATTGAGAATACGGTTTTTGAGTTATGAATTTTTGTTCGGCACTAGGGAGGGTTTCGGCTCCCATAGGGTTCAATGTATTTTTGGAGCAGCTCAGAGTGCGGTTTCTAAAATTTTCTCCTGTTTTTAACTCGTCATAACATGCTCAATTCTCACTTAATCTGCAAATTTTTTATACCATATCGATCCCCAGACTCTCCTTGTCGCAACGGTATATACGGTTAAGTGATGTGGGGAAAACTTTCCGAGCTATAAGCATTTGTTCGGAGGGTGGGTACGCTCCCATAGGAACCCATTGAAATTATTTTTTTTCTTTTTCAATTTTCTGCCGAACATTTCACCATAACTTCCTTATACTTTCACCTACAGACTTCATTTAAACTTTAAATGGTAGAGAAATTTCCCCTTTCTCACACTTGTAAGTTTCAGACCGTTTGAGAATACCGTTCTTGAGTTATGAATTTTTGTTTGACACTTGGGAGGGTTTTCCTCCCATAGAGCTCAATGTATTTTAAGAGCGGCTCGGCACGCAGATTTTCAAAACTTTGCCTGTTTTTAACTCGTAATTACACCATCAAATCTCGCTCAAAGTGCAAAAATTTTTACACCATCTCGAGCACCAGACTCTCCTTGTCGCTACGGTATGCTTTGTTCATTTTTGGACCTGGAAAAGTTTTTGAGATATTTGAGGTTTTTTGGAAGGTGCGCAACCGGTCGAAATTCATTGAATCCTGAGTCTGTCAGTTGTATTCTGTGAGCGTGCGTGTGAGAGAGAGAGAGGGGGGAGGGGGAGGGGCAGAGGCAGAGACTGACGGGGAAGAGGTGTGAGGGCCACAGAAATACACAGGCAGTCTGTAACACTTTAAAGGTCATTTTTAAGGGGGACATCTTAATTATCCAGGGTTTCTTAAGGTGGAATTTTTTAAGAATACCTCATTCACAATATACTGCCTGTCTTTTCGACATTTTAAGCTTTATTTAAAGTGGTCATTTTTAAAGGTGGACGTGTCAATACAACTGTGGGTTTCTTAAGGTGGAATTTTTATTAAGGTGGTATTTAAAATGTATTGGCCATCTTTTTTGCTTTTAAGATTCTTTTGGCCTGTGATGTGGACATTTCAATACAATTCTGGGTTTCTTAAGGTGGAATTGTTTTTAAAGGTGGAATTCAAAATGTATCGTTTTCTATTCACGCCCTACTGAGCTCCATAGAGTCCAATGTAAACTGCTGTGGGAGAGTGCTCTCTTAACATCCCACTACCAACAGCTTAGCAGTAAACTCCTTCACCATAAGCGTCGCCTAGTGACCCACGCGGGTTTACCGTATCGAGGACCTCGCTTTAAGCGGGAAAGACGCGGATCGGGGGACGGGGGTTTAGGCGGCGCAACATCTCGCGTTTCCTCCTGGAAATGCAGACCTCTAGTTATGTTGCGCCTGCTGCTGTAAGCAGCGGCGCGATATATTGTTATCCGTAAGTCATATTATTATTATTTTTATTATTATTTTTATTATTCCGCGTTTCCTTGTCCGCTTAACTAGTCCCTCAGCTTTTGAGCTATCGACTCCGTTCCACCTGGAAATCGTGCGTCCTATAGCGACGATGTGGGCTTGTATACAGCTTTCCGATACCCGCACTCGTTCGTCCGCTACACTCGTTTTTCGCTCTGTTTTTCCCCAGTCATTTCTATGGAATTAATTTTCAAAGTGCTCTAACTCGGTCATTTTTCAAGCTACGGACACGGGATTTCAGACGGTCGGACCCGGGCGTACCGGCTCCCATCACTTCCGTTTTCGGAATTTTTGCACTCATCCTTCCCTTTCTTTTCCTCCTTCAAAATCCCTCCATTCATTTCAATGGGAGGCTCTTAGAGTGGGGGTGATGTCATCCACTGTAGTTTCAGTGGCAAAAAGCCGTTTTTTCACTTTTCAGCCAAACAAATCACCATAACTTCCTCATACTTTCACCTAGAAACTTCATTTAAATTTTAAATGGTAGAGAAACTTGTCCTTTCTAAGACCTCTAAATTTGAACATTATTGAAAATACGGTTTTTGAGTTATGAATTTTTGTTCGGCACTAGGGAGGGTTTCGGCTCCCATAGGGTTCAATGTATTTTTGGAGCAGCTCAGAGTGCGGTTTCTAAAATTTTCTCCTGTTTTTAACTCGTCATAACATGCTCAATTCTCACTTAATCTGCAAATTTTTTATACCATATCGATCCCCAGACTCTCCTTGTCGCAACGGTATATACGGTTAAGTGATGTGGGGAAAACTTTCCGAGCTATAAGCATTTGTTCGGAGGGTGGGTACGCTCCCATAGGAACCCATTGAAATTATTTTTTTTCTTTTTCAATTTTCTGCCGAACATTTCACCATAACTTCCTTATACTTTCACCTACAGACTTCATTTAAACTTTAAATGGTAGAGAAATTTCCCCTTTCTCACACTTGTAAGTTTCAGACCGTTTGAGAATACCGTTCTTGAGTTATGAATTTTTGTTTGACACTTGGGAGGGTTTTCCTCCCATAGAGCTCAATGTATTTTAAGAGCGGCTCGGCACGCAGATTTTCAAAACTTTGCCTGTTTTTAACTCGTAATTACACCATCAAATCTCGCTCAAAGTGCAAAAATTTTTACACCATCTCGAGCACCAGACTCTCCTTGTCGCTACGGTATGCTTCGTTCATTTTTGGACCTGGAAAAGTTTTTGAGATATTTGAGGTTTTTTGGAAGGTGCGCAACCGGTCGAAATTCATTGAATCCTGAGTCTGTCAGTTGTATTCTGTGAGCGTGCGTGTGAGAGAGAGAGAGGGGGGAGGGGGAGGGGCAGAGGCAGACACTGACGGGGAAGAGGTGTGAAGGCCACAGAAATACACAGGCAGTCTGTAACACTTTAAAGGTCATTTTTAAGGGGGACATCTTAATTATCCAGGGTTTCTTAAGGTGGAATTTTTTAAGAATACCTCATTCACAATATACTGCCTGTCTTTTCGACATTTTAAGCTTTATTTAAAGTGGTCATTTTTAAAGGTGGACGTGTCAATACAACTGTGGGTTTCTTAAGGTGGAATTTTTATTAAGGTGGTATTTAAAATGTATTGGCCATCTTTTTTGCTTTTAAGATTCTTTTGGCCTGTGATGTGGACATTTCAATACAATTCTGGGTTTCTTAAGGTGGAATTGTTTTTAAAGGTGGAATTCAAAATGTATCGTTTTCTATTCACGCCCTACTGAGCTCCATAGAGTCCAATGTAAACTGCTGTGGGAGAGTGCTCTCTTAACATCCCACTACCAACAGCTTAGCAGTAAACTCCTTCACCATAAGCGTCGCCTAGTGACCCACGCGGGTTTACCGTATCGAGGACCTCGCTTTAAGCGGGAAAGACGCGGATCGGGGGACGGGGGTTTAGGCGGCGCAACATCTCGCGTTTCCTCCTGGAAATGCAGACCTCTAGTGTTACGTTTGCTGCCCTTCATTCTGAGTATCGTTCGTTCTTGTCCGGTTAACTCCGCCCACAGTTTTCGAGATATCGACTCCGTTCAAAGTTTCATTCGTACAGCTTCCCTGTGGGATGCGGGCTTGTATACAGCTTTTGGAAAAGTTACATAGTTTTCGCACAGTAAGCATTTGAAGTTTCATCTTTACTCCCATAGGAATGAATGGAAAAATGTCCATAAACTTTTGTCAAACTTTCAAACTGCAGTCACACGGTCAGTTTTCGAGCTAGAGATACCAGAATTCAAACGGGCAGACCCGAGAGTCCACGGTCCCGCCACGTGAAATTATGGGCCGATAGCCCACCCGCTTCATGACCTTTGACCCCGTTTTCTATTCACGGCCTACACAGCTCCATAGAGTCCAATGTAAACTGCTGTGGGAGAGTGCTCTCTTAACATCCCACTACCGACAGCTTAGCAGTAAACTCCTTCACCATAAGCGTCGCCTAGTGACCCATGTGGGTTTACCGTATCGAGTTTTGGAGATATTTGAGGTTTTTTGGAGGGTGCCCCACCGGTCGAAATTCATTGAATCATGAGTCTGTCAGTTGTGTTCTGTGAGCGTGCGTGTGAGAGACAGAGAGGGGGGAGGGGGAGGGGCAGAGGCAGAGACTGACGGGGAGAGCTGTGAGGGCCACAGAAATACACAGGCAGTCTGTAACACTTTAAAGGTCATTTTTAAGGGGGACATCTTAATTATCCAGGGTTTCTTAAGGTGGAATTTTTTAAGAATACCTCATTCACAATATACTGCCTGTCTTTTCAACATTTTAAGACGCGGATCGGGGGACGGGGGTTTCGGCGGCGCAACATCTCGCGTTTCCTCCTGGAAATGCAGACCTCTAGTGTTACGTTTGCTGCCCTTCATTCTGAGGATCGTTCATTCTTGTCCGGTTAACTCCGCCCACAGTTTTCGAGATATGGACTCCGTTCAAAGTTTGTTTCGTAGAGCTTCCCTGTGGGATGCGGGCTTGTATACAGCTTTTGGAAAAGTTGCATAGTTTTAGCACAGTAAGCATTTGAAGTTTCATCTTTTCTCCCATAGGAATGAATGGAAAAATGTCCATAAACTTTTGTCAAACTTTCAAACTGCTGTCACACGCTCAGTTTTCGAGCTAGAGACACCAGAACTCAAACGGGCAGACCCGAGGGTCCACGGTCCCACCACGTAAACTTATGGGCCGATAGCCGACCTGCTTCATGACCTTTGACCCCGTTTTCCTTTCACGGCCTACTGAGCTCCATAGAGTCCAATGTAAACTGCTGTGGGAGACTGCTCTCTTAACATCCCACTACCAACAGCTTAGCAGTCAACTCCTTCACCATAGCGTGGCCTAGTGACCCACGAGGGTTTCCGTACCGAGGACCTCGCTTTAAGCGGAAAAGACGCGGATCGGGGGACGGGGGTTTAGGCGGCGCAACATCTCGCGTTTCCTCCTGGAAATGCAGACCTCTAGTGTTACGTTTGCTGCCCTTAATTCTGAGGATCGTTCGTTCTTGTCCGGTTAACTCCGCCCACAGTTTTCGAGATATCGACTCCGTTCAAAGTTTGTTTCGTAGAGTTTCCCTGTGGGATGCGGGCTTGTATACAGCTTTTGGAAAAGTTGCATAGTTTTCGCACAGTAAGCATTTGAAGTTTCATCCTTACTCCCATAGGAATGAATGGAAAAATGTCCATAAACTTTTGTCAAACATTTAAACTGCCGTCACACGGTCAGTTTTCGAGCTAGAGACACCAGAACTCAAACGGGCAGACCCGAGGGTCCACGGTCCCACCACGTGAAATTATAGGCCGATACCCCGCCCGCTTCATGACCTTTGACCCCGTTTTCCATTCACGGCCTACAGAGCTCCATAGAGTCCAATGTAAACTGCTGTGGGAGAGTGCTCTCTTAACATCCCACTACCAACGGCTTAGCAGTAAACTCCTTCACCATAAGCGTCGCCTAGTGACCCACGCGGGTTTACCGTACCGAGGACCTCGCTTTAAGCGGGAAAGACGCGGATCGGGGGGCGGGGGTTTAGGCGGCGCAACATCTCGCGTTTCCTCCTGGAAATGCAGACCTCTAGTGTTACGTTTGCTGCCCTTCATTCTGAGGATCGTTCGTTCTTGTCCGGTTAACTCCGCCCACAGTTTTCGAGATATCGACTCCGTTCAAAGTTTGTTTCGTAGAGCTGCCCTGTGGGATGCGGGCTTGTATACAGCTTTTGGAAAAGTTGCATAGTTTTTGCACAGTAAGCATTTGAATTTCATCTTTTCTCCCTTAGGAATGAATGGAAAAATGTCCATAAACTTTTGTCAAACTTTCAAACTGCTGTCACACGGTCAGTTTTCGAGCTAGAGACACCAGAACTCAAACGGGCAGACCCGAGAGTCCACGGTCCCACCACGTGAAATTATAGGCCGATACCCCGCCCGCTTCATGACCTTTGACCCCGTTTTCCATTCACGGCCTACAGAGCTCCATAGAGTCCAATGTAAACTGCTGTGGGAGAGTGCTCTCTTAACATCCCACTACCGACAGCTTAGCAGTAAACTCCTTCACCATAAGCGTCGCCTAGTGACCCACGCGGGTTTACCGTATCGAGGACCTCGCTTTAAGCGGGAAAGACGCGGATCGGGGGACGGGGGTTTCGGCGGCGCAACATCTCGCGTTTCCTCCTGGAAATGCAGACCTCTAGTGTTACGTTTGCTGCCCTTCATTCTGAGGATCGTTCGTTCTTGTCCGGTTAACTCCGCCCACAGTTTTCGAGATATCGACTCCGTTCAAAGTTTCATTCGTAGAGCTTCCCTGTGGGATGCGGGCTTGTATACAGCTTTTGGAAAAGTTGCATAGTTTTAGCACAGTAAGCATTTGAAGTTTCATCTTTTGTCCCATAGGAATGAATGGAAATATGTCCATAAACTTTTGTGAAACTTTCAAACTGCTGTCACACGCTCAGTTTTCGAGCTAGAGACACCAGAATTCAAACGGGCAGACCCGAGAGTCCAAGGTCCCACCACGTGAAATTATAGGCCGATACCCCGCCCGCTTCATGACCTTTGACCCCGTTTTCCATTCACGGCCTACAGAGCTCCATAGAGTCCAATGTAAACTGCTGTGGGAGAGTGCTCTCTTAACATCCCACTACCGACAGCTTAGCAGTAAACTCCTTCACCATAAGCGTCGCCTAGTGACCCACGCGGGTTTACCGTATCGAGGACCTCGCTTTAAGCGGGAAAGACGCGGATCGGGGGACGGGGGTTTAGGTGGCGCAACATCTCGCGTTTCCTCCTGGAAATGCAGACCTCTAGTGTTACGTTTGCTGCCCTTCATTCTGAGGATCGTTCGTTCTTGTCCGGTTAACTCCGCCCACAGTTTTCGAGATATCGACTCCGTTCAAAGTTTCATTCGTAGAGCTTCCCTGTGGGATGCGGGCTTGTATACAGCTTTTGGAAAAGTTGCATAGTTTTAGCACAGTAAGCATTTGAAGTTTCATCTTTTGTCCCATAGGAATGAATGGAAATATGTCCATAAACTTTTGTCAAACTTTCAAACTGCTGTCACACGCTCAGTTTTCGAGCTAGAGACACCAGAATTCAAACGGGCAGACCCGAGAGTCCAAGGTCCCACCACGTGAAATTATAGGCCGATACCCCGCCCGCTTCATGACCTTTGACCCCGTTTTCCATTCACGGCCTACAGAGCTCCATAGAGTCCAATGTAAACTGCTGTGGGAGAGTGCTCTCTTAACATCCCACTACCGACAGCTTAGCAGTAAACTCCTTCACCATAAGCGTCGCCTAGTGACCCACGCGGGTTTACCGTATCGAGGACCTCGCTTTAAGCGGGAAAGACGCGGATCGGGGGGCAGGGGTTTAGGCGGCGCAACATCTCGCGTTTCCTCCTGGAAATGCAGACCTCTAGTGTTACGTTTGCTGCCCTTCATTCTGAGGATCGTTCCTTCTTGTCCGGTTAACTCCGCCCACAGTTTTCGAGATATCGACTCCGTTCAAAGTTTCATTCGTAGAGCTTCCCTGTGGGATGCGGGCTTGTATACAGCTTTTGGAAAAGTTGCATAGTTTTCGCACAGTAAGCATTTGAAGTTTCATCTTTACTCCCATAGGAATGAATGGAAAAATGTCCATAAACTTTTGTCAAACTTTCAAACTGCTGTCACACGCTCAGTTTTCGAGCTAGAGACACCAGAATTCAAACGGGCAGACCCGAGAGTCCACGGTCCCGCCACGTGAAATTATGGGCCGATAGCCCACCCGCTTCATGACCTTTGACCCCGTTTTCCATTCACGGCCTACAGAGCTCCATAGAGTCCAATGTAAACTGATGTGGGAGAGTGCTCTCTTAACATCCCACTACCAACAGCTTAGCAGGTAACTCCTTCACCATAAGCGTCGCCTAGTGACCCACGCGGGTTTACCGTATCGAGGACCTCCCTTTAAGCGGGAAAGACGCGGATCGGGGGACGGGGGTTTAGGCGGCGCAACATCTCGCGTTTCCTCCTGGAAATGCAGACCTCTAGTTATGTTGCGCCTGCTGCTTTAAGCAGCGGCGCAATATATTGTTCTTCTTAAGTCATATTATTATTATTTTTATTCTTATTATTCCGCGTTTCCTTGTCCGCCTAACTAGTCCCGCAGCTTTCGAGCTATCGACTCCGTTCCACCTGGAAATCGTGCGTCCTATAGCGACGATGTGGGCTTGTATACAGCTTTCCGATACCCGCACTCGTTCGTCCGCTACACTCGTTTATCGCTCCGTTTTTCCCCAGTCATTTCTATGGAATTAATTTTCAAAGTGCTCTAACTCGGTCATTTTTCAAGCTACGGACACGGGATTTCAGACGGTCGGACCCGGGCGTACCGGCTCCCATCACTTCCGTTTTCAGATTTTTTGCACTCATCCTTCCCTTTCTATTCCTCCTTCAAAATCCCTCCATTCATTTCAATGGGAGGCTCTTACAGTGGGTGACGTCATACACTGTAGATTCCTTCTCAGAAAACGGGTTTTTCACTTTTCAGCCAAACAAATCACCATAACTTCCTCATACTTTCACCTAGAAACTTCATTTAAATTTTAAATGGTAGAGAAACTTGTCCTTTCTAAGACCTCTAAATTTGAACATTATTGAAAATACGGTTTTTGAGTTATGAATTTTTGTTCGGCACTAGGGAGGGTTTCGGCTCCCATAGGGTTCAATGTATTTTTGGAGCAGCTCAGAGTGCGGTTTCTAAAATTTTCTCCTGTTTTTAACTCGTCATAACATGCTCAATTCTCACTTAATCTGCAAATTTTTTATACCATATCGATCCCCAGACTCTCCTTGTCGCAACGGTATATACGGTTAAGTGATGTGGGGAAAACTTTCCGAGCTATAAGCATTTGTTCGGAGGGTGGGTACGCTCCCATAGGAACCCATTGAAATTATTTTTTTTCTTTTTCAATTTTCTGCCGAACATTTCACCATAACTTCCTTATACTTTCACCTACAGACTTCATTTAAACTTTAAATGGTAGAGAAATTTCCCCTTTCTCACACTTGTAAGTTTCAGACCGTTTGAGAATACCGTTCTTGAGTTATGAATTTTTGTTTGACACTTGGGAGGGTTTTCCTCCCATAGAGCTCAATGTATTTTAAGAGCGGCTCGGCACGCAGATTTTCAAAACTTTGCCTGTTTTTAACTCGTAATTACACCATCAAATCTCGCTCAAAGTGCAAAAATTTTTACACCATCTCGAGCACCAGACTCTCCTTGTCGCTACGGTATGCTTCGTTCATTTTTGGACCTGGAAAAGTTTTTGAGATATTTGAGGTTTTTTGGAAGGTGCGCAACCGGTCGAAATTCATTGAATCCTGAGTCTGTCAGTTGTATTCTGTGAGCGTGCGTGTGAGAGAGAGAGAGGGGGGAGGGGGAGGGGCAGAGGCAGACACTGACGGGGAAGAGGTGTGAGGGCCACAGAAATACACAGGCAGTCTGTAACACTTTAAAGGTCATTTTTAAGGGGGACATCTTAATTATCCAGGGTTACTTAAGGTGGAATTTTTTAAGAATACCTCATTCACAATATACTGCCTGTCTTTTCGACATTTTAAGCTTTATTTCAAGTGGTCATTTTTAAAGGTGGACGTGTCAATACAACTGTGGGTTTCTTAAGGTGGAATTTTTATTAAGGTGGTATTTAAAATGTATTGGCCATCTTTTTTTGCTTTTAAGACTCTTTTGGCCTGTGATGTGGACATTTCAATACAATTCTGGGTTTCTTAAGGTGGAATTGTTTTTAAAGGTGGAATTCAAAATGTATCGTTTTCCATTCACGGCCTACACAGCTCCATAGAGTCCAATGTAAACTGCTGTGGGAGAGTGCTCTCTTAACATCCCACTACCGACAGCTTAGCAGTAAACTCCTTCACCATAAGCGTCGCCTAGTGACCCACGCGGGTTTACCGTATCGAGGACCTCGCTTTAAGCGGGAAAGACGCGGATCGGGGGACGGGGGTTTAGGCGGCGCAACATCTCGCGTTTCCTCCTGGAAATGCAGACCTCTAGTGTTACGTTTGCTGCCCTTCATTCTGAGGATCGTTCATTCTTGTCCGGTTAACTCCGCCCACAGTTTTCGAGATATCGACTCCGTTCAAAGTTTGTTTCGTAGAGCTTCCCTGTGGGATGCGGGCTTGTATACAGCTTTTGGAAAAGTTGCATAGTTTTCGCACAGTAACCATTTGAAGTTTCCTCTTTACTCCCATAGGAATGAATGGAAAAATGTCCATAAACTTTTGTCAAACTTTCAAAGTGCTGTCACACGGTCAGTTTTCGAGCTACAGACACCAGAATTCAAACGGGTAGACCCGAGGGTCCACGGTCCCACCACGTAAAATTATGGGCCGATAGCCCGCCCGCTTCATGACCTTTGACCCCGTTTTCCTTTCACGGCCTACACAGCTCCACATAGTCCAATGTAAACTGCTGTGGGACAGTGCTCTCTTAACATCCCACTACCAACAGCTTAGCAGTAAACTCCTTCACCATAAGCGTCGCCTAGTGACCCACGCGGGTTTACCGTGTCGAGGACCTCGCTTTAAGCGGGAAAGACGCGGATCGGGGGGCAGGGGTTTAGGCGGCGCAACATCTCGCGTTTCCTCCTGGAAATGCAGACCTCTAGTTATTATTTTTATTCTTATTATTCCGCGTTTCCTTGTCCGCCTAACTAGTCCCGCAGCTTTCGAGCTATCGACTCCGTTCCACCTGGAAATCGTGCGTCCTATAGCGACGATGTGGGCTTGTATACAGCTTTCCGATACCCGCACTCGTTCGTCCGCTACACTCGTTTTTCGCTCCGTTTTTCCCCAGTCATTTCTATGGAATTAATTTTCAAAGTGCTCTAACTCGGTCATTTTTCAAGCTACGGACACGGGATTTCAGACGGTCGGACCCGGGCGTACCGGCTCCCATCACTTCCGTTTTCGGAATTTTTGCACTCATCCTTCCCTTTCTTTTCCTCCTTCAAAATCCCTCCATTCATTTCAATGGGAGGCTCTTAGAGTGGGGGTGATGTCATCCACTGTAGTTTCAGTGGCAAAAAGCCGTTTTTTCACTTTTCAGCCGAACAATTCACCATAACTTCCTCATACTTTCACCTAGAAACTTCATTTAAATTTTAAATGGTAGAGAAACTTGTCCTTTCTAACACCTCTAAATTTCAACATTATTGAGAATACGGTTTTTGAGTTATGAATTTTTGTTCGGCACTAGGGAGGGTTTCGGCTCCCATAGGGTTCAATGTATTTTTGGAGCAGCTCAGAGTGCGGTTTCTAAAATTTTCTCCTGTTTTTAACTCGTCATAACATGCTCAATTCTCACTTAATCTGCAAATTTTTTATACCATATCGATCCCCAGACTCTCCTTGTCGCAACGGTATATACGGTTAAGTGATGTGGGGAAAACTTTCCGAGCTATAAGCATTTGTTCGGAGGGTGGGTACGCTCCCATAGGAACCCATTGAAATTATTTTTTTTCTTTTTCAATTTTCTGCCGAACATTTCACCATAACTTCCTTATACTTTCACCTACAGACTTCATTTAAACTTTAAATGGTAGAGAAATTTCCCCTTTCTCACACTTGTAAGTTTCAGACCGTTTGAGAATACCGTTCTTGAGTTATGAATTTTTGTTTGACACTTGGGAGGGTTTTCCTCCCATAGAGCTCAATGTATTTTAAGAGCGGCTCGGCACGCAGATTTTCAAAACTTTGCCTGTTTTTAACTCGTAATTACACCATCAAATCTCGCTCAAAGTGCAAAAATTTTTACACCATCTCGAGCACCAGACTCTCCTTGTCGCTACGGTATGCTTTGTTCATTTTTGGACCTGGAAAAGTTTTTGAGATATTTGAGGTTTTTTGGAAGGTGCGCAACCGGTCGAAATTCATTGAATCCTGAGTCTGTCAGTTGTATTCTGTGAGCGTGCGTGTGAGAGAGAGAGAGGGGGGAGGGGGAGGGGCAGAGGCAGAGACTGACGGGGAAGAGGTGTGAGGGCCACAGAAATACACAGGCAGTCTGTAACACTTTAAAGGTCATTTTTAAGGGGGACATCTTAATTATCCAGGGTTTCTTAAGGTGGAATTTTTTAAGAATACCTCATTCACAATATACTGCCTGTCTTTTCGACATTTTAAGCTTTATTTAAAGTGGTCATTTTTAAAGGTGGACGTGTCAATACAACTGTGGGTTTCTTAAGGTGGAATTTTTATTAAGGTGGTATTTAAAATGTATTGGCCATCTTTTTTGCTTTTAAGATTCTTTTGGCCTGTGATGTGGACATTTCAATACAATTCTGGGTTTCTTAAGGTGGAATTGTTTTTAAAGGTGGAATTCAAAATGTATCGTTTTCTATTCACGCCCTACTGAGCTCCATAGAGTCCAATGTAAACTGCTGTGGGAGAGTGCTCTCTTAACATCCCACTACCAACAGCTTAGCAGTAAACTCCTTCACCATAAGCGTCGCCTAGTGACCCACGCGGGTTTACCGTATCGAGGACCTCGCTTTAAGCGGGAAAGACGCGGATCGGGGGACGGGGGTTTAGGCGGCGCAACATCTCGCGTTTCCTCCTGGAAATGCAGACCTCTAGTGTTACGTTTGCTGCCCTTCATTCTGAGTATCGTTCGTTCTTGTCCGGTTAACTCCGCCCACAGTTTTCGAGATATCGACTCCGTTCAAAGTTTCATTCGTACAGCTTCCCTGTGGGATGCGGGCTTGTATACAGCTTTTGGAAAAGTTACATAGTTTTCGCACAGTAAGCATTTGAAGTTTCATCTTTACTCCCATAGGAATGAATGGAAAAATGTCCATAAACTTTTGTCAAACTTTCAAACTGCAGTCACACGGTCAGTTTTCGAGCTAGAGATACCAGAATTCAAACGGGCAGACCCGAGAGTCCACGGTCCCGCCACGTGAAATTATGGGCCGATAGCCCACCCGCTTCATGACCTTTGACCCCGTTTTCTATTCACGGCCTACACAGCTCCATAGAGTCCAATGTAAACTGCTGTGGGAGAGTGCTCTCTTAACATCCCACTACCGACAGCTTAGCAGTAAACTCCTTCACCATAAGCGTCGCCTAGTGACCCATGTGGGTTTACCGTATCGAGTTTTGGAGATATTTGAGGTTTTTTGGAGGGTGCCCCACCGGTCGAAATTCATTGAATCATGAGTCTGTCAGTTGTGTTCTGTGAGCGTGCGTGTGAGAGACAGAGAGGGGGGAGGGGGAGGGGCAGAGGCAGAGACTGACGGGGAGAGCTGTGAGGGCCACAGAAATACACAGGCAGTCTGTAACACTTTAAAGGTCATTTTTAAGGGGGACATCTTAATTATCCAGGGTTTCTTAAGGTGGAATTTTTTAAGAATACCTCATTCACAATATACTGCCTGTCTTTTCAACATTTTAAGACGCGGATCGGGGGACGGGGGTTTCGGCGGCGCAACATCTCGCGTTTCCTCCTGGAAATGCAGACCTCTAGTGTTACGTTTGCTGCCCTTCATTCTGAGGATCGTTCATTCTTGTCCGGTTAACTCCGCCCACAGTTTTCGAGATATGGACTCCGTTCAAAGTTTGTTTCGTAGAGCTTCCCTGTGGGATGCGGGCTTGTATACAGCTTTTGGAAAAGTTGCATAGTTTTCGCACAGTAAGCCTTTGAAGTTTCATCTTTTCTCCCATAGGAATGAATGGGAAAATGTCCATAAACTTTTGTCAAACTTTAAAACTGCTGTCACACAGTCAGTTTTCGAGCTAGAGACACCAGAATTCAAACGGGCACACCCGAGAGTCCACGGTCCCACCACGTGAATTTATGGGCCGATAGCCCACCCGCTTCATGACCTTTGACCCCGTTTTCCATTCACGGCCTACACAGCTCCATAGAGTCCAATGTAAACTGCTGTGGGTGACTGCTCTCTTAACATCCCACTACCAACAGCTTAGCAGTAAACTCCTTCACCATAAGCGTCGCCTAGTGACCCACGCGGGTTTACCGTATCGAGGACCTCGCTTTAAGCGGGAAAGACGCGGATCGGGGGGCAGGGGTTTAGGCGGCGCAACATCTCGCGTTTCCTCCTGGAAATGCAGACCTCTAGTGTTACGTTTGCTGCCCTTCATTCTGAGGATCGTTCATTCTTGTCCGGTTAACTCCGCCCACAGTTTTCGAGATATCGACTCCGTTCAAAGTTTCATTCGTAGAGCTTCCCTGTGGGATGCGGGCTTGTATACAGCTTTTGGAAAAGTTGCATAGTTTTAGCACAGTAAGCATTTGAAGTTTCATCTTTTCTCCCATAGGAATGAATGGAAAAATGTCCATAAACTTTTGTCAAACTTTCAAACTGCTGTCACACGCTCAGTTTTCGAGCTAGAGACACCAGAACTCAAACGGGCAGACCCGAGGGTCCACGGTCCCACCACGTAAACTTATGGGCCGATAGCCGACCTGCTTCATGACCTTTGACCCCGTTTTCCTTTCACGGCCTACTGAGCTCCATAGAGTCCAATGTAAACTGCTGTGGGAGACTGCTCTCTTAACATCCCACTACCAACAGCTTAGCAGTCAACTCCTTCACCATAGCGTGGCCTAGTGACCCACGAGGGTTTCCGTACCGAGGACCTCGCTTTAAGCGGAAAAGACGCGGATCGGGGGACGGGGGTTTAGGCGGCGCAACATCTCGCGTTTCCTCCTGGAAATGCAGACCTCTAGTGTTACGTTTGCTGCCCTTAATTCTGAGGATCGTTCGTTCTTGTCCGGTTAACTCCGCCCACAGTTTTCGAGATATCGACTCCGTTCAAAGTTTGTTTCGTAGAGTTTCCCTGTGGGATGCGGGCTTGTATACAGCTTTTGGAAAAGTTGCATAGTTTTCGCACAGTAAGCATTTGAAGTTTCATCCTTACTCCCATAGGAATGAATGGAAAAATGTCCATAAACTTTTGTCAAACATTTAAACTGCCGTCACACGGTCAGTTTTCGAGCTAGAGACACCAGAACTCAAACGGGCAGACCCGAGGGTCCACGGTCCCACCACGTGAAATTATAGGCCGATACCCCGCCCGCTTCATGACCTTTGACCCCGTTTTCCATTCACGGCCTACAGAGCTCCATAGAGTCCAATGTAAACTGCTGTGGGAGAGTGCTCTCTTAACATCCCACTACCAACGGCTTAGCAGTAAACTCCTTCACCATAAGCGTCGCCTAGTGACCCACGCGGGTTTACCGTACCGAGGACCTCGCTTTAAGCGGGAAAGACGCGGATCGGGGGGCGGGGGTTTAGGCGGCGCAACATCTCGCGTTTCCTCCTGGAAATGCAGACCTCTAGTGTTACGTTTGCTGCCCTTCATTCTGAGGATCGTTCGTTCTTGTCCGGTTAACTCCGCCCACAGTTTTCGAGATATCGACTCCGTTCAAAGTTTGTTTCGTAGAGCTGCCCTGTGGGATGCGGGCTTGTATACAGCTTTTGGAAAAGTTGCATAGTTTTTGCACAGTAAGCATTTGAATTTCATCTTTTCTCCCTTAGGAATGAATGGAAAAATGTCCATAAACTTTTGTCAAACTTTCAAACTGCTGTCACACGGTCAGTTTTCGAGCTAGAGACACCAGAACTCAAACGGGCAGACCCGAGAGTCCACGGTCCCACCACGTGAAATTATAGGCCGATACCCCGCCCGCTTCATGACCTTTGACCCCGTTTTCCATTCACGGCCTACAGAGCTCCATAGAGTCCAATGTAAACTGCTGTGGGAGAGTGCTCTCTTAACATCCCACTACCGACAGCTTAGCAGTAAACTCCTTCACCATAAGCGTCGCCTAGTGACCCACGCGGGTTTACCGTATCGAGGACCTCGCTTTAAGCGGGAAAGACGCGGATCGGGGGACGGGGGTTTCGGCGGCGCAACATCTCGCGTTTCCTCCTGGAAATGCAGACCTCTAGTGTTACGTTTGCTGCCCTTCATTCTGAGGATCGTTCGTTCTTGTCCGGTTAACTCCGCCCACAGTTTTCGAGATATCGACTCCGTTCAAAGTTTCATTCGTAGAGCTTCCCTGTGGGATGCGGGCTTGTATACAGCTTTTGGAAAAGTTGCATAGTTTTAGCACAGTAAGCATTTGAAGTTTCATCTTTTGTCCCATAGGAATGAATGGAAATATGTCCATAAACTTTTGTCAAACTTTCAAACTGCTGTCACACGCTCAGTTTTCGAGCTAGAGACACCAGAATTCAAACGGGCAGACCCGAGAGTCCAAGGTCCCACCACGTGAAATTATAGGCCGATACCCCGCCCGCTTCATGACCTTTGACCCCGTTTTCCATTCACGGCCTACAGAGCTCCATAGAGTCCAATGTAAACTGCTGTGGGAGAGTGCTCTCTTAACATCCCACTACCGACAGCTTAGCAGTAAACTCCTTCACCATAAGCGTCGCCTAGTGACCCACGCGGGTTTACCGTATCGAGGACCTCGCTTTAAGCGGGAAAGACGCGGATCGGGGGACGGGGGTTTCGGCGGCGCAACATCTCGCGTTTCCTCCTGGAAATGCAGACCTCTAGTGTTACGTTTGCTGCCCTTCATTCTGAGGATCGTTCGTTCTTGTCCGGTTAACTCCGCCCACAGTTTTCGAGATATCGACTCCGTTCAAAGTTTCATTCGTAGAGCTTCCCTGTGGGATGCGGGCTTGTATACAGCTTTTGGAAAAGTTGCATAGTTTTAGCACAGTAAGCATTTGAAGTTTCATCTTTTGTCCCATAGGAATGAATGGAAATATGTCCATAAACTTTTGTCAAACTTTCAAACTGCTGTCACACACTCAGTTTTCGAGCTAGAGACACCAGAATTCAAACGGGCAGACCCGAGAGTCCAAGGTCCCACCACGTGAAATTATAGGCCGATACCCCGCCCGCTTCATGACCTTTGACCCCGTTTTCCATTCACGGCCTACAGAGCTCCATAGAGTCCAATGTAAACTGCTGTGGGAGAGTGCTCTCTTAACATCCCACTACCGACAGCTTAGCAGTAAACTCCTTCACCATAAGCGTCGCCTAGTGACCCACGCGGGTTTACCGTATCGAGGACCTCGCTTTAAGCGGGAAAGACGCGGATCGGGGGGCAGGGGTTTAGGCGGCGCAACATCTCGCGTTTCCTCCTGGAAATGCAGACCTCTAGTGTTACGTTTGCTGCCCTTCATTCTGAGGATCGTTCCTTCTTGTCCGGTTAACTCCGCCCACAGTTTTCGAGATATCGACTCCGTTCAAAGTTTCATTCGTAGAGCTTCCCTGTGGGATGCGGGCTTGTATACAGCTTTTGGAAAAGTTGCATAGTTTTCGCACAGTAAGCATTTGAAGTTTCATCTTTACTCCCATAGGAATGAATGGAAAAATGTCCATAAACTTTTGTCAAACTTTCAAACTGCTGTCACACGCTCAGTTTTCGAGCTAGAGACACCAGAATTCAAACGGGCAGACCCGAGAGTCCACGGTCCCGCCACGTGAAATTATGGGCCGATAGCCCACCCGCTTCATGACCTTTGACCCCGTTTTCCATTCACGGCCTACAGAGCTCCATAGAGTCCAATGTAAACTGATGTGGGAGAGTGCTCTCTTAACATCCCACTACCAACAGCTTAGCAGGTAACTCCTTCACCATAAGCGTCGCCTAGTGACCCACGCGGGTTTACCGTATCGAGGACCTCCCTTTAAGCGGGAAAGACGCGGATCGGGGGACGGGGGTTTAGGCGGCGCAACATCTCGCGTTTCCTCCTGGAAATGCAGACCTCTAGTTATGTTGCGCCTGCTGCTTTAAGCAGCGGCGCAATATATTGTTCTTCTTAAGTCATATTATTATTATTTTTATTCTTATTATTCCGCGTTTCCTTGTCCGCCTAACTAGTCCCGCAGCTTTCGAGCTATCGACTCCGTTCCACCTGGAAATCGTGCGTCCTATAGCGACGATGTGGGCTTGTATACAGCTTTCCGATACCCGCACTCGTTCGTCCGCTACACTCGTTTATCGCTCCGTTTTTCCCCAGTCATTTCTATGGAATTAATTTTCAAAGTGCTCTAACTCGGTCATTTTTCAAGCTACGGACACGGGATTTCAGACGGTCGGACCCGGGCGTACCGGCTCCCATCACTTCCGTTTTCAGATTTTTTGCACTCATCCTTCCCTTTCTATTCCTCCTTCAAAATCCCTCCATTCATTTCAATGGGAGGCTCTTACAGTGGGTGACGTCATACACTGTAGATTCCTTCTCAGAAAACGGGTTTTTCACTTTTCAGCCAAACAAATCACCATAACTTCCTCATACTTTCACCTAGAAACTTCATTTAAATTTTAAATGGTAGAGAAACTTGTCCTTTCTAAGACCTCTAAATTTGAACATTATTGAAAATACGGTTTTTGAGTTATGAATTTTTGTTCGGCACTAGGGAGGGTTTTGGCTCCCATAGGGTTCAATGTATTTTTGGAGCAGCTCAGAGTGCGGTTTCTAAAATTTTCTCCTGTTTTTAACTCGTCATAACATGCTCAATTCTCACTTAATCTGCAAATTTTTTATACCATATCGATCCCCAGACTCTCCTTGTCGCAACGGTATATACGGTTAAGTGATGTGGGGAAAACTTTCCGAGCTATAAGCATTTGTTCGGAGGGTGGGTACGCTCCCATAGGAACCCATTGAAATTATTTTTTTTCTTTTTCAATTTTCTGCCGAACATTTCACCATAACTTCCTTATACTTTCACCTACAGACTTCATTTAAACTTTAAATGGTAGAGAAATTTCCCCTTTCTCACACTTGTAAGTTTCAGACCGTTTGAGAATACCGTTCTTGAGTTATGAATTTTTGTTTGACACTTGGGAGGGTTTTCCTCCCATAGAGCTCAATGTATTTTAAGAGCGGCTCGGCACGCAGATTTTCAAAACTTTGCCTGTTTTTAACTCGTAATTACACCATCAAATCTCGCTCAAAGTGCAAAAATTTTTACACCATCTCGAGCACCAGACTCTCCTTGTCGCTACGGTATGCTTCGTTCATTTTTGGACCTGGAAAAGTTTTTGAGATATTTGAGGTTTTTTGGAAGGTGCGCAACCGGTCGAAATTCATTGAATCCTGAGTCTGTCAGTTGTATTCTGTGAGCGTGCGTGTGAGAGAGAGAGAGGGGGGAGGGGGAGGGGCAGAGGCAGACACTGACGGGGAAGAGGTGTGAGGGCCACAGAAATACACAGGCAGTCTGTAACACTTTAAAGGTCATTTTTAAGGGGGACATCTTAATTATCCAGGGTTACTTAAGGTGGAATTTTTTAAGAATACCTCATTCACAATATACTGCCTGTCTTTTCGACATTTTAAGCTTTATTTCAAGTGGTCATTTTTAAAGGTGGACGTGTCAATACAACTGTGGGTTTCTTAAGGTGGAATTTTTATTAAGGTGGTATTTAAAATGTATTGGCCATCTTTTTTTGCTTTTAAGACTCTTTTGGCCTGTGATGTGGACATTTCAATACAATTCTGGGTTTCTTAAGGTGGAATTGTTTTTAAAGGTGGAATTCAAAATGTATCGTTTTCCATTCACGGCCTACACAGCTCCATAGAGTCCAATGTAAACTGCTGTGGGAGAGTGCTCTCTTAACATCCCACTACCGACAGCTTAGCAGTAAACTCCTTCACCATAAGCGTCGCCTAGTGACCCACGCGGGTTTACCGTATCGAGGACCTCGCTTTAAGCGGGAAAGACGCGGATCGGGGGACGGGGGTTTAGGCGGCGCAACATCTCGCGTTTCCTCCTGGAAATGCAGACCTCTAGTGTTACGTTTGCTGCCCTTCATTCTGAGGATCGTTCATTCTTGTCCGGTTAACTCCGCCCACAGTTTTCGAGATATCGACTCCGTTCAAAGTTTGTTTCGTAGAGCTTCCCTGTGGGATGCGGGCTTGTATACAGCTTTTGGAAAAGTTGCATAGTTTTCGCACAGTAACCATTTGAAGTTTCCTCTTTACTCCCATAGGAATGAATGGAAAAATGTCCATAAACTTTTGTCAAACTTTAAAACTGCTGTCACACGGTCAGTTTTCGAGCTAGAGACACCAGAACTCAAACGGGCAGACCCGAGGGTCCACGGTCCCACCACGTAAAATTATGGGCCGATAGCCCACCCGCTTCATGACCTTTGACCCCGTTTTCCATTCACGGCCTACAGAGCTCCATAGAGTCCAATGTAAACTGCTGTGGGACAGTGCTCTCTTAACATCCCACTACCGACGGCTTAGCAGTAAACTCCTTCACCATAAGCGTCGCCTAGTGACCCACGCGGGTTTACCGTATCGAGGACCTCGCTTTAAGCGGGAAAGACGCGGATCGGGGGACGGGGGTTTCGGCGGCGCAACATCTCGCGTTTCCTCCTGGAAATGCAGACCTCTAGTTATGTTGCGCCTGCTGCTTTAAGCAGCGGCGCAATATATTGTTCTTCTTAAGTCATATTATTTTTTTTATTATTCTTATTATTCCACGTTTCCTTGTCCGCCTAACTAGTCCCGCAGCTTTCGAGCTATCGACTCCGTTCCACCTGGAAATCGTGCGTCCTATAGCGACGATGTGGGCTTGTATACAGCTTTCCGATACCCGCACTCGTTCGTCCGCTACACTCGTTTATCGCTCCGTTTTTCCCCAGTCATTTCTATGGAATTAATTTTCAAAGTGCTCTAACTCGGTCATTTTTCAAGCTATGGACACGGGATTTCAGACGGTCGGACCCGGGCGTACCGGCTCCCATCACTTCCGTTTTCGGAATTTTTGCACTCATCCTTCCCTTTCTATCACTCCTTCAAAATCCCTCCATTCATTTCAATGGGAGGCTCCTAGAGTGGGTGACATCATACACTGTAGATTCCTTCTCAGAAAACGGGTTTTTCACTTTTTAGCCGAACAAATTGCCATAACTTCCTCATACTTTTACCTAGAAACTTCATTTAAATTTTAAATGGTAGAGAAACTTGTCCTTTCTAAGACCTCTAAATTTGAACATTATTGAAAATACGGTCTTTGAGTTATTAATTTTTGTTCGGCACTAGGGAGGGTTTCGGCTCCCATAGGGTTCAATGTATTTTTGGAGCAGCTCAGAGTGCGGTTTCTAAAATTTTCTCCTGTTTTTAACTCGTCATAACATGCTCAATTCTCACTTAATCTGCAAATTTTTTATACCATATCGATCCCCAGACTCTCCTTGTCGCAACGGTATATACGGTTAAGTGATGTGAGGAAAACTTTCCGAGCTATAAGCATTTGTTCGGAGGGTGGGTACGCTCCCTTAGGAACCCATTGAAATTATTTTTTTTATTTTTCAATTTTCTGCCGAACATTTCACCATAACTTCCTTATACTTTCACCTACAGACTTCATTTAAACTTTAAATGGTAGAGAAATTTCCCCTTTCTCACACTTGTAAGTTTCAGACCGTTTGAGAATACCGTTCTTGAGTTATGAATTTTTGTTTGACACTTGGGAGGGTTTTCCTCCCATAGAGCTCAATGTATTTTAAGAGCGGCTCGGCACGCAGATTTTCAAAACTTTGCCTGTTTTTAACTCGAAATTACACCATCAAATCTCGCTCAAAGTGCAAAAATTTTTACACCATCTCGAGCACCAGACTCTCCTTGTCGCTACGGTATGCTTCGTTCATTTTTGGACCTGGAAAAGTTTTTGAGATATTTGAGGTTTTTTGGAAGGTGCGCCACCGGTCGAAATTCATTGAATCATGAGTCTGTCAGTTGTATTCTGTGAGCGTGCGTGTGAGAGACAGACAGAGGGGGGAGGGGCAGAGGCAGAGTCAGAGAATGAGGTGGAGAGCTGTGAGGGCCACAGAAATACACAGGCAGTCTGTAACACTTTAAAGGTCATTTTTAAGGGGGACATCTTAATTATCCAGGGTTTCTTAAGGTGGAATTATTTAAGAATACCTCATTCACAATATACTGCCTGTCTTTTCGACATTTTAAGCTTTATTTAAAGTGGTCATTTTTAAAGGTGGACGTGTCAATACAACTGTGGGTTTCTTAAGGTGGAATTTTTATTAAGGTGGTATTTAAAATGTATTGGCCATCTTTTTTTGCTTTTAAGACTCTTTTGGCCTGTGATGTGGACATTTCAATACAATTCTGGGTTTCTTAATGTGGAATTGTTTTTAAAGGTGGAATTCAAAATGTATCGTTTTCTATTCACGCCCTACTGAGCTCCATAGAGTCCAATGTAAACTGCTGTGGGAGACTGCTCTCTTAACATCCCACTACCGACAGCTTAGCAGTAAACTCCTTCACCATAAGCGTCGCCTAGTGACCCACGCGGGTTTACCGTATCGAGGACCTCGCTTTAAGCGGGAAAGACGCGGATCGGGGGACGGGGGTTTAGGCGGCGCAACATCTCGCGTTTCCTCCTGGAAATGCAGACCTCTAGTGTTACGTTTGCTGCCCTTCATTCTGAGGATCGTTCATTCTTGTCCGGTTAACTCCGCCCACAGTTTTCGAGATATCGACTCCGTTCAAATTTTGTTTCGTAGAGCTGCCCTGTGGGATGCGGGCTTGTATACAGGTTTTGGAAAAGTTACATAGTTTTTGCACAGTAAGCATTTGAAGTTTTGTGTTTTCTCCCATAGGAATGAATGGAAAAATGTCCATAAACTTTTGTCAAACATTCAAACTGCTGTCACACGGTCAGTTTTCGAGCTAGAGACACCAGAACTCAAACGGGCAGACCCGAGGGTCCACGGTCCCACCACGTAAAATTATGGGCCGATAACCCACCCGCTTCATGACCTTTGACCCCGTTTTCCTTTCACGGCCTACAGAGCTCCATAGAGTCCAATGTAAACTGCTGTGGGAGAGTGCTCTATTAACATCCCACTACCGACAGCTTAGCAGTAAACTCCTTCACCATAAGCGTCGCCTAGTGACCCACGCGGGTTTACCGTATCGAGGACCTCGCTTTAAGCGGGAAAGACGCGGATCGGGGGACGGGGGTTTAGGCGGCGCAACATCTCGCGTTTCCTCCTGGAAATGCAGACCTCTAGTGTTACGTTTGCTGCCCTTCATTCTGAGGATCGTTCATTCTTGTCCGGTTAACTCCGCCCACAGTTTTCGAGATATCGACTCCGTTCAAAGTTTGTTTCGTAGAGCTTCCCTGTGGGATGCGGGCTTGTATACAGCTTTTAGAAAAGTTACATAGTTTTCGCACAGGAAGCATTTGAAGTTTCATCTTTTCTCACATAGGAATGAATGGAAAAATGTCCATAAACTTTTGTCAAACATTCAAACTGCTGTCACACGGTCAGTTTTCGAGCTAGAGACACCAGAACTCAAACGGGCAGACCCGAGGGACCACGGTCCCACCACGTAAAATTATGGGCCGATAACCCACCCGCTTCATGACCTTTGACCCCGTTTTCCTTTCACGGCCTACAGAGCTCCATAGAGTCCAATGTAAACTGCTGTGGGAGAGTGCTCTCTTAACATCCCACTACCGACAGCTTAGCAGTAAACTCCTTCACCATAAGCGTCGCCTAGTGACCCACGCGGGTTTACCGTATCGAGGACCTCGCTTTAAGCGGGAAAGACGCGGATCGGGGGACGGGGGTTTAGGCGGCGCAACATCTCGTGTGTTACGTTTGCTGCCCTTCATTCTGAGGATCGTTCATTCTTGTCCGGTTAACTCCGCCCACAGTTTTCGAGATATCGACTCCGTTCAAAGTTTGTTTCGTACAGCTTCCCTGTGGGATGCGGGCTTGTATACAGCTTTTGGAAAAGTTACATAGTTTTCGCACAGTAAGCATTTGAAGTTTCGTGTTTTCTCCCATAGGAATGAATGGAAAAATGTCCATAAACTTTTGTCAAACTTTCAAACTGCTGTCACACGCTCAGTTTTCGAGCTAGAGACACCAGAACTGAAACCGTCAGACCCGAGAGTCCACGGTCCCACCACGTGAAATTATAGGCCGATACCCCGCCCGCTTCATGACCTTTGACCCCATTTTCCATTCACGGCCTACACAGCTCCATAGAGTCCAATGTAAACTGCTGTGGGAGAGTGCTCTCTTAACATCCCACTACCAACAGCTTAGCAGTAAACTCCTTCACCATAGGCGTCGCCTAGTGACCCACGCGGGTTTACCGTATCGAGGACCTCGCTTTAAGCGGGAAAGACGCGGATCGGGGGGCAGGGGTTTAGGCGGCGCAACATCTCGCGTTTCCTCCTGGAAATGCAGACCTCTAGTGTTACGTTTGCTGCCCTTCATTCTGAGGATCGTTCATTCTTGTCCGGTTATCTCCGCCCACAGTTTTCGAGATATCGACTCCGTTCAAAGTTTGTTTCGTAGAGCTTCCCTGTGGGATGCGGGCTTGTATACAGCTTTTGGAAAAGTTACATAGTTTTTGCACAGTAAGCATTTGAAGTTTCATCTTTACTCCCATAGGAATGAATGGAAAAATGTCCATAAACTTTTGTCAAACTTAAAAACTGCTGTCACACGCTCAGTTTTCGAGCTAGAGACACCAGAACTCAAACGGGCAGACCCGAGGGTCCACGGTCCCACCACGTAAAATTATGGGCCGATAGCCCACCCGCTTCATGACCTTTGACCCCGTTTTCCTTTCACGGCCTACAGAGCTCCATAGAGTTCAATGTAAACTGCTGTGGGAGAGTGCTCTCTTAACATCCCACTACCAACAGCTTAGCAGTAAACCCCTTCACCATAAGCGTCGCCTAGTGACCCACGCGGGTTTACCGTATCGAGGGCCTCGCTTTAAGCGGTAAAGACGCGGATCGGGGGGCAGGGGTTTCGGCGGCGCAACATCTCGCGTTTCCTCCTGGAAATGCAGACCTCTAGTGTTACGTTTGCTGCCCTTCATTCTGAGGAACGTTCGTTCTTGTCCGGTTAACTCCGCCCACAGTTTTCGAGATATCGACTCCGTTCAAAGTTTCATTCGTAGAGCTTCCCTGTGGGATGCGGGCTTGTATACAGCTTTTGGAAAAGTTGCATAGTTTTAGCACAGTAAGCATTTGAAGTTTCATCTTTTGTCCCATAGGAATGAATGGAAATATGTCCATAAACTTTTGTCAAACTTTCAAACTGCTGTCACACGCTCAGTTTTCGAGCTAGAGACACCAGAATTCAAACGGGCAGACCCGAGAGTCCAAGGTCCCACCACGTGAAATTATAGGCTGATACCCCGCCCGCTTCATGACCTTTGACCCCGTTTTCCATTCACGGCCTACAGAGCTCCATAGAGTCCAATGTAAACTGCTGTGGGAGAGTGCTCTCTTAACATCCCACTACCAACAGCTTAGCAGTAAACTCCTTCACCATAAGCGTCGCCTAGTGACCCACGCGGGTTTACCGTATCGAGGACCTCGCTTTAAGCGGGAAAGACGCGGATCGGGGGACGGGGGTTTCGGCGGCGCAACATCTCGCGTTTCCTCCTGGAAATGCAGACCTCTAGTTATGTTGCGCCTGCTGCTTTAAGCAGCGGCGCAATATATTGTTCTTCTTAAGTCATATTATTATTATTTTTATTCTTATTATTCCGCGTTTCCTTGTCCGCCTAACTAGTCCCGCAGCTTTCGAGCTATCGACTCCGTTCCACCTGGAAATCGTGCGTCCTATAGCGACGATGTGGGCTTGTATACAGCTTTCCGATACCCGCACTCGTTCGTCCGCTACACTCGTTTATCGCTCCTTTTTTCCCCAGTCATTTCTATGGAATTAATTTTCAAAGTGCTCTAACTCGGTCATTTTTCAAGCTACGGACACGGGATTTCAGACGGTCGGACCCGGGCGTACCGGCTCCCATCACTTCCGTTTTCAGATTTTTTGCACTCATCCTTCCCTTTCTATTCCTCCTTCAAAATCCCTCCATTCATTTCAATGGGAGGCTCTTACAGTGGGTGACGTCATACACTGTAGATTCCTTCTCAGAAAACGGGTTTTTCACTTTTCAGCCAAACAAATCACCATAACTTCCTCATACTTTCACCTAGAAACTTCATTTAAATTTTAAATGGTAGAGAAACTTGTCCTTTCTAAGACCTCTAAATTTGAACATTATTGAAAATACGGTTTTTGAGTTATGAATTTTTGTTCGGCACTAGGGAGGGTTTCGGCTCCCATAGGGTTCAATGTATTTTTGGAGCAGCTCAGAGTGCGGTTTCTAAAATTTTCTCCTGTTTTTAACTCGTCATAACATGCTCAATTCTCACTTAATCTGCAAATTTTTTATACCATATCGATCCCCAGACTCTCCTTGTCGCAACGGTATATACGGTTAAGTGATGTGGGGAAAACTTTCCGAGCTATAAGCATTTGTTCGGAGGGTGGGTACGCTCCCATAGGAACCCATTGAAATTATTTTTTTTCTTTTTCAATTTTCTGCCGAACATTTCACCATAACTTCCTTATACTTTCACCTACAGACTTCATTTAAACTTTAAATGGTAGAGAAATTTCCCCTTTCTCACACTTGTAAGTTTCAGACCGTTTGAGAATACCGTTCTTGAGTTATGAATTTTTGTTTGACACTTGGGAGGGTTTTCCTCCCATAGAGCTCAATGTATTTTAAGAGCGGCTCGGCACGCAGATTTTCAAAACTTTGCCTGTTTTTAACTCGTAATTACACCATCAAATCTCGCTCAAAGTGCAAAAATATTTACACCATCTCGAGCACCAGACTCTCCTTGTCGCTACGGTATGCTTCGTTCATTTTTGGACCTGGAAAAGTTTTTGAGATATTTGAGGTTTTTTGGAAGGTGCGCAACCGGTCGAAATTCATTGAATCCTGAGTCTGTCAGTTGTATTCTGTGAGCGTGCGTGTGAGAGAGAGAGAGGGGGGAGGGGGAGGGGCAGAGGCAGACACTGACGGGGAAGAGGTGTGAGGGCCACAGAAATACACAGGCAGTCTGTAACACTTTAAAGGTCATTTTTAAGGGGGACATCTTAATTATCCAGGGTTTCTTAAGGTGGAATTTTTTAAGAATACCTCATTCACAATATACTGCCTGTCTTTTCGACATTTTAAGCTTTATTTAAAGTGGTCATTTTTAAAGGTGGACGTGTCAATACAACTGTGGGTTTCTTAAGGTGGAATTTTTATTAAGGTGGTATTTAAAATGTATTGGCCATCTTTTTTGCTTTTAAGATTCTTTTGGCCTGTGATGTGGACATTTCAATACAATTCTGGGTTTCTTAAGGTGGAATTGTTTTTAAAGGTGGAATTCAAAATGTATCGTTTTCTATTCACGGCCTACTGAGCTCCATAGAGTCCAATGTAAACTGCTGTGGGAGAGTGCTCTCTTAACATCCCACTACCAACAGCTTAGCAGTAAACTCCTTCACCATAAGCGTCGCCTAGTGACCCACGCGGGTTTACCGTGTCGAGGACCTCGCTTTAAGCGGGAAAGACGCGGATCAGGGGGCAGGGGTTTAGGCGGCGCAACATCTCGCGTTTCCTCCTGGAAATGCAGACCTCTAGTGTTACGTTTGCTGCCCTTCATTCTGAGGATCGTTCATTCTTGTCCGGTTAACTCCGCCCACAGTTTTCGAGATATCGACTCCGTTCAAACTTTGTTTTGTAGAGCTGCCCTGTGGGATGCGGGCTTGTATACAGCTTTTGGAAAAGTTACATAGTTTTCGCACAGTAAGCATTTGAACTTTCATCTTTACTCCCATAGGAATGAATGGAAAAATGTCCATAAACTTTTGTCAAACTTTCAAACTGCTGTCACACGGTCAGTTTTCGAGCTACAGACACCAGAATTCAAACGGGCAGACCCGAGAGTCCACGGTCCCACCACGTGAATTTATGGGCCGATAGCCCACCCGCTTCATGACCTTTGACCCCGTTTTCCTTTCACGGCCTACAGAGCTCCATAGAGTCCAATGTAAACTGCTGTGGGAGAGTGCTCTCTTAACATCCCACTACCGACAGCTTAGCAGTAAACTCCTTCACCATAAGCGTCGCCTAGTGACCCACGCGGGTTTACCGTGTCGAGGACCTCGCTTTAAGCGGGAAAGACGCGGATCGGGGGGCAGGGGTTTAGGCGGCGCAACATCTCGCGTTTCCTCCTGGAAATGCAGACCTCTAGTGTTACGTTTGCTGCCCTTCATTCTGAGGATCGTTCATTCTTGTCCGGTTAACTCCGCCCACAGTTTTCGAGATATCGACTCCGTTCAAAGTTTGTTTCGTAGAGCTTCCCTGTGGGATGCGGGCTTGTATACAGCTTTTGGAAAAGTTACATAGTTTTCGCACAGTAAGCATTTGAAGTTTCATCTTAACTCCCATAGGAATGAATGGAAAAATGTCCATAAACTTTTGTCAAACTTTCAAACTGCTGTCACACGGTCAGTTTTCGAGCTAGAGACACCAGAACTCAAACGGGCAGACCCGAGAGTCCACGGTCCCACCACGTGAAATTATAGGCCGATACCCCGCCCGCTTCATGACCTTTGACCCCGTTTTCCATTCACGGCCTACAGAGCTCCATAGAGTCCAATGTAAACTGCTGTGGGAGAGTGCTCTCTTAACATCCCACTACCGACAGCTTAGCAGTAAACTCCTTCACCATAAGCGTCGCCTAGTGACCCACGCGGGTTTACCGTATCGAGGACCTCGCTTTAAGCGGGAAAGACGCGGATCGGGGGACGGGGGTTTCGGCGGCGCAACATCTCGCGTTTCCTCCTGGTGTTACGTTTGCTGCCCTTCATTCTGAGGATCGTTCATTCTTGTCCGGTTAACTCCGCCCACAGTTTTCGAGATATCGACTCCGTTCAAAGTTTGTTTCGTAGAGCTGCCCTGTGGGATGCGGGCTTGTATACAGCTTTTGGAAAAGTTGCATAGTTTTTGCACAGTAAGCCTTTGAAGTTTCATCTTTTCTCCTATAGGAATGAATGGAAAAATGTCCATAAACTTTTGTCAAACTTTCAAACTGCTTTCACACGCTCAGTTTTCGAGCTACAGACACCAGAATTCAAACGGGCAGACCCGAGAGTCCACGGTCCCGCCACGTGAAATTATGGGCCGATAGCCCACCCGCTTCATGACCTTTGACCCCGTTTTCCATTCACGGCCTACAGAGCGCCATAGAGTCCAATGTAAACTGCTGTGGGAGAGTGCTCTCTTAACATCCCACTACCGACAGCTTAGCAGTAAACTCCTTCACCATAGGCGTCGCCTAGTGACCCACGCGGGTTTACCGTATCGAGGACCTCGCTTTAAGCGAGAAAGACGCGGATCGGGGGGCGGGGGTTTAGGCGGCGCAACATCTCGCGTTTCCTCCTGGTGTTACGTTTGCTGCCCTTCATTCTGAGGATCGTTCATTCTTGTCCGGTTAACTCCGCCCACAGTTTTCGAGATATCGACTCCGTTCAAAGTTTCATTCGTAGAGCTTCCCTGTGGGATGCGGGCTTGTATACAGCTTTTGGAAAAGTTGCATAGTTTTCGCACAGTAAGCATTTGAAGTTTCATCTTTTCTCTCATAGGAATGAATGGAAAAATGTCCATAAACTTTTGTCAAACTTTTAAATTGCTGTCACACGGTCATTTTTCGAGCTACAGACACCAGAATTCAAACGGTCAGACCCGAGGGTCCACGGTCCCACCACCTGAAATTATAGGCCGATAGCCCACCCGCTTCATGACCTTTGACCCCGTTTTCCATTCACGGCCTACTGAGCTCCATAGAGTCCAATGTAAACTGCTGTGGGAGAGTGCTCTCTTAACATCCCACTACCGACAGCTTAGCAGTAAACTCCTTCACCATAAGCGTCGCCTAGTGACCCACGCGGGTTTACCGTATCGAGGACCTCGCTTTAAGCGGGAAAGACGCGGATCGGGGGGCGGGGGTTTAGGCGGCGCAACATCTCGCGTTTCCTCCTGGAAATGCAGACCTCTAGTGTTACGTTTGCTGCCCTTCATTCTGAGGATCGTTCATTATTGTCCGGTTAACTCCGCCCACAGTTTTCGAGATATCGACTCCGTTCAAAGTTTGTTTCGTAGAGCTTCCCTGTGGGATGCGGGCTTGTATACAGCTTTTGGAAAAGTTACATAGTTTTCGCACAGTAAGCATTTGAAGTTTCATGTTTACTCCCATAGGAATGAATGGAAAAATGTCCATAAACTTTTGTCAAACTTTAAAACTGCTGTCACACGCTCAGTTTTCGAGCTACAGACACCAGAACTCAAACGGTCAGACCCGAGAGTCCACGGTCCCACCACGTGAAACTATAGGCCGATAGCCCACCCGCTTCATGACCTTTGACCCCGTTTTCCATTCACGGCCTACAGTGCTCCATAGAGTCCAATGTAAACTGCTGTGGGACAGTGCTCTATTAACATCCCACTACCGACAGCTTAGCAGTAAACTCCTTCACCATAAGCGTCGCCTAGTGACCCACGCGGGTTTACCGTATCGAGGACCTCGCTTTAAGCGGGAAAGACGCGGATCGGGGGGCAGGGGTTTAGGCGGCGCAACATCTCGCGTTTCCTCCTGGAAATGCAGACCTCTAGTGTTACGTTTGCTGCCCTTCATTCTGAGGATCGTTCACTCTTGTCCGGTTAACTCCGCCCACAGTTTTCGAGATATGGACTCCGTTCAAAGTTTGTTTCGTAGAGCTTCCCTGTGGGATGCGGGCTTGTATACAGCTTTTTGAAAAGTTACATAGTTTTCGCACAGTAAGCATTTGAAGTTTCATCTTTACTCCCATAGGAATGAATGGGAAAATGTCCATAAACTTTTGTCAAACTTTCAAACTGCTGTCACACGGTCAGTTTTCGAGCTAGAGACACCAGAATTCAAACGGGCAGACCCGAGGGTCCACGGTCCCAGCACGTGAAACTATAGGCCGATAGCCCACCCGCTTCATGACCTTTGACCCCGTTTTCCTTTCACGGCCTACTGAGCTCCATAGAGTCCAATGTAAACTGCTGTGGGAGAGAGCTCTCTTAACATCCCACTACCGACAGCTTAGCAGTAAACTTCTTCACCATAAGCGTCGCCTAGTGACCCACGCGGGTTTACCGTATCGAGGACCTCGCTTTAAGCGGGAAAGACGCGGATCGGGGGACGGAGGTTTAGGCGGCGCAACATCTCGCGTTTCCTCCTGGAAATGCAGACCTCTAGTTATGTTGCGCCTGCTGCTGTAAGCAGCGGCGCGATATATTGTTATCCGTAAGTCATATTATTATTATTTTTATTATTATTTTTATTATTCCGCGTTTCCTTGTCCGCTTAACTAGTCCCTCAGCTTTTGAGCTATCGACTCCGTTCCACCTGGAAATCGTGCGTCCTATAGCGACGATGTGGGCTTGTATACAGCTTTCCGATACCCGCACTCGTTCGTCCGCTACACTCGTTTTTCGCTCTGCTTTTCCCCAGTCATTTCTATGGAATTAATTTTCAAAGTGCTCTAACTCGGTCATTTTTCAAGCTACGGACACGGGATTTCAGACGGTCGGACCCGGGCGTACCGGCTCCCATCACTTCCGTTTTCAGAATTTTTGCACTCATCCTTCCCTTTCTTTTCCTCCTTCAAAATCCCTCCATTCATTTCAATGGGAGGCTCTTAGAGTGGGGGTGATGTCATCCACTGTAGTTTCAGTGGCAAAAAGCCGTTTTTTCACTTTTCAGCCGAACAATTCACCATAACTTCCTCATACTTTCACCTAGAAACTTCATTTAAATTTTAAATGGTAGAGAAACTTGTCCTTTCTAACACCTCTAAATTTCAACATTATTGAAAATACGGTTTTTGAGTTATGAATTTTTGTTCGGCACTAGGGAGGGTTTCGGCTCCCATAGGGTTCAATGTATTTTTGGAGCAGCTCAGAGTGCGGTTTCTAAAATTTTCTCCTGTTTTTAACTCGTCATAACATGCTCAATTCTCACTTAATCTGCAAATTTTTTATACCATATCGATCCCCAGACTCTCCTTGTCGCAACGGTATATACGGTTAAGTGATGTGGGGAAAACTTTCCGAGCTATAAGCATTTGTTCGGAGGGTGGGTACGCTCCCATAGGAACCCATTGAAATTATTTTTTTTCTTTTTCAATTTTCTGCCGAACATTTCACCATAACTTCCTTATACTTTCACCTACAGACTTCATTTAAACTTTAAATGGTAGAGAAATTTCCCCTTTCTCACACTTGTAAGTTTCAGACCGTTTGAGAATACCGTTCTTGAGTTATGAATTTTTGTTTGACACTTGGGAGGGTTTTCCTCCCATAGAGCTCAATGTATTTTAAGAGCGGCTCGGCACGCAGATTTTCAAAACTTTGCCTGTTTTTAACTCGTAATTACACCATCAAATCTCGCTCAAAGTGCAAAAATTTTTACACCATCTCGAGCACCAGACTCTCCTTGTCGCTACGGTATGCTTTGTTCATTTTTGGACCTGGAAAAGTTTTTGAGATATTTGAGGTTTTTTGGAAGGTGCGCAACCGGTCGAAATTCATTGAATCCTGAGTCTGTCAGTTGTATTCTGTGAGCGTGCGTGTGAGAGAGAGAGAGGGGGGAGGGGGAGGGGCAGAGGCAGACACTGACGGGGAAGAGGTGTGAGGGCCACAGAAATACACAGGCAGTCTGTAACACTTTAAAGGTCATTTTTAAGGGGGACATCTTAATTATCCAGGGTTTCTTAAGGTGGAATTTTTTAAGAATACCTCATTCACAATATACTGCCTGTCTTTTCGACATTTTAAGCTTTATTTAAAGTGGTCATTTTTAAAGGTGGACGTGTCAATACAACTGTGGGTTTCTTAAGGTGGAATTTTTATTAAGGTGGTATTTAAAATGTATTGGCCATCTTTTTTGCTTTTAAGATTCTTTTGGCCTGTGATGTGGACATTTCAATACAATTCTGGGTTTCTTAAGGTGGAATTGTTTTTAAAGGTGGAATTCAAAATGTATCGTTTTCTATTCACGCCCTACTGAGCTCCATAGAGTCCAATGTAAACTGCTGTGGGAGAGTGCTCTCTTAACATCCCACTACCAACAGCTTAGCAGTAAACTCCTTCACCATAAGCGTCGCCTAGTGACCCACGCGGGTTTACCGTATCGAGGACCTCGCTTTAAGCGGGAAAGACGCGGATCGGGGGACGGGGGTTTAGGCGGCGCAACATCTCGCGTTTCCTCCTGGAAATGCAGACCTCTAGTTATGTTGCGCCTGCTGCTTTAAGCAGCGGCGCAATATATTGTTATCCGTAAGTCATATTATTATTATTTTTATTGTTATTTTTATTATTCCGCGTTTCCTTGTCCGCTTAACTAGTCCCGCAGCTTTCGAGCTATCGACTCCGTTCCACCTGGAAATCGTGCGTCCTATAGCGACGATGTGGGCTTGTATACAGCTTTCCGATACCCGCACTCGTTCGTCCGCTACACTCGTTTTTCGCTCTGTTTTTCCCCAGTCATTTCTATGGAATTAATTTTCAAAGTGCTCTAACTCGGTCATTTTTCAAGCTACGGACACGGGATTTCAGACGGTCGGACCCGGGCGTACCG
This sequence comes from Hoplias malabaricus, assembly GCF_029633855.1. Taxonomy (NCBI): domain Eukaryota; kingdom Metazoa; phylum Chordata; class Actinopteri; order Characiformes; family Erythrinidae; genus Hoplias; species Hoplias malabaricus. The sequence goes on along the minus strand of NC_089801.1, from coordinate 48,424,446 downwards.
GCTCCCATCACTTCCGTTTTCGGAATTTTTGCACTCATCCTTCCCTTTCTTTTCCTCCTTCAAAATCCCTCCATTCATTTCAATGGGAGGCTCTTAGAGTGGGGGTGATGTCATCCACTGTAGTTTCAGTGGCAAAAAGCCGTTTTTTCACTTTTCAGCCGAACAAATCGCCATAACTTCCTCATAGTTTCACCTAGAAACTTCATTTAAATTTTAAATGGTAGAGAAACTTGTCCTTTCTGAGACCTCTAAATTTGAACATTATTGAAAATACGGTTTTTGAGTTATGAATTTTTGTTCGGCACTAGGGACGGTTTCGGCTCCCATAGGGTTCAATGTATTTTTGGAGCAGCTCAGAGTGCGGTTTCTAAAATTTTCTCCTGTTTTTAACTCGTCATAACATGCTCAATTCTCACTTAATCTGCAAATGTTTTATACCATATCGATCCCCAGACTCTCCTTGTCGCAACGGTATATACGGTTAAGTGATGTGAGGAAAACTTTCCGAGCTATAAGCATTTGTTCGGAGGGTGGGTACGCTCCCATAGGAACCCATTGAAATGATTTTTTTTCTTTTTCAATTTTCTGCCGAACATTTCACCATAACTTCCTTATACTTTCACCTACAGACTTCATTTAAATTTTAAATGGTAGAGAAATTTCCCCTTTCTCAAACTTGTAAGTTTCAGACCGTTTGAGAATACCGTTCTTGAGTTATGAATTTTTGTTTGACACTTGGGAGGGTTTTCCTCCCATAGAGCTCAATGTATTTTAAGAGCGGGTCGGCACGCAGATTTTCAAAACTTTGCCTGTTTTTAACTCGTAATTACACCATCAAATCTCGCTCAAAGTGCAAAAATTTTTACACCATCTCGAGCACAAGACTCTCCTTGTCGCTACGGTATGCTTCGTTCATTTTTGGTTGGGAAAAGTTTTCGAGCTACGGGTGATTTTTTGGAGGGTGCTCCCCGGTCGAAATTCATTGAATCATGAGTCTGTCAGTTGTATTCTGTGAGCATGCGTGTGAGAGAGACAGAGGGGGGAGGGGGAGGGGCAGAGGCAGAGACTGAGGGGAAGAGCTGTGAGGGCCACAGAAATACACAGGCAGTCTGTAACACTTTAAAGGTCATTTTTAAGGGGGACGTCTTAATTATCCAGGGTTTCTTAAGGTGGAATTTTTAAAGAATACCTCATTCACAATATACTGGCTATCTTTTCGACATTTTAAGCTTTATTTAAAGTGGTCATTTTTAAAGGTGGACGTGTCAATACAACTGTGGGTTTCTTAAGGTGGAATTTTTATTAAGGTGGTATTTAAAATGTATTGGCCATCTTTTTTTGCTTTTAAGACTCTTTTGGCCTGTGATGTGGACATTTCAATACAATTCTGGGTTTCTTAAGGTGGAATTGTTTTTAAAGGTGGAATTCAAAATGTATCGTTTTCCGTTCACGGCCTACAGAGCTCCATAGAGTCCAATGTAAACTGCTGTGGGAGAGTGCTCTCTTAACATCCCACTACCGACAGCTTAGCAGTAAACTCCTTCACCATAAGCGTCGCCTAGTGACCCACGCGGGTTTACCGTATCGAGGACCTCGCTTTAAGCGGGAAAGACGCGGATCGGGGGGCAGGGGTTTAGGCGGCGCAACATCTCGCGTTTCCTCCTGGAAATGCAGACCTCTAGTTATGTTGCGCCTGCTGCTTTAAGCAGCGGCGCAATATATTGTTCTTCTTAAGTCATATTATTATTATTTTTATTCTTATTATTCCGCGTTTCCTTGTCCGCCTAACTAGTCCCGCAGCTTTCGAGCTATCGACTCCGTTCCACCTGGAAATCGTGCGTCCTATAGCGACGATGTGGGCTTGTATACAGCTTTCCGATACCCGCACTCGTTCGTCCGCTACACTCGTTTATCGCTCCGTTTTTCCCCAGTCATTTCTATGGAATTAATTTTCAAAGTGCTCTAACTCGGTCATTTTTCAAGCTACGGACACGGGATTTCAGACGGTCGGACCCGGGCGTACCGGCTCCCATCACTTCCGTTTTCAGATTTTTTGCACTCATCCTTCCCTTTCTATTCCTCCTTCAAAATCCCTCCATTCATTTCAATGGGAGGCTCTTACAGTGGGTGACGTCATACACTGTAGATTCCTTCTCAGAAAACGGGTTTTTCACTTTTCAGCCAAACAAATCACCATAACTTCCTCATACTTTCACCTAGAAACTTCATTTAAATTTTAAATGGTAGAGAAACTTGTCCTTTCTAAGACCTCTAAATTTGAACATTATTGAAAATACGGTTTTTGAGTTATGAATTTTTGTTCGGCACTAGGGAGGGTTTCGGCTCCCATAGGGTTCAATGTATTTTTGGAGCAGCTCAGAGTGCGGTTTCTAAAATTTTCTCCTGTTTTTAACTCGTCATAACATGCTCAATTCTCACTTAATCTGCAAATTTTTTATACCATATCGATCCCCAGACTCTCCTTGTCGCAACGGTATATACGGTTAAGTGATGTGGGGAAAACTTTCCGAGCTATAAGCATTTGTTCGGAGGGTGGGTACGCTCCCATAGGAACCCATTGAAATTATTTTTTTTCTTTTTCAATTTTCTGCCGAACATTTCACCATAACTTCCTTATACTTTCACCTACAGACTTCATTTAAACTTTAAATGGTAGAGAAATTTCCCCTTTCTCACACTTGTAAGTTTCAGACCGTTTGAGAATACCGTTCTTGAGTTATGAATTTTTGTTTGACACTTGGGAGGGTTTTCCTCCCATAGAGCTCAATGTATTTTAAGAGCGGCTCGGCACGCAGATTTTCAAAACTTTGCCTGTTTTTAACTCGTAATTACACCATCAAATCTCGCTCAAAGTGCAAAAATTTTTACACCATCTCGAGCACCAGACTCTCCTTGTCGCTACGGTATGCTTCGTTCATTTTTGGACCTGGAAAAGTTTTTGAGATATTTGAGGTTTTTTGGAAGGTGCGCAACCGGTCGAAATTCATTGAATCCTGAGTCTGTCAGTTGTATTCTGTGAGCGTGCGTGTGAGAGAGAGAGAGGGGGGAGGGGGAGGGGCAGAGGCAGACACTGACGGGGAAGAGGTGTGAGGGCCACAGAAATACACAGGCAGTCTGTAACACTTTAAAGGTCATTTTTAAGGGGGACATCTTAATTATCCAGGGTTTCTTAAGGTGGAATTTTTTAAGAATACCTCATTCACAATATACTGCCTGTCTTTTCGACATTTTAAGCTTTATTTAAAGTGGTCATTTTTAAAGGTGGACGTGTCAATACAACTGTGGGTTTCTTAAGGTGGAATTTTTATTAAGGTGGTATTTAAAATGTATTGGCCATCTTTTTTGCTTTTAAGATTCTTTTGGCCTGTGATGTGGACATTTCAATACAATTCTGGGTTTCTTAAGGTGGAATTGTTTTTAAAGGTGGAATTCAAAATGTATCGTTTTCTATTCACGGCCTACTGAGCTCCATAGAGTCCAATGTAAACTGCTGTGGGAGAGTGCTCTCTTAACATCCCACTACCAACAGCTTAGCAGTAAACTCCTTCACCATAAGCGTCGCCTAGTGACCCACGCGGGTTTACCGTGTCGAGGACCTCGCTTTAAGCGGGAAAGACGCGGATCAGGGGGCAGGGGTTTAGGCGGCGCAACATCTCGCGTTTCCTCCTGGAAATGCAGACCTCTAGTGTTACGTTTGCTGCCCTTCATTCTGAGGATCGTTCATTCTTGTCCGGTTAACTCCGCCCACAGTTTTCGAGATATCGACTCCGTTCAAACTTTGTTTTGTAGAGCTGCCCTGTGGGATGCGGGCTTGTATACAGCTTTTGGAAAAGTTACATAGTTTTCGCACAGTAAGCATTTGAAGTTTCATCTTTACTCCCATAGGAATGAATGGAAAAATGTCCATAAACTTTTGTCAAACTTTCAAACTGCTGTCACACGGTCAGTTTTCGAGCTACAGACACCAGAACTCAAACGGTCAGACCCGAGGGTCCACGGTCCCACCACCTGAAATTATAGGCCGATAGCCCACCCGCTTCATGACCTTTGACCCCGTTTTCCATTCACGGCCTACTGAGCTCCATAGAGTCCAATGTAAACTGCTGTGGGAGAGTGCTCTCTTAACATCCCACTACCGACAGCTTAGCAGTAAACTCCTTCACCATAAGCGTCGCCTAGTGACCCACGCGGGTTTACCGTATCGAGGACCTCGCTTTAAGCGGGAAAGACGCGGATCGGGGGGCGGGGGTTTAGGCGGCGCAACATCTCGCGTTTCCTCCTGGAAATGCAGACCTCTAGTGTTACGTTTGCTGCCCTTCATTCTGAGGATCGTTCATTATTGTCCGGTTAACTCCGCCCACAGTTTTCGAGATATCGACTCCGTTCAAAGTTTGTTTCGTAGAGCTTCCCTGTGGGATGCGGGCTTGTATACAGCTTTTGGAAAAGTTACATAGTTTTCGCACAGTAAGCATTTGAAGTTTCATGTTTACTCCCATAGGAATGAATGGAAAAATGTCCATAAACTTTTGTCAAACTTTAAAACTGCTGTCACACGCTCAGTTTTCGAGCTACAGACACCAGAACTCAAACGGTCAGACCCGAGAGTCCACGGTCCCACCACGTGAAACTATAGGCCGATAGCCCACCCGCTTCATGACCTTTGACCCCGTTTTCCATTCACGGCCTACAGTGCTCCATAGAGTCCAATGTAAACTGCTGTGGGACAGTGCTCTATTAACATCCCACTACCGACAGCTTAGCAGTAAACTCCTTCACCATAAGCGTCGCCTAGTGACCCACGCGGGTTTACCGTATCGAGGACCTCGCTTTAAGCGGGAAAGACGCGGATCGGGGGGCAGGGGTTTAGGCGGCGCAACATCTCGCGTTTCCTCCTGGAAATGCAGACCTCTAGTGTTACGTTTGCTGCCCTTCATTCTGAGGATCGTTCACTCTTGTCCGGTTAACTCCGCCCACAGTTTTCGAGATATGGACTCCGTTCAAAGTTTGTTTCGTAGAGCTTCCCTGTGGGATGCGGGCTTGTATACAGCTTTTTGAAAAGTTACATAGTTTTCGCACAGTAAGCATTTGAAGTTTCATCTTTACTCCCATAGGAATGAATGGGAAAATGTCCATAAACTTTTGTCAAACTTTCAAACTGCTGTCACACGGTCAGTTTTCGAGCTAGAGACACCAGAATTGAAACGGGCAGACCCGAGGGTCCACGGTCCCAGCACGTGAAACTATAGGCCGATAGCCCACCCGCTTCATGACCTTTGACCCCGTTTTCCTTTCACGGCCTACTGAGCTCCATAGAGTCCAATGTAAACTGCTGTGGGAGAGAGCTCTCTTAACATCCCACTACCGACAGCTTAGCAGTAAACTTCTTCACCATAAGCGTCGCCTAGTGACCCACGCGGGTTTACCGTATCGAGGACCTCGCTTTAAGCGGGAAAGACGCGGATCGGGGGACGGGGGTTTAGGCGGCGCAACATCTCGCGTTTCCTCCTGGAAATGCAGACCTCTAGTGTTACGTTTGCTGCCCTTCATTCTGAGGATCGTTCATTCTTGTCCGGTTAACTCCGCCCACAGTTTTCGAGATATAGACTCCGTTCAAAGTTTGTCTCGTAGAGCTGCCCTGTGGGATGCGGGCTTGTATACAGCTTTTGGAAAAGTTACATAGTTTTCGCACAGTAAGCATTTGAAGTTTCATCTTTTCTCCCATAGGAATGAATGGAAAAATGTCCATAAACTTTTGTCAAACTTTAAAACTGCTGTCACACGGTCAGTTTTCGAGCTAGAGACACCAGAATTCAAACGGGCAGACCCGAGAGTCCACGGTCCCACCACGTGAATTTATGGGCCGATAGCCCACCCGCTTTATGACCTTTGACCCCGTTTTCCTTTCACGGCCTACAGAGCTCCATAGAGTCCAATGTAAACTGCTGTGGGAGAGTGCTCCCTTAACATCCCACTACCGACAGCTTAGCAGTAAACTCCTTCACCATAAGCGTCGCCTAGTGACCCACGCGGGTTTACCGTATCGAGGACCTCGCTTTAAGCGGGAAAGATGCGGATCGGGGGGCGGGGGTTTAGGCGGCGCAACATCTCGCGTTTCCTCCTGGAAATGCAGACCTCTAGTGTTACGTTTGCTGCCCTTCATTCTGAGGATCGTTCATTCTTGTCCGGTTAACTCCGCCCACAGTTTTCGAGATATCGACTCCGTTCAAAGTTTCATTCGTAGAGCTTCCCTGTGGGATGCGGGCTTGTATACAGCTTTTGGAAAAGTTACATAGTTTTTGCACAGTAAGCATTTGAAGTTTCATATTTTCTCCCATAGGAATGAATGGAAAAATGTCCATAAACTTTTCTCAAACTTTCAAACTGCTGTCACACGGTCAGTTTTCGAGCTAGAGACACCAGAACTCAAACGGGCAGACCCGAGGGTCCACGGTCCCACCACGTAAAATTATGGGACGATAGCCCACCCGCTTCATGACCTTTGACCCCGTTTTCCATTCACGGCCTACAGAGCTCCATAGAGTCCAATGTAAACTGCTGTGGGACAGTGCTCTCTTAACATCCCACTACCGACAGCTTAGCAGTAAACTCCTTCACCATAAGCGTCGCCTAGTGACCCACGCGGGTTTACCGTATCGAGGACCTCGCTTTAAGCGGGAAAGACACGGATCGGGGGACGGGGGTTTAGGCGGCGCAACATCTCGCGTTTCCTCCTGGAAATGCAGACCTCTAGTTATGTTGCGCCTGCTGCTTTAAGCAGCGGCGCAATATATTGTTCTTCTTAAGTCATATTATTATTATTTTTATTCTTATTATTCCGCGTTTCCTTGTCCGCCTAACTAGTCCCGCAGCTTTCGAGCTATCGACTCCGTTCCACCTGGAAATCGTGCGTCCTATAGCGACGATGTGGGCTTGTATACAGCTTTCCGATACCCGCACTCGTTCGTCCGCTACACTCGTTTATCGCTCCGTTTTTCCCCAGTCATTTCTATGGAATTAATTTTCAAAGTGCTCTAACTCGGTCATTTTTCAAGCTACGGACACGGGATTTCAGACGGTCGGACCCGGGCGTACCGGCTCCCATCACTTCCGTTTTCAGATTTTTTGCACTCATCCTTCCCTTTCTATTCCTCCTTCAAAATCCCTCCATTCATTTCAATGGGAGGCTCTTACAGTGGGTGACGTCATACACTGTAGATTCCTTCTCAGAAAACGGGTTTTTCACTTTTCAGCCAAACAAATCACCATAACTTCCTCATACTTTCACCTAGAAACTTCATTTAAATTTTAAATGGTAGAGAAACTTGTCCTTTCTAAGACCTCTAAATTTGAACATTATTGAAAATACGGTTTTTGAGTTATGAATTTTTGTTCGGCACTAGGGAGGGTTTCGGCTCCCATAGGGTTCAATGTATTTTTGGAGCAGCTCAGAGTGCGGTTTCTAAAATTTTCTCCTGTTTTTAACTCGTCATAACATGCTCAATTCTCACTTAATCTGCAAATTTTTTATACCATATCGATCCCCAGACTCTCCTTGTCGCAACGGTATATACGGTTAAGTGATGTGGGGAAAACTTTCCGAGCTATAAGCATTTGTTCGGAGGGTGGGTACGCTCCCATAGGAACCCATTGAAATTATTTTTTTTCTTTTTCAATTTTCTGCCGAACATTTCACCATAACTTCCTTATACTTTCACCTACAGACTTCATTTAAACTTTAAATGGTAGAGAAATTTCCCCTTTCTCACACTTGTAAGTTTCAGACCGTTTGAGAATACCGTTCTTGAGTTATGAATTTTTGTTTGACACTTGGGAGGGTTTTCCTCCCATAGAGCTCAATGTATTTTAAGAGCGGCTCGGCACGCAGATTTTCAAAACTTTGCCTGTTTTTAACTCGTAATTACACCATCAAATCTCGCTCAAAGTGCAAAAATTTTTACACCATCTCGAGCACCAGACTCTCCTTGTCGCTACGGTATGCTTCGTTCATTTTTGGACCTGGAAAAGTTTTTGAGATATTTGAGGTTTTTTGGAAGGTGCGCAACCGGTCGAAATTCATTGAATCCTGAGTCTGTCAGTTGTATTCTGTGAGCGTGCGTGTGAGAGAGAGAGAGGGGGGAGGGGGAGGGGCAGAGGCAGACACTGACGGGGAAGAGGTGTGAGGGCCACAGAAATACACAGGCAGTCTGTAACACTTTAAAGGTCATTTTTAAGGGGGACATCTTAATTATCCAGGGTTTCTTAAGGTGGAATTTTTTAAGAATACCTCATTCACAATATACTGCCTGTCTTTTCGACATTTTAAGCTTTATTTAAAGTGGTCATTTTTAAAGGTGGACGTGTCAATACAACTGTGGGTTTCTTAAGGTGGAATTTTTATTAAGGTGGTATTTAAAATGTATTGGCCATCTTTTTTGCTTTTAAGATTCTTTTGGCCTGTGATGTGGACATTTCAATACAATTCTGGGTTTCTTAAGGTGGAATTGTTTTTAAAGGTGGAATTCAAAATGTATCGTTTTCTATTCACGGCCTACTGAGCTCCATAGAGTCCAATGTAAACTGCTGTGGGAGAGTGCTCTCTTAACATCCCACTACCAACAGCTTAGCAGTAAACTCCTTCACCATAAGCGTCGCCTAGTGACCCACGCGGGTTTACCGTGTCGAGGACCTCGCTTTAAGCGGGAAAGACGCGGATCAGGGGGCAGGGGTTTAGGCGGCGCAACATCTCGCGTTTCCTCCTGGAAATGCAGACCTCTAGTGTTACGTTTGCTGCCCTTCATTCTGAGGATCGTTCATTCTTGTCCGGTTAACTCCGCCCACAGTTTTCGAGATATCGACTCCGTTCAAACTTTGTTTTGTAGAGCTGCCCTGTGGGATGCGGGCTTGTATACAGCTTTTGGAAAAGTTACATAGTTTTCGCACAGTAAGCATTTGAAGTTTCATCTTTACTCCCATAGGAATGAATGGAAAAATGTCCATAAACTTTTGTCAAACTTTCAAACTGCTGTCACACGGTCAGTTTTCGAGCTACAGACACCAGAACTCAAACGGTCAGACCCGAGGGTCCACGGTCCCACCACCTGAAATTATAGGCCGATAGCCCACCCGCTTCATGACCTTTGACCCCGTTTTCCATTCACGGCCTACTGAGCTCCATAGAGTCCAATGTAAACTGCTGTGGGAGAGTGCTCTCTTAACATCCCACTACCGACAGCTTAGCAGTAAACTCCTTCACCATAAGCGTCGCCTAGTGACCCACGCGGGTTTACCGTATCGAGGACCTCGCTTTAAGCGGGAAAGACGCGGATCGGGGGGCGGGGGTTTAGGCGGCGCAACATCTCGCGTTTCCTCCTGGAAATGCAGACCTCTAGTGTTACGTTTGCTGCCCTTCATTCTGAGGATCGTTCATTATTGTCCGGTTAACTCCGCCCACAGTTTTCGAGATATCGACTCCGTTCAAAGTTTGTTTCGTAGAGCTTCCCTGTGGGATGCGGGCTTGTATACAGCTTTTGGAAAAGTTACATAGTTTTCGCACAGTAAGCATTTGAAGTTTCATGTTTACTCCCATAGGAATGAATGGAAAAATGTCCATAAACTTTTGTCAAACTTTAAAACTGCTGTCACACGCTCAGTTTTCGAGCTACAGACACCAGAACTCAAACGGTCAGACCCGAGAGTCCACGGTCCCACCACGTGAAACTATAGGCCGATAGCCCACCCGCTTCATGACCTTTGACCCCGTTTTCCATTCACGGCCTACAGTGCTCCATAGAGTCCAATGTAAACTGCTGTGGGACAGTGCTCTATTAACATCCCACTACCGACAGCTTAGCAGTAAACTCCTTCACCATAAGCGTCGCCTAGTGACCCACGCGGGTTTACCGTATCGAGGACCTCGCTTTAAGCGGGAAAGACGCGGATCGGGGGGCAGGGGTTTAGGCGGCGCAACATCTCGCGTTTCCTCCTGGAAATGCAGACCTCTAGTGTTACGTTTGCTGCCCTTCATTCTGAGGATCGTTCACTCTTGTCCGGTTAACTCCGCCCACAGTTTTCGAGATATGGACTCCGTTCAAAGTTTGTTTCGTAGAGCTTCCCTGTGGGATGCGGGCTTGTATACAGCTTTTTGAAAAGTTACATAGTTTTCGCACAGTAAGCATTTGAAGTTTCATCTTTACTCCCATAGGAATGAATGGGAAAATGTCCATAAACTTTTGTCAAACTTTCAAACTGCTGTCACACGGTCAGTTTTCGAGCTAGAGACACCAGAATTCAAACGGGCAGACCCGAGGGTCCACGGTCCCAGCACGTGAAACTATAGGCCGATAGCCCACCCGCTTCATGACCTTTGACCCCGTTTTCCTTTCACGGCCTACTGAGCTCCATAGAGTCCAATGTAAACTGCTGTGGGAGAGAGCTCTCTTAACATCCCACTACCGACAGCTTAGCAGTAAACTTCTTCACCATAAGCGTCGCCTAGTGACCCACGCGGGTTTACCGTATCGAGGACCTCGCTTTAAGCGGGAAAGACGCGGATCGGGGGACGGGGGTTTAGGCGGCGCAACATCTCGCGTTTCCTCCTGGAAATGCAGACCTCTAGTGTTACGTTTGCTGCCCTTCATTCTGAGGATCGTTCATTCTTGTCCGGTTAACTCCGCCCACAGTTTTCGAGATATAGACTCCGTTCAAAGTTTGTCTCGTAGAGCTGCCCTGTGGGATGCGGGCTTGTATACAGCTTTTGGAAAAGTTACATAGTTTTCGCACAGTAAGCATTTGAAGTTTCATCTTTTCTCCCATAGGAATGAATGGAAAAATGTCCATAAACTTTTGTCAAACTTTAAAACTGCTGTCACACGGTCAGTTTTTGAGCTAGAGACACCAGAATTCAAACGGGCAGACCCGAGAGTCCACGGTCCCACCACGTGAATTTATGGGCCGATAGCCCACCCGCTTTATGACCTTTGACCCCGTTTTCCTTTCACGGCCTACAGAGCTCCATAGAGTCCAATGTAAACTGCTGTGGGAGAGTGCTCCCTTAACATCCCACTACCGACAGCTTAGCAGTAAACTCCTTCACCATAAGCGTCGCCTAGTGACCCACGCGGGTTTACCGTATCGAGGACCTCGCTTTAAGCGGGAAAGATGCGGATCGGGGGGCGGGGGTTTAGGCGGCGCAACATCTCGCGTTTCCTCCTGGAAATGCAGACCTCTAGTGTTACGTTTGCTGCCCTTCATTCTGAGGATCGTTCATTCTTGTCCGGTTAACTCCGCCCACAGTTTTCGAGATATCGACTCCGTTCAAAGTTTCATTCGTAGAGCTTCCCTGTGGGATGCGGGCTTGTATACAGCTTTTGGAAAAGTTACATAGTTTTTGCACAGTAAGCATTTGAAGTTTCATATTTTCTCCCATAGGAATGAATGGAAAAATGTCCATAAACTTTTCTCAAACTTTCAAACTGCTGTCACACGGTCAGTTTTCGAGCTAGAGACACCAGAACTCAAACGGGCAGACCCGAGGGTCCACGGTCCCACCACGTAAAATTATGGGACGATAGCCCACCCGCTTCATGACCTTTGACCCCGTTTTCCATTCACGGCCTACAGAGCTCCATAGAGTCCAATGTAAACTGCTGTGGGACAGTGCTCTCTTAACATCCCACTACCGACAGCTTAGCAGTAAACTCCTTCACCATAAGCGTCGCCTAGTGACCCACGCGGGTTTACCGTATCGAGGACCTCGCTTTAAGCGGGAAAGACACGGATCGGGGGACGGGGGTTTAGGCGGCGCAACATCTCGCGTTTCCTCCTGGAAATGCAGACCTCTAGTGTTACGTTTGCTGCCCTTCATTCTGAGGATCGTTCGTTCTTGTCCGGTTAACTCCGCCCACAGTTTTCGAGATATCGACTCCGTTCAAAGTTTCATTCGTAGAGCTTCCCTGTGGGATGCGGGCTTGTATACAGCTTTTGGAAAAGTTACATAGTTTTCGCACAGGAAGCATTTGAAGTTTCATCTTTACTCCCATAGGAATGAATGGAAAAATGTCCATAAACTTTTGTCAAACTTTAAAACTGCTGTCACACTGTCAGTTTTCGAGCTAGAGACACCAGAACTCAAACGGGCAGACCCGAGGGTCCACGGTCCCAGCACGTGAAACTATAGGCCAATAGCCCACCCGCTTCATGACCTTTGACCCCGTTTTCCATTCACGGCCTACAGAGCTCCATAGAGTCCAATGTAAACTGCTGTGGGAGAGTGCTCTCTTAACATCCCACTACCGACAGCTTAGCAGTAAACTCCTTCACCATAAGCGTCGCCTAGTGACCCACGCGGGTTTACCGTATCGAGGACCTCGCTTTAAGCGGGAAAGACGCGGATCGGGGGACGGGGGTTTAGGCGGCGCAACATCTCGCGTTTCCTCCTGGAAATGCAGACCTCTAGTGTTACGTTTGCTGCCCTTCATTCTGAGGATCGTTCATTCTTGTCCGGTTAACTCCGCCCACAGTTTTCGAGATATCGACTCCGTTCAAACTTTGTTTTGTAGAGCTGCCCTGTGGGATGCGGGCTTGTATACAGCTTTTGGAAAAGTTACATAGTTTTTGCACAGTAAGCATTTGAAGTTTCATCTTTACTCCCATAGGAATGAATGGAAAAATGTCCATAAACTTTTGTCAAACTTTCAAACTGCTGTCACACGGTCAGTTTTCGAGCTACAGACACCAGAACTCAAACGGTCAGACCCGAGGGTCCACGGTCCCACCACCTGAAATTATAGGCCGATAGCCCACCCGCTTCATGACCTTTGACCCCGTTTTCCATTCACGGCCTACACAGCTCCATAGAGTCCAATGTAAACTGCTGTGGGAGAGTGCTCTCTTAACATCCCACTACCAACAGCTTAGCAGTAAACTCCTTCACCATAAGCGTCGCCTAGTGACCCACGCGGGTTTACCGTATCGAGGACCTCGCTTTAAGCGGTAAAGACGCGGATCGGGGGGCGGGGGTTTAGGCGGCGCAACATCTCGCGTTTCCTCCTGGAAATGCAGACCTCTAGTGTTACGTTTGCTGCCCTTCATTCTGAGGATCGTTCATTCTTGTCCGGTTAACTCCGCCCACAGTTTTTGAGATATCGACTCCGTTCAAAGTTTCATTCGTAGAGCTTCCCTGTGGGATGCGGGCTTGTATACAGCTTTTGGAAAATTTGCATAGTTTTCGCACAGTAAGCATTTGAAGTTTCATCTTTTCTCCCATAGGAATGAATGGAAAAATGTCCATAAACTTTTGTCAAACTTTCAAACTGCTGTCACACGCTCAGTTTTCGAGCTAGAGACACCAGAACTCAAACGGGCAGACCCGAGAGTCCAAGGTCCCACCACGTGAAATTATGGGCCGATAGCCCACCCGCTTCATGACCTTTGACCCCGTTTTCCATTCACGGCCTACAGAGCTCCATAGAGTCCAATGTAAACTGCTGTGGGACAGTGCTCTCTTAACATCCCACTACCGACAGCTTAGCAGTAAACTCCTTCACCATAAGCGTCGCCTAGTGACCCACGCGGGTTTACCGTATCGAGGACCTCGCTTTAAGCGGGAAAGACACGGATCGGGGGACGGGGGTTTAGGCGGCGCAACATCTCGCGTTTCCTCCTGGAAATGCAGACCTCTAGTGTTACGTTTGCTGCCCTTCATTCTGAGGATCGTTCGTTCTTGTCCGGTTAACTCCGCCCACAGTTTTCGAGATATCGACTCCGTTCAAAGTTTCATTCGTAGAGCTTCCCTGTGGGATGCGGGCTTGTATACAGCTTTTGGAAAAGTTACATAGTTTTCGCACAGGAAGCATTTGAAGTTTCATCTTTACTCCCATAGGAATGAATGGAAAAATGTCCATAAACTTTTGTCAAACTTTAAAACTGCTGTCACACTGTCAGTTTTCGAGCTAGAGACACCAGAACTCAAACGGGCAGACCCGAGGGTCCACGGTCCCAGCACGTGAAACTATAGGCCAATAGCCCACCCGCTTCATGACCTTTGACCCCGTTTTCCATTCACGGCCTACAGAGCTCCATAGAGTCCAATGTAAACTGCTGTGGGAGAGTGCTCTCTTAACATCCCACTACCGACAGCTTAGCAGTAAACTCCTTCACCATAAGCGTCGCCTAGTGACCCACGCGGGTTTACCGTATCGAGGACCTCGCTTTAAGCGGGAAAGACGCGGATCGGGGGACGGGGGTTTAGGCGGCGCAACATCTCGCGTTTCCTCCTGGAAATGCAGACCTCTAGTGTTACGTTTGCTGCCCTTCATTCTGAGGATCGTTCATTCTTGTCCGGTTAACTCCGCCCACAGTTTTCGAGATATCGACTCCGTTCAAACTTTGTTTTGTAGAGCTGCCCTGTGGGATGCGGGCTTGTATACAGCTTTTGGAAAAGTTACATAGTTTTTGCACAGTAAGCATTTGAAGTTTCATCTTTACTCCCATAGGAATGAATGGAAAAATGTCCATAAACTTTTGTCAAACTTTCAAACTGCTGTCACACGGTCAGTTTTCGAGCTACAGACACCAGAACTCAAACGGTCAGACCCGAGGGTCCACGGTCCCACCACCTGAAATTATAGGCCGATAGCCCACCCGCTTCATGACCTTTGACCCCGTTTTCCATTCACGGCCTACACAGCTCCATAGAGTCCAATGTAAACTGCTGTGGGAGAGTGCTCTCTTAACATCCCACTACCAACAGCTTAGCAGTAAACTCCTTCACCATAAGCGTCGCCTAGTGACCCACGCGGGTTTACCGTATCGAGGACCTCGCTTTAAGCGGTAAAGACGCGGATCGGGGGGCGGGGGTTTAGGCGGCGCAACATCTCGCGTTTCCTCCTGGAAATGCAGACCTCTAGTGTTACGTTTGCTGCCCTTCATTCTGAGGATCGTTCATTCTTGTCCGGTTAACTCCGCCCACAGTTTTTGAGATATCGACTCCGTTCAAAGTTTCATTCGTAGAGCTTCCCTGTGGGATGCGGGCTTGTATACAGCTTTTGGAAAATTTGCATAGTTTTCGCACAGTAAGCATTTGAAGTTTCATCTTTTCTCCCATAGGAATGAATGGAAAAATGTCCATAAACTTTTGTCAAACTTTCAAACTGCTGTCACACGCTCAGTTTTCGAGCTAGAGACACCAGAACTCAAACGGGCAGACCCGAGAGTCCAAGGTCCCACCACGTGAAATTATGGGCCGATAGCCCACCCGCTTCATGACCTTTGACCCCGTTTTCCATTCACGGCCTACACAGCTCCACATAGTCCAATGTAAACTGCTGTGGGACAGTGCTCTCTTAACATCCCACTACCGACAGCTTAGCAGTAAACTCCTTCACCATAGGCGTCGCCTAGTGACCCACGCGGGTTTACCGTATCGAGGACCTCGCTTTAAGCGGGAAAGACGCGGATCGGGGGGCAGGGGTTTAGGCGGCGCAACATCTCGCGTTTCCTCCTGGAAATGCAGACCTCTAGTGTTACGTTTGCTGCCCTTCATTCTGAGGATCGTTCATTCTTGTCCGGTTAACTCCGCCCACAGTTTTCGAGATATAGACTCCGTTCAAAGTTTGTCTCGTAGAGCTGCCCTGTGGGATGCGGGCTTGTATACAGCTTTTGGAAAAGTTACATAGTTTTCGCACAGTAAGCATTTGAAGTTTCATCTTTTCTCCCATAGGAATGAATGGAAAAATGTCCATAAACTTTTGTCAAACTTTAAAACTGCTGTCACACGGTCAGTTTTCGAGCTAGAGACACCAGAATTCAAACGGGCAGACCCGAGAGTCCACGGTCCCACCACGTGAATTTATGGGCCGATAGCCCACCCGCTTTATGACCTTTGACCCCGTTTTCCTTTCACGGCCTACAGAGCTCCATAGAGTCCAATGTAAACTGCTGTGGGAGAGTGCTCCCTTAACATCCCACTACCGACAGCTTAGCAGTAAACTCCTTCACCATAAGCGTCGCCTAGTGACCCACGCGGGTTTACCGTATCGAGGACCTCGCTTTAAGCGGGAAAGACGCGGATCGGGGGGCGGGGGTTTAGGCGGCGCAACATCTCGCGTTTCCTCCTGGAAATGCAGACCTCTAGTGTTACGTTTGCTGCCCTTCATTCTGAGGATCGTTCATTCTTGTCCGGTTAACTCCGCCCACAGTTTTCGAGATATCGACTCCGTTCAAAGTTTCATTCGTAGAGCTTCCCTGTGGGATGCGGGCTTGTATACAGCTTTTGGAAAAGTTACATAGTTTTTGCACAGTAAGCATTTGAAGTTTCATATTTTCTCCCATAGGAATGAATGGAAAAATGTCCATAAACTTTTCTCAAACTTTCAAACTGCTGTCACACGGTCAGTTTTCGAGCTAGAGACACCAGAACTCAAACGGGCAGACCCGAGGGTCCACAGTCCCACCACGTAAAATTATGGGACGATAGCCCACCCGCTTCATGACCTTTGACCCCGTTTTCCATTCACGGCCTACAGAGCTCCATAGAGTCCAATGTAAACTGCTGTGGGACAGTGCTCTCTTAACATCCCACTACCGACAGCTTAGCAGTAAACTCCTTCACCATAAGCGTCGCCTAGTGACCCACACGGGTTTACCGTATCGAGGACCTCGCTTTAAGCGGGAAAGACACGGATCGGGGGACGGGGGTTTAGGCGGCGCAACATCTCGCGTTTCCTCCTGGAAATGCAGACCTCTAGTGTTACGTTTGCTGCCCTACATTCTGAGGATCGTTCGTTCTTGTCCGGTTAACTCCGCCCACAGTTTTCGAGATATCGACTCCGTTCAAAGTTTCATTCGTAGAGCTTCCCTGTGGGATGCGGGCTTGTATACAGCTTTTGGAAAAGTTACATAGTTTTCGCACAGGAAGCATTTGAAGTTTCATCTTTACTCCCATAGGAATGAATGGAAAAATGTCCATAAACTTTTGTCAAACTTTAAAACTGCTGTCACACGGTCAGTTTTCGAGCTAGAGACACCAGAACTCAAACGGGCAGACCCGAAGGTCCACGGTCCCAGCACGTGAAACTATAGGCCAATAGCCCACCCGCTTCATGACCTTTGACCCCGTTTTCCATTCACGGCCTACAGAGCTCCATAGAGTCCAATGTAAACTGCTGTGGGAGAGTGCTCTCTTAACATCCCACTACCGACAGCTTAGCAGTAAACTCCTTCACCATAAGCGTCGCCTAGTGACCCACGCGGGTTTACCGTATCGAGGACCTCGCTTTAAGCGGGAAAGACGCGGATCGGGGGACGGGGGTTTAGGCGGCGCAACATCTCGCGTTTCCTCCTGGAAATGCAGACCTCTAGTGTTACGTTTGCTGCCCTTCATTCTGAGGATCGTTCGTTCTTGTCCGGTTAACTCCGCCCACAGTTTTCGAGATATCGACTCCGTTCAAAGTTTCATTCGTAGAGCTTCCCTGTGGGATGCGGGCTTGTATACAGCTTTTGGAAAAGTTACATAGTTTTCGCACAGGAAGCATTTGAAGTTTCATCTTTACTCCCATAGGAATGAATGGAAAAATGTCCATAAACTTTTGTCAAACTTTAAAACTGCTGTCACACTGTCAGTTTTCGAGCTAGAGACACCAGAACTCAAACGGGCAGACCCGAGGGTCCACGGTCCCAGCACGTGAAACTATAGGCCAATAGCCCACCCGCTTCATGACCTTTGACCCCGTTTTCCATTCACGGCCTACAGAGCTCCATAGAGTCCAATGTAAACTGCTGTGGGAGAGTGCTCTCTTAACATCCCACTACCGACAGCTTAGCAGTAAACTCCTTCACCATAAGCGTCGCCTAGTGACCCACGCGGGTTTACCGTATCGAGGACCTCGCTTTAAGCGGGAAAGACGCGGATCGGGGGACGGGGGTTTAGGCGGCGCAACATCTCGCGTTTCCTCCTGGAAATGCAGACCTCTAGTGTTACGTTTGCTGCCCTTCATTCTGAGGATCGTTCATTCTTGTCCGGTTAACTCCGCCCACAGTTTTCGAGATATCGACTTCGTTCAAAGTTTCATTCGTAGAGCTTCCCTGTGGGATGTGGGCTTGTATACAGCTTTTGGAAAAGTTACATAGTTTTTGCACAGTAAGCATTTGAAGTTTCATCTTTACTCTCATAGGAATGAATGGAAAAATGTCCATAAACTTTTGTCAAACTTTCAAACTGCTGTCACACGCTCAGTTTTCGAGCTACAGACACCAGAATTCAAACGGGCAGACCCGAGAGTCCACGGTCCCGCCACGTGAAATTATAGGCCGATACCCCGCCCGCTTCATGACCTTTGACCCCGTTTTCCATTCACGGCCTACACAGCTCCATAGAGTCCAATGTAAACTGCTGTGGGACAGTGCTCTCTTAACATCCCACTACCAACAGCTTAGCAGTAAACTCCTTCACCATAAGCGTCGCCTAGTGACCCACGCGGGTTTACCGTATCGAGGACCTCGCTTTAAGCGGTAAAGACGCGGATCGGGGGGCGGGGGTTTAGGCGGCGCAACATCTCGCGTTTCCTCCTGGAAATGCAGACCTCTAGTGTTACGTTTGCTGCCCTTCATTCTGAGGATCGTTCATTCTTGTCCGGTTAACTCCGCCCACAGTTTTTGAGATATCGACTCCGTTCAAAGTTTCATTCGTAGAGCTTCCCTGTGGGATGCGGGCTTGTATACAGCTTTTGGAAAATTTGCATAGTTTTCGCACAGTAAGCATTTGAAGTTTCATCTTTTCTCCCATAGGAATGAATGGAAAAATGTCCATAAACTTTTGTCAAACTTTCAAACTGCTGTCACACGCTCAGTTTTCGAGCTAGAGACACCAGAACTCAAACGGGCAGACCCGAGAGTCCAAGGTCCCACCACGTGAAATTATGGGCCGATAGCCCACCCGCTTCATGACCTTTGACCCCGTTTTCCATTCACGGCCTACACAGCTCCACATAGTCCAATGTAAACTGCTGTGGGACAGTGCTCTCTTAACATCCCACTACCGACAGCTTAGCAGTAAACTCCTTCACCATAGGCGTCGCCTAGTGACCCACGCGGGTTTACCGTATCGAGGACCTCGCTTTAAGCGGGAAAGACGCGGATCGGGGGGCAGGGGTTTAGGCGGCGCAACATCTCGCGTTTCCTCCTGGAAATGCAGACCTCTAGTGTTACGTTTGCTGCCCTTCATTCTGAGGATCGTTCATTCTTGTCCGGTTAACTCCGCCCACAGTTTTCGAGATATCGACTCCGTTCAAAGTTTGTTTCGTAGAGCTGTCCTGTGGGATGCGGGCTTGTATACAGCTTTTGGAAAAGTTGCATAGTTTTTGCACAGTAAGCATTTGAAGTTTCATCTTTACTCCCATAGGAATGAATGGAAACATGTCCATAAACTTTTGTCAAACTTTCAAAGTGCTGTCACACGGTCAGTTTTCGAGCTACAGACACCAGAATTCAAACGGGTAGACCCGAGGGTCCACGGTCCCACCACGTAAAATTATGGGCCGATAGCCCGCCCGCTTCATGACCTTTGACCCCGTTTTCCTTTCACGGCCTACACAGCTCCATAGAGTCCAATGTAAACTGCTGTGGGAGAGTGCTCTCTTAACATCCCACTACCGACAGCTTAGCAGTAAACTCCTTCACCATAAGCGTCGCCTAGTGACCCACGCGGGTTTACCGTGTCGAGGACCTCACTTTAAGCGGGAAAGACGCGGATCGGGGGGCAGGGGTTTAGGCGGCGCAACATCTCGCATTTCCTCCTGGAAATGCAGACCTCTAGTGTTACGTTTGCTGCCCTTCATTCTGAGGATCGTTCATTCTTGTCCGGTTAACTCCGCCCACAGTTTTCGAGATATCGACTCCGTTCAAAGTTTCATTCGTAGAGCTTCCCTGTGGGATGCGGGCTTGTATACAGCTTTTGGAAAATTTGCATAGTTTTCGCACAGTAAGCATTTGAAGTTTCATCTGTTCTCCCATAGGAATGAATGGAAAAATGTCCATAAACTTTTGTCAAACTTTCAAACTGCTGTCACACGCTCAGTTTTCGAGCTAGAGACACCAGAACTCAAACGGGCAGACCCGAGAGTCCAAGGTCCCACCACGTGAAATTATGGGCCGATAGCCCACCCGCTTCATGACCTTTGACCCCGTTTTCCATTCACGGCCTACACAGCTCCACATAGTCCAATGTAAACTGCTGTGGGACAGTGCTCTCTTAACATCCCACTACCAACAGCTTAGCAGTAAACTCCTTCACCATAAGCGTCGCCTAGTGACCCATGCGGGTTTACCGTGTCGAGGACCTCGCTTTAAGCGGGAAAGACGCGGATCGGGGGGCAGGGGTTTAGGCGGCGCAACATCTCGCGTTTCCTCCTGGAAATGCAGACCTCTAGTTATGTTGCGCCTGCTGCTTTAAGCAGCGGCGCAATATATTGTTCTTCTTAAGTCATATTATTATTATTTTTATTCTTATTATTCCGCGTTTCCTTGTCCGCCTAACTAGTCCCGCAGCTTTCGAGCTATCGACTCCGTTCCACCTGGAAATCGTGCGTCCTATAGCGACGATGTGGGCTTGTATACAGCTTTCCGATACCCGCACTCGTTCGTCCGCTACACTCGTTTATCGCTCCGTTTTTCCCCAGTCATTTCTATGGAATTAATTTTCAAAGTGCTCTAACTCGGTCATTTTTCAAGCTACGGACACGGGATTTCAGACGGTCGGACCCGGGCGTACCGGCTCCCATCACTTCCGTTTTCAGATTTTTTGCACTCATCCTTCCCTTTCTATTCCTCCTTCAAAATCCCTCCATTCATTTCAATGGGAGGCTCTTACAGTGGGTGACGTCATACACTGTAGATTCCTTCTCAGAAAACGGGTTTTTCACTTTTCAGCCAAACAAATCACCATAACTTCCTCATACTTTCACCTAGAAACTTCATTTAAATTTTAAATGGTAGAGAAACTTGTCCTTTCTAAGACCTCTAAATTTGAACATTATTGAAAATACGGTTTTTGAGTTATGAATTTTTGTTCGGCACTAGGGAGGGTTTCGGCTCCCATAGGGTTCAATGTATTTTTGGAGCAGCTCAGAGTGCGGTTTCTAAAATTTTCTCCTGTTTTTAACTCGTCATAACATGCTCAATTCTCACTTAATCTGCAAATTTTTTATACCATATCGATCCCCAGACTCTCCTTGTCGCAACGGTATATACGGTTAAGTGATGTGGGGAAAACTTTCCGAGCTATAAGCATTTGTTCGGAGGGTGGGTACGCTCCCATAGGAACCCATTGAAATTATTTTTTTTCTTTTTCAATTTTCTGCCGAACATTTCACCATAACTTCCTTATACTTTCACCTACAGACTTCATTTAAACTTTAAATGGTAGAGAAATTTCCCCTTTCTCACACTTGTAAGTTTCAGACCGTTTGAGAATACCGTTCTTGAGTTATGAATTTTTGTTTGACACTTGGGAGGGTTTTCCTCCCATAGAGCTCAATGTATTTTAAGAGCGGCTCGGCACGCAGATTTTCAAAACTTTGCCTGTTTTTAACTCGTAATTACACCATCAAATCTCGCTCAAAGTGCAAAAATTTTTACACCATCTCGAGCACCAGACTCTCCTTGTCGCTACGGTATGCTTCGTTCATTTTTGGACCTGGAAAAGTTTTTGAGATATTTGAGGTTTTTTGGAAGGTGCGCAACCGGTCGAAATTCATTGAATCCTGAGTCTGTCAGTTGTATTCTGTGAGCGTGCGTGTGAGAGAGAGAGAGGGGGGAGGGGGAGGGGCAGAGGCAGACACTGACGGGGAAGAGGTGTGAGGGCCACAGAAATACACAGGCAGTCTGTAACACTTTAAAGGTCATTTTTAAGGGGGACATCTTAATTATCCAGGGTTTCTTAAGGTGGAATTTTTTAAGAATACCTCATTCACAATATACTGCCTGTCTTTTCGACATTTTAAGCTTTATTTAAAGTGGTCATTTTTAAAGGTGGACGTGTCAATACAACTGTGGGTTTCTTAAGGTGGAATTTTTATTAAGGTGGTATTTAAAATGTATTGGCCATCTTTTTTGCTTTTAAGATTCTTTTGGCCTGTGATGTGGACATTTCAATACAATTCTGGGTTTCTTAAGGTGGAATTGTTTTTAAAGGTGGAATTCAAAATGTATCGTTTTCTATTCACGGCCTACTGAGCTCCATAGAGTCCAATGTAAACTGCTGTGGGAGAGTGCTCTCTTAACATCCCACTACCAACAGCTTAGCAGTAAACTCCTTCACCATAAGCGTCGCCTAGTGACCCACGCGGGTTTACCGTGTCGAGGACCTCGCTTTAAGCGGGAAAGACGCGGATCAGGGGGCAGGGGTTTAGGCGGCGCAACATCTCGCGTTTCCTCCTGGAAATGCAGACCTCTAGTGTTACGTTTGCTGCCCTTCATTCTGAGGATCGTTCATTCTTGTCCGGTTAACTCCGCCCACAGTTTTCGAGATATCGACTCCGTTCAAACTTTGTTTTGTAGAGCTGCCCTGTGGGATGCGGGCTTGTATACAGCTTTTGGAAAAGTTACATAGTTTTCGCACAGTAAGCATTTGAAGTTTCATCTTTACTCCCATAGGAATGAATGGAAAAATGTCCATAAACTTTTGTCAAACTTTCAAACTGCTGTCACACGGTCAGTTTTCGAGCTACAGACACCAGAACTCAAACGGTCAGACCCGAGGGTCCACGGTCCCACCACCTGAAATTATAGGCCGATAGCCCACCCGCTTCATGACCTTTGACCCCGTTTTCCATTCACGGCCTACTGAGCTCCATAGAGTCCAATGTAAACTGCTGTGGGAGAGTGCTCTCTTAACATCCCACTACCGACAGCTTAGCAGTAAACTCCTTCACCATAAGCGTCGCCTAGTGACCCACGCGGGTTTACCGTATCGAGGACCTCGCTTTAAGCGGGAAAGACGCGGATCGGGGGGCGGGGGTTTAGGCGGCGCAACATCTCGCGTTTCCTCCTGGAAATGCAGACCTCTAGTGTTACGTTTGCTGCCCTTCATTCTGAGGATCGTTCATTATTGTCCGGTTAACTCCGCCCACAGTTTTCGAGATATCGACTCCGTTCAAAGTTTGTTTCGTAGAGCTTCCCTGTGGGATGCGGGCTTGTATACAGCTTTTGGAAAAGTTACATAGTTTTCGCACAGTAAGCATTTGAAGTTTCATGTTTACTCCCATAGGAATGAATGGAAAAATGTCCATAAACTTTTGTCAAACTTTAAAACTGCTGTCACACGCTCAGTTTTCGAGCTACAGACACCAGAACTCAAACGGTCAGACCCGAGAGTCCACGGTCCCACCACGTGAAACTATAGGCCGATAGCCCACCCGCTTCATGACCTTTGACCCCGTTTTCCATTCACGGCCTACAGTCCTCCATAGAGTCCAATGTAAACTGCTGTGGGACAGTGCTCTATTAACATCCCACTACCGACAGCTTAGCAGTAAACTCCTTCACCATAAGCGTCGCCTAGTGACCCACGCGGGTTTACCGTATCGAGGACCTCGCTTTAAGCGGGAAAGACGCGGATCGGGGGGCAGGGGTTTAGGCGGCGCAACATCTCGCGTTTCCTCCTGGAAATGCAGACCTCTAGTGTTACGTTTGCTGCCCTTCATTCTGAGGATCGTTCACTCTTGTCCGGTTAACTCCGCCCACAGTTTTCGAGATATGGACTCCGTTCAAAGTTTGTTTCGTAGAGCTTCCCTGTGGGATGCGGGCTTGTATACAGCTTTTTGAAAAGTTACATAGTTTTCGCACAGTAAGCATTTGAAGTTTCATCTTTACTCCCATAGGAATGAATGGGAAAATGTCCATAAACTTTTGTCAAACTTTCAAACTGCTGTCACACGGTCAGTTTTCGAGCTAGAGACACCAGAATTCAAACGGGCAGACCCGAGGGTCCACGGTCCCAGCACGTGAAACTATAGGCCGATAGCCCACCCGCTTCATGACCTTTGACCCCGTTTTCCTTTCACGGCCTACTGAGCTCCATAGAGTCCAATGTAAACTGCTGTGGGAGAGAGCTCTCTTAACATCCCACTACCGACAGCTTAGCAGTAAACTTCTTCACCATAAGCGTCGCCTAGTGACCCACGCGGGTTTACCGTATCGAGGACCTCGCTTTAAGCGGGAAAGACGCGGATCGGGGGACGGGGGTTTAGGCGGCGCAACATCTCGCGTTTCCTCCTGGAAATGCAGACCTCTAGTGTTACGTTTGCTGCCCTTCATTCTGAGGATCGTTCATTCTTGTCCGGTTAACTCCGCCCACAGTTTTCGAGATATAGACTCCGTTCAAAGTTTGTCTCGTAGAGCTGCCCTGTGGGATGCGGGCTTGTATACAGCTTTTGGAAAAGTTACATAGTTTTCGCACAGTAAGCATTTGAAGTTTCATCTTTTCTCCCATAGGAATGAATGGAAAAATGTCCATAAACTTTTGTCAAACTTTAAAACTGCTGTCACACGGTCAGTTTTCGAGCTAGAGACACCAGAATTCAAACGGGCAGACCCGAGAGTCCACGGTCCCACCACGTGAATTTATGGGCCGATAGCCCACCCGCTTTATGACCTTTGACCCCGTTTTCCTTTCACGGCCTACAGAGCTCCATAGAGTCCAATGTAAACTGCTGTGGGAGAGTGCTCCCTTAACATCCCACTACCGACAGCTTAGCAGTAAACTCCTTCACCATAAGCGTCGCCTAGTGACCCACGCGGGTTTACCGTATCGAGGACCTCGCTTTAAGCGGGAAAGATGCGGATCGGGGGGCGGGGGTTTAGGCGGCGCAACATCTCGCGTTTCCTCCTGGAAATGCAGACCTCTAGTGTTACGTTTGCTGCCCTTCATTCTGAGGATCGTTCATTCTTGTCCGGTTAACTCCGCCCACAGTTTTCGAGATATCGACTCCGTTCAAAGTTTCATTCGTAGAGCTTCCCTGTGGGATGCGGGCTTGTATACAGCTTTTGGAAAAGTTACATAGTTTTTGCACAGTAAGCATTTGAAGTTTCATATTTTCTCCCATAGGAATGAATGGAAAAATGTCCATAAACTTTTCTCAAACTTTCAAACTGCTGTCACACGGTCAGTTTTCGAGCTAGAGACACCAGAACTCAAACGGGCAGACCCGAGGGTCCACGGTCCCACCACGTAAAATTATGGGACGATAGCCCACCCGCTTCATGACCTTTGACCCCGTTTTCCATTCACGGCCTACAGAGCTCCATAGAGTCCAATGTAAACTGCTGTGGGACAGTGCTCTCTTAACATCCCACTACCGACAGCTTAGCAGTAAACTCCTTCACCATAAGCGTCGCCTAGTGACCCACGCGGGTTTACCGTATCGAGGACCTCGCTTTAAGCGGGAAAGACACGGATCGGGGGACGGGGGTTTAGGCGGCGCAACATCTCGCGTTTCCTCCTGGAAATGCAGACCTCTAGTGTTACGTTTGCTGCCCTTCATTCTGAGGATCGTTCGTTCTTGTCCGGTTAACTCCGCCCACAGTTTTCGAGATATCGACTCCGTTCAAAGTTTCATTCGTAGAGCTTCCCTGTGGGATGCGGGCTTGTATACAGCTTTTGGAAAAGTTACATAGTTTTCGCACAGGAAGCATTTGAAGTTTCATCTTTACTCCCATAGGAATGAATGGAAAAATGTCCATAAACTTTTGTCAAACTTTAAAACTGCTGTCACACTGTCAGTTTTCGAGCTAGAGACACCAGAACTCAAACGGGCAGACCCGAGGGTCCACGGTCCCAGCACGTGAAACTATAGGCCAATAGCCCACCCGCTTCATGACCTTTGACCCCGTTTTCCATTCACGGCCTACAGAGCTCCATAGAGTCCAATGTAAACTGCTGTGGGAGAGTGCTCTCTTAACATCCCACTACCGACAGCTTAGCAGTAAACTCCTTCACCATAAGCGTCGCCTAGTGACCCACGCGGGTTTACCGTATCGAGGACCTCGCTTTAAGCGGGAAAGACGCGGATCGGGGGACGGGGGTTTAGGCGGCGCAACATCTCGCGTTTCCTCCTGGAAATGCAGACCTCTAGTGTTACGTTTGCTGCCCTTCATTCTGAGGATCGTTCATTCTTGTCCGGTTAACTCCGCCCACAGTTTTCGAGATATCGACTCCGTTCAAAGTTTCATTCGTAGAGCTGCCCTGTGGGATGTGGGCTTGTATACAGCTTTTGGAAAAGTTACATAGTTTTTGCACAGTAAGCATTTGAAGTTTCATCTTTACTCTCATAGGAATGAATGGAAAAATGTCCATAAACTTTTGTCAAACTTTCAAACTGCTGTCACACGCTCAGTTTTCGAGCTACAGACACCAGAATTCAAACGGGCAGACCCGAGAGTCCACGGTCCCGCCACGTGAAATTATAGGCCGATACCCCGCCCGCTTCATGACCTTTGACCCCGTTTTCCATTCACGGCCTACACAGCTCCATAGAGTCCAATGTAAACTGCTGTGGGACAGTGCTCTCTTAACATCCCACTACCAACAGCTTAGCAGTAAACTCCTTCACCATAAGCGTCGCCTAGTGACCCACGCGGGTTTACCGTATCGAGGACCTCGCTTTAAGCGGTAAAGACGCGGATCGGGGGGCGGGGGTTTAG
Source organism: Hoplias malabaricus (assembly GCF_029633855.1). Lineage (NCBI taxonomy): Eukaryota > Metazoa > Chordata > Actinopteri > Characiformes > Erythrinidae > Hoplias > Hoplias malabaricus. Next base: position 48,397,731 of record NC_089801.1, on the reverse strand, counting down.
GCGGCGCAACATCTCGCGTTTCCTCCTGGAAATGCAGACCTCTAGTGTTACGTTTGCTGCCCTTCATTCTGAGGATCGTTCATTCTTGTCCGGTTAACTCCGCCCACAGTTTTTGAGATATCGACTCCGTTCAAAGTTTCATTCGTAGAGCTTCCCTGTGGGATGCGGGCTTGTATACAGCTTTTGGAAAATTTGCATAGTTTTCGCACAGTAAGCATTTGAAGTTTCATCTTTTCTCCCATAGGAATGAATGGAAAAATGTCCATAAACTTTTGTCAAACTTTCAAACTGCTGTCACACGCTCAGTTTTCGAGCTAGAGACACCAGAACTCAAACGGGCAGACCCGAGAGTCCAAGGTCCCACCACGTGAAATTATGGGCCGATAGCCCACCCGCTTCATGACCTTTGACCCCGTTTTCCATTCACGGCCTACACAGCTCCACATAGTCCAATGTAAACTGCTGTGGGACAGTGCTCTCTTAACATCCCACTACCGACAGCTTAGCAGTAAACTCCTTCACCATAGGCGTCGCCTAGTGACCCACGCGGGTTTACCGTATCGAGGACCTCGCTTTAAGCGGGAAAGACGCGGATCGGGGGGCAGGGGTTTAGGCGGCGCAACATCTCGCGTTTCCTCCTGGAAATGCAGACCTCTAGTTATGTTGCGCCTGCTGCTTTAAGCAGCGGCGCAATATATTGTTATCCGTAAGTCATATTATTATTATGTTGCGCCTGCTGCTTTAAGCAGCGGCGCAATATATTGTTCTTCTTAAGTCATATTATTATTATTTTTATTCTTATTATTCCGCGTTTCCTTGTCCGCCTAACTAGTCCCGCAGCTTTCGAGCTATCGACTCCGTTCCACCTGGAAATCGTGCGTCCTATAGCGACGATGTGGGCTTGTATACAGCTTTCCGATACCCGCACTCGTTCGTCCGCTACACTCGTTTATCGCTCCGTTTTTCCCCAGTCATTTCTATGGAATTAATTTTCAAAGTGCTCTAACTCGGTCATTTTTCAAGCTACGGACACGGGATTTCAGACGGTCGGACCCGGGCGTACCGGCTCCCATCACTTCCGTTTTCAGATGTTTTGCACTCATCCTTCCCTTTCTATTCCTCCTTCAAAATCCCTCCATTCATTTCAATGGGAGGCTCTTACAGTGGGTGACGTCATACACTGTAGATTCCTTCTCAGAAAACGGGTTTTTCACTTTTCAGCCAAACAAATCACCATAACTTCCTCATACTTTCACCTAGAAACTTCATTTAAATTTTAAATGGTAGAGAAACTTGTCCTTTCTAAGACCTCTAAATTTGAACATTATTGAAAATACGGTTTTTGAGTTATGAATTTTTGTTCGGCACTAGGGAGGGTTTCGGCTCCCATAGGGTTCAATGTATTTTTGGAGCAGCTCAGAGTGCGGTTTCTAAAATTTTCTCCTATTTTTAACTCGTCATAACATGCTCAATTCTCACTTAATCTGCAAATTTTTTATACCATATCGATCCCCAGACTCTCCTTGTCGCAACGGTATATACGGTTAAGTGATGTGGGGAAAACTTTCCGAGCTATAAGCATTTGTTCGGAGGGTGGGTACGCTCCCATAGGAACCCATTGAAATTATTTTTTTTCTTTTTCAATTTTCTGCCGAACATTTCACCATAACTTCCTTATACTTTCACCTACAGACTTCATTTAAACTTTAAATGGTAGAGAAATTTCCCCTTTCTCACACTTGTAAGTTTCAGACCGTTTGAGAATACCGTTCTTGAGTTATGAATTTTTGTTTGACACTTGGGAGGGTTTTCCTCCCATAGAGCTCAATGTATTTTAAGAGCGGCTCGGCACGCAGATTTTCAAAACTTTGCCTGTTTTTAACTCGTAATTACACCATCAAATCTCGCTCAAAGTGCAAAAATTTTTACACCATCTCGAGCACCAGACTCTCCTTGTCGCTACGGTATGCTTCGTTCATTTTTGGACCTGGAAAAGTTTTTGAGATATTTGAGGTTTTTTGGAAGGTGCGCAACCGGTCGAAATTCATTGAATCCTGAGTCTGTCAGTTGTATTCTGTGAGCGTGCGTGTGAGAGAGAGAGAGGGGGGAGGGGGAGGGGCAGAGGCAGACACTGACGGGGAAGAGGTGTGAGGGCCACAGAAATACACAGGCAGTCTGTAACACTTTAAAGGTCATTTTTAAGGGGGACATCTTAATTATCCAGGGTTTCTTAAGGTGGAATTTTTTAAGAATACCTCATTCACAATATACTGCCTGTCTTTTCGACATTTTAAGCTTTATTTAAAGTGGTCATTTTTAAAGGTGGACGTGTCAATACAACTGTGGGTTTCTTAAGGTGGAATTTTTATTAAGGTGGTATTTAAAATGTATTGGCCATCTTTTTTGCTTTTAAGATTCTTTTGGCCTGTGATGTGGACATTTCAATACAATTCGGGGTTTCTTAAGGTGGAATTGTTTTTAAAGGTGGAATTCAAAATGTATCGTTTTCTATTCACGCCCTACTGAGCTCCATAGAGTCCAATGTAAACTGCTGTGGGAGAGTGCTCTCTTAACATCCCACTACCAACAGCTTAGCAGTAAACTCCTTCACCATAAGCGTCGCCTAGTGACCCACGCGGGTTTACCGTGTCGAGGACCTCGCTTTAAGCGGGAAAGACGCGGATCAGGGGGCAGGGGTTTAGGCGGCGCAACATCTCGCGTTTCCTCCTGGAAATGCAGACCTCTAGTGTTACGTTTGCTGCCCTTCATTCTGAGGATCGTTCATTCTTGTCCGGTTAACTCCGCCCACAGTTTTCGAGATATCGACTCCGTTCAAACTTTGTTTTGTAGAGCTGCCCTGTGGGATGCGGGCTTGTATACAGCTTTTGGAAAAGTTACATAGTTTTCGCACAGTAAGCATTTGAACTTTCATCTTTACTCCCATAGGAATGAATGGAAAAATGTCCATAAACTTTTGTCAAACTTTCAAACTGCTGTCACACGGTCAGTTTTCGAGCTACAGACACCAGAATTCAAACGGGCAGACCCGAGAGTCCACGGTCCCACCACGTGAATTTATGGGCCGATAGCCCACCCGCTTCATGACCTTTGACCCCGTTTTCCTTTCACGGCCTACAGAGCTCCATAGAGTCCAATGTAAACTGCTGTGGGAGAGTGCTCTCTTAACATCCCACTACCGACAGCTTAGCAGTAAACTCCTTCACCATAAGCGTCGCCTAGTGACCCACGCGGGTTTACCGTGTCGAGGACCTCGCTTTAAGCGGGAAAGACGCGGATCGGGGGGCAGGGGTTTAGGCGGCGCAACATCTCGCGTTTCCTCCTGGAAATGCAGACCTCTAGTTATGTTGCGCCTGCTGCTTTAAGCAGCGGCGCAATATATTGTTATCCGTAAGTCATATTATTATTATTTTTATTATTATTTTTATTATTCCGCGTTTCCTTGTCCGCTTAACTAGTCCCGCAGCTTTCGAGCTATCGACTCCGTTCCACCTGGAAATCGTGCGTCCTATAGCGACGATGTGGGCTTGTATACAGCTTTCCGATACCCGCACTCGTTCGTCCGCTACACTCGTTTATCGCTCTGTTTTTCCCCAGTCATTTCTATGGAATTAATTTTCAAAGTGCTCTAACTCGGTCATTTTTCAAGCTACGGACACGGGATTTCAGACGGTCGGACCCGGGCGTACCGGCTCCCATCACTTCCGTTTTCGGAATTTTTGCACTCATCCTTCCCTTTCTTTTCCTCCTTCAAAATCCCTCCATTCATTTCAATGGGAGGCTCTTAGAGTGGGGGTGATGTCATCCACTGTAGTTTCAGTGGCAAAAAGCCGTTTTTTCACTTTTCAGCCGAACAAATCGCCATAACTTCCTCATAGTTTCACCTAGAAACTTCATTTAAATTTTAAATGGTAGAGAAACTTGTCCTTTCTGAGACCTCTAAATTTGAACATTATTGAAAATACGGTTTTTGAGTTATGAATTTTTGTTCGGCACTAGGGACGGTTTCGGCTCCCATAGGGTTCAATGTATTTTTGGAGCAGCTCAGAGTGCGGTTTCTAAAATTTTCTCCTGTTTTTAACTTGTCATAACATGCTCAATTCTCACTTAATCTGCAAATTTTTTATACCATATCGATCCCCAGACTCTCCTTGTCGCAACGGTATATACGGTTAAGTGATGTGAGGAAAACTTTCCGAGCTATAAGCATTTGTTCGGAGGGTGGGTACGCTCCCATAGGAACCCATTGAAATTATTTTTTTTCTTTTTCAATTTTCTGCCGAACATTTCACCATAACTTCCTTATACTTTCACCTACAGACTTCATTTAAATTTTAAATGGTAGAGAAATTTCCCCTTTCTCAAACTTGTAAGTTTCAGACCGTTTGAGAATACCGTTCTTGAGTTATGAATTTTTGTTTGACACTTGGGAGGGTTTTCCTCCCATAGAGCTCAATGTATTTTAAGAGCGGGTCGGCACGCAGATTTTCAAAACTTTGCCTGTTTTTAACTCGTAATTACACCATCAAATCTCGCTCAAAGTGCAAAAATTTTTACACCATCTCGAGCACAAGACTCTCCTTGTCGCTACGGTATGCTTCGTTCAATTTTGGTTGGGAAAAATTTTCGAGCTACGGGTGATTTTTTGGAGGGTGCTCCCCGGTCGAAATTCATTGAATCATGAGTCTGTCAGTTGTATTCTGTGAGCATGCGTGTGAGAGAGACAGAGGGGGGAGGGGGAGGGGCAGAGGCAGAGACTGAGGGGAAGAGCTGTGAGGGCCACAGAAATACACAGGCAGTCTGTAACACTTTAAAGGTCATTTTTAAGGGGGACGTCTTAATTATCCAGGGTTTCTTAAGGTGGAATTTTTAAAGAATACCTCATTCACAATATACTGGCTGTCTTTTCGACATTTTAAGCTTTATTTAAAGTGGTCATTTTTAAAGGTGGACGTGTCAATACAACTGTGGGTTTCTTAAGGTGGAATTTTTATTAAGGTGGTATTTAAAATGTATTGGCCATCTTTTTTTGCTTTTGGCCTGTGATGTGGACATTTCAATACAATTCTGGGTTTCTTAAGGTGGAATTGTTTTTAAAGGTGGAATTCAAAATTTATCGTTTTCTATTCACGCCCTACTGAGCTCCGTAGAGTCCAATGTAAACTGCTGTGGGAGAGTGCTCTCTTAACATCCCACTACCAACAGCTTAGCAGTAAACTCCTTCACCATAAGCGTCGCCTAGTGACCCACGCGGGTTTACCGTATCGAGGACCTCGCTTTAAGCGGGAAAGACGCGGATCGGGGGACGGGGGTTTAGGCGGCGCAACATCTCGCGTTTCCTCCTGGAAATGCAGACCTCTAGTGTTACGTTTGCTGCCCTTCATTCTGAGGATCGTTCATTCTTGTCCGGTTAACTCCGCCCACAGTTTTCGAGATATCGACTCCGTTCAAATTTTGTTTCGTAGAGCTGCCCTGTGGGATGCGGGCTTGTATACAGGTTTTGGAAAAGTTACATAGTTTTTGCACAGTAAGCATTTGAAGTTTCGTGTTTTCTCCCATAGGAATGAATGGAAAAATGTCCATAAACTTTTGTCAAACATTCAAACTGCTGTCACACGGTCAGTTTTCGAGCTAGAGACACCAGAACTCAAACGGGCAGACCCGAGGGTCCACGGTCCCACCACGTAAAATTATGGGCCGATAACCCACCCGCTTCATGACCTTTGACCCCGTTTTCCTTTCACGGCCTACAGAGCTCCATAGAGTCCAATGTAAACTGCTGTGGGAGAGTGCTCTCTTAACATCCCACTACCGACAGCTTAGCAGTAAACTCCTTCACCATAAGCGTCGCCTAGTGACCCACGCGGGTTTACCGTATCGAGGACCTCGCTTTAAGCGGGAAAGACGCGGATCGGGGGACGGGGGTTTAGGCGGCGCAACATCTCGCGTTTCCTCCTGGAAATGCAGACCTCTAGTGTTACGTTTGCTGCCCTTCATTCTGAGGATCGTTCATTCTTGTCCGGTTAACTCCGCCCACAGTTTTCGAGATATCGACTCCGTTCAAAGTTTGTTTCGTAGAGCTTCCCTGTGGGATGCGGGCTTGTATACAGCTTTTGGAAAAGTTACATAGTTTTCGCACAGGAAGCATTTGAAGTTCCATCTTTTCTCACATAGGAATGAATGGAAAAATGTCCATAAACTTTTGTCAAACATTCAAACTGCTGTCACACGGTCAGTTTTCGAGCTAGAGACACCAGAACTCAAACGGGCAGACCCGAGGGACCACGGTCCCACCACGTAAAATTATGGGCCGATAACCCACCCGCTTCATGACCTTTGACCCCGTTTTCCTTTCACGGCCTACAGAGCTCCATAGAGTCCAATGTAAACTGCTGTGGGAGAGTGCTCTCTTAACATCCCACTACCGACAGCTTAGCAGTAAACTCCTTCACCATAAGCGTCGCCTAGTGACCCACGCGGGTTTACCGTATTGAGGACCTCGCTTTAAGCGGGAAAGACGCGGATCGGGGGACGGGGGTTTCGGCGGCGCAACATCTCATGTGTTACGTTTGCTGCCCTTCATTCTGAGGATCGTTCATTCTTGTCCGGTTAACTCCGCCCACAGTTTTCGAGATATCGACTCCGTTCAAAGTTTGTTTCGTACAGCTTCCCTGTGGGATGTGGGCTTGTATACAGCTTTTGGAAAAGTTACATAGTTTTCGCACAGTAAGCATCTGAAGTTTCGTGTTTTCTCCCATAGGAATGAATGGAAAAATGTCCATAAACTTTTGTCAAACTTTCAAACTGCTGTCACACGCTCAGTTTTCGAGCTAGAGACACCAGAACTGAAACCGTCAGACCCGAGAGTCCACGGTCCCACCACGTGAAATTATAGGCCGATACCCCGCCCGCTTCATGACCTTTGACCCCATTTTCCATTCACGGCCTACACAGCTCCATAGAGTCCAATGTAAACTGCTGTGGGAGAGTGCTCTCTTAACATCCCACTACCAACAGCTTAGCAGTAAACTCCTTCACCATAGGCGTCGCCTAGTGACCCACGCGGGTTTACCGTATCGAGGACCTCGCTTTAAGCGGGAAAGACGCGGATCGGGGGGCAGGGGTTTAGGCGGCGCAACATCTCGCGTTTCCTCCTGGAAATGCAGACCTCTAGTGTTACGTTTGCTGCCCTTCATTCTGAGGATCGTTCATTCTTGTCCGGTTATCTCCGCCCACAGTTTTCGAGATATCGACTCCGTTCAAAGTTTGTTTCGTAGAGCTTCCCTGTGGGATGCGGGCTTGTATACAGCTTTTGGAAAAGTTACATAGTTTTTGCACAGTAAGCATTTGAAGTTTCATCTTTACTCCCATAGGAATGAATGGAAATATGTCCATAAACTTTTGTCAAACTTTCAAACTGCTGTCACACGCTCAGTTTTCGAGCTAGAGACACCAGAATTCAAACGGGCAGACCCGAGAGTCCAAGGTCCCACCACGTGAAATTATAGGCCGATACCCCGCCCGCTTCATGACCTTTGACCCCGTTTTCCATTCACGGCCTACAGAGCTCCATAGAGTCCAATGTAAACTGCTGTGGGAGAGTGCTCTCTTAACATCCCACTACCAACAGCTTAGCAGTAAACTCCTTCACCATAAGCGTCGCCTAGTGACCCACGCGGGTTTACCGTATCGAGGACCTCGCTTTAAGCGGGAAAGACGCGGATCGGGGGACGGGGGTTTCGGCGGCGCAACATCTCGCGTTTCCTCCTGGAAATGCAGACCTCTAGTGTTACGTTTGCTGCCCTTCATTCTGAGGATCGTTCATTCTTGTCCGGTTAACTCCGCCCACAGTTTTCGAGATATCGACTCCGTTCAAAGTTTGTTTCGTAGAGCTTCCCTGTGGGATGCGGGTTTGTATACAGCTTTTGGAAAAGTTACATAGTTTTCGCACAGTAAGCATTTGAAGTTTCATCTTAACTCCCATAGGAATGAATGGAAAAATGTCCATAAACTTTTGTCAAACTTTCAAACTGCTGTCACACGGTCAGTTTTCGAGCTAGAGACACCAGAACTCAAACGGGCAGACACGAGAGTCCACGGTCCCACCACGTGAAATTATAGGCCGATACCCCGCCCGCTTCATGACCTTTGACCCCGTTTTCCATTCACGGCCTACAGAGCTCCATAGAGTCCAATGTAAACTGCTGTGGGAGAGTGCTCTCTTAACATCCCACTACCGACAGCTTAGCAGTAAACTCCTTCACCATAAGCGTCGCCTAGTGACCCACGCGGGTTTACCGTATCGAGGACCTCGCTTTAAGCGGGAAAGACGCGGATCGGGGGACGGGGGTTTCGGCGGCGCAACATCTCGCGTTTCCTCCTGGTGTTACGTTTGCTGCCCTTCATTCTGAGGATCGTTCATTCTTGTCCGGTTAACTCCACCCACAGTTTTCGAGATATCGACTCCGTTCAAAGTTTGTTTCGTAGAGCTGCCCTGTGGGATGCGGGCTTGTATACAGCTTTTGGAAAAGTTGCATAGTTTTTGCACAGTAAGCCTTTGAAGTTTCATCTTTTCTCCTATAGGAATGAATGGAAAAATGTCCATAAACTTTTGTCAAACTTTCAAACTGCTTTCACACGCTCAGTTTTCGAGCTACAGACACCAGAATTCAAACGGGCAGACCCGAGAGTCCACGGTGCCGCCACGTGAAATTATGGGCCGATAGCCCACCCGCTTCATGACCTTTGACCCCGTTTTCCATTCACGGCCTACAGAGCGCCATAGAGTCCAATGTAAACTGCTGTGGGAGAGTGCTCTCTTAACATCCCACTACCGACAGCTTAGCAGTAAACTCCTTCACCATAGGCGTCGCCTAGTGACCCACGCGGGTTTACCGTATCGAGGACCTCGCTTTAAGCGAGAAAGACGCGGATCGGGGGGCGGGGGTTTAGGCGGCGCAACATCTCGCGTTTCCTCCTGGTGTTACGTTTGCTGCCCTTCATTCTGAGGATCGTTCATTCTTGTCCGGTTAACTCCGCCCACAGTTTTCGAGATATCGACTCCGTTCAAAGTTTCATTCGTAGAGCTTCCCTGTGGGATGCGGGCTTGTATACAGCTTTTGGAAAAGTTGCATAGTTTTCGCACAGTAAGCATTTGAAGTTTCATCTTTTCTCTCATAGGAATGAATGGAAAAATGTCCATAAACTTTTGTCAAACTTTTAAATTGCTGTCACACGGTCATTTTTCGAGCTACAGACACCAGAATTCAAACGGTCAGACCCGAGGGTCCACGGTCCCACCACCTGAAATTATAGGCCGATAGCCCACCCGCTTCATGACCTTTGACCCCGTTTTCCATTCACGGCCTACAGAGCTCCATAGAGTCCAATGTAAACTGCTGTGGGACAGTGCTCTCTTAACATCCCACTACCGACAGCTTAGCAGTAAACTCCTTCACCATAAGCGTCGCCTAGTGACCCACGCGGGTTTACCGTATCGAGGACCTCGCTTTAAGCGGGAAAGACACGGATCGGGGGACGGGGGTTTAGGCGGCGCAACATCTCGCGTTTCCTCCTGGAAATGCATACCTCTAGTGTTACGTTTGCTGCCCTACATTCTGAGGATCGTTCGTTCTTGTCCGGTTAACTCCGCCCACAGTTTTCGAGATATCGACTCCGTTCAAAGTTTCATTCGTAGAGCTTCCCTGTGGGATGCGGGCTTGTATACAGCTTTTGGAAAAGTTACATAGTTTTCGCACAGGAAGCATTTGAAGTTTCATCTTTACTCCCATAGGAATGAATGGAAAAATGTCCATAAACTTTTGTCAAACTTTAAAACTGCTGTCACACGGTCAGTTTTCGAGCTAGAGACACCAGAACTCAAACGGGCAGACCCGAAGGTCCACGGTCCCAGCACGTGAAACTATAGGCCAATAGCCCACCCGCTTCATGACCTTTGACCCCGTTTTCCATTCACGGCCTACAGAGCTCCATAGAGTTCAATGTAAACTGCTGTGGGAGAGTGCTCTCTTAACATCCCACTACCGACAGCTTAGCAGTAAACTCCTTCACCATAAGCGTCGCCTAGTGACCCACGCGGGTTTACCGTATCGAGGACCTCGCTTTAAGCGGGAAAGACGCGGATCGGGGGACGGGGGTTTAGGCGGCGCAACATCTCGCGTTTCCTCCTGGAAATGCAGACCTCTAGTGTTACGTTTGCTGCCCTTCATTCTGAGGATCGTTCATTCTTGTCCGGTTAACTCCGCCCACAGTTTTCGAGATATCGACTCCGTTCAAAGTTTCATTCGTAGAGCTTCCCTGTGGGATGTGGGCTTGTATACAGCTTTTGGAAAAGTTACATAGTTTTTGCACAGTAAGCATTTGAAGTTTCACCTTTTGTCCCATAGGAATGAATGGAAAAATGTCCATAGACTTTTGTCAAACTTTCAAACTGCTGCCACACGGTCAGTTTTCGAGCTAGAGACACCAGAACTCAAACGGGCAGACCCGAGGGTCCAAGGTCCCACCACGTGAAATTATAGGCCGATAGCCCACCCGCTTCATGACCTTTGACCCCGTTTTCCATTCACGGCCTACACAGCTCCATAGAGTCCAATGTAAACTGCTGTGGGAGAGTGCTCTCTTAACATCCCACTACCGACAGCTTAGCAGTAAACTCCTTCACCATAAGCGTCGCCTAGTGACCCACGCGGGTTTACCGTATCGAGGACCTCGCTTTAAGCGGGAAAGACGCGGATCGGGGGGCGGGGGTTTAGGCGGCGCAACATCTCACGTTTCCTCCTGGAAATGCAGACCTCTAGTGTTACGTTTGCTGCCCTTCATTCTGAGGATCGTTCATTCTTGTCCGGTTAACTCCGCCCACAGTTTTCGAGATATCGACTCCGTTCAAAATTTGTTTCGTACAGCTTCCCTGTGGGATGCGGGCTTGTATACAGCTTTTGGAAAAGTTACATAGTTTTAGCACAGTAAGCATTTGAAGTTTCAACTTTTCTCCCATAGGAATGAATGGAAAAATGTCCATAAACTTTTGTCAAACTTTCAAACTGCTGTCACAGGGTCAGTTTTCGAGCTAGAGACACCAGAACTCAAACGGGCAGACCCGAGGGTCCACGGTCCCACCACGTGAAACTATGGGCCGATAGCCCACCCGCTTCATGACCTTTGACCCCGTTTTCCATTCACGGCCTACACAGCTCCATAGAGTCCAATGTAAACTGCTGTGGGAGAGTGCTCTCTTAACATCCCACTACCGACAGCTTAGCAGTAAACTCCTTCACCATAAGCGTCGAGGACCTCGCTTTAAGCGGGAAAGACGCGGATCGGGGGACGGGGGTTTAGGCGGCGCAACATCTCGCGTTTCCTCCTGGAAATGCAGACCTCTAGTGTTACGTTTGCTGCCCTTCATTCTGAGGATCCTTCATTCTTGTCCGGTTAACTCCGCCCACAGTTTTCGAGATATCGACTCCGTTCAAAGTTTGTTTCGTAGAGCTTCCCTGTGGGATGCGGGCTTGTATACAGCTTTTGGAAAAGTTACATAGTTTTCGCACAGTAAGCATTTGAAGTTTCATCTTAACTCCCATAGGAATGAATGGAAAAATGTCCATAAACTTTTGTCAAACTTTCAAACTGCTGTCACACGGTCAGTTTTCGAGCTAGAGACACCAGAACTCAAACGGGCAGACCCGAGAGTCCACGGTCCCAGCACGTGAAATTATAGGCCGATACCCCGCCCGCTTCATGACCTTTGACCCCGTTTTCCATTCACGGCCTACAGAGCTCCATAGAGTCCAATGTAAACTGCTGTGGGAGAGTGCTCTCTTAACATCCCACTACCGACAGCTTAGCAGTAAACTCCTTCACCATAAGCGTCGCCTAGTGACCCACGCGGGTTTACCGTATCGAGGACCTCGCTTTAAGCGGGAAAGACGCGGATCGGGGGACGGGGGTTTCGGGGGCGCAACATCTCGCGTTTCCTCCTGGAAATGCAGACCTCTAGTGTTACGTTTGCTGCCCTTCATTCTGAGGATCGTTCATTCTTGTCCGGTTAACTCCGCACACAGTTTTCGAGATATCGACTCCGTTCAAAGTTTGTTTCGTACAGCTTCCCTGTGGGATGCGGGCTTGTATACAGGTTTTGGAAAAGTTACATAGTTTTTGCACAGTAAGCATTTGAAGTTTCGTGTTTTCTCCCATAGGAATGAATGGAAAAATGTCCATAAACTTTTGTCAAACTTTCAAAGTGCTGTCACACAGTCAGTTTTCGAGCTAGAGACACCAGAACTCAAACGGGCAGACCCGAGGGTCCACGGTCCCACCACGTGAAATTATGGGCCGATACCCCGCCCGCTTCATGACCTTTGACCCCGTTTTCCATTCACGGCCTACAGAGCTCCATAGAGTCCAATGTAAACTGCTGTGGGAGAGTGCTCTCTTAACATCCCACTACCAACAGCTTAGCAGTAAACTCCTTCACCATAAGCGTCGCCTAGTGACCCACGCGGGTTTACCGTATCGAGGACCTCGCTTTAAGCGGGAAAGACGCGGATCGGGGGGCGGGGCTTTAGGCGGCGCAACATCTCGCGTTTCCTCCTGGAAATGCAGACCTCTAGTTATGTTGCGCCTGCTGCTTTAAGCAGCGGCGCAATATATTGTTATCCGTAAGTCATATTATTATTATTTTTATTATTATTTTTATTATTCCGCGTTTCCTTGTCCGCTTAACTAGTCCCGCAGCTTTCGAGCTATCGACTCCGTTCCACCTGGAAATTGTGCGTCTTGTATGGTGGGCTTGTATACAGCTTTCCGATACCCGCACTCGTTCGTCCGCTACACTCGTTTTTCGCTCTGTTTTTCCCCAGTCATTTCTATGGAATTAATTTTCAAAGTGCTCTAACTCGGTCATTTTTCAAGCTACGGACACGGGATTTCAGACGGTCGGACCCGGGCGTACCGGCTCCCATCACTTCCGTTTTCGGAATTTTTGCACTCATCCTTCCCCTTCTTTTCCTCCTTCAAAATCCCTCCATTCATTTCAATGGGAGGCTCTTAGAGTGGGGGTGATGTCATCCACTGTAGTTTCAGTGGCAAAAAGCCGTTTTTTCACTTTTCAGCCGAACAAATCGCCATAACTTCCTCATAGTTTCACCTAGAAACTTCATTTAAATTTTAAATGGTAGAGAAACTTGTCCTTTCTGAGACCTCTAAATTTGAACATTATTGAAAATACGGTTTTTGAGTTATGAATTTTTGTTCGGCACTAGGGACGGTTTCGGCTCCCATAGGGTTCAATGTATTTTTGGAGCAGCTCAGAGTGCGGTTTCTAAAATTTTCTCCTGTTTTTAACTCGTCATAACATGCTCAATTCTCACTTAATCTGCAAATGTTTTATACCATATCGATCCCCAGACTCTCCTTGTCGCAACGGTATATACGGTTAAGTGATGTGAGGAAAACTTTCCGAGCTATAAGCATTTGTTCGGAGGGTGGGTACGCTCCCATAGGAACCCATTGAAATTATTTTTTTTCTTTTTCAATTTTCTGCCGAACATTTCACCATAACTTCCTTATACTTTCACCTACAGACTTCATTTAAATTTTAAATGGTAGAGAAATTTCCCCTTTCTCAAACTTGTAAGTTTCAGACCGTTTGAGAATACCGTTCTTGAGTTATGAATTTTTGTTTGACACTTGGGAGGGTTTTCCTCCCATAGAGCTCAATGTATTTTAAGAGCGGGTCGGCACGCAGATTTTCAAAACTTTGCCTGTTTTTAACTCGTAATTACACCATCAAATCTCGCTCAAAGTGCAAAAATTTTTACACCATCTCGAGCACAAGACTCTCCTTGTCGCTACGGTATGCTTCGTTCAATTTTGGTTGGGAAAAGTTTTCGAGCTACGGGTGATTTTTTGGAGGGTGCTCCCCGGTCGAAATTCATTGAATCATGAGTCTGTCAGTTGTATTCTGTGAGCATGCGTGTGAGAGAGACAGAGGGGGGAGGGGGAGGGGCAGAGGCAGAGACTGAGGGGAAGAGCTGTGAGGGCCACAGAAATACACAGGCAGTCTGTAACACTTTAAAGGTCATTTTTAAGGGGGACGTCTTAATTATCCAGGGTTTCTTAAGGTGGAATTTTTAAAGAATACCTCATTCACAATATACTGGCTGTCTTTTCGACATTTTAAGCTTTATTTAAAGTGGTCATTTTTAAAGGTGGACGTGTCAATACAACTGTGGGTTTCTTAAGGTGGAATTTTTATTAAGGTGGTATTTAAAATGTATTGGCCATCTTTTTTTGCTTTTGGCCTGTGATGTGGACATTTCAATACAATTCTGGGTTTCTTAAGGTGGAATTGTTTTTAAAGGTGGAATTCAAAATTTATCGTTTTCTATTCACGCCCTACTGAGCTCCATAGAGTCCAATGTAAACTGCTGTGGGAGAGTGCTCTCTTAACATCCCACTACCAACAGCTTAGCAGTAAACTCCTTCACCATAAGCGTCGCCTAGTGACCCACGCGGGTTTACCGTATCGAGGACCTCGCTTTAAGCGGGAAAGACGCGGATCGGGGGACGGGGGTTTAGGCGGCGCAACATCTCGTGTTACGTTTGCTGCCCTTCATTCTGAGGATCGTTCATTCTTGTCCGGTTAACTCCGCCCACAGTTTTCGAGATATCGACTCCGTTCAAAGTTTCATTCGTAGAGCTTCCCTGTGGGATGCGGGCTTGTATACAGCTTTTGGAAAAGTTGCATAGTTTTCGCACAGTAAGCATTTGAAGTTTCATCTTTTCTCCCATAGGAATGAATGGAAAAATGTCCATAAACTTTTGTCAAACTTTCAAACTGCTGTCACACGCTCAGTTTTCGAGCTAGAGACACCAGAACTCAAACGGGCAGACCCGAGAGTCCAAGGTCCCACCACGTGAAATTATGGGCCGATAGCCCACCCGCTTCATGACCTTTGACCCCGTTTTCCATTCACGGCCTACAGAGCTCCACATAGTCCAATGTAAACTGCTGTGGGACAGTGCTCTCTTAACATCCCACTACCAACAGCTTAGCAGTAAACTCCTTCACCATAAGCGTCGCCTAGTGACCCACGCGGGTTTACCGTATCGAGGACCTCGCTTTAAGCGGGAAAGACGCGGATCGGGGGACGGGGGTTTAGGCGGCGCAACATCTCGCGTTTCCTCCTGGAAATGCAGACCTCTAGTTATGTTGCGCCTGCTGCTTTAAGCAGCGGCGCAATATATTGTTATCCGTAAGTCATATTATTATTATTTTTATTATTATTTTTATTATTCCGCGTTTCCTTGTCCGCTTAACTAGTCCCGCAGCTTTCGAGCTATCGACTCCGTTCCACCTGGAAATCGTGCGTCCTATAGCGACGATGTGGGCTTGTATACAGCTTTCCGATACCCGCACTCGTTCGTCCGCTACACTCGTTTTTCGCTCTGTTTTTCCCCAGTCATTTCTATGGAATTAATTTTCAAAGTGCTCTAACTCGGTCATTTTTCAAGCTACGGACACGGGATTTCAGACGGTCGGACCCGGGCGTACCGGCTCCCATCACTTCCGTTTTCGGAATTTTTGCACTCATCCTTCCCTTTCTTTTCCTCCTTCAAAATCCCTCCATTCATTTCAATGGGAGGCTCTTAGAGTGGGGGTGATGTCATCCACTGTAGTTTCAGTGGCAAAAAGCCGTTTTTTCACTTTTCAGCCGAACAAATCGCCATAACTTCCTCATAGTTTCACCTAGAAACTTCATTTAAATTTTAAATGGTAGAGAAACTTGTCCTTTCTGAGACCTCTAAATTTGAACATTATTGAAAATACGGTTTTTGAGTTATGAATTTTTGTTCGGCACTAGGGACGGTTTCGGCTCCCATAGGGTTCAATGTATTTTTGGAGCAGCTCAGAGTGCGGTTTCTAAAATTTTCTCCTGTTTTTAACTCGTCATAACATGCTCAATTCTCACTTAATCTGCAAATTTTTTATACCATATCGATCCCCAGACTCTCCTTGTCGCAACGGTATATACGGTTAAGTGATGTGAGGAAAACTTTCCGAGCTATAAGCATTTGTTCGGAGGGTGGGTACGCTCCCATAGGAACCCATTGAAATTATTTTTTTTCTTTTTCAATTTTCTGCCGAACATTTCACCATAACTTCCTTATACTTTCACCTACAGACTTCATTTAAATTTTAAATGGTAGAGAAATTTCCCCTTTCTCAAACTTGTAAGTTTCAGACCGTTTGAGAATACCGTTCTTGAGTTATGAATTTTTGTTTGACACTTGGGAGGGTTTTCCTCCCATAGAGCTCAATGTATTTTAAGAGCGGGTCGGCACGCAGATTTTCAAAACTTTGCCTGTTTTTAACTCGTAATTACACCATCAAATCTCGCTCAAAGTGCAAAAATTTTTACACCATCTCGAGCACAAGACTCTCCTTGTCGCTACGGTATGCTTCGTTCAATTTTGGTTGGGAAAAGTTTTCGAGCTACGGGTGATTTTTTGGAGGGTGCTCCCCGGTCGAAATTCATTGAATCATGAGTCTGTCAGTTGTATTCTGTGAGCATGCGTGTGAGAGAGACAGAGGGGGGAGGGGGAGGGGCAGAGGCAGAGACTGAGGGGAAGAGCTGTGAGGGCCACAGAAATACACAGGCAGTCTGTAACACTTTAAAGGTCATTTTTAAGGGGGACGTCTTAATTATCCAGGGTTTCTTAAGGTGGAATTTTTAAAGAATACCTCATTCACAATATACTGGCTGTCTTTTCGACATTTTAAGCTTTATTTAAAGTGGTCATTTTTAAAGGTGGACGTGTCAATACAACTGTGGGTTTCTTAAGGTGGAATTTTTATTAAGGTGGTATTTAAAATGTATTGGCCATCTTTTTTTGCTTTTGGCCTGTGATGTGGACATTTCAATACAATTCTGGGTTTCTTAAGGTGGAATTGTTTTTAAAGGTGGAATTCAAAATTTATCGTTTTCTATTCACGCCCTACTGAGCTCCATAGAGTCCAATGTAAACTGCTGTGGGAGAGTGCTCTCTTAACATCCCACTACCAACAGCTTAGCAGTAAACTCCTTCACCATAAGCGTCGCCTAGTGACCCACGCGGGTTTACCGTATCGAGGACCTCGCTTTAAGCGGGAAAGACGCGGATCGGGGGACGGGGGTTTAGGCGGCGCAACATCTCGCGTTTCCTCCTGGAAATGCAGACCTCTAGTGTTACGTTTGCTGCCCTTCATTCTGAGGATCGTTCATTCTTGTCCGGTTAACTCAGCCCACAGTTTTCGAGATATCGACTCCGTTCAAAGTTTGTTTCGTAGAGCTTCCCTGTGGGATGCGGGCTTGTATACAGCTTTTGGAAAAGTTGCATAGTTTTCGCACAGTAAGCCTTTGAAGTTTCATCTTTTCTCCCATAGGAATGAATGGGAAAATGTCCATAAACTTTTGTCAAACTTTAAAACTGCTGTCACACGGTCAGTTTTCGAGCTAGAGACACCAGAATTCAAACGGGCACACCCGAGAGTCCACGGTCCCACCACGTGAATTTATGGGCCGATAGCCCACCCGCTTCATGACCTTTGACCCCGTTTTCCTTTCACGGCCTACAGAGCTCCATAGAGTCCAATGTAAACTGCTGTGGGAGAGTGCTCTCTTAACATCCCACTACCGACAGCTTAGCAGTAAACTCCTTCACCATAAGCGTCGCCTAGTGACCCACGCGGGTTTACCGTGTCGAGGACCTCGCTTTAAGCGGGAAAGACGCGGATCGGGGGGCAGGGGTTTAGGCGGCGCAACATCTCGCGTTTCCTCCTGGAAATGCAGACCTCTAGTGTTACGTTTGCTGCCCTTCATTCTGAGGATCGTTCCTTCTTGTCCGGTTAACTCCGCCCACAGTTTTCGAGATATCGACTCCGTTCAAAGTTTGTTTCGTAGAGCTGCCCTGTGGGATGCGGGCTTGTATACAGCTTTTGGAAAAGTTGCATAGTTTTTGCACAGGAAGCCTTTGAACTTTCATCTTTACTCCCATAGGAATGAATGGAAAAATGTCCATAAACTTTTGTCAAACTTTCAAACTGCTGTCACACGCTCAGTTTTCGAGCTAGAGACACCAGAACTCAAACGGGCAGACCCGAGAGTCCACGGTCCCAGCACGTGAAACTATGGGCCGATAGCCCACCCGCTTCATGACCTTTGACCCCGTTTTCCATTCACGGCCTACACAGCTCCATAGAGTCCAATGTAAACTGCTGTGGGAGAGTGCTCTCTTAACATCCCACTACCGACAGCTTAGCAGTAAACTCCTTCACCATAAGCGTCGCCTAGTGACCCACGCGGGTTTACCGTACCGAGGACCTCGCTTTAAGCGGGAAAGACGCGGATCGGGGGGCGGGGGTTTCGGCGGCGCAACATCTCGCGTTTCCTCCTGGAAATGCAGACCTCTAGTGTTACGTTTGCTGCCCTTCATTCTGAGGATCGTTCATTCTTGTCCGGTTAACTCCGCCCACAGTTTTCGAGATATCGACTCCGTTCAAAGTTTGTTTCGTAGAGCTTCCCTGTGGGATGCGGGCTTGTATACAGCTTTTGGAAAAGTTACATAGTTTTCGCACAGTAAGCATTTGAAGTTTCATCTTAACTCCCATAGGAATGAATGGAAAAATGTCCATAAACTTTTGTCAAACTTTCAAACTGCTGTCACACGGTCAGTTTTCGAGCTAGAGACACCAGAACTCAAACGGGCAGACCCGAGAGTCCACGGTCCCACCACGTGAAATTATAGGCCGATACCCCGCCCGCTTCATGACCTTTGACCCCGTTTTCCATTCACGGCCTACAGAGCTCCATAGAGTCCAATGTAAACTGCTGTGGGAGAGTGCTCTCTTAACATCCCACTACCGACAGCTTAGCAGTAAACTCCTTCACCATAAGCGTCGCCTAGTGACCCACGCGGGTTTACCGTATCGAGGGCCTCGCTTTAAGCGGGAAAGACGCGGATCGGGGGGCAGGGGTTTAGGCGGCGCAACATCTCGCGTTTCCTCCTGGAAATGCAGACCTCTAGTGTTACGTTTGCTGCCCTTAATTCTGAGGATCGTTCATTCTTGTCCGGTTAACTCCGCCCACAGTTTTCGAGATATCGACTCCGTTCAAAGTTTCATTCGTAGAGCTTCCCTGTGGGATGCGGGCTTGTATACAGCTTTTGGAAAAGTTACATAGTTTTCGCACAGTAAGCATTTGAAGTTTCATCTTAACTCCCATAGGAATGAATGGAAAAATGTCCATAAACTTTTGTCAAACTTTCAAACTGCTGTCACACGGTCAGTTTTCGAGCTAGAGACACCAGAACTCAAACGGGCAGACCCGAGAGTCCACGGTCCCACCACGTGAAATTATAGGCCGATACCCCGCCCGCTTCATGACCTTTGACCCCGTTTTCCATTCACGGCCTACAGAGCTCCATAGAGTCCAATGTAAACTGCTGTGGGAGAGTGCTCTCTTAACATCCCACTACCAACAGCTTAGCAGTAAATTCCTTCACCATAAGCGTCGCCTAGTGACCCACGCGGGTTTTCCGTATCGAGGACCTCGCTTTAAGCGGGAAAGACGCGGATCGGGGGACGGGGGTTTAGGCGGCGCAACATCTCGCGTTTCCTCCTGGAAATGCAGACCTCTAGTGTTACGTTTGCTGCCCTTAATTCTGAGGATCGTTCCTTCTTGTCCGGTTAACTCCGCCCACAGTTTTCGAGATATCGACTCCGTTCAAAGTTTGTTTCGTAGAGCTGCCCTGTGGGATGCGGGCTTGTATACAGCTTTTGGAAAAGTTACATAGTTTTCGCACAGTAAGCATTTGAACTTTCATCTTTACTCCCATAGGAATGAATGGAAAAATGTCCATAAACTTTTGTCAAACTTTCAAACTGCTGTCACACGGTCAGTTTTCCAGCTAGAGACACCAGAATTCAAACGGGCACACCCGAGAGTCCACGGTCCCACCACGTGAATTTATGGGCCGATAGCCCACCCGCTTCATGACCTTTGACCCTGTTTTCCATTCACGGCCTACTGAGCTCCATAGAGTCCAATGTAAACTGCTGTGGGAGAGTGCTCTCTTAACATCCCACTACCGACAGCTTAGCAGTAAACTCCTTCACCATAAGCGTCGCCTAGTGACCCACGCGGGTTTACCGTATCGAGGACCTCGCTTTAAGCGGGAAAGACGCGGATCGGGGGGCAGGGGTTTAGGCGGCGCAACATCTCGCGTTTCCTCCTGGAAATGCAGACCTCTAGTGTTATGTTTGCTGCCCTTCATTCTGAGGATCGTTCATTCTTGTCCGGTTAACTCCGCCCACAGTTTTCGAGATATCGACTCCGTTCAAAGTTTGTTTCGTACAGCTTCCCTGTGGGATGCGGGCTTGTATACAGGTTTTGGAAAAGTTACATAGTTTTTGCACAGTAAGCATTTGAAGTTTCGTGTTTTCTCCCATAGGAATGAATGGAAAAATGTCCATAAACTTTTGTCAAACTTTCAAAGTGCTGTCACACGGTCAGTTTTCGAGCTAGAGACACCAGAATTCAAACGGGCAGACCCGAGAGTCCACGGTCCCACCACGTGAATTTATGGGCCGATAGCCCACCCGCTTCATGACCTTTGACCCCGTTTTCCTTTCACGGCCTACAGAGCTCCATAGAGTCCAATGTAAACTGCTGTGGGAGAGTGCTCTCTTAACATCCCACTACCGACAGCTTAGCAGTAAACTCCTTCACCATAAGCGTCGCCTAGTGACCCACGCGGGTTTACCGTATCGAGGGCCTCTCTTTAAGCGGGAAAGACGCGGATCGGGGGACGGGGGTTTAGGCGGCGCAACATCTCGCGTTTCCTCCTGGAAATGCAGACCTCTAGTGTTACGTTTGCTGCCCTTCATTCTGAGGATCGTTCATTCTTGTCCGGTTAACTCCGCCCACAGTTTTCGAGATATCGACTCCGTTCAAAGTTTGTTTCGTAGAGCTTCCCTGTGGGATGCGGGCTTGTATACAGCTTTTGGAAAAGTTACATAGTTTTCGCACAGTAAGCATTTGAAGTTTCATCTTAACTCCCATAGGAATGAATGGAAAAATGTCCATAAACTTTTGTCAAACTTTCAAACTGCTGTCACACGGTCAGTTTTCGAGCTAGAGACACCAGAACTCAAACGGGCAGACCCGAGAGTCCACGGTCCCACCACGTGAAATTATAGGCCGATACCCCGCCCGCTTCATGACCTTTGACCCCGTTTTCCATTCACGGCCTACAGAGCTCCATAGAGTCCAATGTAAACTGCTGTGGGAGAGTGCTCTCTTAACATCCCACTACCAACAGCTTAGCAGTAAATTCCTTCACCATAAGCGTCGCCTAGTGACCCACGCGGGTTTTCCGTATCGAGGACCTCGCTTTAAGCGGGAAAGACGCGGATCGGGGGACGGGGGTTTAGGCGGCGCAACATCTCGCGTTTCCTCTTGGAAATGCAGACCTATAGTGTTACGTTTGCTGCCCTTAATTCTGAGGATCGTTCCTTCTTGTCCGGTTAACTCCGCCCACAGTTTTCGAGATATCGACTCCGTTCAAAGTTTGTTTCGTAGAGCTGCCCTGTGGGATGCGGGCTTGTATACAGCTTTTGGAAAAGTTACATAGTTTTCGCACAGTAAGCATTTGAACTTTCATCTTTACTCCCATAGGAATGAATGGAAAAATGTCCATAAACTTTTGTCAAACTTTCAAACTGCTGTCACACGGTCAGTTTTCCAGCTAGAGACACCAGAATTCAAACGGGCACACCCGAGAGTCCACGGTCCCACCACGTGAATTTATGGGCCGATAGCCCACCCGCTTCATGACCTTTGACCCTGTTTTCCATTCACGGCCTACTGAGCTCCATAGAGTCCAATGTAAACTGCTGTGGGAGAGTGCTCTCTTAACATCCCACTACCGACAGCTTAGCAGTAAACTCCTTCACCATAAGCGTCGCCTAGTGACCCACGCGGGTTTACCGTATCGAGGACCTCGCTTTAAGCGGGAAAGACGCGGATCGGGGGGCAGGGGTTTAGGCGGCGCAACATCTCGCGTTTCCTCCTGGAAATGCAGACCTCTAGTGTTATGTTTGCTGCCCTTCATTCTGAGGATCGTTCATTCTTGTCCGGTTAACTCCGCCCACAGTTTTCGAGATATCGACTCCGTTCAAAGTTTGTTTCGTACAGCTTCCCTGTGGGATGCGGGCTTGTATACAGGTTTTGGAAAAGTTACATAGTTTTTGCACAGTAAGCATTTGAAATTTCGTGTTTTCTCCCATAGGAATGAATGGAAAAATGTCCATAAACTTTTGTCAAACTTTCAAAGTGCTGTCACACGGTCAGTTTTCGAGCTAGAGACACCAGAACTCAAACGGGCAGACCCGAGGGTCCACGGTCCCACCACGTGAAATTATGGGCCGATACCCCGCCCGCTTCATGACCTTTGACCCCGTTTTCCATTCACGGCCTACAGAGCTCCATAGAGTCCAATGTAAACTGCTGTGGGAGAGTGCTCTCTTAACATCCCACTACCAACAGCTTAGCAGTAAACTCCTTCACCATAAGCGTCGCCTAGTGACCCACGCGGGTTTACCGTATCGAGGACCTCGCTTTAAGCGGGAAAGACGCGGATCGGGGGGCGGGGCTTTAGGCGGCGCAACATCTCGCGTTTCCTCCTGGAAATGCAGACCTCTAGTTATTATTATTTTTTTTTATTATTCTTATTATTCCGGATTTCCTTGTCCGCCTAACTAGTCCCGCAGCTTTCGAGCTATCGACTCCGTTCCACCTGGAAATCGTGCGTCCTATAGCGACGATGTGGGCTTGTATACAGCTTTCCGATACCCGCACTCGTTCGTCCGCTACACTCGTTTATCGCTCCGTTTTTCCCCAGTCATTTCTATGGAATTAATTTTCAAAGTGCTCTAACTCGGTCATTTTTCAAGCTACGGACACGGGATTTCAGACGGTCGGACCCGGGCGTACCGGCTCCCATCACTTCCGTTTTCGGAATTTTTGCACTCATCCTTCCCTTTCTTTTCCTCCTTCAAAATCCCTCCATTCATTTCAATGGGAGGCTCTTAGAGTGGGGGTGATGTCATCCACTGTAGTTTCAGTGGCAAAAAGCCGTTTTTTCACTTTTCAGCCGAACAAATCGCCATAACTTCCTTTTAGTTTCACCTAGAAACTTCATTTAAATTTTAAATGGTAGAGAAACTTGTCCTTTCTAAGACCTCTAAATTTGAACATTATTGAAAATACGGTTTTTGAGTTATGAATTTTTGTTCGGCACTAGGGAGGGTTTCGGCTCCCATAGGGTTCAATGTATTTTTGGAGCAGCTCAGAGTGCGGTTTCTAAAATTTTCTCCTGTTTTTAACTCGTCATAACATGCTCAATTCTCACTTAATCTGCAAATTTTTTATACCATATCGATCCCCAGACTCTCCTTGTCGCAACGGTATATACGGTTAAGTGATGTGAGGAAAACTTTCCGAGCTATAAGCATTTGTTCGGAGGGTGGGTACGCTCCCATAGGAACCTATTGAAATTATTTTTTTTCTTTTTCAATTTTCTGCCGAACATTTCACCATAACTTCCTTATACTTTCACCTACAGACTTCATTTAAACTTTAAATGGTAGAGAAATTTCCCCTTTCTCACACTTGTAAGTTTCAGACCGTTTGAGAATACCGTTCTTGAGTTATGAAATTTTGTTCCACACTTAGGAGGGTTTTCCTCCCATAGAGCTCAATGTATTTTAAGAGCGGCTCGGCACGCAGATTTTCAAAACTTTGCCTGTTTTTAACTCGTAATTACACCATCAAATCTCGCTCAAAGTGCAAAAATTTTTACACCATCTCGAGCACCAGACTCTCCTTGTCGCTACGGTATGCTTCGTTCATTTTTGGACCTGGAAAAGTTTTTGAGATATTTGAGGTTTTTTGGAAGGTGCCCCACCGGTCGAAATTCATTGAATCATGAGTCTGTCAGTTGTATTCTGTGAGCGTGCGTGTGAGAGAGCGAGAGGGGGGAGGGGGAGGGGCAGAGGCAGAGACTGAGGGGAAGAGCTGTGAGGGCCACAGAAATACACAGGCAGTCTGTAACACTTTAAAGGTCATTTTTAAGGGGGACATCTTAATTATCCAGGGTTTCTTAAGGTGGAATTTTTTAAGAATACCTCATTCACAATATACTGCCTGTCTTTTCGACATTTTAAGCTTTATTTAAAGTGGTCATTTTTAAAGGTGGACGTGTCAATACAACTGTGGGTTTCTTAAGGTGGAATTTTTATTAAGGTGGTATTTAAAATGTATTGGCCATCTTTTTTTGCTTTTAAGACTCTTTTGGCCTGTGATGTGGACATTTCAATACAATTCTGGGTTTCTTAAGGTGGAATTGTTTTTAAAGGTGGAATTCAAAATGTATCGTTTTCCATTCACGGCCTACACAGCTCCATAGAGTCCAATGTAAACTGCTGTGGGAGAGTGCTCTCTTAACATCCCACTACCGACAGCTTAGCAGTAAACTCCTTCACCATAAGCGTCGCCTAGTGACCCACGCGGGTTTACCGTATCGAGGACCTCGCTTTAAGCGGGAAAGACGCGGATCGGGGGACGGGGGTTTAGGCGGCGCAACATCTCGCGTTTCCTCCTGGAAATGCAGACCTCTAGTGTTACGTTTGCTGCCCTTCATTCTGAGGATCGTTCATTCTTGTCCGGTTAACTCCGCCCACAGTTTTCGAGATATCGACTCCGTTCAAAGTTTGTTTCGTACAGCTTCCCTGTGGGATGCGGGCTTGTATACAGCTTTTGGAAAAGTTACATAGTTTTAGCACAGTCAGCATTTGAAGTTTCATCTTTTCTCTCATAGGAATGAATGGAAAAATGTCCATAGACTTTTGTCAAACTTTCAAAGTGCTGTCACACGGTCAGTTTTCGAGCTAGAGACACCAGAACTCAAACGGGCAGACCCGAGGGTCCACGGTCCCTCCACGTAAAATTATGGGCCGATAGCCCACCCGCTTCATGACCTTTGACCCCGTTTTCCATTCACGGCCTACAGAGCTCCATAGAGTCCAATGTAAACTGCTGTGGGAGAGTGCTCTCTTAACATCCCACTACCAACAGCTTAGCAGTAAACTCCTTCACCATAAGCGTCGCCTAGTGACCCACGCGGGTTTACCGTGTCGAGGACCTCGCTTTAAGCGGGAAAGACGCGGATCGGGGGGCAGGGGTTTAGGCGGCGCAACATCTCGCGTTTCCTCCTGGAAATGCAGACCTCTAGTGTTACGTTTGCTGCCCTTCATTCTGAGGATCGTTCATTCTTGTCCGGTTAACTCCGCCCACAGTTTTCGAGATATCGACTCCGTTCAAAGTTTCATTCGTACAGCTTCCCTGTGGGATGCGGGCTTGTATACAGCTTTTGGAAAAGTTGCATAGTTTTCGCACAGTAAGCATTTGAAGTTTCGTGTTTTCTCCCATAGGAATGAATGGAAAAATGTCCATAAACTTTTGTCAAACTTTCAAACTGCTGTCACACGCTCAGTTTTCGAGCTAGAGACACCAGAATTCAAACGGGCAGACCCGAGCGTCCACGGTCCCGCCACGGGAAATTATGGGCCGATAGCCCACCCGCTTCATGACCTTTGACCCCGTTTTCCATTCACGGCCTACAGAGCTCCATAGAGTCCAATGTAAACTGCTGTGGGAGAGTGCTCTCTTAACATCCCACTACCGACAGCTTAGCAGTAAACTCCTTCACCATAAGCGTCGCCTAGTGACCCACGCGGGTTTACCGTATCGAGGGCCTCGCTTTAAGCGGGAAAGACGCGGATCGGGGGGCAGGGGTTTAGGCGGCGCAACATCTCGCGTTTCCTCCTGGAAATGCAGACCTCTAGTGTTACGTTTGCTGCCCTTCATTCTGAGGATCGTTCATTCTTGTCCGGTTAACTCCGCCCACAGTTTTCGAGATATCGACTCCGTTCAAAGTTTGTTTCGTAGAGCTTCCCTGTGGGATGCGGGCTTGTATACAGCTTTTGGAAAAGTTGCATAGTTTTCGCACAGTAAGCCTTTGAAGTTTCATCTTTTCTCCCATAGGAATGAATGGGAAAATGTCCATAAACTTTTGTCAAACTTTAAAACTGCTGTCACACGGTCAGTTTTCGAGCTAGAGACACCAGAACTCAAACGGGCAGACCCGAGAGTCCACGGTCCCCCCACATGAAATTATGGGCCGATAGCCCACCCGCTTCATGACCTTTGACCCCGTTTTCCATTCACGGCCTACAGAGCTCCATAGAGTCCAATGTAAACTGCTGTGGGAGACTGCTCTCTTAACATCCCACTACCGACAGCTTAGCAGTAAACTCCTTCACCATAAGCGTGGCCTAGTGACCCACGCGGGTTTACCGTATCGAGGACCTCGCTTTAAGCGGGAAAGACGCGGATCGGGGGGCAGGGGTTTAGGCGGCGCAACATCTCGCGTTTCCTCCTGGTGTTACGTTTGCTGCCCTTCATTCTGAGGATCGTTCGTTCTTGTCCGGTTAACTCCGCCCACAGTTTTCGAGATATCGACTCCGTTCAAAGTTTGTTTCGTAGAGCTTCCCTGTGGGATGCGGGCTTGTATACAGCTTTTGGAAAAGTTACATAGTTTTCGCACAGGAAGCATTTGAAGTTTCATCTTTACTCCCATAGGAATGAATGGAAAAATGTCCATAAACTTTTGTCAAACTTTAAAACTTCTGTTACACGGTCAGTTTTCTAGCTAGACACACCAGAACTCAAACAGGCAGACCCGAGGGTCCACGGTCCCAGCACGTGAAACTATGGGCCGATAGCCCACCCGCTTCATGACCTTTGACCCCGTTTTCCTTTCACGGCCTACAGAGCTCCATAGAGTCCAATGTAAACTGCTGTGGGAGAGTGCTCTCTTAACATCCCGCTACCGACAGCTTAGCAGTAAACTCCTTCACCATAAGCGTCGCCTAGTGACCCACGTGGGTTTACCGTACCGAGGACCTCGCTTTAAGCGGGAAAGACGCGGATCAGGGGGCAGGGGTTTCGGCGGCGCAACATCTCGCGTTTCCTCCTGGAAATGCAGACCTCTAGTTATGTTGCGCCTGCTGCTGTAAGCAGCGGCGCGATATATTGTTATCCGTAAGTCATATTATTATTATTTTTATTATTATTTTTATTATTCCGCGTTTCCTTGTCCGCTTAACTAGTCCCTCAGCTTTTGAGCTATCGACTCCGTTCCACCTGGAAATCGTGCGTCCTATAGCGACGATGTGGGCTTGTATACAGCTTTCCGATACCCGCACTCGTTCGTCCGCTACACTCGTTTTTCGCTCTGCTTTTCCCCAGTCATTTCTATGGAATTAATTTTCAAAGTGCTCTAACTCGGTCATTTTTCAAGCTACGGACACGGGATTTCAGACGGTCGGACCCGGGCGTACCGGCTCCCATCACTTCCGTTTTCAGAATTTTTGCACTCATCCTTCCCTTTCTTTTCCTCCTTCAAAATCCCTCCATTCATTTCAATGGGAGGCTCTTAGAGTGGGGGTGATGTCATCCACTGTAGTTTCAGTGGCAAAAAGCCGTTTTTTCACTTTTCAGCCGAACAATTCACCATAACTTCCTCATACTTTCACCTAGAAACTTCATTTAAATTTTAAATGGTAGAGAAACTTGTCCTTTCTAACACCTCTAAATTTCAACATTATTGAAAATACGGTTTTTGAGTTATGAATTTTTGTTCGGCACTAGGGAGGGTTTCGGCTCCCATAGGGTTCAATGTATTTTTGGAGCAGCTCAGAGTGCGGTTTCTAAAATTTTCTCCTGTTTTTAACTCGTCATAACATGCTCAATTCTCACTTAATCTGCAAATTTTTTATACCATATCGATCCCCAGACTCTCCTTGTCGCAACGGTATATACGGTTAAGTGATGTGGGGAAAACTTTCCGAGCTATAAGCATTTGTTCGGAGGGTGGGTACGCTCCCATAGGAACCCATTGAAATTATTTTTTTTCTTTTTCAATTTTCTGCCGAACATTTCACCATAACTTCCTTATACTTTCACCTACAGACTTCATTTAAACTTTAAATGGTAGAGAAATTTCCCCTTTCTCACACTTGTAAGTTTCAGACCGTTTGAGAATACCGTTCTTGAGTTATGAATTTTTGTTTGACACTTGGGAGGGTTTTCCTCCCATAGAGCTCAATGTATTTTAAGAGCGGCTCGGCACGCAGATTTTCAAAACTTTGCCTGTTTTTAACTCGTAATTACACCATCAAATCTCGCTCAAAGTGCAAAAATTTTTACACCATCTCGAGCACCAGACTCTCCTTGTCGCTACGGTATGCTTTGTTCATTTTTGGACCTGGAAAAGTTTTTGAGATATTTGAGGTTTTTTGGAAGGTGCGCAACCGGTCGAAATTCATTGAATCCTGAGTCTGTCAGTTGTATTCTGTGAGCGTGCGTGTGAGAGAGAGAGAGGGGGGAGGGGGAGGGGCAGAGGCAGAGACTGACGGGGAAGAGGTGTGAGGGCCACAGAAATACACAGGCAGTCTGTAACACTTTAAAGGTCATTTTTAAGGGGGACATCTTAATTATCCAGGGTTTCTTAAGGTGGAATTTTTTAAGAATACCTCATTCACAATATACTGCCTGTCTTTTCGACATTTTAAGCTTTATTTAAAGTGGTCATTTTTAAAGGTGGACGTGTCAATACAACTGTGGGTTTCTTAAGGTGGAATTTTTATTAAGGTGGTATTTAAAATGTATTGGCCATCTTTTTTGCTTTTAAGATTCTTTTGGCCTGTGATGTGGACATTTCAATACAATTCTGGGTTTCTTAAGGTGGAATTGTTTTTAAAGGTGGAATTCAAAATGTATCGTTTTCTATTCACGCCCTACTGAGCTCCATAGAGTCCAATGTAAACTGCTGTGGGAGAGTGCTCTCTTAACATCCCACTACCAACAGCTTAGCAGTAAACTCCTTCACCATAAGCGTCGCCTAGTGACCCACGCGGGTTTACCGTATCGAGGACCTCGCTTTAAGCGGGAAAGACGCGGATCGGGGGACGGGGGTTTAGGCGGCGCAACATCTCGCGTTTCCTCCTGGAAATGCAGACCTCTAGTGTTACGTTTGCTGCCCTTCATTCTGAGGATCGTTCGTTCTTGTCCGGTTAACTCCGCCCACAGTTTTCGAGATATCGACTCCGTTCAAAGTTTCATTCGTAGAGCTTCCCTGTGGGATGCGGGCTTGTATACAGCTTTTGGAAAATTTGCATAGTTTTCGCACAGTAAGCATTTGAAGTTTCATCTTTTCTCCCATAGGAATGAATGGAAAAATGTCCATAAACTTTTGTCAAACTTTCAAACTGCTGTCACACGCTCAGTTTTCGAGCTAGAGACACCAGAACTCAAACGGGCAGACCCGAGAGTCCAAGGTCCCACCACGTGAAATTATGGGCCGATAGCCCACCCGCTTCATGACCTTTGACCCCGTTTTCCATTCACGGCCTACACAGCTCCACATAGTCCAATGTAAACTGCTGTGGGACAGTGCTCTCTTAACATCCCACTACCAACAGCTTAGCAGTAAACTCCTTCACCATAAGCGTCGCCTAGTGACCCACGCGGGTTTACCGTGTCGAGGACCTCGCTTTAAGCGGGAAAGACGCGGATCGGGGGGCGGGGGTTTAGGCGGCGCAACATCTCGCGTTTCCTCCTGGAAATGCAGACCTCTAGTTATGTTGCGCCTGCTGCTGTAAGCAGCGGCGCGATATATTGTTATCCGTAAGTCATATTATTATTATTTTTATTATTATTTTTATTATTCCGCGTTTCCTTGTCCGCTTAACTAGTCCCTCAGCTTTTGAGCTATCGACTCCGTTCCACCTGGAAATCGTGCGTCCTATAGCGACGATGTGGGCTTGTATACAGCTTTCCGATACCCGCACTCGTTCGTCCGCTACACTCGTTTTTCGCTCTGCTTTTCCCCAGTCATTTCTATGGAATTAATTTTCAAAGTGCTCTAACTCGGTCATTTTTCAAGCTACGGACACGGGATTTCAGACGGTCGGACCCGGGCGTACCGGCTCCCATCACTTCCGTTTTCAGAATTTTTGCACTCATCCTTCCCTTTCTTTTCCTCCTTCAAAATCCCTCCATTCATTTCAATGGGAGGCTCTTAGAGTGGGGGTGATGTCATCCACTGTAGTTTCAGTGGCAAAAAGCCGTTTTTTCACTTTTCAGCCGAACAATTCACCATAACTTCCTCATACTTTCACCTAGAAACTTCATTTAAATTTTAAATGGTAGAGAAACTTGTCCTTTCTAACACCTCTAAATTTCAACATTATTGAAAATACGGTTTTTGAGTTATGAATTTTTGTTCGGCACTAGGGAGGGTTTCGGCTCCCATAGGGTTCAATGTATTTTTGGAGCAGCTCAGAGTGCGGTTTCTAAAATTTTCTCCTGTTTTTAACTCGTCATAACATGCTCAATTCTCACTTAATCTGCAAATTTTTTATATCATATCGATCCCCAGACTCTCCTTGTCGCAACGGTATATACGGTTAAGTGATGTGGGGAAAACTTTCCGAGCTATAAGCATTTGTTCGGAGGGTGGGTACGCTCCCATAGGAACCCATTGAAATTATTTTTTTTCTTTTTCAATTTTCTGCCGAACATTTCACCATAACTTCCTTATACTTTCACCTACAGACTTCATTTAAACTTTAAATGGTAGAGAAATTTCCCCTTTCTCACACTTGTAAGTTTCAGACCGTTTGAGAATACCGTTCTTGAGTTATGAATTTTTGTTTGACACTTGGGAGGGTTTTCCTCCCATAGAGCTCAATGTATTTTAAGAGCGGCTCGGCACGCAGATTTTCAAAACTTTGCCTGTTTTTAACTCGTAATTACACCATCAAATCTCGCTCAAAGTGCAAAAATTTTTACACCATCTCGAGCACCAGACTCTCCTTGTCGCTACGGTATGCTTTGTTCATTTTTGGACCTGGAAAAGTTTTTGAGATATTTGAGGTTTTTTGGAAGGTGCGCAACCGGTCGAAATTCATTGAATCCTGAGTCTGTCAGTTGTATTCTGTGAGCGTGCGTGTGAGAGAGAGAGAGGGGGGAGGGGGAGGGGCAGAGGCAGAGACTGACGGGGAAGAGGTGTGAGGGCCACAGAAATACACAGGCAGTCTGTAACACTTTAAAGGTCATTTTTAAGGGGGACATCTTAATTATCCAGGGTTTCTTAAGGTGGAATTTTTTAAGAATACCTCATTCACAATATACTGCCTGTCTTTTCGACATTTTAAGCTTTATTTAAAGTGGTCATTTTTAAAGGTGGACGTGTCAATACAACTGTGGGTTTCTTAAGGTGGAATTTTTATTAAGGTGGTATTTAAAATGTATTGGCCATCTTTTTTGCTTTTAAGATTCTTTTGGCCTGTGATGTGGACATTTCAATACAATTCTGGGTTTCTTAAGGTGGAATTGTTTTTAAAGGTGGAATTCAAAATGTATCGTTTTCTATTCACGCCCTACTGAGCTCCATAGAGTCCAATGTAAACTGCTGTGGGAGAGTGCTCTCTTAACATCCCACTACCGACAGCTTAGCAGTAAACTCCTTCACCATAAGCGTCGCCTAGTGACCCACGCGGGTTTACCGTATCGAGGGCCTCGCTTTAAGCGGTAAAGACGCGGATCGGGGGGCGGGGGTTTAGGCGGCGCAACATCTCGCGTTTCCTCCTGGAAATGCAGACCTCTAGTGTTACGTTTGCTGCCCTTCATTCTGAGGATCTTCATTCCTTGTCCGGTTAACTCCGCCCACAGTTTTCGAGATATCGACTCCGTTCAAAGTTTGTTTCGTAGAGCTTACCTGTGGGATGCGGGCTTGTATACAGCTTTTGGAAAAGTTGCATAGTTTTTGCACAGTAAGCATTTGAAGTTTCATCTTTACTCCCATAGGAATGAATGGGAAAATGTCCATAAACTTTTGTCAAACATTCAAACTGCTGTCACACGCTCAGTTTTCGAGCTAGAGACACCAGAATTCAAACGGGCAGACCCGAGAGTCCAAGGTCCCACCACGTGAAACTATAGGCCGATAGCCCACCCGCTTCATGACCTTTGACCCCGTTTTCCATTCACGGCCTACACAGCTCCATAGAGTCCAATGTAAACTGCTGTGGGAGAGTGCTCTCTTAACATCCCACTACCGACAGCTTAGCAGTAAACTCCTTCACAATAAGCGTCGCCTAGTGACCCACGCGGGTTTACCGTATCGAGGACCTCGCTTTAAGCGGGAAAGACGCGGATCGGGGGGCGGGGGTTTAGGCGGCGCAACATCTCGCGTTTCCTCCTGGAAATGCAGACCTCTAGTGTTACGTTTGCTGCCCTTCATTCTGAGGATCTTTCGTTCTTGTCCGGTTAACTCCGCCCACAGTTTTCGAGATATCGACTCCGTTCAAAGTTTGTTTCGTAGAGCTGCCCTGTGGGATGCGGGCTTGTATACAGCTTTTGGAAAAGTTACATAGTTTTCGCACAGTAAGCATTTTAACTTTCATCTTTACTCCCATAGGAATGAATGGAAAAATGTCCATAAACTTTTGTCAAATATTAAAACTGCTGTCACACGGTCAGTTTTCGAGCTACAGACACCAGAATTCAAATGGGCACACCCGAGAGTCCACGGTCCCACCACGTGAATTTATGGGCCGATAGCCCACCCGCTTCATGACCTTTGACCCCGTTTTCCTTTCACGGCCTACAGAGCTCCATAGAGTCCAATGTAAACTGCTGTGGGAGAGTGCTCTCTTAACATCCCACTACCGACAGCTTAGCAGTAAACTCCTTCACCATAAGCGTCGCCTAGTGACCCACGCGGGTTTACCGTATCGAGGACCTCGCTTTAAGCGGGAAAGACGCGGATCGGGGGACGGGGGTTTAGGCGGCGCAACATCTCGCGTTTCCTCCTGGAAATGCAGACCTCTAGTGTTACGTTTGCTGCCCTTCATTCTGAGGATCGTTCATTCTTGTCCGGTTAACTCCGCCCACAGTTTTCGAGATATCGACTCCGTTCAAAGTTTCATTCGTAGAGCTTCCCTGTGGGATGCGGGCTTGTATACAGCTTTTGGAAAAGTTACATAGTTTTTGCACAGTAAGCATTTGAAGTTTCATATTTTCTCCCATAGGAATGAATGGAAAAATGTCCATAAACTTTTCTCAAACTTTCAAACTGCTGTCACACGGTCAGTTTTCGAGCTAGAGACACCAGAACTCAAACGGGCAGACCCGAGGGTCCACGGTCCCACCACGTAAAATTATGGGCCGATAGCCCACCCGCTTCATGACCTTTGACCCCGTTTTCCATTCACGGCCTACAGAGCTCCATAGAGTCCAATGTAAACTGCTGTGGGACAGTGCTCTATTAACATCCCACTACCGACAGCTTAGCAGTAAACTCCTTCACCATAAGCGTCGCCTAGTGACCCACGCGGGTTTACCGTATCGAGGACCTCGCTTTAAGCGGGAAAGACGCGGATCGGGGGGCGGGGGTTTAGGCGGCGCAACATCTCGCGTTTCCTCCTGGAAATGCAGACCTCTAGTGTTACGTTTGCTGCCCTTCATTCTGAGGATCGTTCGTTCTTGTCCGGTTAACTCCGCCCACAGTTTTCGAGATATCGACTCCGTTCAAAGTTTGTTTCGTAGAGCTGCCCTGTGGGATGCGGGCTTGTATACAGCTTTTGGAAAAGTTACATAGTTTTCGCACAGTAAGCATTTTAACTTTCATCTTTACTCCCATAGGAATGAATGGAAAAATGTCCATAAACTTTTGTCAAATATTAAAACTGCTGTCACACGGTCAGTTTTCGAGCTACAGACACCAGAATTCAAATGGGCACACCCGAGAGTCCACGGTCCCACCACGTGAATTTATGGGCCGATAGCCCACCCGCTTCATGACCTTTGACCCCGTTTTCCTTTCACGGCCTACAGAGCTCCATAGAGTCCAATGTAAACTGCTGTGGGAGAGTGCTCTCTTAACATCCCACTACCGACAGCTTAGCAGTAAACTCCTTCACCATAAGCGTCGCCTAGTGACCCACGCGGGTTTACCGTATCGAGGACCTCGCTTTAAGCGGGAAAGACGCGGATCGGGGGACGGGGGTTTAGGCGGCGCAACATCTCGCGTTTCCTCCTGGAAATGCAGACCTCTAGTTATGTTGCGCCTGCTGCTTTAAGCAGCAGCGCGCAATATATTGTTCTTCTTAAGTCATATTATTATTATTTTTATTCTTATTATTCCGCGTTTCCTTGTCCGCCTAACTAGTCCCGCAGCTTTCGAGCTATCGACTCCGTTCCACCTGGAAATCGTGCGTCCTATAGCGACGATGTGGGCTTGTATACAGCTTTCCGATACCCGCACTCGTTCGTCCGCTACACTCGTTTATCGCTCCGTTTTTCCCCAGTCATTTCTATGGAATTAATTTTCAAAGTGCTCTAACTCTGTCATTTTTCAAGCTATGGACACGGGATTTTAGACGGTCGGACCCGGGCGTACCGGCTCCCATCACTTCCGTTTTCGGAATTTTTGCACTCATCCTTCCCTTTCTATACCTCCTTCAAAATCCCT
Organism: Hoplias malabaricus; assembly: GCF_029633855.1. NCBI lineage: Eukaryota > Metazoa > Chordata > Actinopteri > Characiformes > Erythrinidae > Hoplias > Hoplias malabaricus. The sequence continues at coordinate 48,362,991 of NC_089801.1, read as the reverse complement.
CCATTCATTTCAATGGGAGGCCCTTAGAGTGGGGGTGATGTCATCCACTGTAGTTTCAGTGGCCAAAGCCGTTTTTTCACTTTTCAGCCGAACAAATCGCCATAACTTCCTCATACTTTCACCTAGAAACTTCATTTAAATTTTAAATGGTAGAGAAACTTGTCCTTTCTAAGACCTCTAAATTTGAACATTATTGAAAATACGGTTTTTGAGTTATGAATTTTTGTTCGGCACTAGGGAGGGTTTTGGCTCCCATAGGGTTCAATGTATTTTTGGAGCAGCTCAGAGTGCGGTTTCTAAAAATTTCTCCTGTTTTTAACTCGTCATAACATGCTCAATTCTCACTTAATCTGCAATTTTTTTATACCACATCGATCCCCAGACTCTCCTTGTCGCAACGGTACATACAGTTAAGTGATGTGGGGAAAACTTTCCGAGCTATAAGCATTTGTTCGGAGGGTGGGTACGCTCCCATAGGAACCCATTGAAATTTTTTTTTTTCTTTTTCAATTTTCTGCCGAACATTTCACCATAACTTCCTTATACTTTCACCTACAGACTTCATTTAAACTTTAAATGGTAGAGAAATTTCCCCTTTCTCACACTTGTAAGTATCAGACCGTTTGAGAATACCGTTCTTGAGTTATGAATTTTTGTTTGACACTTGGGAGGGTTTTCCTCCCATAGAGCTCAATGTATTTTAAGAGCGGGTCGGCACGCAGATTTTCAAAACTTTGCCTGTTTTTAACTCGTAATTACACCATCAAATCTCGCTCAAAGTGCAAAAATTTTTACACCATCTCGAGCACAAGACTCTCCTTGTCGCTACGGTATGCTTCGTTCAATTTTGGTTGGGAAAAGTTTTCGAGCTACGGGTGATTTTTTGGAGGGTGCTCCCCGGTCGAAATTCATTGAATCATGAGTCTGTCAGTTGTATTCTGTGAGCATGCGTGTGAGAGAGACAGAGGGGGGAGGGGGAGGGGCAGAGGCAGAGACTGAGGGGAAGAGCTGTGAGGGCCACAGAAATACACAGGCAGTCTGTAACACTTTAAAGGTCATTTTTAAGGGGGACGTCTTAATTATCCAGGGTTTCTTAAGGTGGAATTTTTAAAGAATACCTCATTCACAATATACTGGCTGTCTTTTCGACATTTTAAGCTTTATTTAAAGTGGTCATTTTTAAAGGTGGACGTGTCAATACAACTGTGGGTTTCTTAAGGTGGAATTTTTATTAAGGTGGTATTTAAAATGTATTGGCCATCTTTTTTTGCTTTTGGCCTGTGATGTGGACATTTCAATACAATTCTGGGTTTCTTAAGGTGGAATTGTTTTTAAAGGTGGAATTCAAAATTTATCGTTTTCTATTCACGCCCTACTGAGCTCCATAGAGTCCAATGTAAACTGCTGTGGGAGAGTGCTCTCTTAACATCCCACTACCAACAGCTTAGCAGTAAACTCCTTCACCATAAGCGTCGCCTAGTGACCCACGCGGGTTTACCGTATCGAGGACCTCGCTTTAAGCGGGAAAGACGCGGATCGGGGGACGGGGGTTTAGGCGGCGCAACATCTCGTGTTACGTTTGCTGCCCTTCATTCTGAGGATCGTTCATTCTTGTCCGGTTAACTCCGCCCACAGTTTTCGAGATATCGACTCCGTTCAAAGTTTCATTCGTAGAGCTTCCCTGTGGGATGCGGGCTTGTATACAGCTTTTGGAAAAGTTGCATAGTTTTCGCACAGTAAGCATTTGAAGTTTCATCTTTTCTCTCATAGGAATGAATGGAAAAATGTCCATAAACTTTTGTCAAACTTTCAAATTGCTGTCACACGGTCATTTTTCGAGCTACAGACACCAGAATTCAAACGGTCAGACCCGAGGGTCCACGGTCCCACCACCTGAAATTATAGGCCGATAGCCCACCCGCTTCATGACCTTTGACCCCGTTTTCCATTCACGGCCTACTGAGCTCCATAGAGTCCAATGTAAACTGCTGTGGGAGAGTGCTCTCTTAACATCCCACTACCGACAGCTTAGCAGTAAACTCCTTCACCATAAGCGTCGCCTAGTGACCCACGCGGGTTTACCGTATCGAGGACCTCGCTTTAAGCGGGAAAGACGCGGATCGGGGGGCGGGGGTTTAGGCGGCGCAACATCTCGCGTTTCCTCCTGGAAATGCAGACCTCTAGTGTTACGTTTGCTGCCCTTCATTCTGAGGATCGTTCGTTCTTGTCCGGTTAACTCCGCCCACAGTTTTCGAGATATCGACTCCGTTCAAAGTTTGTTTCGTAGAGCTGCCCTGTGGGATGCGGGCTTGTATACAGCTTTTGGAAAAGTTGCATAGTTTTCGCACAGTAAGCATTTGAACTTTCATCTTTACTCCCATAGGAATGAATGGAAAAATGTCCATAAACTTTTGTCAAACTTTCAAACTGCTGTCACACGCTCAGTTTTCGAGCTAGAGACACCAGAACTCAAACGGGCAGACCCGAGGGTCCACGGTCCCACCACGTAAAATTATGGGCCGATAGCCCACCCGCTTCATGACCTTTGACCCCGTTTTCCTTTCACGGCCTACAGAGCTCCATAGAGTCCAATGTAAACTGCTGTGGGAGAGTGCTCTCTTAACATCCCACTACCGACAGCTTAGCAGTAAACTCCTTCACCATAAGCGTCGCCTAGTGACCCACGCGGGTTTACCGTATCGAGGGCCTCGCTTTAAGCGGAAAAGACGCGGATCGGGGGGCAGGGGTTTAGGCGGCGCAACATCTCGCGTTTCCTCCTGGAAATGCAGACCTCTAGTGTTACGTTTGCTGCCCTTCATTCTGAGGATCGTTCATTCTTGTCCGGTTAACTCCGCCCACAGTTTTCGAGATATCGACTCCGTTCAAAGTTTCATTCGTAGAGCTGCCCTGTGGGATGCGGGCTTGTATACAGCTTTTGGAAAAGTTGCATAGTTTTTGCACAGTAAGCATTTGAAGTTTCATCTTTACTCCCATAGGAATGAATGGAAAAATGTCCATAAACTTTTGTCAAACTTTCAAACTGCTGTCACACGCTCAGTTTTCGAGCTAGAGACACCAGAATTCAAACGGGCAGACCCGAGGGTCCACGGTCCCACCACGTGAAACTATAGGCCGATAGCCCACCCGCTTCATGACCTTTGACCCCGTTTTCCATTCATGGCCTACACAGCTCCATAGAGTCCAATGTAAACTGCTGTGGGACAGTGCTCTCTTAACATCCCACTACCAACAGCTTAGCAGTAAACTCCTTCACCATAAGCGTCGCCTAGTGACCCACGCGGGTTTACCGTATCGAGGACCTCGCTTTAAGCGGTAAAGACGCGGATCGGGGGGCGGGGGTTTAGGCGGCGCAACATCTCGCGTTTCCTCCTGGAAATGCAGACCTCTAGTGTTACGTTTGCTGCCCTTCATTCTGAGGATCGTTCATTCTTGTCCGGTTAACTCCGCCCACAGTTTTCGAGATATCGACTCCGTTCAAAGTTTGTTTCGTAGAGCTGCCCTGTGGGATGCGGGCTTGTATACAGCTTTTGGAAAAGTTGCATAGTTTTTGCACAGTAAGCATTTGAAGTTTCATCTTTACTCCCATAGGAATGAATGGAAAAATGTCCATAAACTTTTGTCAAACTTTCAAACTGCTGTCACACGCTCAGTTTTCGAGCTAGAGACACCAGAATTCAAACGGGCAGACCCGAGGGTACACGGTCCCACCACGTGAAACTATAGGCCGATAGCCCACCCGCTTCATGACCTTTGACCCCGTTTTCCATTCACGGCCTACACAGCTCCATAGAGTCCAATGTAAACTGCTGTGGGAGAGTGCTCTCTTAACATCCCACTACCGACAGCTTAGCAGTAAACTCCTTCACCATAAGCATCGCCTAGTGACCCACGCGGGTTTACCGTATCGAGGACCTCGCTTTAAGCGGGAAAGACGCGGATCGGGGGGCGGGGGTTTAGGCGGCGCAACATCTCGCGTTTCCTCCTGGAAATGCAGACCTCTAGTGTTACGTTTGCTGCCCTTCATTCTGAGGATCGTTCATTCTTGTCCGGTTAACTCCGCCCACAGTTTTCGAGATATCGACTCCGTTCAAAGTTTGTTTCGTAGAGCTTCCCTGTGGGATGCGGGCTTGTATACAGCTTTTGGAAAAGTTACATAGTTTTTGCACAGTAAGCATTTGAAATTTCAAATTTTCTCCCATAGGAATGAATGGAAAAGTGTCCATAAACTTTTGTCAAACTTTCAAACTGCTGTCACACGGTCAATTTTCGAGCTAGAGACACCAGAACTCAAACGGGCAGACCCGAGGGTCCACGGTCCCACCACGTAAAATTATGAGCCGATACCCCACCCGCTTCATGACCTTTGACCCCGTTTTCCATTCACGGCCTACACAGCTCCAGAGTCCAATGTAAACTGCTGTGGGAGACTGCTCTCTTAACATCCCACTACCAACAGCTTAGCAGTAAACTCCTTCACCATAAGCGTCGCCTAGTGACCCACGCGGGTTTACCGTATCGAGGACCTCGCTTTAAGCGGGAAAGACGCGGATCGGGGGGCAGGGGTTTAGGCGGCGCAACATCTCGCGTTTCCTCCTGGAAATGCAGACCTCTAGTGTTACGTTTGCTGCCCTTCATTCTGAGGATCGTTCATTCTTGTCCGGTTAACTCCGCCCACAGTTTTCGAGATATCGACTCCGTTCAAAGTTTCATTCGTAGAGCTTCCCTGTGGGATGCGGGCTTGTATACAGCTTTTGGAAAAGTTACATAGTTTTTGCACAGTAAGCATTTGAAGTTTCATATTTTCTCCCATAGGAATGAATGGAAAAATGTCCATAAACTTTTCTCAAACTTTCAAACTGCTGTCACACGGTCAGTTTTCGAGCTAGAGACACCAGAACTCAAACGGGCAGACCCGAGGGTCCACGGTCCCACCACGTAAAATTATGGGCCGATAGCCCACCCGCTTCATGACCTTTGACCCCGTTTTCCATTCACGGCCTACAGAGCTCCATAGAGTCCAATGTAAACTGCTGTGGGACAGTGCTCTATTAACATCCCACTACCGACAGCTTAGCAGTAAACTCCTTCACCATAAGCGTCGCCTAGTGACCCACGCGGGTTTACCGTATCGAGGACCTCGCTTTAAGCGGGAAAGACGCGGATCGGGGGGCGGGGGTTTAGGCGGCGCAACATCTCGCGTTTCCTCCTGGAAATGCAGACCTCTAGTGTTACGTTTGCTGCCCTTCATTCTGAGGATCGTTCGTTCTTGTCCGGTTAACTCCGCCCACAGTTTTCGAGATATCGACTCCGTTCAAAGTTTCATTCGTAGAGCTTCCCTGTGGGATGCGGGCTTGTATACAGCTTTTGGAAAAGTTGCATAGTTTTCGCACAGTAACCATTTGAAGTTTCATCTTTACTCCCATAGGAATGAATGGAAAAATGTCCATAAACTTTTGTCAAACTTTCAAAGTGCTGTCACACGGTCAGTTTTCGAGCTACAGACACCAGAATTCAAACGGGTAGACCCGAGGGTCCACGGTCCCACCACGTGAAATTATGGGCCGATAGCCCGCCCGCTTCATGACCTTTGACCCCGTTTTCCTTTCACGGCCTACACAGCTCCATAGAGTCCAATGTAAACTGCTGTGGGAGAGTGCTCTCTTAACATCCCACTACCGACAGCTTAGCAGTAAACTCCTTCACCATAAGCGTCGCCTAGTGACCCACGCGGGTTTACCGTGTCGAGGACCTCACTTTAAGCGGGAAAGACGCGGATCGGGGGGCAGGGGTTTAGGCGGCGCAACATCTCGCGTTTCCTCCTGGAAATGCAGACCTCTAGTGTTACGTTTGCTGCCCTTCATTCTGAGGATCGTTCGTTCTTGTCCGGTTAACTCCGCCCACAGTTTTCGAGATATCGACTCCGTTCAAAGTTTCATTCGTAGAGCTTCCCTGTGGGATGCGGGCTTGTATACAGCTTTTGGAAAAGTTGCATAGTTTTCGCACAGTAACCATTTGAAGTTTCATCTTTACTCCCATAGGAATGAATGGAAAAATGTCCATAAACTTTTGTCAAACTTTCAAAGTGCTGTCACACGGTCAGTTTTCGAGCTACAGACACCAGAATTCAAACCGGTAGACCCGAGGGTCCACGGTCCCACCACGTGAAATTATGGGCCGATAGCCCGCCCGCTTCATGACCTTTGACCCCGTTTTCCTTTCACGGCCTACACAGCTCCATAGAGTCCAATGTAAACTGCTGTGGGAGAGTGCTCTCTTAACATCCCACTACCGACAGCTTAGCAGTAAACTCCTTCACCATAAGCGTCGCCTAGTGACCCACGCGGGTTTACCGTGTCGAGGACCTCACTTTAAGCGGGAAAGACGCGGATCGGGGGGCAGGGGTTTAGGCGGCGCAACATCTCGCGTTTCCTCCTGGAAATGCAGACCTCTAGTTATGTTGCGCCTGCTGCTTTAAGCAGCAGCGCGCAATATATTGTTCTTCTTAAGTCATATTATTATTATTTTTATTCTTATTATTCCGCGTTTCCTTGTCCGCCTAACTAGTCCCGCAGCTTTCGAGCTATCGACTCCGTTCCACCTGGAAATCGTGCGTCCTATAGCGACGATGTGGGCTTGTATACAGCTTTCCGATACCCGCACTCGTTCGTCCGCTACACTCGTTTATCGCTCCGTTTTTCCCCAGTCATTTCTATGGAATTAATTTTCAAAGTGCTCTAACTCTGTCATTTTTCAAGCTACGGACACGGGATTTTAGACGGTCGGACCCGGGCGTACCGGCTCCCATCACTTCCGTTTTCGGAATTTTTGCACTCATCCTTCCCTTTCTATACCTCCTTCAAAATCCCTCCATTCATTTCAATGGGAGGCCCTTAGAGTGGGGGTGATGTCATCCACTGTAGTTTCAGTGGCCAAAGCCGTTTTTTCACTTTTCAGCCGAACAAATCGCCATAACTTCCTCATACTTTCACCTAGAAACTTCATTTAAATTTTAAATGGTAGAGAAACTTGTCCTTTCTAAGACCTCTAAATTTGAACATTATTGAAAATACGGTTTTTGAGTTATGAATTTTTGTTCGGCACTAGGGAGGGTTTTGGCTCCCATAGGGTTCAATGTATTTTTGGAGCAGCTCAGAGTGCGGTTTCTAAAAATTTCTCCTGTTTTTAACTCGTCATAACATGCTCAATTCTCACTTAATCTGCAATTTTTTTATACCACATCGATCCCCAGACTCTCCTTGTCGCAACGGTACATACAGTTAAGTGATGTGGGGAAAACTTTCCGAGCTATAAGCATTTGTTCGGAGGGTGGGTACGCTCCCATAGGAACCCATTGAAATTTTTTTTTTTCTTTTTCAATTTTCTGCCGAACATTTCACCATAACTTCCTTATACTTTCACCTACAGACTTCATTTAAACTTTAAATGGTAGAGAAATTTCCCCTTTCTCACACTTGTAAGTATCAGACCGTTTGAGAATACCGTTCTTGAGTTATGAATTTTTGTTTGACACTTGGGAGGGTTTTCCTCCCATAGAGCTCAATGTATTTTAAGAGCGGGTCGGCACGCAGATTTTCAAAACTTTGCCTGTTTTTAACTCGTAATTACACCATCAAATCTCGCTCAAAGTGCAAAAATTTTTACACCATCTCGAGCACAAGACTCTCCTTGTCGCTACGGTATGCTTCGTTCAATTTTGGTTGGGAAAAGTTTTCGAGCTACGGGTGATTTTTTGGAGGGTGCTCCCCGGTCGAAATTCATTGAATCATGAGTCTGTCAGTTGTATTCTGTGAGCATGCGTGTGAGAGAGACAGAGGGGGGAGGGGGAGGGGCAGAGGCAGAGACTGAGGGGAAGAGCTGTGAGGGCCACAGAAATACACAGGCAGTCTGTAACACTTTAAAGGTCATTTTTAAGGGGGACGTCTTAATTATCCAGGGTTTCTTAAGGTGGAATTTTTAAAGAATACCTCATTCACAATATACTGGCTGTCTTTTCGACATTTTAAGCTTTATTTAAAGTGGTCATTTTTAAAGGTGGACGTGTCAATACAACTGTGGGTTTCTTAAGGTGGAATTTTTATTAAGGTGGTATTTAAAATGTATTGGCCATCTTTTTTTGCTTTTGGCCTGTGATGTGGACATTTCAATACAATTCTGGGTTTCTTAAGGTGGAATTGTTTTTAAAGGTGGAATTCAAAATTTATCGTTTTCTATTCACGCCCTACTGAGCTCCATAGAGTCCAATGTAAACTGCTGTGGGAGAGTGCTCTCTTAACATCCCACTACCAACAGCTTAGCAGTAAACTCCTTCACCATAAGCGTCGCCTAGTGACCCACGCGGGTTTACCGTATCGAGGACCTCGCTTTAAGCGGGAAAGACGCGGATCGGGGGACGGGGGTTTAGGCGGCGCAACATCTCGTGTTACGTTTGCTGCCCTTCATTCTGAGGATCGTTCATTCTTGTCCGGTTAACTCCGCCCACAGTTTTCGAGATATCGACTCCGTTCAAAGTTTCATTCGTAGAGCTTCCCTGTGGGATGCGGGCTTGTATACAGCTTTTGGAAAAGTTGCATAGTTTTCGCACAGTAAGCATTTGAAGTTTCATCTTTTCTCTCATAGGAATGAATGGAAAAATGTCCATAAACTTTTGTCAAACTTTCAAATTGCTGTCACACGGTCATTTTTCGAGCTACAGACACCAGAATTCAAACGGTCAGACCCGAGGGTCCACGGTCCCACCACCTGAAATTATAGGCCGATAGCCCACCCGCTTCATGACCTTTGACCCCGTTTTCCATTCACGGCCTACTGAGCTCCATAGAGTCCAATGTAAACTGCTGTGGGAGAGTGCTCTCTTAACATCCCACTACCGACAGCTTAGCAGTAAACTCCTTCACCATAAGCGTCGCCTAGTGACCCACGCGGGTTTACCGTATCGAGGACCTCGCTTTAAGCGGGAAAGACGCGGATCGGGGGGCGGGGGTTTAGGCGGCGCAACATCTCGCGTTTCCTCCTGGAAATGCAGACCTCTAGTGTTACGTTTGCTGCCCTTCATTCTGAGGATCGTTCGTTCTTGTCCGGTTAACTCCGCCCACAGTTTTCGAGATATCGACTCCGTTCAAAGTTTGTTTCGTAGAGCTGCCCTGTGGGATGCGGGCTTGTATACAGCTTTTGGAAAAGTTGCATAGTTTTCGCACAGTAAGCATTTGAACTTTCATCTTTACTCCCATAGGAATGAATGGAAAAATGTCCATAAACTTTTGTCAAACTTTCAAACTGCTGTCACACGCTCAGTTTTCGAGCTAGAGACACCAGAACTCAAACGGGCAGACCCGAGGGTCCACGGTCCCACCACGTAAAATTATGGGCCGATAGCCCACCCGCTTCATGACCTTTGACCCCGTTTTCCTTTCACGGCCTACAGAGCTCCATAGAGTCCAATGTAAACTGCTGTGGGAGAGTGCTCTCTTAACATCCCACTACCGACAGCTTAGCAGTAAACTCCTTCACCATAAGCGTCGCCTAGTGACCCACGCGGGTTTACCGTATCGAGGGCCTCGCTTTAAGCGGAAAAGACGCGGATCGGGGGGCAGGGGTTTAGGCGGCGCAACATCTCGCGTTTCCTCCTGGAAATGCAGACCTCTAGTGTTACGTTTGCTGCCCTTCATTCTGAGGATCGTTCATTCTTGTCCGGTTAACTCCGCCCACAGTTTTCGAGATATCGACTCCGTTCAAAGTTTCATTCGTAGAGCTGCCCTGTGGGATGCGGGCTTGTATACAGCTTTTGGAAAAGTTGCATAGTTTTTGCACAGTAAGCATTTGAAGTTTCATCTTTACTCCCATAGGAATGAATGGAAAAATGTCCATAAACTTTTGTCAAACTTTCAAACTGCTGTCACACGCTCAGTTTTCGAGCTAGAGACACCAGAATTCAAACGGGCAGACCCGAGGGTCCACGGTCCCACCACGTGAAACTATAGGCCGATAGCCCACCCGCTTCATGACCTTTGACCCCGTTTTCCATTCACGGCCTACACAGCTCCATAGAGTCCAATGTAAACTGCTGTGGGACAGTGCTCTCTTAACATCCCACTACCAACAGCTTAGCAGTAAACTCCTTCACCATAAGCGTCGCCTAGTGACCCACGCGGGTTTACCGTATCGAGGACCTCGCTTTAAGCGGTAAAGACGCGGATCGGGGGGCGGGGGTTTAGGCGGCGCAACATCTCGCGTTTCCTCCTGGAAATGCAGACCTCTAGTGTTACGTTTGCTGCCCTTCATTCTGAGGATCGTTCATTCTTGTCCGGTTAACTCCGCCCACAGTTTTCGAGATATCGACTCCGTTCAAAGTTTGTTTCGTAGAGCTGCCCTGTGGGATGCGGGCTTGTATACAGCTTTTGGAAAAGTTGCATAGTTTTTGCACAGTAAGCATTTGAAGTTTCATCTTTACTCCCATAGGAATGAATGGAAAAATGTCCATAAACTTTTGTCAAACTTTCAAACTGCTGTCACACGCTCAGTTTTCGAGCTAGAGACACCAGAATTCAAACGGGCAGACCCGAGGGTACACGGTCCCACCACGTGAAACTATAGGCCGATAGCCCACCCGCTTCATGACCTTTGACCCCGTTTTCCATTCACGGCCTACACAGCTCCATAGAGTCCAATGTAAACTGCTGTGGGAGAGTGCTCTCTTAACATCCCACTACCGACAGCTTAGCAGTAAACTCCTTCACCATAAGCATCGCCTAGTGACCCACGCGGGTTTACCGTATCGAGGACCTCGCTTTAAGCGGGAAAGACGCGGATCGGGGGGCGGGGGTTTAGGCGGCGCAACATCTCGCGTTTCCTCCTGGAAATGCAGACCTCTAGTGTTACGTTTGCTGCCCTTCATTCTGAGGATCGTTCATTCTTGTCCGGTTAACTCCGCCCACAGTTTTCGAGATATCGACTCCGTTCAAAGTTTGTTTCGTAGAGCTTCCCTGTGGGATGCGGGCTTGTATACAGCTTTTGGAAAAGTTACATAGTTTTTGCACAGTAAGCATTTGAAATTTCAAATTTTCTCCCATAGGAATGAATGGAAAAGTGTCCATAAACTTTTGTCAAACTTTCAAACTGCTGTCACACGGTCAATTTTCGAGCTAGAGACACCAGAACTCAAACGGGCAGACCCGAGGGTCCACGGTCCCACCACGTAAAATTATGAGCCGATACCCCACCCGCTTCATGACCTTTGACCCCGTTTTCCATTCACGGCCTACACAGCTCCAGAGTCCAATGTAAACTGCTGTGGGAGACTGCTCTCTTAACATCCCACTACCAACAGCTTAGCAGTAAACTCCTTCACCATAAGCGTCGCCTAGTGACCCACGCGGGTTTACCGTATCGAGGACCTCGCTTTAAGCGGGAAAGACGCGGATCGGGGGGCAGGGGTTTAGGCGGCGCAACATCTCGCGTTTCCTCCTGGAAATGCAGACCTCTAGTTATGTTGCGCCTGCTGCTTTAAGCAGCGGCGCAATATATTGTTCTTCTTAAGTCATATTATTATTATTTTTATTCTTATTATTCCGCGTTTCCTTGTCCGCCTAACTAGTCCCGCAGCTTTCGAGCTATCGACTCCGTTCCACCTGGAAATCGTGCGTCCTATAGCGACGATGTGGGCTTGTATACAGCTTTCCGATACCCGCACTCGTTCGTCCGCTACACTCGTTTATCGCTCCGTTTTTCCCCAGTCATTTCTATGGAATTAATTTTCAAAGTGCTCTAACTCGGTCATTTTTCAAGCTACAGACACGGGATTTCAGAAGGTCGGACCCGGGCGTACCGGCTCCCATCACTTCCGTTTTCGGAATTTTTGCACTCATCCTTCCCTTTCTATTCCTCCTTCAAAATCCCTCCATTCATTTGAATGGAGGATGGGTACAGTGCGTGACATCATCGCCACTCTAGATTTCATGGCCAAAACCGTTTTTTCAGTTTTCAGCCAAACAATTCGCCATAACTTCCTCATACTTTCACCTAGAACCTTCATTTAAATTTTAAATGGTAGAGAAACTTGTCCTTTCTAAGACCTCTAAATTTGAACATTATTGAAAATACGGTTTTTGAGTTATGAAGTTTTGTTCGGCACTAGGGAGGGTTTCGGCTCCCATAGGGTTCAATGTATTTTTGGAGCAGCTCAGAGTGCGGTTTCTAAAATTTTCTCCTGTTTTTAACTCGTCATAACATGCTCAATTCTCACTTAATCTGCAAATTTTTTATACCATATCGATCCCCAGACTCTCCTTGTCGCAACGGTATATACGGTTAAGTGATGTGGGGAAAACTTTCCGAGCTATAAGCATTTGTTCGGAGGGTGGGTACGCTCCCATAGGAACCCATTGAAATTATTTTTTTTCTTTTTCAATTTTCTGCCGAACATTTCACCATAACTTCCTTATACTTTCACCTACAGACTTCATTTAAACTTTAAATGGTAGAGAAATTTCCCCTTTCTCACACTTGTAAGTTTCAGACCGTTTGAGAATACCGTTCTTGAGTTATGAATTTTTGTTTGACACTTGGGAGGGTTTTCCTCCCATAGAGCTCAATGTATTTTAAGAGCGGGTCTGCACGCAGATTTTCAAAACTTTGCCTGTTTTTAACTCGTAATTACACCATCAAATCTCGCTCAAAGTGCAAAAATTTTTACACCATGTCGAGCACCAGACTCTCCTTGTCGCTACGGTATGCTTCGTTCAATTTTGGTTGGGAAAAGTTTTCGAGCTACGGGTGATTTTTTGGAGGGTGCTCCCCGGTCGAAATTCATTGAATCGTGAGTTTGTCAGTTGTATTCTGTGAGCGTGCGTGTGAGAGAGACAGAGAGGGGGGAGGGGGAGGGGCAGAGGCAGACACTGACGGGGAGAGCTGTGAGGGCCACAGAAATACACAGGCAGCCTGTAACACTTTAAAGGTCATTTTTAAGGGGGACGTCTTAATTATCCAGGGTTCCTTAAGGTGGAATTTTTAAAAAAGACCTCATTCACAATATACTGGCTGTCTTTTCAACATTTTAAGACGCGGATCGGGGGACGGGGGTTTAGGCGGCGCAACATCTCGCGTTTCCTCCTGGAAATGCAGACCTCTAGTGTTACGTTTGCTGCCCTTCATTCTGAGGATCGTTCGTTCTTGTCCGGTTAACTCCGCCCACAGTTTTCGAGATATCGACTCCGTTCAAAGTTTCATTCGTATAGCTTTCCTGTGGGATGCGGGCTTGTATACAGCTTTTGGAAAAGTTGCATAGTTTTCGCACAGTAACCATTTGAAGTTTCATCTTTTCTCCCATAGGAATGAATGGAAAAATGTCCATAAACTTTTGTCAAACTTTCAAACTGCTGTCACACGCTCAGTTTTCGAGCTAGAGACACCAGAACTCAAACGGGCAGACCCGAGAGTCCAAGGTCCCACCACGTGAAATTATGGGCCGATAGCCCACCCGCTTCATGACCTTTGACCCCGTTTTCCATTCACGGCCTACACAGCTCCACATAGTCCAATGTAAACTGCTGTGGGACAGTGCTCTCTTAACATCCCACTACCAACAGCTTAGCAGTAAACTCCTTCACCATAAGCGTCGCCTAGTGACCTACGCGGGTTTACCGTGTCGAGGACCTCGCTTTAAGCGGGAAAGACGCGGATCGGGGGGCAGGGGTTTAGGCGGCGCAACATCTCGCGTTTCCTCCTGGAAATGCAGACCTCTAGTGTTACGTTTGCTGCCCTTCATTCTGAGGATCGTTCCTTCTTGTCCGGTTAACTCCGCCCACAGTTTTCGAGATATCGACTCCGTTCAAAGTTTCATTCGTAGAGCTTCCCTGTGGGATGCGGGCTTGTATACAGCTTTTGGAAAAGTTACATAGTTTTCGCACAGGAAGCATTTGAAGTTTCATCTTTACTCCCATAGGAATGAATGGAAAAATGTCCATAAACTTTTGTCAAACTTTAAAACTGCTGTTACACGGTCAGTTTTCTAGCTAGAGACACCAGAACTTAAACGGGCAGACCCGAGGGTCCACGGTCCCAGCACGTGAAACTATGGGCCGATAGCCCACCCGCTTCATGACCTTTGACCCCGTTTTCCTTTCACGGCCTACAGAGCTCCATAGAGTCCAATGTAAACTGCTGTGGGAGACTGCTCTCTTAACATCCCGCTACCGACAGCTTAGCAGTAAACTCCTTCACCATAAGCGTCGCCTAGTGACCCACGCGGGTTTACCGTATCGAGGACCTCGCTTTAAGCGGGAAAGACGCGGATCGGGGGGCAGGGGTTTAGGCGGCGCAACATCTCGCGTTTCCTCCTGGAAATGCAGACCTCTAGTGTTACGTTTGCTGCCCTTCATTCTGAGGATCGTTCATTCTTGTCCGGTTAACTCCGCCCACAGTTTTCGAGATATCGACTCCGTTCAAAGTTTGTTTCGTAGAGCTGCCCTGTGTGATGCGGGCTTGTATACAGCTTTTGGAAAAGTTACATAGTTTTCGCACAGTAAGCATTTGAAGTTTCATCTTAACTCCCATAGGAATGAATGGAAAAATGTCCATAAACTTTTGTCAAACTTTCAAACTGCTGTCACACGGTCAGTTTTCGAGCTAGAGACACCAGAACTCAAACGGTCAGACCCGAGAGTCCACGGTCCCACCACGTAAAATTATGGGCCGATAGGCCACCCGCTTCATGACCTTTGACCCCGTTTTCCATTCACGGCCTACACAGCTCCATAGAGTCCAATGTAAACTGCTGTGGGACAGTGCTCTATTAACATCCCACTACCGACAGCTTAGCAGTAAACTCTTTCACCATAAGCATCGCCTAGTGACCCACGCGGGTTTACCGTATCGAGGACCTCGCTTTAAGCGGGAAAGACGCGGATCGGGGGGCGGGGGTTTCGGCGGCGCAACATCTCGCGTTTCCTCCTGGAAATGCAGACCTCTAGTGTTACGTTTGCTGCCCTTCATTCTGAGGATCGTTCATTCTTGTCCGGTTAACTCCGCCCACAGTTTTCGAGATATCGACTCCGTTCAAAGTTTCATTCGTAGAGCTTCCCTGTGGGATGCGGGCTTGTATACAGCTTTTGGAAAAGTTACATAGTTTTCGCACAGTAAGCATTTGAAGTTTCATCCTTACTCCCATAGGAATGAATGGAAAAATGTCCATAAACTTTTGTCAAACTTTCAAACTGCTGTCACACGGTCAGTTTTCGAGCTAGAGACACCAGAACTCAAACGGGCAGACCCGAGAGTCCACGGTCCCACCACGTGAAACTATAGGCCGATAGCCCACCCGCTTCATGACCTTTGACCCCGTTTTCCATTCACGGCCTACAGAGCTCCATAGAGTCCAATGTAAACTGCTGTGGGAGACTGCTCTCTTAACATCCCACTACCGACAGCTTAGCAGTAAACTCCTTCACCATAAGCGTCGCCTAGTGACCCACGCGGGTTTACCGTACCGAGGACCTCGCTTTAAGCGGTAAAGACGCGGATCGGGGGACGGGGGTTTAGGCGGCGCAACATCTCGCGTTTCCTCCTGGAAATGCAGACCTCTAGTGTTACGTTTGCTGCCCTTCATTCTGAGGATCGTTCATTCTTGTCCGGTTAACTCCGCCCACAGTTTTCGAGATATCGACTCCGTTCAAAGTTTCATTCGTAGAGCTTCCCTGTGGGATGCGGGCTTGTATACAGCTTTTGGAAAATTTGCATAGTTTTCGCACAGTAAGCATTTGAAGTTTCATCTTTTCTCCCATAGGAATGAATGGAAAAATGTCCATAAACTTTTGTCAAACTTTCAAACTGCTGTCACACGCTCAGTTTTCGAGCTAGAGACACCAGAACTCAAACGGGCAGACCCGAGAGTCCAAGGTCCCACCACGTGAAATTATGGGCCGATAGCCCACCCGCTTCATGACCTTTGACCCCGTTTTCCATTCACGGCCTACACAGCTCCACATAGTCCAATGTAAACTGCTGTGGGACAGTGCTCTCTTAACATCCCACTACCAACAGCTTAGCAGTAAACTCCTTCACCATAAACGTCGCCTAGTGACCCACGCGGGTTTACCGTGTCGAGGACCTCGCTTTAAGCGGGAAAGACGCGGATCGGGGGGCAGGGGTTTAGGCGGCGCAACATCTCGCGTTTCCTCCTGGAAATGCAGACCTCTAGTGTTACGTTTGCTGCCCTTCATTCTGAGGATCGTTCATTCTTGTCCGGTTAACTCCGCCCACAGTTTTCGAGATATCGACTCCGTTCAAAGTTTGTTTCGTACAGCTTCCCTGTGGGATGCGGGCTTGTATACAGGTTTTGGAAAAGTTACATAGTTTTTGCACAGTAAGCATTTGAAGTTTCGTGTTTTCTCCCATAGGAATGAATGGAAAAATGTCCATAAACTTTTGTCAAACTTTCAAAGTGCTGTCACACGGTCAGTTTTCGAGCTAGAGACACCAGAACTCAAACGGGCAGACCCGAGGGTCCACCGTCCCACCACGTGAAATTATGGGCCGATACCCCGCCCGCTTCATGACCTTTGACCCCGTTTTCCATTCACGGCCTACAGAGCTCCATAGAGTCCAATGTAAACTGCTGTGGGAGAGTGCTCTCTTAACATCCCACTACCGACAGCTTAGCAGTAAACTCCTTCACCATAAGCGTCGCCTAGTGACCCACGCGGGTTTACCGTATCGAGGACCTCGCTTTAAGCGGGAAAGACGCGGATTGGGGGGCGGGGCTTTAGGCGGCGCAACATCTCGCGTTTCCTCCTGGAAATGCAGACCTCTAGTGTTACGTTTGCTGCCCTTCATTCTGAGGATCGTTCATTCTTGTCCGGTTAACTCCGCCCACAGTTTTCGAGATATCGACTCCGTTCAAAGTTTCATTCGTAGAGCTTCCCTGTGGGATGCGGGCTTGTATACAGCTTTTGGAAAATTTGCATAGTTTTCGCACAGTAAGCATTTGAAGTTTCATCTTTTCTCCCATAGGAATGAATGGAAAAATGTCCATAAACTTTTGTCAAACTTTCAAACTGCTGTCACACGCTCAGTTTTCGAGCTAGAGACACCAGAACTCAAACGGGCAGACCCGAGAGTCCAAGGTCCCACCACGTGAAATTATGGGCCGATAGCCCACCCGCTTCATGACCTTTGACCCCGTTTTCCATTCACGGCCTACACAGCTCCACATAGTCCAATGTAAACTGCTGTGGGACAGTGCTCTCTTAACATCCCACTACCAACAGCTTAGCAGTAAACTCCTTCACCATAAGCGTCGCCTAGTGACCCACGCGGGTTTACCGTGTCGAGGACCTCGCTTTAAGTGGGAAAGACGCGGATCGGGGGGCAGGGGTTTAGGCGGCGCAACATCTCGCGTTTCCTCCTGGAAATGCAGACCTCTAGTGTTACGTTTGCTGCCCTTCATTCTGAGGATCGTTCGTTCTTGTCCGGTTAACTCCGCCCACAGTTTTCGAGATATCGACTCCGTTCAAAGTTTCATTCGTAGAGCTTCCTTGTGGGATGCGGGCTTGTATACAGCTTTTGGAAAAGTTGCATAGTTTTAGCACAGTAAGCATTTGAAGTTTCATCTTTTGTCCCATAGGAATGAATGGAAATATGTCCATAAACTTTTGTCAAACTTTCAAACTGCTGTCACACGCTCAGTTTTCGAGCTAGAGACACCAGAATTCAAACGGGCAGACCCGAGAGTCCAAGGTCCCACCACGTGAAATTATAGGCCGATACCCCGCCCGCTTCATGACCTTTGACCCCGTTTTCCATTCACGGCCTACAGAGCTCCATAGAGTCCAATGTAAACTGCTGTGGGAGAGTGCTCTCTTAACATCCCACTACCGACAGCTTAGCAGTAAACTCCTTCACCATAAGCGTCGCCTAGTGACCCACGCGGGTTTACCGTATCGAGGACCTCGCTTTAAGCGGGAAAGACGCGGATCGGGGGGCAGGGGTTTAGGCGGCGCAACATCTCGCGTTTCCTCCTGGAAATGCAGACCTCTAGTGTTACGTTTGCTGCCCTTCATTCTGAGGATCGTTCATTCTTGTCCGGTTAACTCCGCCCACAGTTTTCGAGATATCGACTCCGTTCAAAGTTTGTTTCGTAGAGCTGCCCTGTGGGATGCGGGCTTGTATACAGCTTTTGGAAAAGTTGCATAGTTTTTGCACAGTAAGCATTTGAAGTTTCATCTTTACTCCCATAGGAATGAATGGGAAAATGTCCATAAACTTTTGTCAAACTTTCAAACTGCTGTCACACGCTCAGTTTTCGAGCTAGAGACACCAGAATTCAAACGGGCAGACCCGAGAGTCCACGGTCCCCCCACGTGAAACTATAGGCCGATAGCCCACCCGCTTCATGACCTTTGACCCCGTTTTCCATTCACGGCCTACAGAGCTCCATAGAGTCCAATGTAAACTGCTGTGGGAGAGTGCTCTCTTAACATCCCACTACCGACAGCTTAGCAGTAAACTCCTTCACCATAAGCGTCGCCTAGTGACCCACGTGGGTTTACCGTATCGAGGACCTCGCTTTAAGCGGGAAAGACGCGGATCGGGGGGCGGGGTTTAGGCGGCGCAACATCTCGCGTTTCCTCCTGGAAATGCAGACCTCTAGTTATGTTGCGCCTGCTGCTTTAAGCAGCGGCGCAATATATTGTTATCCGTAAGTCATATTATTATTATTTTTATTATTATTTTTATTATTCCGCGTTTCCTTGTCCGCTTAACTAGTCCCGCAGCTTTCGAGCTATCGACTCCGTTCCACCTGGAAATCGTGCGTCCTATAGCGACGATGTGGGCTTGTATACAGCTTTCCGATACCCGCACTCGTTCGTCCGCTACACTCGTTTTTCGCTCTGTTTTTCCCCAGTCATTTCTATGGAATTAATTTTCAAAGTGCTCTAACTCGGTCATTTTTCAAGCTACGGACACGGGATTTCAGACGGTCGGACCCGGGCGTACCGGCTCCCATCACTTCCGTTTTCGGAATTTTTGCACTCATCCTTCCCTTTCTTTTCCTCCTTCAAAATCCCTCCATTCATTTCAATGGGAGGCTCTTAGAGTGGGGGTGATGTCATCCACTGTAGTTTCAGTGGCAAAAAGCCGTTTTTTCACTTTTCAGCCGAACAAATCGCCATAACTTCCTCATAGTTTCACCTAGAAACTTCATTTAAATTTTAAATGGTAGAGAAACTTGTCCTTTCTGAGACCTCTAAATTTGAACATTATTGAAAATACGGTTTTTGAGTTATGAATTTTTGTTCGGCACTAGGGACGGTTTCGGCTCCCATAGGGTTCAATGTATTTTTGGAGCAGCTCAGAGTGCGGTTTCTAAAATTTTCTCCTGTTTTTAACTCGTCATAACATGCTCAATTCTCACTTAATCTGCAAATTTTTTATACCATATCGATCCCCAGACTCTCCTTGTCGCAACGGTATATACGGTTAAGTGATGTGAGGAAAACTTTCCGAGCTATAAGCATTTGTTCGGAGGGTGGGTACGCTCCCATAGGAACCCATTGAAATTATTTTTTTTCTTTTTCAATTTTCTGCCGAACATTTCACCATAACTTCCTAATACTTTCACCTACAGACTTCATTTAAATTTTAAATGGTAGAGAAATTTCCCCTTTCTCAAACTTGTAAGTTTCAGACCGTTTGAGAATACCGTTCTTGAGTTATGAATTTTTGTTTGACACTTGGGAGGGTTTTCCTCCCATAGAGCTCAATGTATTTTAAGAGCGGGTCAGCACGCAGATTTTCAAAACTTTGCCTGTTTTTAACTCGTAATTACACCATCAAATCTCGCTCAAAGTGCAAAAATTTTTACACCATCTCGAGCACAAGACTCTCCTTGTCGCTACGGTATGCTTCGTTCAATTTTGGTTGGGAAAAGTTTTCGAGCTACGGGTGATTTTTTGGAGGGTGCTCCCCGGTCGAAATTCATTGAATCATGAGTCTGTCAGTTGTATTCTGTGAGCATGCGTGTGAGAGAGACAGAGGGGGGAGGGGGAGGGGCAGAGGCAGAGACTGAGGGGAAGAGCTGTGAGGGCCACAGAAATACACAGGCAGTCTGTAACACTTTAAAGGTCATTTTTAAGGGGGACGTCTTAATTATCCAGGGTTTCTTAAGGTGGAATTTTTAAAGAATACCTCATTCACAATATACTGGCTGTCTTTTCGACATTTTAAGCTTTATTTAAAGTGGTCATTTTTAAAGGTGGACGTGTCAATACAACTGTGGGTTTCTTAAGGTGGAATTTTTATTAAGGTGGTATTTAAAATGTATTGGCCATCTTTTTTTGCTTTTAAGACTCTTTTGGCCTGTGATGTGGACATTTCAATACAATTCTGGGTTTCTTAAGGTGGAATTGTTTTTAAAGGTGGAATTCAAAATGTATCGTTTTCCATTCACGGCCTACAGAGCTCCATAGAGTCCAATGTAAACTGCTGTGGGACAGTGCTCTCTTAACATCCCACTACCGACAGCTTAGCAGTAAACTCCTTCACCATAAGCGTCGCCTAGTGACCCACGCGGGTTTACCGTATCGAGGACCTCGCTTTAAGCGGGAAAGACGCGGATCGGGGGACGGGGGTTTAGGCGGCGCAACATCTCGTGTTACGTTTGCTGCCCTTCATTCTGAGGATCGTTCATTCTTATCCGGTTAACTCCGCCCACAGTTTTCGAGATATCGACTCCGTTCAAAGTTTGTTTCGTAGAGCTGCCCTGTGGGATGCGGGCTTGTATACAGCTTTTGGAAAAGTTGCATAGTTTTTGCAAAGTAAGCCTTTGAAGTTTCATCTTTTCTCCCATAGGAATGAATGGAAAAATGTCCATAAACTTTTGTCAAACTTTCAAACTGCTGTCACACGGTCAGTTTTCGAGCTACAGACACCAGAACTCAAACGGGCAGACCCGAGGGTCCACGGTCCCGCCACGTAAAGTTATGGGCCGATAGCCCACCCGCTTCATGACCTTTGACCCCGTTTTCCTTTCACGGCCTACAGAGCTCCATAGAGTCCAATGTAAACTGCTGTGGGAGAGTGCTCTCTTAACATCCCACTACCAACAGCTTAGCAGTAAACTCCTTCAGCATAAGCGTCGCCTAGTGACCCACGCGGGTTTACCGTATCGAGGACCTCGCTTTAAGCGGGAAAGACGCGGATCGGGGGGCGGGGGTTTAGGCGGCGCAACATCTCGCGTTTCCTCCTGGTGTTACGTTTGCTGCCCTTCATTCTGAGTATCGTTCGTTCTTGTCCGGTTAACTCCGCCCACAGTTTTCGAGATATCGACTCCGTTCAAAGTTTCATTCGTACAGCTTCCCTGTGGGATGCGGGCTTGTATACAGCTTTTGGAAAAGTTACATAGTTTTTGCACAGTAAGCATTTGAAGTTTCATCTTTACTCTCATAGGAATGAATGGAAAAATGTCCATAAACTTTTGTCAAACTTTCAAACTGCTGTCACACGTTCAGTTTTCGAGCTACAGACACCAGAATTCAAACGGGCAGACCCGAGAGTCCACGGTCCCGCCACGTGAAATTATAGGCCGATACCCCGCCCGCTTCATGACCTTTGACCCCGTTTTCCATTCACGGCCTACACAGCTCCATAGAGTCCAATGTAAACTGCTGTGGGACAGTGCTCTCTTAACATCCCACTACCAACAGCTTAGCAGTAAACTCCTTCACCATAAGCGTCGCCTAGTGACCCACGCGGGTTTACCGTATCGAGGACCTCGCTTTAAGCGGTAAAGACGTGGATCGGGGGGCGGGGGTTTAGGCGGCGCAACATCTCGCGTTTCCTCCTGGAAATGCAGACCTCTAGTGTTACGTTTGCTGCCCTTCATTCTGAGGATCGTTCATTCTTGTCCGGTTAACTCCGCCCACAGTTTTCGAGATATCGACTCCGTTCAAAGTTTGTTTCGTAGAGCTTCCCTGTGGGATGCGGGCTTGTATACAGCTTTTGGAAAAGTTGCATAGTTTTCGCACAGTAAGCCTTTGAAGTTTCATCTTTTCTCCCATAGGAATGAATGGGAAAATGTCCATAAACTTTTGTCAAACTTTAAAACTGCTGTCACACAGTCAGTTTTCGAGCTAGAGACACCAGAATTCAAACGGGCACACCCGAGAGTCCCCGGTCTCACCACGTGAATTTATGGGCCGATAGCCCACCCGCTTCATGACCTTTAACCCCGTTTTCCTTTCACGGCCTACAGAGCTCCATAGAGTCCAATGTAAACTGCTGTGGGAGAGAGCTCTCTTAACATCCCACTACCGACAGCTTAGCAGTAAACTCCTTCACCATAAGCGTCGCCTAGTGACCCACGTGGGTTTACCGTACCGAGGACCTCGCTTTAAGCGGGAAAGACGCGGATCGGAGGACGGGGGTTTAGGCGGCGCAACATCTCGCGTTTCCTCCTGGTGTTACGTTTGCTGCCCTTCATTCTGAGGATCGTTCGTTCTTGTCCGGTTAACTCCGCCCACAGTTTTCGAGATATCGACTCCGTTCAAAGTTTCATTCGTAGAGCTTCCCTGTGGGATGCGGGCTTGTATACAGCTTTTGGAAAAGTTGCATAGTTTTAGCACAGTAAGCATTTGAAGTTTCATCTTTCGTCCCAAAGGAATGAATGGAAATATGTCCATAAACTTTTGTCAAACTTTCAAACTGCTGTCACACGCTCAGTTTTCGAGCTAGAGACACCAGAATTCAAACGGGCAGACCCGAGAGTCCAAGGTCCCACCACGTGAAATTATAGGCCGATACCCCGCCCGCTTCATGACCTTTGACCCCGTTTTCCATTCACGGCCTACAGAGCTCCATAGAGTCCAATGTAAACTGCTGTGGGAGAGTGCTCTCTTAACATCCCACTACCGACAGCTTAGCAGTAAACTCCTTCACCATAAGCGTCGCCTAGTGACCCACGCGGGTTTACCGTATCGAGGACCTCGCTTTAAGCGGGAAAGACGCGGATCGGGGGACGGGGGTTTAGGCGGCGCAACATCTCGCGTTTCCTCCTGGAAATGCAGACCTCTAGTGTTACGTTTGCTGCCCTTCATTCTGAGGATCGTTCATTCTTGTCCGGTTAACTCCGCCCACAGTTTTCGAGATATCGACTCCGTTCAAAGTTTGTTTCGTAGAGCTGCCCTGTGTGATGCGGGCTTGTATACAGCTTTTGGAAAAGTTACATAGTTTTCGCACAGTAAGCATTTGAAGTTTCATCTTATCTCCCATAGGAATGAATGGAAAAATGTCCATAAACTTTTGTCAAACTTTCAAACTGCTGTCACACGGTCAGTTTTCGAGCTAGAGACACCAGAACTCAAACGGTCAGACCCGAGAGTCCACGGTCCCACCACGTAAAATTATGGGCCGATAGGCCACCCGCTTCATGACCTTTGACCCCGTTTTCCATTCACGGCCTACACAGCTCCATAGAGTCCAATGTAAACTGCTGTGGGACAGTGCTCTATTAACATCCCACTACCGACAGCTTAGCAGTAAACTCCTTCACCATAAGCGTCGCCTAGTGACCCACGCGGGTTTACCGTATCGAGGACCTCGCTTTAAGCGGGAAAGACGCGGATCGGGGGACGGGGGTTTAGGCGGCGCAACATCTCGCGTTTCCTCCTGGAAATGCAGACCTCTAGTGTTACGTTTGCTGCCCTTCATTCTGAGGATCGTTCATTCTTGTCCGGTTAACTCCGCCCACAGTTTTCGAGATATCGACTCCGTTCAAAGTTTGTTTCGTAGAGCTGCCCTGTGGGATGCGGGCTTGTATACAGCTTTTGGAAAAGTTGCATAGTTTTCGCACAGTAACCATTTGAAGTTTCATCTTTACTCCCATAGGAATGAATGGAAAAATGTCCATAAACTTTTGTCAAACTTTCAAACTGCTGTCACACGGTCAGTTTTCGAGCTAGAGACACCAGAATTCAAACGGGCAGACCCGAGGGTCCACGGTCCCACCACGTAAAATTAAGAGCCGATAGCCCACCCGCTTCATGACCTTTGACCCCGTTTTCCATTCACGGCCTACAGAGCTCCACAGAGTCCAATGTAAACTGCTGTGGGAGAGTGCTCTCTTAACATCCCACTACCGACAGCTTAGCAGTAAACTCCTTCACCATAAGCGTCGCCTAGTGACCCACGTGGGTTTACCGTATCGAGGATCTCGCTTTAAGTGGGAAAGACCCGCATCAGGGGGCAGGGGTTTAGGCGGCGCAACATCTCGCGTTTCCTCCTGGAAATGCAGACCTCTAGTGTTACGTTTGCTGCCCTTCATTCTGAGGATCGTTCATTCTTGTCCGGTTAACTCCGCCCACAGTTTTCGAGATATCGACTCCGTTCAAAGTTTCATTCGTAGAGCTTCCCTGTGGGATGCGGGCTTGTATACAGCTTTTGGAAAAGTTGCATAGTTTTAGCACAGTAAGCATTTGAAGTTTCATCTTTTGTCCCATAGGAATGAATGGAAATATGTCCATAAACTTTTGTCAAACTTTCAAACTGCTGTCACACGGTCAGTTTTCGAGCTAGAGACACCAGAACTCAAACGGGCAGACCCGAGAGTCCACGGTCCCACCACGTGAAATTATAGGCCGATACCCCGCCCGCTTCATGACCTTTGACCCCGTTTTCCATTCACGGCCTACAGAGCTCCATAGAGTCCAATGTAAACTGCTGTGGGAGAGTGCTCTCTTAACATCCCACTACCGACAGCTTAGCAGTAAACTCCTTCACCATAAGCGTCGCCTAGTGACCCACGCGGGTTTACCGTATCGAGGACCTCGCTTTAAGCGGGAAAGACGCGGATCGGGGGACGGGGGTTTCGGCGGCGCAACATCTCGCGTTTCCTCCTGGAAATGCAGACCTCTAGTGTTACGTTTGCTGCCCTTCATTCTGAGGATCGTTCATTCTTGTCCGGTTAACTCCGCCCACAGTTTTCGAGATATCGACTCCGTTCAAAGTTTCATTCGTAGAGCTTCCCTGTGGGATGCGGGCTTGTATACAGCTTTTGGAAAATTTGCATAGTTTTCGCACAGTAAGCATTTGAAGTTTCATCTTTTCTCCCATAGGAATGAATGGAAAAATGTCCATAAACTTTTGTCAAACGTTCAAACTGCTGTCACAGGGTCAGTTTTCGAGCTAGAGACACCAGAACTCAAACGGGCAGACCCGAGGGTCCACGGTCCCGCCACGTAAAATTATGGGCCGATAGCCCACCCGCTTCATGACCTTTGACCCCGTTTTCCATTCACGGCCTACAGAGCTCCATAGAGTCCAATGTAAACTGCTGTGGGAGAGTGCTCTCTTAACATCCCACTACCAACAGCTTAGCAGTAAACTCCTTCACCATAAGCGTCGCCTAGTGACCCACGCGGGTTTACCGTATCGAGGACCTCGCTTTAAGCGGGAAAGACGCGGATCGGGGGGCAGGGGTTTAGGCGGCGCAACATCTCGCGTTTCCTCCTGGAAATGCAGACCTCTAGTGTTACGTTTGCTGCCCTTCATTCTGAGGATCGTTCATTCTTGTCCGGTTAACTCCGCCCACAGTTTTCGAGATATCGACTCCGTTCAAAGTTTGTTTCGTAGAGCTTCCCTGTGGGATGCGGGCTTGTATACAGCTTTTGGAAAAGTTGCATAGTTTTCGCACAGGAAGCATTTGAAGTTTCATCTTTACTCCCATAGGAATGAATGGAAAAATGTCCATAAACTTTTGTCAAACTTTCAAACTGCTGTCACACGGTCAGTTTTCGAGCTACAGACACCAGAATTCAAACGGGCACACCCGACAGTCCACGGTCCCGCCACGTGAAATTACGGGCCGATAGCCCGCCCGCTTCATGACCTTTGACCCCGTTTTCCTTTCACGGCCTACTGAGCTCCATAGAGTCCAATGTAAACTGCTGTGGGAGAGTGCTCTCTTAACATCCCACTACCGACAGCTTAGCAGTAAACTCCTTCACCATAGGCGTCGCCTAGTGACGCACGAGGGTTTCCGTACCGAGGACCTCGCTTTAAGCGGGAAAGACGCGGATCGGGGGACGGGTGTTTCGGCGGCGCAACATCTCGCGTTTCCTCCTGGAAATGCAGACCTCTAGTGTTACGTTTGCTGCCCTTCATTCTGAGGATCGTTCGTTCTTGTCCGGTTAACTCCGCCCACAGTTTTCGAGATATCGACTCCGTTCAAAGTTTCATTCGTAGAGCTTCCCTGTGGGATGCGGGCTTGTATACAGCTTTTGGAAAAGTTGCATAGTTTTAGCACAGTAAGCATTTGAAGTTTCATCTTTTGTCCCATAGGAATGAATGGATATATGTCCATAAACTTTTGTCAAACTTTCAAACTGCTGTCACACGCTCAGTTTTCGAGCTAGAGACACCAGAATTCAAACGGGCAGACCCGAGGGTCCAAGGTCCCACCACGTAAAATTATAGGCCGATAGCCCACCCGCTTCATGACCTTTGACCCCGTTTTCCATTCACGGCCTACACAGCTCCATAGAGTCCAATGTAAACTGCTGTGGGACAGTGCTCTCTTAACATCCCACTACCGACAGCTTAGCAGTAAACTCCTTCACCATAAGCGTCGCCTAGTGACCCACGCGGGTTTACCGTATCGAGGACCTCGCTTTAAGCGGGAAAGACGCGGATCGGGGGGCAGGGGTTTAGGCGGCGCAACATCTCGCGTTTCCTCCTGGAAATGCAGACCTCTAGTGTTACGTTTGCTGCCCTTCATTCTGAGGATCGTTCATTTTTGTCCGGTTAACTCCGCCCACAGTTTTCGAGATATCGACTCCGTTCAAAGTTTGTTTCGTAGAGCTTCCCTGTGGGATGCGGGCTTGTATACAGCTTTTGGAAAAGTTGCATAGTTTTTGCACAGTAAGCATTTGAAGTTTCATCTTTTCTCCCATAGGAATGAATGGAAAAATGTCCATAAACTTTTGTCAAACTTTCAAACTGCTGTCACATGCTCAGTTTTCGAGCTAGAGACACCAGAACTCAAACGGGCAGACCCGAGGGTCCACGGTCCCACCACGTAAAATTATGGGCCGATAGCCCACCCGCTTCATGACCTTTGACCCCGTTTTCCATTCACGGCCTACAGAGCTCCATAGAGTCCAATGTAAACTGCTGTGGGAGAGTGCTCTCTTAACATCCCACTACCGACGGCTTAGCAGTAAACTCCTTCACCATAAGCGTCGCCTAGTGACCCACGCGGGTTTACCGTATCGAGGACCTCGCTTTAAGCGGGAAAGACGCGGATCGGGGGGCAGGGGTTTCGGCGGCGCAACATCTCGCGTTTCCTCCTGGAAATGCAGACCTCTAGTGTTACGTTTGCTGCCCTTCATTCTGAGGATCTTCATTCCTTGTCCGGTTAACTCCGCCCACAGTTTTCGAGATATCGACTCCGTTCAAAGTTTCATTCGTAGAGCTTCCCTGTGGGATGCGGGCTTGTATACAGCTTTTGGAAAAGTTGCATAGTTTTCGCACAGTAAGCATTTGAAGTTTCATCTTTTCTCCCATAGGAATGAATGGAAAAATGTCCATAAACTTTTGTCAAACTTTCAAACTGCTGTCACACGCTCAGTTTTCGAGCTAGAGACACCAGAACTCAAACGGGCAGACCCGAGAGTCCACGGTCCCCCCACGTGAAATTATGGGCCGATAGCCCACCCGCTTCATGACCTTTGACCCCGTTTTCCATTCACGGCCTACAGAGCTCCATAGAGTCCAATGTAAACTGCTGTGGGAGACTGCTCTCTTAACATCCCACTACCGACAGCTTAGCAGTAAACTCCTTCACCATAAGCGTGGCCTAGTGACCCACGCGGGTTTACCGTATCGAGGACCTCGCTTTAAGCGGGAAAGACGCGGATCGGGGGGCAGGGGTTTAGGCGGCACAACATCTCGCGTTTCCTCCTGGAAATGCAGACCTCTAGTTATGTTGCGCCTGCTGCTGTAAGCAGCGGCGCGATATATTGTTATCCGTAAGTCATATTATTATTATTATTATTATTCTTATTATTCCGCGTTTCCTTGTCCGCCTAACTAGTCCCGCAGCTTTCGAGCTATCGACTCCGTTCCACCTGGAAATCGTGCGTCCTATAGCGACGATGTGGGCTTGTATACAGCTTTCCGATACCCGCACTCGTTCGTCCGCTACACTCGTTTATCGCTCCGTTTTTCCCCAGTCATTTCTATGGAATTAATTTTCGAACTGCTCTAACTCGGTCAATTTTCAAGCTACGGACACGAGATTTCAGACGGTCGGACCCGGGCGCACCGTGACCCATCACTTCCGTTTTCGGACCTCTCGCACTCATCCCTCTCTTTCTATTCCTCCTTGAATATCCCTCCATTCACTTGTATGGAAGACATTTAGAGTGGGTGACATCATAGACACTCTGGGTTCACTGGCCAAAACCGTTTTTTCACTTTTCAGCCGAACAATTCACCATAACGTTCTCATACTTTCACCTAAAAACTTCATTTAAATTTTAAATGATAGAGAAACTTGTCCTTTCTAGCATCTGTAAATTTGAACGTAATCGATAATACGGTTTTTGAGTTATGAATTTTTGTTCGGCACTAGGGAGGGTTTTGGCTCCCATAGAGTTCAATGTATTTTTGGAGCGGCTCAGAGTGCGGTTTCTAAATTTTTCTCCTGTTTTTAACTCGTCATAACATGGTCAATTCTCGCTCAAACTGCTAATTTTTTATACCAGCTTCTTCCTTGGACTCTCCTTGTCGCAACGGTATATGCAGTTTAGCCATTTGGGATATCTTTTCTGAGCTATAAGCATTTGTTCGGAGGGTGGGTACGCTCCCATAGGAATACATTGAAATGAATATGCCTGTCCTTTTTCGATATTCAACTTTTAGCCGAACATTTTGCCATAACTTCCTTATACTTTCACCTACAGACTTCATTTTACTTTCAAATGGTAGAGAAACTTCCCCTTTCTAAAATATGTAGATTTTAAATCATTTGAAGATACGGTTCTGGAGTTATGAAGATTTGTTTGGCAGTAGGACGTTTCGGCTCCCATAGAGTTCAATGTATTTTCAGAAAGCCAAATTTTCTCAAATTTGCCCTTTTTTAACTCATCTTTACACCATCAATTCTCGCTCAAACTGAAAAAATTTTTACACCATCTCGAGCACAAGACTCTCCTTGTCGCTACGGTATGCTTCGTTCAATTTTGGTTGGGAAAAGTTTTCGAGCTACGGGGGATTTTTTGGAGGGTGCTCCCCGGTCGAAATTCATTGAATCATGAGTCTGTCAGTTGTATTCTGTGAGCGTGCGTGTGAGAGAGACAGAGGGGGGAGGGGGAGGGGCAGAAGCAGAGACTGAGGGGAAGAGCTGTGAGGGCCACAGAAATACACAGGCAGTCTGTAACACTTTAAAGGTCATTTTTAAGGGGGACGTCTTAATTATCCAGGGTTTCTTAAGGTGGAATTTTTTAAGAATACCTCATTCACAATATACTGCCTGTCTTTTCGACATTTTAAGCTTTATTTCAAGTGGTCATTTTTAAAGGTGGACGTGTCAATACAACTGTGGGTTTCTTAAGGTGGAATTTTTATTAAGGTGGTATTTAAAATGTATTGGCCATCTTTTTTTGCTTTTAAGACTCTTTTGGCCTGTGATGTGGACATTTCAATACAATTCTGGGTTTCTTAAGGTGGAATTGTTTTTAAAGGTGGAATTCAAAATGTATCGTTTTCTATTCACGCCCTACTGAGCTCCATAGAGTCCAATGTAAACTGCTGTGGGAGACTGCTCTCTTAACATCCCACTACCGACAGCTTAGCAGTAAACTCCTTCACCATAAGCGTCGCCTAGTGACCCACGCGGGTTTACCGTACCGAGGACCTCGCTTTAAGCGGGAAAGACGCGGATCGGGGGACGGGGGTTTAGGTGGCGCAACATCTCGCGTTTCCTCCTGGAAATGCAGACCTCTAGTGTTACGTTTGCTGCCCTTAATTCTGAGGATCGTTCGTTCTTGTCTGGTTAACTCCGCCCACAGTTTTCGAGATATCGACTCCGTTCAAAGTTTGTTTCGTAGAGCTTCCCTGTGGGATGCGGGCTTGTATACAGCTTTTGGTAAAGTTGCATAGTTTTCGCACAGTAAGCATTTGAAGTTTCATCCTTACTCCCATAGGAATGAATGGAAAAATGTCCATAAACTTTTGTCAAACTTTTAAACTGCCGTCACATGGTCAGTTTTCGAGCTAGAGACACCAGAACTCAAACGGGCAGACCCGAGGGTCCACGGTCCCACCACGTGAAATTATAGGCCGATACCCCGCCCGCTTCATGACCTTTGACCCCGTTTTCCATTCACGGCCTACAGAGCTCCATAGAGTCCAATGTAAACTGCTGTGGGAGAGTGCTCTCTTAACATCCCACTACCAACGGCTTAGCAGTAAACTCCTTCACCATAAGCGTCGCCTAGTGACCCACGCGGGTTTACCGTATCGAGGACCTCGCTTTAAGCGGGAAAGACGCGGATCGGGGGGCGGTTGTTTAGGCGGCGCAACATCTCGCGTTTCCTCCTGGAAATGCAGACCTCTAGTGTTACGTTTGCTGCCCTTCATTCTGAGGATCGTTCGTTCTTGTCCGGTTAACTCCGCCCACAGTTTTCGAGATATCGACTCCGTTCAAAGTTTCATTCGTAGAGCTTCCCTGTGGGATGCGGGCTTGTATACAGCTTTTGGAAAAGTTGCATAGTTTTAGCACAGTAAGCATTTGAAGTTTCATCTTTTGTCCCATAGGAATGAATGGAAAAATGTCCATAAACTTTTGTCAAACTTTCAAACTGCTGTCACACGGTCATTTTTCGAGCTACAGACACCAGAATTCAAACGGTCAGACCCGAGAGTCCACGGTCCCACCACCTGAAATTATAGGCCGATAGCCCACCCGCTTCATGACCTTTGACCCCGTTTTCCATTCACGGCCTACTGAGCTCCATAGAGTCCAATGTAAACTGCTGTGGGACAGTGCTCTCTTAACATCCCACTACCAACAGCTTAGCAGTAAACTCCTTCACCATAAGCGTCGCCTAGTGACCCACGCGGGTTTTCCGTATCGAGGACCTCGCTTTAAGCGGGAAAGACGCGGATCGGGGGACGGGGGTTTAGGCGGCGCAACATCTCGCGTTTCCTCCTGGAAATGCAGACCTCTAGTGTTACGTTTGCTGCCCTTCATTCTGAGGATCGTTCCTTCTTGTCCGGTTAACTCCGCCCACAGTTTTCGAGATATCGACTCCGTTCAAAGTTTCATTCGTAGAGCTTCCCTGTGGGATGCGGGCTTGTATACAGCTTTTGGAAAAGTTGCATAGTTTTCGCACAGTAAGCATTTGAAGTTTCATCTTTACTCCCATAGGAATGAATGGAAAAATGTCCATAAACTTTTGTCAAACTTTCAAACTGCTGTCACACGCTCAGTTTTCGAGCTAGAGACACCAGAATTCAAACGGGCAGACCCGAGAGTCCAAGGTCCCACCACGTGAAATTATAGGCCGATAGCCCACCCGCTTCATGACCTTTGACCCCGTTTTCCATTCACGGCCTACACAGCTCCATAGAGTCCAATGTAAACTGCTGTGGGAGAGTGCTCTCTTAACATCCCACTACCGACAGCTTAGCAGTAAACTCCTTCACCATAAGCGTCGCCTAGTGACCCACGCGGGTTTACCGTACCGAGGGCCTCGCTTTAAGCAGGAAAGACGCGGATCGGGGGGCGGGGGTTTAGGCGGCGCAACATCTCGCGTTTCCTCCTGGAAATGCAGACCTCTAGTGTTACGTTTGCTGCCCTTCATTCTGAGGATCGTTCGTTCTTGTCCGGTTAACTCCGCCCACAGTTTTCGAGATATCGACTCCGTTCAAAGTTTGTTTCGTAGAGCTTCCCTGTGGGATGCGGGCTTGTATACAGCTTTTGGAAAAGTTACATAGGTTTCGCACAGTAAGCATTTGAAGTTTCATCTTAACTCCCATAGGAATGAATGGAAAAATGTCCATAAACTTTTGTCAAACTTTAAAACTGCTGTCACATGGTCAGTTTTCGAGCTAGAGACACCAGAACTCAAACGGGCAGACCCGAGGGTCCACGGTCCCACCACGTAAAATTATGGGCCGATAGCCCACCCGCTTCATGACCTTTGACCCCGTTTTCCATTCACGGCCTACAGAGCTCCATAGAGTCCAATGTAAACTGCTGTGGGAGAGTGCTCTCTTAACATCCCACTACCGACAGCTTAGCAGTAAACTCCTTCACCATAAGCGTCGCCTAGTGACCCACGCGGGTTTACCGTATTGAGGACCTCGCTTTAGAGTCCAATGTAAACTGCTGTGGGAGAGTGCTCTCTTAACATCCACCTACCAACAGCTTAGCAGTAAACTCCTTCACCATAAGCGTCGCCTAGTGACCCACGCGGGTTTACCGTATCGAGGACCTCGCTTTAAGCGGGAAAGACGCGGATCGGGGGGCAGGGGTTTCGGCGGCGCAACATCTCGCGTTTCCTCCTGGAAATGCAGACCTCTAGTGTTACGTTTGCTGCCCTTCATTCTGAGGATCGTTCATTCTTGTCCAGTTAACTCCGCCCACAGTTTTCGAGATATAGACTCCGTTCAAAGTTTGTTTCGTAGAGCTGCCCTGTGTGATGCGGGCTTGTATACAGCTTTTGGAAAAGTTACATAGTTTTCGCACAGTAAGCATTTGAAGTTTCATCTTTTCTCCCATAGGAATGAATGGAAAAATGTCCATAAACTTTTGTCAAACTTTAAAACTGCTGTCACACGGTCAGTTTTCGAGCTAGAGACACCAGAATTCAAACGGGCAGACCCGAGAGTCCACGGTCCCACCACGTGAATTTATGGGCCGATAGCCCACCCGCTTTATGACCTTTGACCCCGTTTTCCTTTCACGGCCTACAGAGCTCCATAGAGTCCAATGTAAACTGCTGTGGGAGAGTGCTCCCTTAACATCCCACTACCGACAGCTTAGCAGTAAACTCCTTCACCATAAGCGTCGCCTAGTGACCCACGCGGGTTTACCGTATCGAGGACCTCGCTTTAAGCAGGAAAGACGCGGATCGGGGGGCGGGGGTTTAGGCGGCGCAACATCTCGCGTTTCCTCCTGGAAATGCAGACCTCTAGTGTTACGTTTGCTGCCCTTCATTCTGAGGATCGTTCGTTCTTGTCCGGTTAACTCCGCCCACAGTTTTCGAGATATCGACTCCGTTCAAAGTTTCATTCGTAGAGCTTCCCTGTGGGATGCGGGCTTGTATACAGCTTTTGGAAAATTTGCATAGTTTTCGCACAGTAAGCATTTGAAGTTTCATCTTTTCTCCCATAGGAATGAATGGAAAAATGTCCATAAACTTTTGTCAAACTTTCAAACTGCTGTCACACGCTCAGTTTTCGAGCTAGAGACACCAGAACTCAAACGGGCAGACCCGAGAGTCCAAGGTCCCACCACGTGAAATTATGGGCCGATAGCCCACCCGCTTCATGACCTTTGACCCCGTTTTCCATTCACGGCCTACACAGCTCCACATAGTCCAATGTAAACTGCTGTGGGACAGTGCTCTCTTAACATCCCACTACCAACAGCTTAGCAGTAAACTCCTTCACCATAAGCGTCGCCTAGTGACCCACGCGGGTTTACCGTGTCGAGGACCTCGCTTTAAGCGGGAAAGACGCGGATCGGGGGGCGGGGGTTTAGGCGGCGCAACATCTCGCGTTTCCTCCTGGAAATGCAGACCTCTAGTTATGTTGCGCCTGCTGCTGTAAGCAGCGGCGCGATATATTGTTATCCGTAAGTCATATTATTATTATTTTTATTATTATTTTTATTATTCCGCGTTTCCTTGTCCGCTTAACTAGTCCCTCAGCTTTTGAGCTATCGACTCCGTTCCACCTGGAAATCGTGCGTCCTATAGCGACGATGTGGGCTTGTATACAGCTTTCCGATACCCGCACTCGTTCGTCCGCTACACTCGTTTTTCGCTCTGCTTTTCCCCAGTCATTTCTATGGAATTAATTTTCAAAGTGCTCTAACTCGGTCATTTTTCAAGCTACGGACACGGGATTTCAGACGGTCGGACCCGGGCGTACCGGCTCCCATCACTTCCGTTTTCAGAATTTTTGCACTCATCCTTCCCTTTCTTTTCCTCCTTCAAAATCCCTCCATTCATTTCAATGGGAGGCTCTTAGAGTGGGGGTGATGTCATCCACTGTAGTTTCAGTGGCAAAAAGCCGTTTTTTCACTTTTCAGCCGAACAATTCACCATAACTTCCTCATACTTTCACCTAGAAACTTCATTTAAATTTTAAATGGTAGAGAAACTTGTCCTTTCTAACACCTCTAAATTTCAACATTATTGAAAATACGGTTTTTGAGTTATGAATTTTTGTTCGGCACTAGGGAGGGTTTCGGCTCCCATAGGGTTCAATGTATTTTTGGAGCAGCTCAGAGTGCGGTTTCTAAAATTTTCTCCTGTTTTTAACTCGTCATAACATGCTCAATTCTCACTTAATCTGCAAATTTTTTATACCATATCGATCCCCAGACTCTCCTTGTCGCAACGGTATATACGGTTAAGTGATGTGGGGAAAACTTTCCGAGCTATAAGCATTTGTTCGGAGGGTGGGTACGCTCCCATAGGAACCCATTGAAATTATTTTTTTTCTTTTTCAATTTTCTGCCGAACATTTCACCATAACTTCCTTATACTTTCACCTACAGACTTCATTTAAACTTTAAATGGTAGAGAAATTTCCCCTTTCTCACACTTGTAAGTTTCAGACCGTTTGAGAATACCGTTCTTGAGTTATGAATTTTTGTTTGACACTTGGGAGGGTTTTCCTCCCATAGAGCTCAATGTATTTTAAGAGCGGCTCGGCACGCAGATTTTCAAAACTTTGCCTGTTTTTAACTCGTAATTACACCATCAAATCTCGCTCAAAGTGCAAAAATTTTTACACCATCTCGAGCACCAGACTCTCCTTGTCGCTACGGTATGCTTTGTTCATTTTTGGACCTGGAAAAGTTTTTGAGATATTTGAGGTTTTTTGGAAGGTGCGCAACCGGTCGAAATTCATTGAATCCTGAGTCTGTCAGTTGTATTCTGTGAGCGTGCGTGTGAGAGAGAGAGAGGGGGGAGGGGGAGGGGCAGAGGCAGAGACTGACGGGGAAGAGGTGTGAGGGCCACAGAAATACACAGGCAGTCTGTAACACTTTAAAGGTCATTTTTAAGGGGGACATCTTAATTATCCAGGGTTTCTTAAGGTGGAATTTTTTAAGAATACCTCATTCACAATATACTGCCTGTCTTTTCGACATTTTAAGCTTTATTTAAAGTGGTCATTTTTAAAGGTGGACGTGTCAATACAACTGTGGGTTTCTTAAGGTGGAATTTTTATTAAGGTGGTATTTAAAATGTATTGGCCATCTTTTTTGCTTTTAAGATTCTTTTGGCCTGTGATGTGGACATTTCAATACAATTCTGGGTTTCTTAAGGTGGAATTGTTTTTAAAGGTGGAATTCAAAATGTATCGTTTTCTATTCACGCCCTACTGAGCTCCATAGAGTCCAATGTAAACTGCTGTGGGAGAGTGCTCTCTTAACATCCCACTACCAACAGCTTAGCAGTAAACTCCTTCACCATAAGCGTCGCCTAGTGACCCACGCGGGTTTACCGTATCGAGGACCTCGCTTTAAGCGGGAAAGACGCGGATCGGGGGACGGGGGTTTAGGCGGCGCAACATCTCGCGTTTCCTCCTGGAAATGCAGACCTCTAGTGTTACGTTTGCTGCCCTTCATTCTGAGGATCGTTCGTTCTTGTCCGGTTAACTCCGCCCACAGTTTTCGAGATATCGACTCCGTTCAAAGTTTCATTCGTAGAGCTTCCCTGTGGGATGCGGGCTTGTATACAGCTTTTGGAAAAGTTGCATAGTTTTAGCACAGTAAGCATTTGAATTTTCATCTTTTGTCCCATAGGAATGAATGGAAATGTGTCCATAAACTTTTGTCAAACTTTCAAACTGCTGTCACACGCTCAGTTTTCGAGCTAGAGACACCAGAATTCAAACGGGCAGACCCGAGAGTCCAAGGTCCCACCACGTGAAACTATAGGCCGATAGCCCACCCGCTTCATGACCTTTGACCCCGTTTTCCATTCACGGCCTACACAGCTCCATAGAGTCCAATGTAAACTGCTGTGGGAGAGTGCTCTCTTAACATCCCACTACCGACAGCTTAGCAGTAAACTCCTTCACCATAAGCGTCACCTAGTGACCCACGCGGGTTTACCGTATCGAGGACCTCGCTTTAAGCGGGAAAGACGCGGATCGGGGGGCGGGGGTTTAGGCGGCGCAACATCTCGCGTTTCCTCCTGGAAATGCAGACCTCTAGTGTTACGTTTGCTGCCCTTCATTCTGAGGATCGTTCATTCTTGTCCGGTTAACTCCGCCCACAGTTTTCGAGATATCGACTCCGTTCAAAGTTTCATTCGTAGAGCTTCCCTGTGGG
This sequence comes from Hoplias malabaricus, assembly GCF_029633855.1. NCBI lineage: Eukaryota > Metazoa > Chordata > Actinopteri > Characiformes > Erythrinidae > Hoplias > Hoplias malabaricus. The sequence continues at coordinate 48,326,384 of NC_089801.1, read as the reverse complement.
ATGCGGGCTTGTATACAGCTTTTGGAAAAGTTACATAGTTTTCGCACAGTAAGCATTTGAAGTTTCATCTTTACTCCCATAGGAATGAATGGAAAAATGTCCATAAACTTTTGTCAAACTTTCAAACTGCTGTCACACGGTCAGTTTTCGAGCTAGAGACACCAGAACTCAAACGGGCAGACCCGAGGGTCCACGGTCCCACCACGTGAAACTATAGGCCGATAGCCCACCCGCTTCATGACCTTTGACCCCGTTTTCCATTCACGGCCTACACAGCTCCATAGAGTCCAATGTAAACTGCTGTGGGACAGTGCTCTCTTAACATCCCACTACCGACAGCTTAGCAGTAAACTCCTTCACCATAAGCGTCGCCTAGTGACCCACGCGGGTTTACCGTATCGAGGACCTCGCTTTAAGCGGGAAAGACGTGGATCGGGGGGCAGGGTTTTAGGCGGCGCAACATCTCGCGTTTCCTCCTGGAAATGCAGACCTCTAGTGTTACGTTTGCTGCCCTTCATTCTGAGGATCGTTCGTTCTTGTCCGGTTAACTCCGCCCACAGTTTTCGAGATATCGACTCCGTTCAAAGTTTCATTCGTAGAGCTTCCCTGTGGGATGCGGGCTTGTATACAGCTTTTGGAAAAGTTGCATAGTTTTAGCACAGTAAGCATTTGAAGTTTCATCTTTTGTCCCATAGGAATGAATGGAAATATGTCCATAAACTTTTGTCAAACTTTCAAACTGCTGTCACACGCTCAGTTTTCGAGCTAGAGACACCAGAACTCAAACGGGCAGACCCGAGGGTCCAAGGTCCCACCACGTAAAATTATAGGCCGATAGCCCACCCGCTTCATGACCTTTGACCCCGTTTTCCATTCACGGCCTACACAGCTCCATAGAGTCCAATGTAAACTGCTGTGGGACAGTGCTCTCTTAACATCCCACTACCAACAGCTTAGCAGTAAACTCCTTCACCATAAGCGTCGCCTAGTGACCCACGCGGGTTTACCGTATCGAGGACCTCGCTTTAAGCGGTAAAGACGCGGATCGGGGGGCGGGGGTTTAGGCGGCGCAACATCTCGCGTTTCCTCCTGGAAATGCAGACCTCTAGTTATGTTGCGCCTGCTGCTGTAAGCAGCGGCGCGATATATTGTTATCCGTAAGTCATATTATTATTATTTTTATTATTATTTTTATTATTCCGCGTTTCCTTGTCCGCTTAACTAGTCCCTCAGCTTTTGAGCTATCGACTCCGTTCCACCTGGAAATCGTGCGTCCTATAGCGACGATGTGGGCTTGTATACAGCTTTCCGATACCCGCACTCGTTCGTCCGCTACACTCGTTTTTCGCTCTGCTTTTCCCCAGTCATTTCTATGGAATTAATTTTCAAAGTGCTCTAACTCGGTCATTTTTCAAGCTACGGACACGGGATTTCAGACGGTCGGACCCGGGCGTACCGGCTCCCATCACTTCCGTTTTCAGAATTTTTGCACTCATCCTTCCCTTTCTTTTCCTCCTTCAAAATCCCTCCATTCATTTCAATGGGAGGCTCTTAGAGTGGGGGTGATGTCATCCACTGTAGTTTCAGTGGCAAAAAGCCGTTTTTTCACTTTTCAGCCGAACAATTCACCATAACTTCCTCATACTTTCACCTAGAAACTTCATTTAAATTTTAAATGGTAGAGAAACTTGTCCTTTCTAACACCTCTAAATTTCAACATTATTGAAAATACGGTTTTTGAGTTATGAATTTTTGTTCGGCACTAGGGAGGGTTTCGGCTCCCATAGGGTTCAATGTATTTTTGGAGCAGCTCAGAGTGCGGTTTCTAAAATTTTCTCCTGTTTTTAACTCGTCATAACATGCTCAATTCTCACTTAATCTGCAAATTTTTTATACCATATCGATCCCCAGACTCTCCTTGTCGCAACGGTATATACGGTTAAGTGATGTGGGGAAAACTTTCCGAGCTATAAGCATTTGTTCGGAGGGTGGGTACGCTCCCATAGGAACCCATTGAAATTATTTTTTTTCTTTTTCAATTTTCTGCCGAACATTTCACCATAACTTCCTTATACTTTCACCTACAGACTTCATTTAAACTTTAAATGGTAGAGAAATTTCCCCTTTCTCACACTTGTAAGTTTCAGACCGTTTGAGAATACCGTTCTTGAGTTATGAATTTTTGTTTGACACTTGGGAGGGTTTTCCTCCCATAGAGCTCAATGTATTTTAAGAGCGGCTCGGCACGCAGATTTTCAAAACTTTGCCTGTTTTTAACTCGTAATTACACCATCAAATCTCGCTCAAAGTGCAAAAATTTTTACACCATCTCGAGCACCAGACTCTCCTTGTCGCTACGGTATGCTTTGTTCATTTTTGGACCTGGAAAAGTTTTTGAGATATTTGAGGTTTTTTGGAAGGTGCGCAACCGGTCGAAATTCATTGAATCCTGAGTCTGTCAGTTGTATTCTGTGAGCGTGCGTGTGAGAGAGAGAGAGGGGGGAGGGGGAGGGGCAGAGGCAGAGACTGAGGGGGAAGAGGTGTGAGGGCCACAGAAATACACAGGCAGTCTGTAACACTTTAAAGGTCATTTTTAAGGGGGACATCTTAATTATCCAGGGTTTCTTAAGGTGGAATTTTTTAAGAATACCTCATTCACAATATACTGCCTGTCTTTTCGACATTTTAAGCTTTATTTAAAGTGGTCATTTTTAAAGGTGGACGTGTCAATACAACTGTGGGTTTCTTAAGGTGGAATTTTTATTAAGGTGGTATTTAAAATGTATTGGCCATCTTTTTTGCTTTTAAGATTCTTTTGGCCTGTGATGTGGACATTTCAATACAATTCTGGGTTTCTTAAGGTGGAATTGTTTTTAAAGGTGGAATTCAAAATGTATCGTTTTCTATTCACGCCCTACTGAGCTCCATAGAGTCCAATGTAAACTGCTGTGGGAGAGTGCTCTCTTAACATCCCACTACCAACAGCTTAGCAGTAAACTCCTTCACCATAAGCGTCGCCTAGTGACCCACGCGGGTTTACCGTATCGAGGACCTCGCTTTAAGCGGGAAAGACGCGGATCGGGGGACGGGGGTTTAGGCGGCGCAACATCTCGCGTTTCCTCCTGGAAATGCAGACCTCTAGTGTTACGTTTGCTGCCCTTCATTCTGAGGATCGTTCGTTCTTGTCCGGTTAACTCCGCCCACAGTTTTCGAGATATCGACTCCGTTCAAAGTTTCATTCGTAGAGCTTCCCTGTGGGATGCGGGCTTGTATACAGCTTTTGGAAAATTTGCATAGTTTTCGCACAGTAAGCATTTGAAGTTTCATCTTTTCTCCCATAGGAATGAATGGAAAAATGTCCATAAACTTTTGTCAAGCTTTCAAACTGCTGTCACACGCTCAGTTTTCGAGCTAGAGACACCAGAACTCAAACGGGCAGACCCGAGAGTCCAAGGTCCCACCACGTGAAATTATGGGCCGATAGCCCACCCGCTTCATGACCTTTGACCCCGTTTTCCATTCACGGCCTACACAGCTCCACATAGTCCAATGTAAACTGCTGTGGGACAGTGCTCTCTTAACATCCCACTACCAACAGCTTAGCAGTAAACTCCTTCACCATAAGCGTCGCCTAGTGACCCACGCGGGTTTACCGTGTCGAGGACCTCGCTTTAAGCGGGAAAGACGCGGATCGGGGGGCGGGGGTTTAGGCGGCGCAACATCTCGCGTTTCCTCCTGGAAATGCAGACCTCTAGTGTTACGTTTGCTGCCCTTCATTCTGAGGATCGTTCGTTCTTGTCCGGTTAACTCCGCCCACAGTTTTCGAGATATCGACTCCGTTCAAAGTTTCATTCGTAGAGCTTCCCTGTGGGATGCGGGCTTGTATACAGCTTTTGGAAAAGTTGCATAGTTTTAGCACAGTAAGCATTTGAATTTTCATCTTTTGTCCCATAGGAATGAATGGAAATATGTCCATAAACTTTTGTCAAACTTTCAAACTGCTGTCACACGCTCAGTTTTCGAGCTAGAGACACCAGAATTCAAACGGGCAGACCCGAGAGTCCAAGGTCCCACCACGTGAAACTATAGGCCGATAGCCCACCCGCTTCATGACCTTTGACCCCGTTTTCCATTCACGGCCTACACAGCTCCATAGAGTCCAATGTAAACTGCTGTGGGAGAGTGCTCTCTTAACATCCCACTACCGACAGCTTAGCAGTAAACTCCTTCACCATAAGCGTCACCTAGTGACCCACGCGGGTTTACCGTATCGAGGACCTCGCTTTAAGCGGGAAAGACGCGGATCGGGGGGCGGGGGTTTAGGCGGCGCAACATCTCGCGTTTCCTCCTGGAAATGCAGACCTCTAGTGTTACGTTTGCTGCCCTTCATTCTGAGGATCGTTCATTCTTGTCCGGTTAACTCCGCCCACAGTTTTCGAGATATCGACTCCGTTCAAAGTTTCATTCGTAGAGCTTCCCTGTGGGATGCGGGCTTGTATACAGCTTTTGGAAAATTTGCATAGTTTTCGCACAGTAAGCATTTGAAGTTTCATCTTTTCTCCCATAGGAATGAATGGAAAAATGTCCATAAACTTTTGTCAAACTTTCAAACTGCTGTCACACGCTCAGTTTTCGAGCTAGAGACACCAGAACTCAAACGGGCAGACCCGAGAGTCCAAGGTCCCACCACGTGAAATTATGGGCCGATAGCCCACCCGCTTCATGACCTTTGACCCCGTTTTCCATTCACGGCCTACACAGCTCCACATAGTCCAATGTAAACTGCTGTGGGACAGTGCTCTCTTAACATCCCACTACCAACAGCTTAGCAGTAAACTCCTTCACCATAAGCGTCGCCTAGTGACCCACGCGGGTTTACCGTGTCGAGGACCTCGCTTTAAGCGGGAAAGACGCGGATCGGGGGGCGGGGGTTTAGGCGGCGCAACATCTCGCGTTTCCTCCTGGAAATGCAGACCTCTAGTGTTACGTTTGCTGCCCTTCATTCTGAGGATCGTTCGTTCTTGTCCGGTTAACTCCGCCCACAGTTTTCGAGATATCGACTCCGTTCAAAGTTTCATTCGTAGAGCTTCCCTGTGGGATGCGGGCTTGTATACAGCTTTTGGAAAAGTTGCATAGTTTTAGCACAGTAAGCATTTGAATTTTCATCTTTTGTCCCATAGGAATGAATGGAAATATGTCCATAAACTTTTGTCAAACTTTCAAACTGCTGTCACACGCTCAGTTTTCGAGCTAGAGACACCAGAATTCAAACGGGCAGACCCGAGAGTCCAAGGTCCCACCACGTGAAACTATAGGCCGATAGCCCACCCGCTTCATGACCTTTGACCCCGTTTTCCATTCACGGCCTACACAGCTCCATAGAGTCCAATGTAAACTGCTGTGGGAGAGTGCTCTCTTAACATCCCACTACCGACAGCTTAGCAGTAAACTCCTTCACCATAAGCGTCACCTAGTGACCCACGCGGGTTTACCGTATTGAGGACCTCGCTTTAAGCGGGAAAGACGCGGATCGGGGGGCGGGGGTTTAGGCGGCGCAACATCTCGCGTTTCCTCCTGGAAATGCAGACCTCTAGTGTTACGTTTGCTGCCCTTCATTCTGAGGATCGTTCATTCTTGTCCGGTTAACTCCGCCCACAGTTTTCGAGATATCGACTCCGTTCAAAGTTTCATTCGTAGAGCTGCCCTGTGGGATGCGGGCTTGTATACAGCTTTTGGAAAAGTTACATAGTTTTCGCACAGTAAGCATTTGAAGTTTCATCTTTACTCCCATAGGAATGAATGGAAAAATGTCCATAAACTTTTGTCAAACTTTCAAACTGCTGTCACACGGTCAGTTTTCGAGCTAGAGACACCAGAACTCAAACGGGCAGACCCGAGGGTCCACGGTCCCACCACGTGAAACTATAGGCCGATAGCCCACCCGCTTCATGACCTTTGACCCCGTCTTCCATTCACGGCCTACACAGCTCCATAGAGTCCAATGTAAACTGCTGTGGGACAGTGCTCTCTTAACATCCCACTACCGACAGCTTAGCAGTAAACTCCTTCACCATAAGCGTCGCCTAGTGACCCACGCGGGTTTACCGTATCGAGGACCTCGCTTTAAGCGGGAAAGACGTGGATCGGGGGGCAGGGTTTTAGGCGGCGCAACATCTCGCGTTTCCTCCTGGAAATGCAGACCTCTAGTGTTACGTTTGCTGCCCTTCATTCTGAGGATCGTTCGTTCTTGTCCGGTTAACTCCGCCCACAGTTTTCGAGATATCGACTCCGTTCAAAGTTTCATTCGTAGAGCTTCCCTGTGGGATGCGGGCTTGTATACAGCTTTTGGAAAAGTTGCATAGTTTTAGCACAGTAAGCATTTGAAGTTTCATCTTTTGTCCCATAGGAATGAATGGAAATATGTCCATAAACTTTTGTCAAACTTTCAAACTGCTGTCACACGCTCAGTTTTCGAGCTAGAGACACCAGAATTCAAACGGGCAGACCCGAGAGTCCAAGGTCCCACCACGTGAAATTATAGGCCGATACCCCGCCCACTTCATGACCTTTGACCCCGTTTTCCATTCACGGCCTACAGAGCTCCATAGAGTCCAATGTAAACTGCTGTGGGAGAGTGCTCTCTTAACATCCCACTACCGACAGCTTAGCAGTAAACTCCTTCACCATAAGCGTCGCCTAGTGACCCACGCGGGTTTACCGTATCGAGGACCTCGCTTTAAGCGGGAAAGACGCGGATCGGGGGGCAGGGGTTTAGGTGGCGCAACATCTCGCGTTTCCTCCTGGTGTTACGTTTGCTGCCCTTCATTCTGAGGATCGTTCGTTCTTGTCCGGTTAACTCCGCCCACAGTTTTCGAGATATCGACTCCGTTCAAAGTTTGTTTCGTAGAGCTTCCCTGTGGGATGCGGGCTTGTATACAGCTTTTGGAAAAGTTACATAGTTTTCGCACAGGAAGCATTTGAAGTTTCATCTTTACTCCCATAGGAATGAATGGAAAAATGTCCATAAACTTTTGTCAAACTTTAAAACTTCTGTTACACGGTCAGTTTTCTAGCTAGAGACACCAGAACTCAAACAGGCAGACCCGAGGGTCCACGGTCCCAGCACGTGAAACTATGGGCCGATAGCCCACCCGCTTCATGACCTTTGACCCCGTTTTCCTTTCACGGCCTACAGAGCTCCATAGAGTCCAATGTAAACTGCTGTGGGAGAGTGCTCTCTTAACATCCCGCTACCGACAGCTTAGCAGTAAACTCCTTCACCATAAGCGTCGCCTAGTGACCCACGTGGGTTTACCGTACCGAGGACCTCGCTTTAAGCGGGAAAGACGCGGATCAGGGGGCAGGGGTTTCGGCGGCGCAACATCTCGCGTTTCCTCCTGGAAATGCAGACCTCTAGTGTTACGTTTGCTGCCCTTCATTCTGAGGATCGTTCATTCTTGTCCGGTTAACTCCGCCCACAGTTTTCGAGATATCGACTCCGTTCAAAGTTTGTTTCGTACAGCTTCCCTGTGGGATGCGGGCTTGTATACAGGTTTTGGAAAAGTTACATAGTTTTTGCACAGTAAGCATTTGAAGTTTCGTGTTTTCTCCCATAGGAATGAATGGAAAAATGTCCATAAACTTTTGTCAAACTTTCAAAGTGCTGTCACACGGTCAGTTTTCGAGCTAGAGACACCAGAACTCAAACGGGCAGACCCGAGGGTCCACGGTCCCACCACGTGAAATTATGGGCCGATACCCCGCCCGCTTCATGACCTTTGACCCCGTTTTCCATTCACGGCCTACAGAGCTCCATAGAGTCCAATGTAAACTGCTGTGGGAGAGTGCTCTCTTAACATCCCACTACCAACAGCTTAGCAGTAAACTCCTTCACCATAAGCGTCGCCTAGTGACCCACGCGGGTTTACCGTATCGAGGACCTCGCTTTAAGCGGGAAAGACGCGGATCGGGGGGCAGGGGTTTAGGCGGCGCAACATCTCGCGTTTCCTCCTGGAAATGCAGACCTCTAGTGTTACGTTTGCTGCCCTTCATTCTGAGGATCGTTCATTCTTGTCCGGTTAACTCCGCCCACAGTTTTCGAGATATCGACTCCGTTCAAAGTTTGTTTCGTAGAGCTGCCCTGTGGGATGCGGGCTTGTATACAGCTTTTGGAAAAGTTGCATAGTTTTTGCACAGGAAGCCTTTGAACTTTCATCTTTACTCCCATAGGAATGAATGGAAAAATGTCCATAAACTTTTGTCAAACATTCAAACTGCTGTCACACGCTCAGTTTTCGAGCTAGAGACACCAGAACTCAAACGGGCAGACCCGAGGGTCCAAGGTCCCACCACGTAAAATTATAGGCCGATAGCCCACCCGCTTCATGACCTTTGACCCCGTTTTCCATTCACGGCCTACACAGCTCCATAGAGTCCAATGTAAACTGCTGTGGGACAGTGCTCTCTTAACATCCCACTACCAACAGCTTAGCAGTAAACTCCTTCACCATAAGTGTCGCCTAGTGACCCACGCGGGTTTACCGTATCGAGGACCTCGCTTTAAGCGGTAAAGACGCGGATCGGGGGGCGGGGGTTTAGGCGGCGCAACATCTCGCGTTTCCTCCTGGAAATGCAGACCTCTAGTTATGTTGCGCCTGCTGCTGTAAGCAGCGGCGCGATATATTGTTATCCGTAAGTCATATTATTATTATTTTTATTATTATTTTTATTATTCCGCGTTTCCTTGTCCGCTTAACTAGTCCCTCAGCTTTTGAGCTATCGACTCCGTTCCACCTGGAAATCGTGCGTCCTATAGCGACGATGTGGGCTTGTATACAGCTTTCCGATACCCGCACTCGTTCGTCCGCTACACTCGTTTTTCGCTCTGCTTTTCCCCAGTCATTTCTATGGAATTAATTTTCAAAGTGCTCTAACTCGGTCATTTTTCAAGCTACGGACACGGGATTTCAGACGGTCGGACCCGGGCGTACCGGCTCCCATCACTTCCGTTTTCAGAATTTTTGCACTCATCCTTCCCTTTCTTTTCCTCCTTCAAAATCCCTCCATTCATTTCAATGGGAGGCTCTTAGAGTGGGGGTGATGTCATCCACTGTAGTTTCAGTGGCAAAAAGCCGTTTTTTCACTTTTCAGCCGAACAATTCACCATAACTTCCTCATACTTTCACCTAGAAACTTCATTTAAATTTTAAATGGTAGAGAAACTTGTCCTTTCTAACACCTCTAAATTTCAACATTATTGAAAATACGGTTTTTGAGTTATGAATTTTTGTTCGGCACTAGGGAGGGTTTCGGCTCCCATAGGGTTCAATGTATTTTTGGAGCAGCTCAGAGTGCGGTTTCTAAAATTTTCTCCTGTTTTTAACTCGTCATAACATGCTCAATTCTCACTTAATCTGCAAATTTTTTATACCATATCGATCCCCAGACTCTCCTTGTCGCAACGGTATATACGGTTAAGTGATGTGGGGAAAACTTTCCGAGCTATAAGCATTTGTTCGGAGGGTGGGTACGCTCCCATAGGAACCCATTGAAATTATTTTTTTTCTTTTTCAATTTTCTGCCGAACATTTCACCATAACTTCCTTATACTTTCACCTACAGACTTCATTTAAACTTTAAATGGTAGAGAAATTTCCCCTTTCTCACACTTGTAAGTTTCAGACCGTTTGAGAATACCGTTCTTGAGTTATGAATTTTTGTTTGACACTTGGGAGGGTTTTCCTCCCATAGAGCTCAATGTATTTTAAGAGCGGCTCGGCACGCAGATTTTCAAAACTTTGCCTGTTTTTAACTCGTAATTACACCATCAAATCTCGCTCAAAGTGCAAAAATTTTTACACCATCTCGAGCACCAGACTCTCCTTGTCGCTACGGTATGCTTTGTTCATTTTTGGACCTGGAAAAGTTTTTGAGATATTTGAGGTTTTTTGGAAGGTGCGCAACCGGTCGAAATTCATTGAATCCTGAGTCTGTCAGTTGTATTCTGTGAGCGTGCGTGTGAGAGAGAGAGAGGGGGGAGGGGGAGGGGCAGAGGCAGAGACTGACGGGGAAGAGGTGTGAGGGCCACAGAAATACACAGGCAGTCTGTAACACTTTAAAGGTCATTTTTAAGGGGGACATCTTAATTATCCAGGGTTTCTTAAGGTGGAATTTTTAAAGAATACCTCATTCACAATATACTGGCTGTCTTTTCGACATTTTAAGCTTTATTTCAAGTGGTCATTTTTAAAGGTGGACGTGTCAATACAACTGTGGGTTTCTTAAGGTGGAATTTTTATTAAGGTGGTATTTAAAATGTATTGGCCATCTTTTTTGCTTTTAAGATTCTTTTGGCCTGTGATGTGGACATTTCAATACAATTCTGGGTTTCTTAAGGTGGAATTGTTTTTAAAGGTGGAATTCAAAATGTATCGTTTTCTATTCACGCCCTACTGAGCTCCATAGAGTCCAATGTAAACTGCTGTGGGAGAGTGCTCTCTTAACATCCCACTACCAACAGCTTAGCAGTAAACTCCTTCACCATAAGCGTCGCCTAGTGACCCACGCGGGTTTACCGTATCGAGGACCTCGCTTTAAGCGGGAAAGACGCGGATCGGGGGACGGGGGTTTAGGCGGCGCAACATCTCGCGTTTCCTCCTGGAAATGCAGACCTCTAGTGTTACGTTTGCTGCCCTTCATTCTGAGGATCGTTCGTTCTTGTCCGGTTAACTCCGCCCACAGTTTTCGAGATATCGACTCCGTTCAAAGTTTCATTCGTAGAGCTTCCCTGTGGGATGCGGGCTTGTATACAGCTTTTGGAAAATTTGCATAGTTTTCGCACAGTAAGCATTTGAAGTTTCATCTTTTCTCCCATAGGAATGAATGGAAAAATGTCCATAAACTTTTGTCAAACTTTCAAACTGCTGTCACACGCTCAGTTTTCGAGCTAGAGACACCAGAACTCAAACGGGCAGACCCGAGAGTCCAAGGTCCCACCACGTGAAATTATGGGCCGATAGCCCACCCGCTTCATGACCTTTGACCCCGTTTTCCATTCACGGCCTACACAGCTCCACATAGTCCAATGTAAACTGCTGTGGGACAGTGCTCTCTTAACATCCCACTACCAACAGCTTAGCAGTAAACTCCTTCACCATAAGCGTCGCCTAGTGACCCACGCGGGTTTACCGTGTCGAGGACCTCGCTTTAAGCGGGAAAGACGCGGATCGGGGGGCGGGGGTTTAGGCGGCGCAACATCTCGCGTTTCCTCCTGGAAATGCAGACCTCTAGTTATGTTGCGCCTGCTGCTGTAAGCAGCGGCGCGATATATTGTTATCCGTAAGTCATATTATTATTATTTTTATTATTATTTTTATTATTCCGCGTTTCCTTGTCCGCTTAACTAGTCCCTCAGCTTTTGAGCTATCGACTCCGTTCCACCTGGAAATCGTGCGTCCTATAGCGACGATGTGGGCTTGTATACAGCTTTCCGATACCCGCACTCGTTCGTCCGCTACACTCGTTTTTCGCTCTGTTTTTCCCCAGTCATTTCTATGGAATTAATTTTCAAAGTGCTCTAACTCGGTCATTTTTCAAGCTACGGACACGGGATTTCAGACGGTCGGACCCGGGCGTACCGGCTCCCATCACTTCCGTTTTCGGAATTTTTGCACTCATCCTTCCCTTTCTTTTCCTCCTTCAAAATCCCTCCATTCATTTCAATGGGAGGCTCTTAGAGTGGGGGTGATGTCATCCACTGTAGTTTCAGTGGCAAAAAGCCGTTTTTTCACTTTTCAGCCGAACAATTCACCATAACTTCCTCATACTTTCACCTAGAAACTTCATTTAAATTTTAAATGGTAGAGAAACTTGTCCTTTCTAACACCTCTAAATTTCAACATTATTGAGAATACGGTTTTTGAGTTATGAATTTTTGTTCGGCACTAGGGAGGGTTTCGGCTCCCATAGGGTTCAATGTATTTTTGGAGCAGCTCAGAGTGCGGTTTCTAAAATTTTCTCCTGTTTTTAACTCGTCATAACATGCTCAATTCTCACTTAATCTGCAAATTTTTTATACCATATCGATCCCCAGACTCTCCTTGTCGCAACGGTATATACGGTTAAGTGATGTGGGGAAAACTTTCCGAGCTATAAGCATTTGTTCGGAGGGTGGGTACGCTCCCATAGGAACCCATTGAAATTATTTTTTTTCTTTTTCAATTTTCTGCCGAACATTTCACCATAACTTCCTTATACTTTCACCTACAGACTTCATTTAAACTTTAAATGGTAGAGAAATTTCCCCTTTCTCACACTTGTAAGTTTCAGACCGTTTGAGAATACCGTTCTTGAGTTATGAATTTTTGTTTGACACTTGGGAGGGTTTTCCTCCCATAGAGCTCAATGTATTTTAAGAGCGGCTCGGCACGCAGATTTTCAAAACTTTGCCTGTTTTTAACTCGTAATTACACCATCAAATCTCACTCAAAGTGCAAAAATTTTTACACCATCTCGAGCACCAGACTCTCCTTGTCGCTACGGTATGCTTTGTTCATTTTTGGACCTGGAAAAGTTTTTGAGATATTTGAGGTTTTTTGGAAGGTGCGCAACCGGTCGAAATTCATTGAATCCTGAGTCTGTCAGTTGTATTCTGTGAGCGTGCGTGTGAGAGAGAGAGAGGGGGGAGGGGGAGGGGCAGAGGCAGAGACTGACGGGGAAGAGGTGTGAGGGCCACAGAAATACACAGGCAGTCTGTAACACTTTAAAGGTCATTTTTAAGGGGGACATCTTAATTATCCAGGGTTTCTTAAGGTGGAATTTTTTAAGAATACCTCATTCACAATATACTGCCTGTCTTTTCGACATTTTAAGCTTTATTTAAAGTGGTCATTTTTAAAGGTGGACGTGTCAATACAACTGTGGGTTTCTTAAGGTGGAATTTTTATTAAGGTGGTATTTAAAATGTATTGGCCATCTTTTTTGCTTTTAAGATTCTTTTGGCCTGTGATGTGGACATTTCAATACAATTCTGGGTTTCTTAAGGTGGAATTGTTTTTAAAGGTGGAATTCAAAATGTATCGTTTTCTATTCACGCCCTACTGAGCTCCATAGAGTCCAATGTAAACTGCTGTGGGAGAGTGCTCTCTTAACATCCCACTACCAACAGCTTAGCAGTAAACTCCTTCACCATAAGCGTCGCCTAGTGACCCACGCGGGTTTACCGTATCGAGGACCTCGCTTTAAGCGGGAAAGACGCGGATCGGGGGACGGGGGTTTAGGCGGCGCAACATCTCGCGTTTCCTCCTGGAAATGCAGACCTCTAGTTATGTTGCGCCTGCTGCTGTAAGCAGCGGCGCGATATATTGTTATCCGTAAGTCATATTATTATTATTATTATTATTCTTATTATTCCGCGTTTCCTTGTCCGCCTAACTAGTCCCGCAGCTTTCGAGCTATCGACTCCGTTCCACCTGGAAATCGTGCGTCCTATAGCGACGATGTGGGCTTGTATACAGCTTTCCGATACCCGCACTCGTTCGTCCGCTACACTCGTTTATCGCTCCGTTTTTCCCCAGTCATTTCTATGGAATTAATTTTCGAACTGCTCTAACTCGGTCAATTTTCAAGCTACGGACACGAGATTTCAGACGGTCGGACCGGGCGCACCGTGACCCGTCACTTCCGTTTTCGGACCTCTCGCACTCATCCCTCTCTTTCTATTCCTCCTTGAATATCCCTCCATTCACTTGTATGGAAGACATTTAGAGTGGGTGACATCATAGACACTCTGGGTTCACTGGCCAAAACCATTTTTTCACTTTTCAGCCGAACAATTCACCATAACGTTCTCATACTTTCACCTAAAAACTTCATTTAAATTTTAAATGATAGAGAAACTTGTCCTTTCTAGCATCTGTAAATTTGAACGTAATCGATAATACGGTTTTTGAGTTATGAATTTTTGTTCGGCACTAGGGAGGGTTTTGGCTCCCATAGAGTTCAATGTATTTTTGGAGCGGCTCAGAGTGCGGTTTCTAAATTTTTCTCCTGTTTTTAACTCGTCATAACACGGTCAATTCTCGCTCAAACTGCTAATTTTTTATACCAGCTTCTTCCTTAGACTCTCCTTGTCGCAACGGTATATGCAGTTTAGCCATTTGGGATAACATTTCTGAGCTATAAGCATTTGTTCGGAGGGTGGGTACGCTCCCATAGGAATACATTGAAATGAATATGCCTGTCCTTTTTCGATATTCAACTTTTAGCCGAACATTTTGCCATAACTTCCTTATACTTTCACCTACAGACTTCATTTTACTTTCAAATGGTAGAGAAACTTCTCCTTTCTAAAATATGTAGATTTGAAATCATTTGAAGATACGGTTCTGGAGTTATGAAGATTTGTTTGGCAGTAGGACGTTTCGGCTCCCATAGAGTTCAATGTATTTTCAGAAAGCCAAATTTTCTCAAATTTGCCCTTTTTTAACTCATTTTTACACCATCAATTCTCGCTCAAACTGAAAAAATTTTTACACCATCTCGAGCGCCAGACTCTCCTTGTCGCTACGGTATGCTTCGTTCAATTTTGGTTGGGAAAAGTTTTCGAGCTACGGGTCATTTTTTGAAGGGTCCCCCCGGTCGAAATTCATTGAATCCTGAGTCTGTCAGTTGTATTCTGTGAGCGTGCGTGTGAGAGACAGAGAGGGGGGAGGGGGAGGGGCAGAGGCAGACACTGACCGGGAGAGGTGTGAGGGCCACAGAAATACACAGGCAGTCTGTAACACTTTAAAGGTCATTTTTAAGGGGGACGTCTTAATTATCCAGGGTTTCTTAAGGTGGAATTTTTAAAGAATACCTCATTCACAATATACTGGCTGTCTTTTCGACATTTTAAGCTTTATTTCAAGTGGTCATTTTTAAAGGTGGACGTGTCAATACAACTGTGTGTTTCTTAAGGTGGAATTTTTATTAAGGTGGTATTTAAAATGTATTGGCCATCGTTTTTTGCTTTTAAGACTCTTTTGGCCTGTGATGTGGACATTTCAATACAATTCTGGGTTTCTTAAGGTGGAATTGTTTTTAAAGGTGGAATTCAAAATGTATCGTTTTCTATTCACACCCTACAGAGCTCCATAGCGTCCAATGTAAACTGCTGTGGGAGAGTGCTCTCTTAACATCCCACTACCGACAGCTTAGCAGTAAACTCCTTCACCATAAGCGTCGCCTAGTGACCCACGCGGGTTTACCGTATCGAGGGCCTCGCTTTAAGCGGTAAAGACGCGGATCGGGGGGCGGGGGTTTAGGCGGCGCAACATCTCGCGTTTCCTCCTGGAAATGCAGACCTCTAGTGTTACGTTTGCTGCCCTTCATTCTGAGGATCTTCATTCCTTGTCCGGTTAACTCCGCCCACAGTTTTCGAGATATCGACTCCGTTCAAAGTTTGTTTCGTAGAGCTTACCTGTGGGATGCGGGCTTGTATACAGCTTTTGGAAAAGTTGCATAGTTTTTGCACAGTAAGCATTTGAAGTTTCATCTTTACTCCCATAGGAATGAATGGGAAAATGTCCATAAACTTTTGTCAAACATTCAAACTGCTGTCACACGCTCAGTTTTCGAGCTAGAGACACCAGAATTCAAACGGGCAGACCCGAGAGTCCAAGGTCCCACCACGTGAAACTATAGGCCGATAGCCCACCCGCTTCATGACCTTTGACCCCGTTTTCCATTCACGGCCTACACAGCTCCATAGAGTCCAATGTAAACTGCTGTGGGAGAGTGCTCTCTTAACATCCCACTACCGACAGCTTAGCAGTAAACTCCTTCACCATAAGCGTCGCCTAGTGACCCACGCGGGTTTACCGTATCGAGGACCTCGCTTTAAGCGGGAAAGACGCGGATCGGGGGGCGGGGGTTTAGGCGGCGCAACATCTCGCGTTTCCTCCTGGAAATGCAGACCTCTAGTGTTACGTTTGCTGCCCTTCATTCTGAGGATCGTTCGTTCTTGTCCGGTTAACTCCGCCCACAGTTTTCGAGATATCGACTCCGTTCAAAGTTTGTTTCGTAGAGCTGCCCTGTGGGATGCGGGCTTGTATACAGCTTTTGGAAAAGTTACATAGTTTTCGCACAGTAAGCATTTTAACTTTCATCTTTACTCCCATAGGAATGAATGGAAAAATGTCCATAAACTTTTGTCAAATATTCAAACTGCTGTCACACGGTCAGTTTTCGAGCTACAGACACCAGAATTCAAATGGGCACACCCGAGAGTCCACGGTCCCACCACGTGAATTTATGGGCCGATAGCCCACCCGCTTCATGACCTTTGACCCCGTTTTCCTTTCACGGCCTACAGAGCTCCATAGAGTCCAATGTAAACTGCTGTGGGAGAGTGCTCTCTTAACATCCCACTACCGACAGCTTAGCAGTAAACTCCTTCACCATAAGCGTCGCCTAGTGACCCACGCGGGTTTACCGTATCGAGGACCTCGCTTTAAGCGGGAAAGACGCGGATCGGGGAACGGGGGTTTAGGCGGCGCAACATCTCGCGTTTCCTCCTGGAAATGCAGACCTCTAGTGTTACGTTTGCTGCCCTTCATTCTGAGGATCGTTCATTCTTGTCCGGTTAACTCCGCCCACAGTTTTCGAGATATCGACTCCGTTCAAAGTTTCATTCGTAGAGCTTCCCTGTGGGATGCGGGCTTGTATACAGCTTTTGGAAAAGTTACATAGTTTTTGCACAGTAAGCATTTGAAGTTTCATATTTTCTCCCATAGGAATGAATGGAAAAATGTCCATAAACTTTTCTCAAACTTTCAAACTGCTGTCACACGGTCAGTTTTCGAGCTAGAGACACCAGAACTCAAACGGGCAGACCCGAGGGTCCACGGTCCCACCACGTAAAATTATGGGCCGATAGCCCACCCGCTTCATGACCTTTGACCCCGTTTTCCATTCACGGCCTACAGAGCTCCATAGAGTCCAATGTAAACTGCTGTGGGACAGTGCTCTATTAACATCCCACTACCGACAGCTTAGCAGTAAACTCCTTCACCATAAGCGTCGCCTAGTGACCCACGCGGGTTTACCGTATCGAGGACCTCGCTTTAAGCGGGAAAGACGCGGATCGGGGGGCGGGGGTTTAGGCGGCGCAACATCTCGCGTTTCCTCCTGGAAATGCAGACCTCTAGTGTTACGTTTGCTGCCCTTCATTCTGAGGATCGTTCGTTCTTGTCCGGTTAACTCCGCCCACAGTTTTCGAGATATCGACTCCGTTCAAAGTTTGTTTCGTAGAGCTGCCCTGTGGGATGCGGGCTTGTATACAGCTTTTGGAAAAGTTACATAGTTTTCGCACAGTAAGCATTTTAACTTTCATCTTTACTCCCATAGGAATGAATGGAAAAATGTCCATAAACTTTTGTCAAATATTAAAACTGCTGTCACACGGTCAGTTTTCGAGCTACAGACACCAGAATTCAAATGGGCACACCCGAGAGTCCACGGTCCCACCACGTGAATTTATGGGCCGATAGCCCACCCGCTTCATGACCTTTGACCCCGTTTTCCTTTCACGGCCTACAGAGCTCCATAGAGTCCAATGTAAACTGCTGTGGGAGAGTGCTCTCTTAACATCCCACTACCGACAGCTTAGCAGTAAACTCCTTCACCATAAGCGTCGCCTAGTGACCCACGCGGGTTTACCGTATCGAGGACCTCGCTTTAAGCGGGAAAGACGCGGATCGGGGGACGGGGGTTTAGGCGGCGCAACATCTCGCGTTTCCTCCTGGAAATGCAGACCTCTAGTGTTACGTTTGCTGCCCTTCATTCTGAGGATCGTTCATTCTTGTCCGGTTAACTCCGCCCACAGTTTTCGAGATATCGACTCCGTTCAAAGTTTCATTCGTAGAGCTTCCCTGTGGGATGCGGGCTTGTATACAGCTTTTGGAAAAGTTACATAGTTTTTGCACAGTAAGCATTTGAAGTTTCATATTTTCTCCCATAGGAATGAATGGAAAAATGTCCATAAACTTTTCTCAAACTTTCAAACTGCTGTCACACGGTCAGTTTTCGAGCTAGAGACACCAGAACTCAAACGGGCAGACCCGAGGGTCCACGGTCCCACCACGTAAAATTATGGGCCGATAGCCCACCCGCTTCATGACCTTTGACCCCGTTTTCCATTCACGGCCTACAGAGCTCCATAGAGTCCAATGTAAACTGCTGTGGGACAGTGCTCTATTAACATCCCACTACCGACAGCTTAGCAGTAAACTCCTTCACCATAAGCGTCGCCTAGTGACCCACGCGGGTTTACCGTATCGAGGACCTCGCTTTAAGCGGGAAAGACGCGGATCGGGGGGCGGGGGTTTAGGCGGCGCAACATCTCGCGTTTCCTCCTGGAAATGCAGACCTCTAGTGTTACGTTTGCTGCCCTTCATTCTGAGGATCGTTCGTTCTTGTCCGGTTAACTCCGCCCACAGTTTTCGAGATATCGACTCCGTTCAAAGTTTCATTCGTAGAGCTTCCCTGTGGGATGCGGGCTTGTATACAGCTTTTGGAAAAGTTGCATAGTTTTCGCACAGTAACCATTTGAAGTTTCATCTTTACTCCCATAGGAATGAATGGAAAAATGTCCATAAACTTTTGTCAAACTTTCAAAGTGCTGTCACACGGTCAGTTTTCGAGCTACAGACACCAGAATTCAAACGGGTAGACCCGAGGGTCCACGGTCCCACCACGTGAAATTATGGGCCGATAGCCCGCCCGCTTCATGACCTTTGACCCCGTTTTCCTTTCACGGCCTACACAGCTCCATAGAGTCCAATGTAAACTGCTGTGGGAGAGTGCTCTCTTAACATCCCACTACCGACAGCTTAGCAGTAAACTCCTTCACCATAAGCGTCGCCTAGTGACCCACGCGGGTTTACCGTGTCGAGGACCTCACTTTAAGCGGGAAAGACGCGGATCGGGGGGCAGGGGTTTAGGCGGCGCAACATCTCGCGTTTCCTCCTGGAAATGCAGACCTCTAGTGTTACGTTTGCTGCCCTTCATTCTGAGGATCGTTCGTTCTTGTCCGGTTAACTCCGCCCACAGTTTTCGAGATATCGACTCCGTTCAAAGTTTCATTCGTAGAGCTTCCCTGTGGGATGCGGGCTTGTATACAGCTTTTGGAAAAGTTGCATAGTTTTCGCACAGTAACCATTTGAAGTTTCATCTTTACTCCCATAGGAATGAATGGAAAAATGTCCATAAACTTTTGTCCAACTTTCAAAGTGCTGTCACACGGTCAGTTTTCGAGCTACAGACACCAGAATTCAAACGGGTAGACCCGAGGGTCCACGGTCCCACCACGTGAAATTATGGGCCGATAGCCCGCCCGCTTCATGACCTTTGACCCCGTTTTCCTTTCACGGCCTACACAGCTCCATAGAGTCCAATGTAAACTGCTGTGGGAGAGTGCTCTCTTAACATCCCACTACCGACAGCTTAGCAGTAAACTCCTTCACCATAAGCGTCGCCTAGTGACCCACGCGGGTTTACCGTGTCGAGGACCTCACTTTAAGCGGGAAAGACGCGGATCGGGGGGCAGGGGTTTAGGCGGCGCAACATCTCGCGTTTCCTCCTGGAAATGCAGACCTCTAGTTATGTTGCGCCTGCTGCTTTAAGCAGCGGCGCAATATATTGTTCTTCTTAAGTCATATTATTATTATTTTTATTCTTATTATTCCGCGTTTCCTTGTCCGCCTAACTAGTCCCGCAGCTTTCGAGCTATCGACTCCGTTCCACCTGGAAATCGTGCGTCCTATAGCGACGATGTGGGCTTGTATACAGCTTTCCGATACCCGCACTCGTTCGTCCGCTACACTCGTTTATCGCTCCGTTTTTCCCCAGTCATTTCTATGGAATTAATTTTCAAAGTGCTCTAACTCGGTCATTTTTCAAGCTACGGACACGGGATTTCAGACGGTCGGACCCGGGCGTACCGGCTCCCATCACTTCCGTTTTCAGATTTTTTGCACTCATCCTTCCCTTTCTATTCCTCCTTCAAAATCCCTCCATTCATTTCAATGGGAGGCTCTTACAGTGGGTGACGTCATACACTGTAGATTCCTTCTCAGAAAACGGGTTTTTCACTTTTCAGCCAAACAAATCACCATAACTTCCTCATACTTTCACCTAGAAACTTCATTTAAATTTTAAATGGTAGAGAAACTTGTCCTTTCTAAGACCTCTAAATTTGAACATTATTGAAAATACGGTTTTTGAGTTATGAATTTTTGTTCGGCACTAGGGAGGGTTTCGGCTCCCATAGGGTTCAATGTATTTTTGGAGCAGCTCAGAGTGCGGTTTCTAAAATTTTCTCCTGTTTTTAACTCGTCATAACATGCTCAATTCTCACTTAATCTGCAAATTTTTTATACCATATCGATCCCCAGACTCTCCTTGTCGCAACGGTATATACGGTTAAGTGATGTGGGGAAAACTTTCCGAGCTATAAGCATTTGTTCGGAGGGTGGGTACGCTCCCATAGGAACCCATTGAAATTTTTTTTTTTCTTTTTCAATTTTCTGCCGAACATTTCACCATAACTTCCTTATACTTTCACCTACAGACTTCATTTAAACTTTAAATGCTAGAGAAATTTCCCCTTTCTCACACTTGTAAGTTTCAGACCGTTTGAGAATACCGTTCTTGAGTTATGAATTTTTGTTTGACACATGGGAGGGTTTTCCTCCCATAGAGCTCAATGTATTTTAAGAGCGGGTCTGCACGCAAATTTTCAAAACTTTGCCTGTTTTTAACTCGTAATTACACCATCAAATCTCGCTCAAAGTGCAAAAATTTTTACACCATCTCGAGCACCAGACTCTCCTTGTCGCTACGGTATGCTTCGTTCAATTTTGGTTGGGAAAAGTTTTCGAGCTACGGGTGATTTTTTGGAGGGTGCTCCCCGGTCGAAATTCATTGAATCGTGAGTTTGTCAGTTGTATTCTGTGAGCGTGCGTGTGAGAGAGACACAGAGGGGGGAGGGGGAGGGGCAGAGGCAGACACTGACGGGGAGAGCTGTGAGGGCCACAGAAATACACAGGCAGTCTGTAACACTTTAAAGGTCATTTTTAAGGGGGACGTCTTAATTATCCAGGGTTTCTTAAGGTGGAATTTTTAAAAAAGACCTCATTCACAATATACTGGCTGTCTTTTCAACATTTTAAGACGCGGATCGGGGGACGGGGGTTTAGGCGGCGCAACATCTCGCGTTTCCTCCTGGAAATGCAGACCTCTAGTGTTACGTTTGCTGCCCTTCATTCTGAGGATCGTTCGTTCTTGTCCGGTTAACTCCGCCCACAGTTTTCGAGATATCGACTCCGTTCAAAGTTTGTTTCGTAGAGCTGCCCTGTGGGATGCGGGCTTGTATACAGCTTTTGGAAAAGTTGCATAGTTTTCGCACAGTAAGCATTTGAACTTTCATCTTTACTCCCATAGGAATGAATGGAAAAATGTCCATAAACTTTTGTCAAACTTTCAAACTGCTGTCACACGCTCAGTTTTCGAGCTAGAGACACCAGAACTCAAACGGGCAGACCCGAGGGTCCACGGTCCCACCACGTAAAATTATGGGCCGATAGCCCACCCGCTTCATGACCTTTGACCCCGTTTTCCTTTCACGGCCTACAGAGCTCCATAGAGTCCAATGTAAACTGCTGTGGGAGAGTGCTCTCTTAACATCCCACTACCGACAGCTTAGCAGTAAACTCCTTCACCATAAGCGTCGCCTAGTGACCCACGCGGGTTTACCGTATCGAGGGCCTCGCTTTAAGCGGAAAAGACGCGGATCGGGGGGCAGGGGTTTAGGCGGCGCAACATCTCGCGTTTCCTCCTGGAAATGCAGACCTCTAGTGTTACGTTTGCTGCCCTTCATTCTGAGGATCGTTCATTCTTGTCCGGTTAACTCCGCCCACAGTTTTCGAGATATCGACTCCGTTCAAAGTTTCATTCGTAGAGCTGCCCTGTGGGATGCGGGCTTGTATACAGCTTTTGGAAAAGTTGCATAGTTTTTGCACAGTAAGCATTTGAAGTTTCATCTTTACTCCCATAGGAATGAATGGAAAAATGTCCATAAACTTTTGTCAAACTTTCAAACTGCTGTCACACGCTCAGTTTTCGAGCTAGAGACACCAGAATTCAAACGGGCAGACCCGAGGGTCCACGGTCCCACCACGTGAAACTATAGGCCGATAGCCCACCCGCTTCATGACCTTTGACCCCGTTTTCCATTCACGGCCTACACAGCTCCATAGAGTCCAATGTAAACTGCTGTGGGACAGTGCTCTCTTAACATCCCACTACCAACAGCTTAGCAGTAAACTCCTTCACCATAAGCGTCGCCTAGTGACCCACGCGGGTTTACCGTATCGAGGACCTCGCTTTAAGCGGTAAAGACGCGGATCGGGGGGCGGGGGTTTAGGCGGCGCAACATCTCGCGTTTCCTCCTGGAAATGCAGACCTCTAGTGTTACGTTTGCTGCCCTTCATTCTGAGGATCGTTCATTCTTGTCCGGTTAACTCCGCCCACAGTTTTCGAGATATCGACTCCGTTCAAAGTTTGTTTCGTAGAGCTGCCCTGTGGGATGCGGGCTTGTATACAGCTTTTGGAAAAGTTGCATAGTTTTTGCACAGTAAGCATTTGAAGTTTCATCTTTACTCCCATAGGAATGAATGGAAAAATGTCCATAAACTTTTGTCAAACTTTCAAACTGCTGTCACACGCTCAGTTTTCGAGCTAGAGACACCAGAACTCAAACGGGCAGACCCGAGGGTCCACGGTCCCACCACGTAAAATTATGGGCCGATAGCCCACCCGCTTCATGACCTTTGACCCCGTTTTCCTTTCACGGCCTACAGAGCTCCATAGAGTCCAATGTAAACTGCTGTGGGAGAGTGCTCTCTTAACATCCCACTACCGACAGCTTAGCAGTAAACTCCTTCACCATAAGCGTCGCCTAGTGACCCACGCGGGTTTACCGTATCGAGGGCCTCGCTTCAAGCGGAAAAGACGCGGATCGGGGGGCAGGGGTTTAGGCGGCGCAACATCTCGCGTTTCCTCCTGGAAATGCAGACCTCTAGTGTTACGTTTGCTGCCCTTCATTCTGAGGATCGTTCATTCTTGTCCGGTTAACTCCGCCCACAGTTTTCGAGATATCGACTCCGTTCAAAGTTTCATTCGTAGAGCTGCCCTGTGGGATGCGGGCTTGTATACAGCTTTTGGAAAAGTTGCATAGTTTTTGCACAGTAAGCATTTGAAGTTTCATCTTTACTCCCATAGGAATGAATGGAAAAATGTCCATAAACTTTTGTCAAACTTTCAAACTGCTGTCACACGCTCAGTTTTCGAGCTAGAGACACCAGAATTCAAACGGGCAGACCCGAGGGTCCACGGTCCCACCACGTGAAACTATAGGCCGATAGCCCACCCGCTTCATGACCTTTGACCCCGTTTTCCATTCACGGCCTACACAGCTCCATAGAGTCCAATGTAAACTGCTGTGGGACAGTGCTCTCTTAACATCCCACTACCAACAGCTTAGCAGTAAACTCCTTCACCATAAGCGTCGCCTAGTGACCCACGCGGGTTTACCGTATCGAGGACCTCGCTTTAAGCGGTAAAGACGCGGATCGGGGGGCGGGGGTTTAGGCGGCGCAACATCTCGCGTTTCCTCCTGGAAATGCAGACCTCTAGTGTTACGTTTGCTGCCCTTCATTCTGAGGATCGTTCATTCTTGTCCGGTTAACTCCGCCCACAGTTTTCGAGATATCGACTCCGTTCAAAGTTTGTTTCGTAGAGCTGCCCTGTGGGATGCGGGCTTGTATACAGCTTTTGGAAAAGTTGCATAGTTTTTGCACAGTAAGCATTTGAAGTTTCATCTTTACTCCCATAGGAATGAATGGAAAAATGTCCATAAACTTTTGTCAAACTTTCAAACTGCTGTCACACGCTCAGTTTTCGAGTTAGAGACACCAGAATTCAAACGGGCAGACCCGAGGGTACACGGTCCCACCACGTGAAACTATAGGCCGATAGCCCACCCGCTTCATGACCTTTGACCCCGTTTTCCATTCACGGCCTACACAGCTCCATAGAGTCCAATGTAAACTGCTGTGGGAGAGTGCTCTCTTAACATCCCACTACCAACAGCTTAGCAGTAAACTCCTTCACCATAAGCGTCGCCTAGTGACCCACGCGGGTTTACCGTATCGAGGACCTCGCTTTAAGCGGGAAAGACGCGGATCGGGGGGCAGGGGTTTAGGCGGCGCAACATCTCGCGTTTCCTCCTGGAAATGCAGACCTCTAGTGTTACGTTTGCTGCCCTTCATTCTGAGGATCGTTCGTTCTTGTCCGGTTAACTCTGCCCACAGTTTTCGAGATATCGACTCCGTTCAAAGTTTCATTCGTAGAGCTTCCCTGTGGGATGCGGGCTTGTATACAGCTTTTGGAAAATTTGCATAGTTTTCGCACAGTAAGCATTTGAAGTTTCATCTTTTCTCCCATAGGAATGAATGGAAAAATGTCCATAAACTTTTGTCAAACTTTCAAACTGCTGTCACACGCTCAGTTTTCGAGCTAGAGACACCAGAACTCAAACGGGCAGACCCGAGAGTCCAAGGTCCCACCACGTGAAATTATGGGCCGATAGCCCACCCGCTTCATGACCTTTGACCCCGTTTTCCATTCACGGCCTACACAGCTCCACATAGTCCAATGTAAACTGCTGTGGGACAGTGCTCTCTTAACATCCCACTACCAACAGCTTAGCAGTAAACTCCTTCACCATAAGCGTCGCCTAGTGACCCACGCGGGTTTACCGTGTCGAGGACCTCGCTTTAAGCGGGAAAGACGCGGATCGGGGGGCGGGGGTTTAGGCGGCGCAACATCTCGCGTTTCCTCCTGGAAATGCAGACCTCTAGTTATGTTGCGCCTGCTGCTTTAAGCAGCGGCGCAATATATTGTTATCCGTAAGTCATATTATTATTATTTTTATTATTATTTTTATTATTCCGCGTTTCCTTGTCCGCTTAACTAGTCCCGCAGCTTTCGAGCTATCGACTCCGTTCCACCTGGAAATCGTGCGTCCTATAGCGACGATGTGGGCTTGTATACAGCTTTCCGATACCCGCACTCGTTCGTCCGCTACACTCGTTTTTCGCTCTGTTTTTCCCCAGTCATTTCTATGGAATTAATTTTCAAAGTGCTCTAACTCGGTCATTTTTCAAGCTACGGACACGGGATTTCAGACGGTCGGACCCGGGCGTACCGGCTCCCATCACTTCCGTTTTCGGAATTTTTGCACTCATCCTTCCCTTTCTTTTCCTCCTTCAAAATCCCTCCATTCATTTCAATGGGAGGCTCTTAGAGTGGGGGTGATGTCATCCACTGTAATTTCAGTGGCAAAAAGCCGTTTTTTCACTTTTCAGCCGAACAAATCGCCATAACTTCCTCATAGTTTCACCTAGAAACTTCATTTAAATTTTAAATGGTAGAGAAACTTGTCCTTTCTGAGACCTCTAAATTTGAACATTATTGAAAATACGGTTTTTGAGTTATGAATTTTTGTTCGGCACTAGGGACGGTTTCGGCTCCCATAGGGTTCAATGTATTTTTGGAGCAGCTCAGAGTGCGGTTTCTAAAATTTTCTCCTGTTTTTAACTCGTCATAACATGCTCAATTCTCACTTAATCTGCAAATTTTTTATACCATATCGATCCCCAGACTCTCCTTGTCGCAACGGTATATACGGTTAAGTGATGTGAGGAAAACTTTCCGAGCTATAAGCATTTGTTCGGAGGGTGGGTACGCTCCCATAGGAACCCATTGAAATTATTTTTTTTCTTTTTCAATTTTCTGCCGAACATTTCACCATAACTTCCTTATACTTTCACCTACAGACTTCATTTAAATTTTAAATGGTAGAGAAATTTCCCCTTTCTCAAACTTGTAAGTTTCAGACCGTTTGAGAATACCGTTCTTGAGTTATGAATTTTTGTTTGACACTTGGGAGGGTTTTCCTCCCATAGAGCTCAATGTATTTTAAGAGCGGGTCGGCACGCAGATTTTCAAAACTTTGCCTGTTTTTAACTCGTAATTACACCATCAAATCTCGCTCAAAGTGCAAAAATTTTTACACCATCTCGAGCACAAGACTCTCCTTGTCGCTACGGTATGCTTCGTTCAATTTTGGTTGGGAAAAGTTTTCGAGCTACGGGTGATTTTTTGGAGGGTGCTCCCCGGTCGAAATTCATTGAATCATGAGTCTGTCAGTTGTATTCTGTGAGCATGCGTGTGAGAGAGACAGAGGGGGGAGGGGGAGGGGCAGAGGCAGAGACTGAGGGGAAGAGCTGTGAGGGCCACAGAAATACACAGGCAGTCTGTAACACTTTAAAGGTCATTTTTAAGGGGGACGTCTTAATTATCCAGGGTTTCTTAAGGTGGAATTTTTAAAGAATACCTCATTCACAATATACTGGCTGTCTTTTCGACATTTTAAGCTTTATTTAAAGTGGTCATTTTTAAAGGTGGACGTGTCAATACAACTGTGGGTTTCTTAAGGTGGAATTTTTATTAAGGTGGTATTTAAAATGTATTGGCCATCTTTTTTTGCTTTTGGCCTGTGATGTGGACATTTCAATACAATTCTGGGTTTCTTAAGGTGGAATTGTTTTTAAAGGTGGAATTCAAAATTTATCGTTTTCTATTCACGCCCTACTGAGCTCCATAGAGTCCAATGTAAACTGCTGTGGGAGAGTGCTCTCTTAACATCCCACTACCAACAGCTTAGCAGTAAACTCCTTCACCATAAGCGTCGCCTAGTGACCCACGCGGGTTTACCGTATCGAGGACCTCGCTTTAAGCGGGAAAGACGCGGATCGGGGGACGGGGGTTTAGGCGGCGCAACATCTCGCGTTTCCTCCTGGAAATGCAGACCTCTAGTGTTACGTTTGCTGCCCTTCATTCTGAGGATCGTTCGTTCTTGTCCGGTTAACTCCGCCCACAGTTTTCGAGATATCGACTCCGTTCAAAGTTTCATTCGTAGAGCTTCCCTGTGGGATGCGGGCTTGTATACAGCTTTTGGAAAAGTTGCATAGTTTTAGCACAGTAAGCATTTGAATTTTCATCTTTTGTCCCATAGGAATGAATGGAAATATGTCCATAAACTTTTGTCAAACTTTCAAACTGCTGTCACACGCTCAGTTTTCGAGCTAGAGACACCAGAATTCAAACGGGCAGACCCGAGAGTCCAAGGTCCCACCACGTGAAACTATAGGCCGATAGCCCACCCGCTTCATGACCTTTGACCCCGTTTTCCATTCACGGCCTACACAGCTCCATAGAGTCCAATGTAAACTGCTGTGGGAGAGTGCTCTCTTAACATCCCACTACCGACAGCTTAGCAGTAAACTCCTTCACCATAAGCGTCACCTAGTGACCCACGCGGGTTTACCGTATCGAGGACCTCGCTTTAAGCGGGAAAGACGCGGATCGGGGGGCGGGGGTTTAGGCGGCGCAACATCTCGCGTTTCCTCCTGGAAATGCAGACCTCTAGTTATGTTGCGCCTGCTGCTTTAAGCAGCGGCGCAATATATTGTTATCCGTAAGTCATATTATTATTATTTTTATTATTATTTTTATTATTCCGCGTTTCCTTGTCCGCTTAACTAGTCCCGCAGCTTTCGAGCTATCGACTCCGTTCCACCTGGAAATCGTGCGTCCTATAGCGACGATGTGGGCTTGTATACAGCTTTCCGATACCCGCACTCGTTCGTCCGCTATACTCGTTTTTCGCTCTGTTTTTCCCCAGTCATTTCTATGGAATTAATTTTCAAAGTGCTCTAACTCGGTCATTTTTCAAGCTACGGACACGGGATTTCAGACGGTCGGACCCGGGCGTACCGGCTCCCATCACTTCCGTTTTCGGAATTTTTGCACTCATCCTTCCCTTTCTTTTCCTCCTTCAAAATCCCTCCATTCATTTCAATGGGAGGCTCTTAGAGTGGGGGTGATGTCATCCACTGTAGTTTCAGTGGCAAAAAGCCGTTTTTTCACTTTTCAGCCGAACAAATCGCCATAACTTCCTCATAGTTTCACCTAGAAACTTCATTTAAATTTTAAATGGTAGAGAAACTTGTCCTTTCTGAGACCTCTAAATTTGAACATTATTGAAAATACGGTTTTTGAGTTATGAATTTTTGTTCGGCACTAGGGACGGTTTCGGCTCCCATAGGGTTCAATGTATTTTTGGAGCAGCTCAGAGTGCGGTTTCTAAAATTTTCTCCTGTTTTTAACTCGTCATAACATGCTCAATTCTCACTTAATCTGCAAATTTTTTATACCATATCGATCCCCAGACTCTCCTTGTCGCAACGGTATATACGGTTAAGTGATGTGAGGAAAACTTTCCGAGCTATAAGCATTTGTTCGGAGGGTGGGTACGCTCCCATAGGAACCCATTGAAATTATTTTTTTTCTTTTTCAATTTTCTGCCGAACATTTCACCATAACTTCCTAATACTTTCACCTACAGACTTCATTTAAATTTTAAATGGTAGAGAAATTTCCCCTTTCTCAAACTTGTAAGTTTCAGACCGTTTGAGAATACCGTTCTTGAGTTATGAATTTTTGTTTGACACTTGGGAGGGTTTTCCTCCCATAGAGCTCAATGTATTTTAAGAGCGGGTCAGCACGCAGATTTTCAAAACTTTGCCTGTTTTTAACTCGTAATTACACCATCAAATCTCGCTCAAAGTGCAAAAATTTTTACACCATCTCGAGCACAAGACTCTCCTTGTCGCTACGGTATGCTTCGTTCAATTTTGGTTGGGAAAAGTTTTCGAGCTACGGGTGATTTTTTGGAGGGTGCTCCCCGGTCGAAATTCATTGAATCATGAGTCTGTCAGTTGTATTCTGTGAGCATGCGTGTGAGAGAGACAGAGGGGGGAGGGGGAGGGGCAGAGGCAGAGACTGAGGGGAAGAGCTGTGAGGGCCACAGAAATACACAGGCAGTCTGTAACACTTTAAAGGTCATTTTTAAGGGGGACGTCTTAATTATCCAGGGTTTCTTAAGGTGGAATTTTTAAAGAATACCTCATTCACAATATACTGGCTGTCTTTTCGACATTTTAAGCTTTATTTAAAGTGGTCATTTTTAAAGGTGGACGTGTCAATACAACTGTGGGTTTCTTAAGGTGGAATTTTTATTAAGGTGGTATTTAAAATGTATTGGCCATCTTTTTTTGCTTTTAAGACTCTTTTGGCCTGTGATGTGGACATTTCAATACAATTCTGGGTTTCTTAAGGTGGAATTGTTTTTAAAGGTGGAATTCAAAATGTATCGTTTTCCATTCACGGCCTACAGAGCTCCATAGAGTCCAATGTAAACTGCTGTGGGACAGTGCTCTCTTAACATCCCACTACCGACAGCTTAGCAGTAAACTCCTTCACCATAAGCGTCGCCTAGTGACCCACGCGGGTTTACCGTATCGAGGACCTCGCTTTAAGCGGGAAAGACGCGGATCGGGGGACGGGGGTTTAGGCGGCGCAACATCTCGTGTTACGTTTGCTGCCCTTCATTCTGAGGATCGTTCATTCTTATCCGGTTAACTCCGCCCACAGTTTTCGAGATATCGACTCCGTTCAAAGTTTGTTTCGTAGAGCTGCCCTGTGGGATGCGGGCTTGTATACAGCTTTTGGAAAAGTTGCATAGTTTTTGCAAAGTAAGCCTTTGAAGTTTCATCTTTTCTCCCATAGGAATGAATGGAAAAATGTCCATAAACTTTTGTCAAACTTTCAAACTGCTGTCACACGGTCAGTTTTCGAGCTACAGACACCAGAACTCAAACGGGCAGACCCGAGGGTCCACGGTCCCGCCACGTAAAGTTATGGGCCGATAGCCCACCCGCTTCATGACCTTTGACCCCGTTTTCCTTTCACGGCCTACAGAGCTCCATAGAGTCCAATGTAAACTGCTGTGGGAGAGTGCTCTCTTAACATCCCACTACCAACAGCTTAGCAGTAAACTCCTTCAGCATAAGCGTCGCCTAGTGACCCACGCGGGTTTACCGTATCGAGGACCTCGCTTTAAGCGGGAAAGACGCGGATCGGGGGGCGGGGGTTTAGGCGGCGCAACATCTCGCGTTTCCTCCTGGTGTTACGTTTGCTGCCCTTCATTCTGAGTATCGTTCGTTCTTGTCCGGTTAACTCCGCCCACAGTTTTCGAGATATCGACTCCGTTCAAAGTTTCATTCGTACAGCTTCCCTGTGGGATGCGGGCTTGTATACAGCTTTTGGAAAAGTTACATAGTTTTTGCACAGTAAGCATTTGAAGTTTCATCTTTACTCTCATAGGAATGAATGGAAAAATGTCCATAAACTTTTGTCAAACTTTCAAACTGCTGTCACACGTTCAGTTTTCGAGCTACAGACACCAGAATTCAAACGGGCAGACCCGAGAGTCCACGGTCCCGCCACGTGAAATTATAGGCCGATACCCCGCCCGCTTCATGACCTTTGACCCCGTTTTCCATTCACGGCCTACACAGCTCCATAGAGTCCAATGTAAACTGCTGTGGGACAGTGCTCTCTTAACATCCCACTACCAACAGCTTAGCAGTAAACTCCTTCACCATAAGCGTCGCCTAGTGACCCACGCGGGTTTACCGTATCGAGGACCTCGCTTTAAGCGGTAAAGACGCGGATCGGGGGGCGGGGGTTTAGGCGGCGCAACATCTCGCGTTTCCTCCTGGAAATGCAGACCTCTAGTGTTACGTCTGCTGCCCTTCATTCTGAGGATCGTTCATTCTTGTCCGGTTAACTCCGCCCACAGTTTTCGAGATATCGACTCCGTTCAAAGTTTGTTTCGTAGAGCTTCCCTGTGGGATGCGGGCTTGTATACAGCTTTTGGAAAAGTTGCATAGTTTTCGCACAGTAAGCCTTTGAAGTTTCATCTTTTCTCCCATAGGAATGAATGGGAAAATGTCCATAAACTTTTGTCAAACTTTAAAACTGCTGTCACACAGTCAGTTTTCGAGCTAGAGACACCAGAATTCAAACGGGCACACCCGAGAGTCCCCGGTCTCACCACGTGAATTTATGGGCCGATAGCCCACCCGCTTCATGACCTTTAACCCCGTTTTCCTTTCACGGCCTACAGAGCTCCATAGAGTCCAATGTAAACTGCTGTGGGAGAGAGCTCTCTTAACATCCCACTACCGACAGCTTAGCAGTAAACTCCTTCACCATAAGCGTCGCCTAGTGACCCACGTGGGTTTACCGTACCGAGGACCTCGCTTTAAGCGGGAAAGACGCGGATCGGAGGACGGGGGTTTAGGCGGCGCAACATCTCGCGTTTCCTCCTGGTGTTACGTTTGCTGCCCTTCATTCTGAGGATAGTTCGTTCTTGTCCGGTTAACTCCGCCCACAGTTTTCGAGATATCGACTCCGTTCAAAGTTTCATTCGTAGAGCTTCCCTGTGGGATGCGGGCTTGTATACAGCTTTTGGAAAAGTTGCATAGTTTTAGCACAGTAAGCATTTGAAGTTTCATCTTTCGTCCCAAAGGAATGAATGGAAATATGTCCATAAACTTTTGTCAAACTTTCAAACTGCTGTCACACGCTCAGTTTTCGAGCTAGAGACACCAGAATTCAAACGGGCAGACCCGAGAGTCCAAGGTCCCACCACGTGAAATTATAGGCCGATACCCCGCCCGCTTCATGACCTTTGACCCCGTTTTCCATTCACGGCCTACAGAGCTCCATAGAGTCCAATGTAAACTGCTGTGGGAGAGTGCTCTCTTAACATCCCACTACCGACAGCTTAGCAGTAAACTCCTTCACCATAAGCGTCGCCTAGTGACCCACGCGGGTTTACCGTATCGAGGACCTCGCTTTAAGCGGGAAAGACGCGGATCGGGGGACGGGGGTTTAGGCGGCGCAACATCTCGCGTTTCCTCCTGGAAATGCAGACCTCTAGTGTTACGTTTGCTGCCCTTCATTCTGAGGATCGTTCATTCTTGTCCGGTTAACTCCGCCCACAGTTTTCGAGATATCGACTCCGTTCAAAGTTTGTTTCGTAGAGCTGCCCTGTGTGATGCGGGCTTGTATACAGCTTTTGGAAAAGTTACATAGTTTTCGCACAGTAAGCATTTGAAGTTTCATCTTATCTCCCATAGGAATGAATGGAAAAATGTCCATAAACTTTTGTCAAACTTTCAAACTGCTGTCACACGGTCAGTTTTCGAGCTAGAGACACCAGAACTCAAACGGTCAGACCCGAGAGTCCACGGTCCCACCACGTAAAATTATGGGCCGATAGGCCACCCGCTTCATGACCTTTGACCCCGTTTTCCATTCACGGCCTACACAGCTCCATAGAGTCCAATGTAAACTGCTGTGGGACAGTGCTCTATTAACATCCCACTACCGACAGCTTAGCAGTAAACTCCTTCACCATAAGCGTCGCCTAGTGACCCACGCGGGTTTACCGTATCGAGGACCTCGCTTTAAGCGGGAAAGACGCGGATCGGGGGACGGGGGTTTAGGCGGCGCAACATCTCGCGTTTCCTCCTGGAAATGCAGACCTCTAGTGTTACGTTTGCTGCCCTTCATTCTGAGGATCGTTCATTCTTGTCCGGTTAACTCCGCCCACAGTTTTCGAGATATCGACTCCGTTCAAAGTTTGTTTCGTAGAGCTGCCCTGTGGGATGCGGGCTTGTATACAGCTTTTGGAAAAGTTGCATAGTTTTCGCACAGTAACCATTTGAAGTTTCATCTTTACTCCCATAGGAATGAATGGAAAAATGTCCATAAACTTTTGTCAAACTTTCAAACTGCTGTCACACGGTCAGTTTTCGAGCTAGAGACACCAGAATTCAAACGGGCAGACCCGAGGGTCCACGGTCCCACCACGTAAAATTAAGAGCCGATAGCCCACCCGCTTCATGACCTTTGACCCCGTTTTCCATTCACGGCCTACAGAGCTCCACAGAGTCCAATGTAAACTGCTGTGGGAGAGTGCTCTCTTAACATCCCACTACCGACAGCTTAGCAGTAAACTCCTTCACCATAAGCGTCGCCTAGTGACCCACGTGGGTTTACCGTATCGAGGATCTCGCTTTAAGTGGGAAAGACCCGGATCAGGGGGCAGGGGTTTAGGCGGCGCAACATCTCGCGTTTCCTCCTGGAAATGCAGACCTCTAGTGTTACGTTTGCTGCCCTTCATTCTGAGGATCGTTCATTCTTGTCCGGTTAACTCCGCCCACAGTTTTCGAGATATCGACTCCGTTCAAAGTTTCATTCGTAGAGCTTCCCTGTGGGATGCGGGCTTGTATACAGCTTTTGGAAAAGTTGCATAGTTTTAGCACAGTAAGCATTTGAAGTTTCATCTTTTGTCCCATAGGAATGAATGGAAATATGTCCATAAACTTTTGTCAAACTTTCAAACTGCTGTCACACGGTCAGTTTTCGAGCTAGAGACACCAGAACTCAAACGGGCAGACCCGAGAGTCCACGGTCCCACCACGTGAAATTATAGGCCGATACCCCGCCCGCTTCATGACCTTTGACCCCGTTTTCCATTCACGGCCTACAGAGCTCCATAGAGTCCAATGTAAACTGCTGTGGGAGAGTGCTCTCTTAACATCCCACTACCGACAGCTTAGCAGTAAACTCCTTCACCATAAGCGTCGCCTAGTGACCCACGCGGGTTTACCGTATCGAGGACCTCGCTTTAAGCGGGAAAGACGCGGATCGGGGGACGGGGGTTTCGGCGGCGCAACATCTCGCGTTTCCTCCTGGAAATGCAGACCTCTAGTGTTACGTTTGCTGCCCTTCATTCTGAGGATCGTTCATTCTTGTCCGGTTAACTCCGCCCACAGTTTTCGAGATATCGACTCCGTTCAAAGTTTCATTCGTAGAGCTTCCCTGTGGGATGCGGGCTTGTATACAGCTTTTGGAAAATTTGCATAGTTTTCGCACAGTAAGCATTTGAAGTTTCATCTTTTCTCCCATAGGAATGAATGGAAAAATGTCCATAAACTTTTGTCAAACGTTCAAACTGCTGTCACAGGGTCAGTTTTCGAGCTAGAGACACCAGAACTCAAACGGGCAGACCCGAGGGTCCACGGTCCCGCCACGTAAAATTATGGGCCGATAGCCCACCCGCTTCATGACCTTTGACCCCGTTTTCCATTCACGGCCTACAGAGCTCCATAGAGTCCAATGTAAACTGCTGTGGGAGAGTGCTCTCTTAACATCCCACTACCAACAGCTTAGCAGTAAACTCCTTCACCATAAGCGTCGCCTAGTGACCCACGCGGGTTTACCGTATCGAGGACCTCGCTTTAAGCGGGAAAGACGCGGATCGGGGGGCAGGGGTTTAGGCGGCGCAACATCTCGCGTTTCCTCCTGGAAATGCAGACCTCTAGTGTTACGTTTGCTGCCCTTCATTCTGAGGATCGTTCATTCTTGTCCGGTTAACTCCGCCCACAGTTTTCGAGATATCGACTCCGTTCAAAGTTTGTTTCGTAGAGCTTCCCTGTGGGATGCGGGCTTGTATACAGCTTTTGGAAAAGTTGCATAGTTTTCGCACAGGAAGCATTTGAAGTTTCATCTTTACTCCCATAGGAATGAATGGAAAAATGTCCATAAACTTTTGTCAAACTTTCAAACTGCTGTCACACGGTCAGTTTTCGAGCTACAGACACCAGAATTCAAACGGGCACACCCGACAGTCCACGGTCCCGCCACGTGAAATTACGGGCCGATAGCCCGCCCGCTTCATGACCTTTGACCCCGTTTTCCTTTCACGGCCTACTGAGCTCCATAGAGTCCAATGTAAACTGCTGTGGGACAGTGCTCTATTAACATCCCACTACCAACAGCTTAGCAGTAAACTCCTTCACCATAAGCGTCGCCTAGTGACCCACGCGGGTTTACCGTATCGAGGACCTCGCTTTAAGCGGGAAAGACGCGGATCGGGGGACGGGGGTTTCGGCGGCGCAACATCTCGCGTTTCCTCCTGGAAATGCAGACCTCTAGTGTTACGTTTGCTGCCCTTCATTCTGAGGATCGTTCATTCTTGTCCGGTTAACTCCGCCCACAGTTTTCGAGATATCGACTCCGTTCAAAGTTTGTTTCGTAGAGCTTCCCTGTGGGATGCGGGCTTGTATACAGCTTTTGGAAAAGTTGCATAGTTTTCGCACAGGAAGCATTTGAAGTTTCATCTTTACTCCCATAGGAATGAATGGAAAAATGTCCATAAACTTTTGTCAAACTTTCAAACTGCTGTCACACGGTCAGCTTTCGAGCTACAGACACCAGAATTCAAACGGGCACACCCGACAGTCCACGGTCCCGCCACGTGAAATTACGGGCCGATAGCCCGCCCGCTTCATGACCTTTGACCCCGTTTTCCTTTCACGGCCTACTGAGCTCCATAGAGTCCAATGTAAACTGCTGTGGGAGAGTGCTCTCTTAACATCCCACTACCGACAGCTTAGCAGTAAACTCCTTCACCATAGGCGTCGCCTAGTGACGCACGAGGGTTTCCGTACCGAGGACCTCGCTTTAAGCGGGAAAGACGCGGATCGGGGGACGGGTGTTTCGGCGGCGCAACATCTCGCGTTTCCTCCTGGAAATGCAGACCTCTAGTGTTACGTTTGCTGCCCTTCATTCTGAGGATCGTTCGTTCTTGTCCGGTTAACTCCGCCCACAGTTTTCGAGATATCGACTCCGTTCAAAGTTTCATTCGTAGAGCTTCCCTGTGGGATGCGGGCTTGTATACAGCTTTTGGAAAAGTTGCATAGTTTTAGCACAGTAAGCATTTGAAGTTTCATCTTTTGTCCCATAGGAATGAATGGATATATGTCCATAAACTTTTGTCAAACTTTCAAACTGCTGTCACACGCTCAGTTTTCGAGCTAGAGACACCAGAATTCAAACGGGCAGACCCGAGGGTCCAAGGTCCCACCACGTAAAATTATAGGCCGATAGCCCACCCGCTTCATGACCTTTGACCCCGTTTTCCATTCACGGCCTACACAGCTCCATAGAGTCCAATGTAAACTGCTGTGGGACAGTGCTCTCTTAACATCCCACTACCGACAGCTTAGCAGTAAACTCCTTCACCATAAGCGTCGCCTAGTGACCCACGCGGGTTTACCGTATCGAGGACCTCGCTTTAAGCGGGAAAGACGCGGATCGGGGGGCAGGGGTTTAGGCGGCGCAACATCTCGCGTTTCCTCCTGGAAATGCAGACCTCTAGTGTTACGCTTGCTGCCCTTCATTCTGAGGATCGTTCATTTTTGTCCGGTTAACTCCGCCCACAGTTTTCGAGATATCGACTCCGTTCAAAGTTTGTTTCGTAGAGCTTCCCTGTGGGATGCGGGCTTGTATACAGCTTTTGGAAAAGTTGCATAGTTTTTGCACAGTAAGCATTTGAAGTTTCATCTTTTCTCCCATAGGAATGAATGGAAAAATGTCCATAAACTTTTGTCAAACTTTCAAACTGCTGTCACATGCTCAGTTTTCGAGCTAGAGACACCAGAACTCAAACGGGCAGACCCGAGGGTCCACGGTCCCACCACGTAAAATTATGGGCCGATAGCCCACCCGCTTCATGACCTTTGACCCCGTTTTCCATTCACGGCCTACAGAGCTCCATAGAGTCCAATGTAAACTGCTGTGGGAGAGTGCTCTCTTAACATCCCACTACCGACGGCTTAGCAGTAAACTCCTTCACCATAAGCGTCGCCTAGTGACCCACGCGGGTTTACCGTATCGAGGACCTCGCTTTAAGCGGGAAAGACGCGGATCGGGGGGCAGGGGTTTCGGCGGCGCAACATCTCGCGTTTCCTCCTGGAAATGCAGACCTCTAGTGTTACGTTTGCTGCCCTTCATTCTGAGGATCTTCATTCCTTGTCCGGTTAACTCCGCCCACAGTTTTCGAGATATCGACTCCGTTCAAAGTTTCATTCGTAGAGCTTCCCTGTGGGATGCGGGCTTGTATACAGCTTTTGGAAAAGTTGCATAGTTTTCGCACAGTAAGCATTTGAAGTTTCATCTTTTCTCCCATAGGAATGAATGGAAAAATGTCCATAAACTTTTGTCAAACTTTCAAACTGCTGTCACACGCTCAGTTTTCGAGCTAGAGACACCAGAACTCAAACGGGCAGACCCGAGAGTCCACGGTCCCCCCACGTGAAATTATGGGCCGATAGCCCACCCGCTTCATGACCTTTGACCCCGTTTTCCATTCACGGCCTACAGAGCTCCATAGAGTCCAATGTAAACTGCTGTGGGAGACTGCTCTCTTAACATCCCACTACCGACAGCTTAGCAGTA
Source organism: Hoplias malabaricus (assembly GCF_029633855.1). NCBI lineage: Eukaryota > Metazoa > Chordata > Actinopteri > Characiformes > Erythrinidae > Hoplias > Hoplias malabaricus. The sequence goes on along the minus strand of NC_089801.1, from coordinate 48,289,001 downwards.
AACTCCTTCACCATAAGCGTGGCCTAGTGACCCACGCGGGTTTACCGTATCGAGGACCTCGCTTTAAGCGGGAAAGACGCGGATCGGGGGGCAGGGGTTTAGGCGGCACAACATCTCGCGTTTCCTCCTGGAAATGCAGACCTCTAGTTATGTTGCGCCTGCTGCTGTAAGCAGCGGCGCGATATATTGTTATCCGTAAGTCATATTATTATTATTATTATTATTCTTATTATTCCGCGTTTCCTTGTCCGCCTAACTAGTCCCGCAGCTTTCGAGCTATCGACTCCGTTCCACCTGGAAATCGTGCGTCCTATAGCGACGATGTGGGCTTGTATACAGCTTTCCGATACCCGCACTCGTTCGTCCGCTACACTCGTTTATCGCTCCGTTTTTCCCCAGTCATTTCTATGGAATTAATTTTCGAACTGCTCTAACTCGGTCAATTTTCAAGCTACGGACACGAGATTTCAGACGGTCGGACCCGGGCGCACCGTGACCCATCACTTCCGTTTTCGGACCTCTCGCACTCATCCCTCTCTTTCTATTCCTCCTTGAATATCCCTCCATTCACTTGTATGGAAGACATTTAGAGTGGGTGACATCATAGACACTCTGGGTTCACTGGCCAAAACCGTTTTTTCACTTTTCAGCCGAACAATTCACCATAACGTTCTCATACTTTCACCTAAAAACTTCATTTAAATTTTAAATGATAGAGAAACTTGTCCTTTCTAGCATCTGTAAATTTGAACGTAATCGATAATACGGTTTTTGAGTTATGAATTTTTGTTCGGCACTAGGGAGGGTTTTGGCTCCCATAGAGTTCAATGTATTTTTGGAGCGGCTCAGAGTGCGGTTTCTAAATTTTTCTCCTGTTTTTAACTCGTCATAACATGGTCAATTCTCGCTCAAACTGCTAATTTTTTATACCAGCTTCCTTCTTGGACTCTCCTTGTCGCAACGGTATATGCAGTTTAGCCATTTGGGATATCTTTTCTGAGCTATAAGCATTTGTTCGGAGGGTGGGTACGCTCCCATAGGAATACATTGAAATGAATATGCCTGTCCTTTTTCGATATTCAACTTTTAGCCGAACATTTTGCCATAACTTCCTTATACTTTCACCTACAGACTTCATTTTACTTTCAAATGGTAGAGAAACTTCCCCTTTCTAAAATATGTAGATTTTAAATCATTTGAAGATACGGTTCTGGAGTTATGAAGATTTGTTTGGCAGTAGGACGTTTCGGCTCCCATAGAGTTCAATGTATTTTCAGAAAGCCAAATTTTCTCAAATTTGCCCTTTTTTAACTCATCTTTACACCATCAATTCTCGCTCAAACTGAAAAAATTTTTACACCATCTCGAGCACAAGACTCTCCTTGTCGCTACGGTATGCTTCGTTCAATTTTGGTTGGGAAAAGTTTTCGAGCTACGGGGGATTTTTTGGAGGGTGCTCCCCGGTCGAAATTCATTGAATCATGAGTCTGTCAGTTGTATTCTGTGAGTGTGCGTGTGAGAGAGACAGAGGGGGGAGGGGGAGGGGCAGAAGCAGAGACTGAGGGGAAGAGCTGTGAGGGCCACAGAAATACACAGGCAGTCTGTAACACTTTAAAGGTCATTTTTAAGGGGGACGTCTTAATTATCCAGGGTTTCTTAAGGTGGAATTTTTTAAGAATACCTCATTCACAATATACTGCCTGTCTTTTCGACATTTTAAGCTTTATTTCAAGTGGTCATTTTTAAAGGTGGACGTGTCAATACAACTGTGGGTTTCTTAAGGTGGAATTTTTATTAAGGTGGTATTTAAAATGTATTGGCCATCTTTTTTTGCTTTTAAGACTCTTTTGGCCTGTGATGTGGACATTTCAATACAATTCTGGGTTTCTTAAGGTGGAATTGTTTTTAAAGGTGGAATTCAAAATGTATCGTTTTCTATTCACGCCCTACTGAGCTCCATAGAGTCCAATGTAAACTGCTGTGGGAGACTGCTCTCTTAACATCCCACTACCGACAGCTTAGCAGTAAACTCCTTCACCATAAGCGTCGCCTAGTGACCCACGCGGGTTTACCGTACCGAGGACCTCGCTTTAAGCGGGAAAGACGCGGATCGGGGGACGGGGGTTTAGGTGGCGCAACATCTCGCGTTTCCTCCTGGAAATGCAGACCTCTAGTGTTACGTTTGCTGCCCTTAATTCTGAGGATCGTTCGTTCTTGTCCGGTTAACTCCGCCCACAGTTTTCGAGATATCGACTCCGTTCAAAGTTTGTTTCGTAGAGCTTCCCTGTGGGATGCGGGCTTGTATACAGCTTTTGGTAAAGTTGCATAGTTTTCGCACAGTAAGCATTTGAAGTTTCATCCTTACTCCCATAGGAATGAATGGAAAAATGTCCATAAACTTTTGTCAAACTTTTAAACTGCCGTCACATGGTCAGTTTTCGAGCTAGAGACACCAGAACTCAAACGGGCAGACCCGAGGGTCCACGGTCCCACCACGTGAAATTATAGGCCGATACCCCGCCCGCTTCATGACCTTTGACCCCGTTTTCCATTCACGGCCTACAGAGCTCCATAGAGTCCAATGTAAACTGCTGTGGGAGAGTGCTCTCTTAACATCCCACTACCAACGGCTTAGCAGTAAACTCCTTCACCATAAGCGTCGCCTAGTGACCCACGCGGGTTTACCGTATCGAGGACCTCGCTTTAAGCGGGAAAGACGCGGATCGGGGGGCGGTTGTTTAGGCGGCGCAACATCTCGCGTTTCCTCCTGGAAATGCAGACCTCTAGTGTTACGTTTGCTGCCCTTCATTCTGAGGATCGTTCGTTCTTGTCCGGTTAACTCCGCCCACAGTTTTCGAGATATCGACTCCGTTCAAAGTTTCATTCGTAGAGCTTCCCTGTGGGATGCGGGCTTGTATACAGCTTTTGGAAAAGTTGCATAGTTTTAGCACAGTAAGCATTTGAAGTTTCATCTTTTGTCCCATAGGAATGAATGGAAAAATGTCCATAAACTTTTGTCAAACTTTCAAACTGCTGTCACACGGTCATTTTTCGAGCTACAGACACCAGAATTCAAACGGTCAGACCCGAGAGTCCACGGTCCCACCACCTGAAATTATAGGCCGATAGCCCACCCGCTTCATGACCTTTGACCCCGTTTTCCATTCACGGCCTACTGAGCTCCATAGAGTCCAATGTAAACTGCTGTGGGACAGTGCTCTCTTAACATCCCACTACCAACAGCTTAGCAGTAAACTCCTTCACCATAAGCGTCGCCTAGTGACCCACGCGGGTTTTCCGTATCGAGGACCTCGCTTTAAGCGGGAAAGACGCGGATCGGGGGACGGGGGTTTAGGCGGCGCAACATCTCGCGTTTCCTCCTGGAAATGCAGACCTCTAGTGTTACGTTTGCTGCCCTTCATTCTGAGGATCGTTCCTTCTTGTCCGGTTAACTCCGCCCACAGTTTTTGAGATATCGACTCCGTTCAAAGTTTCATTCGTAGAGCTTCCCTGTGGGATGCGGGCTTGTATACAGCTTTTGGAAAAGTTGCATAGTTTTCGCACAGTAAGCATTTGAAGTTTCATCTTTACTCCCATAGGAATGAATGGAAAAATGTCCATAAACTTTTGTCAAACTTTCAAACTGCTGTCACACGCTCAGTTTTCGAGCTAGAGACACCAGAATTCAAACGGGCAGACCCGAGAGTCCAAGGTCCCACCACGTGAAATTATAGGCCGATAGCCCACCCGCTTCATGACCTTTGACCCCGTTTTCCATTCACGGCCTACACAGCTCCATAGAGTCCAATGTAAACTGCTGTGGGAGAGTGCTCTCTTAACATCCCACTACCGACAGCTTAGCAGTAAACTCCTTCACCATAAGCGTCGCCTAGTGACCCACGCGGGTTTACCGTACCGAGGGCCTCGCTTTAAGCAGGAAAGACGCGGATCGGGGGGCGGGGGTTTAGGCGGCGCAACATCTCGCGTTTCCTCCTGGAAATGCAGACCTCTAGTGTTACGTTTGCTGCCCTTCATTCTGAGGATCGTTCATTCTTGTCCGGTTAACTCCGCCCACAGTTTTCGAGATATCGACTCCGTTCAAAGTTTGTTTCGTAGAGCTTCCCTGTGGGATGCGGGCTTGTATACAGCTTTTGGAAAAGTTACATAGTTTTCGCACAGTAAGCATTTGAAGTTTCATCTTAACTCCCATAGGAATGAATGGAAAAATGTCCATAAACTTTTGTCAAACTTTCAAACTGCTGTCACACGGTCAGTTTTCGAGCTAGAGACACCAGAACTCAAACGGGCAGACCCGAGAGTCCACGGTCCCACCACGTGAAATTATAGGCCGATACCCCGCCCGCTTCATGACCTTTGACCCCGTTTTCCATTCACGGCCTACAGAGCTCCATAGAGTCCAATGTAAACTGCTGTGGGAGAGTGCTCTCTTAACATCCCACTACCGACAGCTTAGCAGTAAACTCCTTCACCATAAGCGTCGCCTAGTGACCCACGCGGGTTTACCGTATCGAGGACCTCGCTTTAAGCGGGAAAGACGCGGATCGGGGGACGGGGGTTTCGGCGGCGCAACATCTCGCGTTTCCTCCTGGAAATGCAGACCTCTAGTGTTACGTTTGCTGCCCTTCATTCTGAGGATCGTTCATTCTTGTCCGGTTAACTCCGCCCACAGTTTTCGAGATATCGACTCCGTTCAAAGTTTCATTCGTAGAGCTTCCCTGTGGGATGCGGGCTTGTATACAGCTTTTGGAAAAGTTACATAGTTTTCGCACAGTAAGCATTTGAAGTTTCATCTTTACTCCCATAGGAATGAATGGAAAAATGTCCATAAACTTTTGTCAAACTTTCAAACTGCTGTCACACGGTCAGTTTTCGAGCTAGAGACACCAGAACTCAAACGGGCAGACCCGAGGGTCCACGGTCCCACCACGTGAAACTATAGGCCGATAGCCCACCCGCTTCATGACCTTTGACCCCGTTTTCCATTCACGGCCTACACAGCTCCATAGAGTCCAATGTAAACTGCTGTGGGACAGTGCTCTCTTAACATCCCACTACCGACAGCTTAGCAGTAAACTCCTTCACCATAAGCGTCGCCTAGTGACCCACGCGGGTTTACCGTATCGAGGACCTCGCTTTAAGCGGGAAAGACGTGGATCGGGGGGCAGGGTTTTAGGCGGCGCAACATCTCGCGTTTCCTCCTGGAAATGCAGACCTCTAGTGTTACGTTTGCTGCCCTTCATTCTGAGGATCGTTCGTTCTTGTCCGGTTAACTCCGCCCACAGTTTTCGAGATATCGACTCCGTTCAAAGTTTCATTCGTAGAGCTTCCCTGTGGGATGCGGGCTTGTATACAGCTTTTGGAAAAGTTGCATAGTTTTAGCACAGTAAGCATTTGAAGTTTCATCTTTTGTCCCATAGGAATGAATGGAAATATGTCCATAAACTTTTGTCAAACTTTCAAACTGCTGTCACACGCTCAGTTTTCGAGCTAGAGACACCAGAATTCAAACGGGCAGACCCGAGAGTCCAAGGTCCCACCACGTGAAATTATAGGCCGATACCCCGCCCATTTCATGACCTTTGACCCCGTTTTCCATTCACGGCCTACAGAGCTCCATAGAGTCCAATGTAAACTGCTGTGGGACAGTGCTCTCTTAACATCCCACTACCAACAGCTTAGCAGTAAACTCCTTCACCATAAGCGTCGCCTAGTGACCCACGCGGGTTTACCGTGTCGAGGACCTCGCTTTAAGCGGGAAAGACGCGGATCGGGGGGCAGGGGTTTAGGCGGCGCAACATCTCGCGTTTCCTCCTGGAAATGCAGACCTCTAGTTATGTTGCGCCTGCTGCTTTAAGCAGCAGCGCGCAATATATTGTTCTTCTTAAGTCATATTATTATTATTATTTTTATTATTCCGCGTTTCCTTGTCCGCCTAACTAGTCCCGCAGCTTTCGAGCTATCGACTCCGTTCCACCTGGAAATCGTGCGTCCTATAGCGACGATGTGGGCTTGTATACAGCTTTCCGATACCCGCACTCGTTCGTCCGCTACACTCGTTTATCGCTCCGTTTTTCCCCAGTCATTTCTATGGAATTAATTTTCAAAGTGTTCTACCTCGGTCATTTTTCAAGCTACGGACACGGGATTTTAGACGGTCGGACCCGGGCGTACCGGCTCCCATCACTTCCGTTTTCAGAATTTTTGCACTCATCCTTCCCTTTCTATACCTCCTTCAAAATCCCTCCATTCATTTCAATGGGAGGCCCTTAGAGTGGGGGTGATGTCATCCACTGTAGTTTCAGTGGCAAAAAGCCGTTTTTTCACTTTTCAGCCGAACAAATCGCCATAACTTCCTTATAGTTTCACCTAGAAACTTCATTTAAATTTTAAATGGTAGAGAAACTTGTCCTTTCTAAGACCTCTAAATTTGAACATTATTGAAAATACGGTTTTTGAGTTATGAAGTTTTGTTCGGCACTAGGGACGGTTTCGGCTCCCATAGGGTTCAATGTATTTTTGGAGCAGCTCAGAGTGCGGTTTCTAAAATTTTCTCCTGTTTTTAACTCGTCATAACATGCTCAATTCTCACTTAATCTGCAAATTTTTTATACCATATCGATCCCCAGACTCTCCTTGTCGCAACGGTATATACGCTTAAGTGATGTGGGGAAAACTTTCCGAGCTATAAGCATTTGTTCGGAGGGTGGGTACGCTCCCATAGGAACCCATTGAAATTATTTTTTTTCTTTTTCAATTTTCTGCCGAACATTTCACCATAACTTCCTTATACTTTCACCTACAGACTTCATTTAAATTTTAAATGGTAGAGAAATGTCCCCTTTCTCACACTTGTAAGTTTCAGACCGTTTGATAATACCGTTCTTGAGTTATGAATTTTTGTTTGACACTTGGGAGGGTTTTCCTCCCATAGAGCTCAATGTATTTTAAGAGCGGGTCGGCACGCAGATTTTCAAAACTTTGCCTGTTTTTAACTCGTAATTACACCATCAAATCTCGCTCAAAGTGCAAAAATTTTTACACCATCTCGAGCACCAGACTCTCCTTGTCGCTACGGTATGCTTCGTTCATTTTTGGACCTGGAAAAGTTTTGGAGATATTTGAGGTTTTTTGGAGGGTGCCCCACCGGTCGAAATTCATTGAATCATGAGTCTGTCAGTTGTATTCTGTGAGCGTGCGTGTGAGAGAGAGAGAGGGGGGAGGGGGAGGGGCAGAGGCAGAGACTGACAGGGAGAGCTGTGAGGGCCACAGAAATACACAGGCAGCCTGTAACACTTTAAAGGTCATTTTTAAGGGGGACGTCTTAATTATCCAGGGTTTCTTAAGGTGGAATTTTTAAAAAACACCTCATTCACAATATACTGGCTGTCTTTTCAACATTTTAAGACGCGGATCGGGGGACGGGGGTTTAGGCGGCGCAACATCTCGCGTTTCCTCCTGGAAATGCAGACCTCTAGTTATGTTGCGCCTGCTGCTGTAAGCAGCGGCGCGATATATTGTTATCCGTAAGTCATATTATTATTATTTTTATTATTATTTTTATTATTCCGCGTTTCCTTGTCCGCTTAACTAGTCCCTCAGCTTTTGAGCTATCGACTCCGTTCCACCTGGAAATCGTGCGTCCTATAGCGACGATGTGGGCTTGTATACAGCTTTCCGATACCCGCACTCGTTCGTCCGCTACACTCGTTTTTCGCTCTGCTTTTCCCCAGTCATTTCTATGGAATTAATTTTCAAAGTGCTCTAACTCGGTCATTTTTCAAGCTACGGACACGGGATTTCAGACGGTCGGACCCGGGCGTACCGGCTCCCATCACTTCCGTTTTCAGAATTTTTGCACTCATCCTTCCCTTTCTTTTCCTCCTTCAAAATCCCTCCATTCATTTCAATGGGAGGCTCTTAGAGTGGGGGTGATGTCATCCACTGTAGTTTCAGTGGCAAAAAGCCGTTTTTTCACTTTTCAGCCGAACAATTCACCATAACTTCCTCATACTTTCACCTAGAAACTTCATTTAAATTTTAAATGGTAGAGAAACTTGTCCTTTCTAACACCTCTAAATTTCAACATTATTGAAAATACGGTTTTTGAGTTATGAATTTTTGTTCGGCACTAGGGAGGGTTTCGGCTCCCATAGGGTTCAATGTATTTTTGGAGCAGCTCAGAGTGCGGTTTCTAAAATTTTCTCCTGTTTTTAACTCGTCATAACATGCTCAATTCTCACTTAATCTGCAAATTTTTTATACCATATCGATCCCCAGACTCTCCTTGTCGCAACGGTATATACGGTTAAGTGATGTGGGGAAAACTTTCCGAGCTATAAGCATTTGTTCGGAGGGTGGGTACGCTCCCATAGGAACCCATTGAAATTATTTTTTTTCTTTTTCAATTTTCTGCCGAACATTTCACCATAACTTCCTTATACTTTCACCTACAGACTTCATTTAAACTTTAAATGGTAGAGAAATTTCCCCTTTCTCACACTTGTAAGTTTCAGACCGTTTGAGAATACCGTTCTTGAGTTATGAATTTTTGTTTGACACTTGGGAGGGTTTTCCTCCCATAGAGCTCAATGTATTTTAAGAGCGGCTCGGCACGCAGATTTTCAAAACTTTGCCTGTTTTTAACTCGTAATTACACCATCAAATCTCGCTCAAAGTGCAAAAATTTTTACACCATCTCGAGCACCAGACTCTCCTTGTCGCTACGGTATGCTTTGTTCATTTTTGGACCTGGAAAAGTTTTTGAGATATTTGAGGTTTTTTGGAAGGTGCGCAACCGGTCGAAATTCATTGAATCCTGAGTCTGTCAGTTGTATTCTGTGAGCGTGCGTGTGAGAGAGAGAGAGGGGGGAGGGGGAGGGGCAGAGGCAGAGACTGACGGGGAAGAGGTGTGAGGGCCACAGAAATACACAGGCAGTCTGTAACACTTTAAAGGTCATTTTTAAGGGGGACATCTTAATTATCCAGGGTTTCTTAAGGTGGAATTTTTTAAGAATACCTCATTCACAATATACTGCCTGTCTTTTCGACATTTTAAGCTTTATTTAAAGTGGTCATTTTTAAAGGTGGACGTGTCAATACAACTGTGGGTTTCTTAAGGTGGAATTTTTATTAAGGTGGTATTTAAAATGTATTGGCCATCTTTTTTGCTTTTAAGATTCTTTTGGCCTGTGATGTGGACATTTCAATACAATTCTGGGTTTCTTAAGGTGGAATTGTTTTTAAAGGTGGAATTCAAAATGTATCGTTTTCTATTCACGCCCTACTGAGCTCCATAGAGTCCAATGTAAACTGCTGTGGGAGAGTGCTCTCTTAACATCCCACTACCAACAGCTTAGCAGTAAACTCCTTCACCATAAGCGTCGCCTAGTGACCCACGCGGGTTTACCGTATCGAGGACCTCGCTTTAAGCGGGAAAGACGCGGATCGGGGGACGGGGGTTTAGGCGGCGCAACATCTCGCGTTTCCTCCTGGAAATGCAGACCTCTAGTGTTACGTTTGCTGCCCTTCATTCTGAGGATCGTTCGTTCTTGTCCGGTTAACTCCGCCCACAGTTTTCGAGATATCGACTCCGTTCAAAGTTTCATTCGTAGAGCTTCCCTGTGGGATGCGGGCTTGTATACAGCTTTTGGAAAATTTGCATAGTTTTCGCACAGTAAGCATTTGAAGTTTCATCTTTTCTCCCATAGGAATGAATGGAAAAATGTCCATAAACTTTTGTCAAACTTTCAAACTGCTGTCACACGCTCAGTTTTCGAGCTAGAGACACCAGAACTCAAACGGGCAGACCCGAGAGTCCAAGGTCCCACCACGTGAAATTATGGGCCGATAGCCCACCCGCTTCATGACCTTTGACCCCGTTTTCCATTCACGGCCTACACAGCTCCACATAGTCCAATGTAAACTGCTGTGGGACAGTGCTCTCTTAACATCCCACTACCAACAGCTTAGCAGTAAACTCCTTCACCATAAGCGTCGCCTAGTGACCCACGCGGGTTTACCGTGTCGAGGACCTCGCTTTAAGCGGGAAAGACGCGGATCGGGGGGCGGGGGTTTAGGCGGCGCAACATCTCGCGTTTCCTCCTGGAAATGCAGACCTCTAGTTATGTTGCGCCTGCTGCTGTAAGCAGCGGCGCGATATATTGTTATCCGTAAGTCATATTATTATTATTTTTATTATTATTTTTATTATTCCGCGTTTCCTTGTCCGCTTAACTAGTCCCTCAGCTTTTGAGCTATCGACTCCGTTCCACCTGGAAATCGTGCGTCCTATAGCGACGATGTGGGCTTGTATACAGCTTTCCGATACCCGCACTCGTTCGTCCGCTACACTCGTTTTTCGCTCTGTTTTTCCCCAGTCATTTCTATGGAATTAATTTTCAAAGTGCTCTAACTCGGTCATTTTTCAAGCTACGGACACGGGATTTCAGACGGTCGGACCCGGGCGTACCGGCTCCCATCACTTCCGTTTTCGGAATTTTTGCACTCATCCTTCCCTTTCTTTTCCTCCTTCAAAATCCCTCCATTCATTTCAATGGGAGGCTCTTAGAGTGGGGGTGATGTCATCCACTGTAGTTTCAGTGGCAAAAAGCCGTTTTTTCACTTTTCAGCCGAACAATTCACCATAACTTCCTCATACTTTCACCTAGAAACTTCATTTAAATTTTAAATGGTAGAGAAACTTGTCCTTTCTAACACCTCTAAATTTCAACATTATTGAGAATACGGTTTTTGAGTTATGAATTTTTGTTCGGCACTAGGGAGGGTTTCGGCTCCCATAGGGTTCAATGTATTTTTGGAGCAGCTCAGAGTGCGGTTTCTAAAATTTTCTCCTGTTTTTAACTCGTCATAACATGCTCAATTCTCACTTAATCTGCAAATTTTTTATACCATATCGATCCCCAGACTCTCCTTGTCGCAACGGTATATACGGTTAAGTGATGTGGGGAAAACTTTCCGAGCTATAAGCATTTGTTCGGAGGGTGGGTACGCTCCCATAGGAACCCATTGAAATTATTTTTTTTCTTTTTCAATTTTCTGCCGAACATTTCACCATAACTTCCTTATACTTTCACCTACAGACTTCATTTAAACTTTAAATGGTAGAGAAATTTCCCCTTTCTCACACTTGTAAGTTTCAGACCGTTTGAGAATACCGTTCTTGAGTTATGAATTTTTGTTTGACACTTGGGAGGGTTTTCCTCCCATAGAGCTCAATGTATTTTAAGAGCGGCTCGGCACGCAGATTTTCAAAACTTTGCCTGTTTTTAACTCGTAATTACACCATCAAATCTCGCTCAAAGTGCAAAAATTTTTACACCATCTCGAGCACCAGACTCTCCTTGTCGCTACGGTATGCTTTGTTCATTTTTGGACCTGGAAAAGTTTTTGAGATATTTGAGGTTTTTTGGAAGGTGCGCAACCGGTCGAAATTCATTGAATCCTGAGTCTGTCAGTTGTATTCTGTGAGCGTGCGTGTGAGAGAGAGAGAGGGGGGAGGGGGAGGGGCAGAGGCAGAGACTGACGGGGAAGAGGTGTGAGGGCCACAGAAATACACAGGCAGTCTGTAACACTTTAAAGGTCATTTTTAAGGGGGACATCTTAATTATCCAGGGTTTCTTAAGGTGGAATTTTTTAAGAATACCTCATTCACAATATACTGCCTGTCTTTTCGACATTTTAAGCTTTATTTAAAGTGGTCATTTTTAAAGGTGGACGTGTCAATACAACTGTGGGTTTCTTAAGGTGGAATTTTTATTAAGGTGGTATTTAAAATGTATTGGCCATCTTTTTTGCTTTTAAGATTCTTTTGGCCTGTGATGTGGACATTTCAATACAATTCTGGGTTTCTTAAGGTGGAATTGTTTTTAAAGGTGGAATTCAAAATGTATCGTTTTCTATTCACGCCCTACTGAGCTCCATAGAGTCCAATGTAAACTGCTGTGGGAGAGTGCTCTCTTAACATCCCACTACCAACAGCTTAGCAGTAAACTCCTTCACCATAAGCGTCGCCTAGTGACCCACGCGGGTTTACCGTATCGAGGACCTCGCTTTAAGCGGGAAAGACGCGGATCGGGGGACGGGGGTTTAGGCGGCGCAACATCTCGCGTTTCCTCCTGGAAATGCAGACCTCTAGTGTTACGTTTGCTGCCCTTAATTTTGAGGATCGTTCATTCTTGTCCGGTTAACTCCGCCCACAGTTTTCGAGATATCGACTCCGTTCAAAGTTTCATTCGTAGAGCTTCCCTGTGGGATGCGGGCTTGTATACAGCTTTTGGAAAAGTTGCATAGTTTTCGCACAGTAAGCATTTGAAGTTTCATCCTTACTCCCATAGGAATGAATGGAAAAATGTCCATAAACTTTTGTCAAACTTTCAAACTGCTGTCACACGGTCAGTTTTCGAGCTAGAGACACCAGAATTCAAACGGGCAGACTCGAGAGTCCACGGTCCCGCCACGTGAAATTATGGGCCGATAGCCCACCCGCTTCATGACCTTTGACCCCGTTTTCCATTCACGGCCTACAGAGCTCCATAGAGTCCAATGTAAACTGCTGTGGGAGAGTGCTCTCTTAACATCCCACTACCAACGGCTTAGCAGTAAACTCCTTCACCATAAGCGTCGCCTAGTGACCCACGCGGGTTTACCGTATCGAGGACCTCGCTTTAAGCGGGAAAGACGCGGATCGGGGGGCAGGGGTTTCGGCGGCGCAACATCTCGCGTTTCCTCCTGGAAATGCAGACCTCTAGTGTTACGTTTGCTGCCCTTCATTCTGAGGATCGTTCATTCTTGTCCGGTTAACTCCGCCCACAGTTTTCGAGATATCGACTCCGTTCAAAGTTTGTTTCGTAGAGCTGCCCTGTGGGATGCGGGCTTGTATACAGCTTTTGGAAAAGTTGCATAGTTTTTGCACAGGAAGCCTTTGAACTTTCATCTTTACTCCCATAGGAATGAATGGAAAAATGTCCATAAACTTTTGTCAAACTTTCAAACTGCTGTCACACGCTCAGTTTTCGAGCTAGAGACACCAGAACTCAAACGGGCAGACCCGAGGGTCCAAGGTCCCACCACGTAAAATTATAGGCCGATAGCCCACCCGCTTCATGACCTTTGACCCCATTTTCCATTCACGGCCTACACAGCTCCATAGAGTCCAATGTAAACTGCTGTGGGACAGTGCTCTCTTAACATCCCACTACCAACAGCTTAGCAGTAAACTCCTTCACCATAAGCGTCGCCTAGTGACCCACGCGGGTTTACCGTATCGAGGACCTCGCTTTAAGCGGTAAAGACGCGGATCGGGGGGCGGGGGTTTAGGCGGCGCAACATCTCGCGTTTCCTCCTGGAAATGCAGACCTCTAGTGTTACGTTTGCTGCCCTTCATTCTGAGGATCGTTCATTTTTGTCCGGTTAACTCCGCCCACAGTTTTCGAGATATCGACTCCGTTCAAAGTTTCATTCGTAGAGCTGCCCTGTGGGATGCGGGCTTGTATACAGCTTTTGGAAAAGTTACATAGTTTTCGCACAGTAAGCATTTGAAGTTCCATCTTTACTCCCATAGGAATGAATGGAAAAATGTCCATAAACTTTTGTCAAACTTTCAAACTGCTGTCACACGCTCAGTTTTCGAGCTAGAGACACCAGAATTCAAACGGGCAGACCCGAGGGTCCACGGTCCCACCACGTAAAAGTATGGGCCGATAGCCCGCCTGCTTCATGACCTTTGACCCCGTTTTCCTTTCACGGCCTACAGAGCTCCATAGAGTCCAATGTAAACTGCTGTGGGAGACTGCTCTCTTAACATCCCACTACCAACAGCTTAGCAGTAAACTCCTTCACCATAAGCGTCGCCTAGTGACCCACACGGGTTTCCGTATCGAGGACCTCGCTTTAAGCGGGAAAGACGCGGATCGGGGGACGGGGGTTTAGGCGGCGCAACATCTCGCATTTCCTCCTGGTGTTACGTTTGCTGCCCTTCATTCTGAGGATCGTTCGTTCTTGTCCGGTTAACTCCGCCCACAGTTTTCGAGATATTGACTCCGTTCAAAGTTTGTTTCGTAGAGCTGCCCTGTGGGATGCGGGCTTGTATACAGCTTTTGGAAAAGTTGCATAGTTTTTGCACAGGAAGCCTTTGAACTTTCATCTTTACTCCCATAGGAATGAATGGAAAAATGTCCATAAACTTTTGTCAAACTTTCAAACTGCTGTCACACGCTCAGTTTTCGAGCTAGAGACACCAGAACTCAAACGGGCAGACCCGAGGGTCCACGGTCCCGCCACGTAAAATTCTGGGCCGATAGACCACCCGCTTCATGACCTTTGACCCCGTTTTCCATTCACGGCCTACAGAGCTCCATAGAGTCCAATGTAAACTGCTGTGGGAGAGTGCTCTCTTAACATCCCACTACCGACAGCTTAGCAGTAAACTCCTTCACCATAAGCGTCGCCTAGTGACCCACGCGGGTTTTTCCGTACCGAGGACCTCGCTTTAAGCGGGAAAGACGCGGATCGGGGGACGGGGGTTTAGGCGGCGCAACATCTCGCGTTTCCTCCTGGAAATGCAGACCTCTAGTTATGTTGCGCCTGCTGCTTTAAGCAGCAGCGCGCAATATATTGTTCTTCTTAAGTCATATTATTATTATTATTTTTATTATTCCGCGTTTCCTTGTCCGCCTAACTAGTCCCGCAGCTTTCGAGCTATCGACTCCGTTCCACCTGGAAATCGTGCGTCCTATAGCGACGATGTGGGCTTGTATACAGCTTTCCGATACCCGCACTCGTTCGTCCGCTACACTCGTTTATCGCTCCGTTTTTCCCCAGTCATTTCTATGGAATTAATTTTCAAAGTACTCTAACTCGGTCATTTTTCAAGCTACGGACACGGGATTTCAGACGGTCGGACCCGGGCGTACCGGCTCCCATCACTTCCGTTTTCGGAATTTTTGCACTCATCCTTCCCTTTCTTTTCCTCCTTCAAAATCCCTCCATTCATTTCAATGGGAGGCTCTTAGAGTGGGGGTGATGTCATCCACTGTAGTTTCAGTGGCAAAAAGCCGTTTTTTCACTTTTCAGCCGAACAAATCGCCATAACTTCCTCATAGTTTCACCTAGAAACTTCATTTAAATTTTAAATGGTAGAGAAACTTGTCCTTTCTGAGACCTCTAAATTTGAACATTATTGAAAATACGGTTTTTGAGTTATGAATTTTTGTTCGGCACTAGGGACGGTTTCGGCCCCCTCAGGGTTCAATGTATTTTTGGAGCAGCTCAGAGTGCGGTTTCTAAAATTTTCTCCTGTTTTTAACTCGTCATAACATGCTCAATTCTCACTTAATCTGCAAATTTTTTATACCATATCGATCCCCAGACTCTCCTTGTCGCAACGGTATATACGGTTAAGTGATGTGAGGAAAACTTTCCGAGCTATAAGCATTTGTTCGGAGGGTGGGTACGCTCCCATAGGAACCCATTGAAATTATTTTTTTTCTTTTTCAATTGTCTGCCGAACATTTCACCATAACTTCCTTATACTTTCACCTACAGACTTCATTTAAATTTTAAATGGTAGAGAAATTTCCCCTTTCTCAAACTTGTAAGTTTCAGACCGTTTGAGAATACCGTTCTTGAGTTATGAATTTTTGTTTGACACTTGGGAGGGTTTTCCTCCCATAGAGCTCAATGTATTTTAAGAGCGGGTCGGCACGCAGATTTTCAAAACTTTGCCTGTTTTTAACTCGTAATTACACCATCAAATCTCGCTCAAAGTGCAAAAATTTTTACACCATCTCGAGCACAAGACTCTCCTTGTCGCTACGGGATGCTTCGTTCAATTTTGGTTGGGAAAAGTTTTCGAGCTACGGGTGATTTTTTGGAGGGTGCTCCCCGGTCGAAATTCATTGAATCATGAGTCTGTCAGTTGTATTCTGTGAGCATGCGTGTGAGAGAGACAGAGGGGGGAGGGGGAGGGGCAGAGGCAGAGACTGACGGGGAGAGCTGTGAGGGCCACAGAAATACACAGGCAGTCTGTAACACTTTAAAGGTCATTTTTAAGGGGGACGTCTTAATTATCCAGGGTTTCTTAAGGTGGAATTTTTAAAGAATACCTCATTCACAATATACTGGCTGTCTTTTCGACATTTTAAGCTTTATTTAAAGTGGTCATTTTTAAAGGTGGACGTGTCAATACAACTGTGGGTTTCTTAAGGTGGAATTTTTATTAAGGTGGTATTTAAAATGTATTGGCCATCTTTTTTTGCTTTTAAGACTCTTTTGGCCTGTGATGTGGACATTTCAATACAATTCTGTGTTTCTTAAGGTGGAATTGTTTTTAAAGGTGGAATTCAAAATGTATCGTTTTCCATTCACGGCCTACAGAGCTCCATAGAGTCCAATGTAAACTGCTGTGGGAGAGTGCTCTCTTAACATCCCACTACCGACAGCTTAGCAGTAAACTCCTTCACCATAAGCGTCGCCTAGTGACCCACGCGGGTTTACCGTATCGAGGACCTCGCTTTAAGCGGGAAAGACGCGGATCGGGGGGCAGGGGCTTAGGCGGCGCAACATCTCGCGTTTCCTCCTGGAAATGCAGACCTCTAGTGTTACGTTTGCTGCCCTTCATTCTGAGGATCGTTCGTTCTTGTCCGGTTAACTCCGCCCACAGTTTTCGAGATATCGACTCCGTTCAAAGTTTCATTCGTAGAGCTTCCCTGTGGGATGCGGGCTTGTATACAGCTTTTGGAAAATTTGCATAGTTTTCGCACAGTAAGCATTTGAAATTTCATCTTTTCTCCCATAGGAATGAATGGAAAAATGTCCATAAACTTTTGTCAAACTTTCAAACTGCTGTCACACGCTCAGTTTTTGAGCTAGAGACACCAGAATTCAAACGGGCAGACCCGAGAGTCCAAGGTCCCACCACGTGAAACTATAGGCCGATAGCCCACCCGCTTCATGACCTTTGACCCCGTTTTCCATTCACGGCCTACACAGCTCCATAGAGTCCAATGTAAACTGCTGTGGGAGAGTGCTCTCTTAACATCCCACTACCGACAGCTTAGCAGTAAACTCCTTCACCATAAGCGTCGCCTAGTGACCCACGCGGGTTTACCGTATCGAGGACCTCGCTTTAAGCGGGAAAGACGCGGATCGGGGGGCGGGGGTTTAGGCGGCGCAACATCTCGCGTTTCCTCCTGGAAATGCAGACCTCTAGTTATGTTGCGCCTGCTGCTGTAAGCAGCGGCGCGATATATTGTTATCCGTAAGTCATATTATTATTATTTTTATTATTATTTTTATTATTCCGCGTTTCCTTGTCCGCTTAACTAGTCCCTCAGCTTTTGAGCTATCGACTCCGTTCCACCTGGAAATCGTGCGTCCTATAGCGACGATGTGGGCTTGTATACAGCTTTCCGATACCCGCACTCGTTCGTCCGCTACACTCGTTTTTCGCTCTGTTTTTCCCCAGTCATTTCTATGGAATTAATTTTCAAAGTGCTCTAACTCGGTCATTTTTCAAGCTACGGACACGGGATTTCAGACGGTCGGACCCGGGCGTACCGGCTCCCATCACTTCCGTTTTCGGAATTTTTGCACTCATCCTTCCCTTTCTTTTCCTCCTTCAAAATCCCTCCATTCATTTCAATGGGAGGCTCTTAGAGTGGGGGTGATGTCATCCACTGTAGTTTCAGTGGCAAAAAGCCGTTTTTTCACTTTTCAGCCGAACAATTCACCATAACTTCCTCATACTTTCACCTAGAAACTTCATTTAAATTTTAAATGGTAGAGAAACTTGTCCTTTCTAACACCTCTAAATTTCAACATTATTGAAAATACGGTTTTTGAGTTATGAATTTTTGTTCGGCACTAGGGAGGGTTTCGGCTCCCATAGGGTTCAATGTATTTTTGGAGCAGCTCAGAGTGCGGTTTCTAAAATTTTCTCCTGTTTTTAACTCGTCATAACATGCTCAATTCTCACTTAATCTGCAAATTTTTTATACCATATCGATCCCCAGACTCTCCTTGTCGCAACGGTATATACGGTTAAGTGATGTGGGGAAAACTTTCCGAGCTATAAGCATTTGTTCGGAGGGTGGGTACGCTCCCATAGGAACCCATTGAAATTATTTTTTTTCTTTTTCAATTTTCTGCCGAACATTTCACCATAACTTCCTTATACTTTCACCTACAGACTTCATTTAAACTTTAAATGGTAGAGAAATTTCCCCTTTCTCACACTTGTAAGTTTCAGACCGTTTGAGAATACCGTTCTTGAGTTATGAATTTTTGTTTGACACTTGGGAGGGTTTTCCTCCCATAGAGCTCAATGTATTTTAAGAGCGGCTCGGCACGCAGATTTTCAAAACTTTGCCTGTTTTTAACTCGTAATTACACCATCAAATCTCGCTCAAAGTGCAAAAATTTTTACACCATCTCGAGCACCAGACTCTCCTTGTCGCTACGGTATGCTTTGTTCATTTTTGGACCTGGAAAAGTTTTTGAGATATTTGAGGTTTTTTGGAAGGTGCGCAACCGGTCGAAATTCATTGAATCCTGAGTCTGTCAGTTGTATTCTGTGAGCGTGCGTGTGAGAGAGAGAGAGGGGGGAGGGGGAGGGGCAGAGGCAGAGACTGACGGGGAAGAGGTGTGAGGGCCACAGAAATACACAGGCAGTCTGTAACACTTTAAAGGTCATTTTTAAGGGGGACATCTTAATTATCCAGGGTTTCTTTAGGTGGAATTTTTTAAGAATACCTCATTCACAATATACTGCCTGTCTTTTCGACATTTTAAGCTTTATTTAAAGTGGTCATTTTTAAAGGTGGACGTGTCAATACAACTGTGGGTTTCTTAAGGTGGAATTTTTATTAAGGTGGTATTTAAAATGTATTGGCCATCTTTTTTGCTTTTAAGATTCTTTTGGCCTGTGATGTGGACATTTCAATACAATTCTGGGTTTCTTAAGGTGGAATTGTTTTTAAAGGTGGAATTCAAAATGTATCGTTTTCTATTCACGCCCTACTGAGCTCCATAGAGTCCAATGTAAACTGCTGTGGGAGAGTGCTCTCTTAACATCCCACTACCAACAGCTTAGCAGTAAACTCCTTCACCATAAGCGTCGCCTAGTGACCCACGCGGGTTTACCGTATCGAGGACCTCGCTTTAAGCGGGAAAGACGCGGATCGGGGGACGGGGGTTTAGGCGGCGCAACATCTCGCGTTTCCTCCTGGAAATGCAGACCTCTAGTGTTACGTTTGCTGCCCTTCATTCTGAGTATCGTTCGTTCTTGTCCGGTTAACTCCGCCCACAGTTTTCGAGATATCGACTCCGTTCAAAGTTTCATTCGTACAGCTTCCCTGTGGGATGCGGGCTTGTATACAGCTTTTGGAAAAGTTACATAGTTTTCGCACAGTAAGCATTTGAAGTTTCATCTTTACTCCCATAGGAATGAATGGAAAAATGTCCATAAACTTTTGTCAAACTTTCAAACTGCTGTCACACGGTCAGTTTTCGAGCTAGAGATACCAGAATTCAAACGGGCAGACCCGAGAGTCCACGGTCCCGCCACGTGAAATTATGGGCCGATAGCCCACCCGCTTCATGACCTTTGACCCCGTTTTCTATTCACGGCCTACACAGCTCCATAGAGTCCAATGTAAACTGCTGTGGGAGAGTGCTCTCTTAACATCCCACTACCGACAGCTTAGCAGTAAACTCCTTCACCATAAGCGTCGCCTAGTGACCCATGTGGGTTTACCGTATCGAGGACCTCGCTTTAAGCGGGAAAGACGCGGATCGGGGGGCAGGGGTTTAGGCGGCGCAACATCTCGCGTTTCCTCCTGGAAATGCAGACCTCTAGTGTTACGTTTGCTGCCATTCATTCTGAGGATCGTTCATTCTTGTCCGGTTAACTCCGCCCACAGTTTTCGAGATATCGACTCCGTTCAAAGTTTCATTCGTAGAGCTTCCCTGTGGGATGCGGGCTTGTATACAGCTTTTGGAAAAGTTGCATAGTTTTCGCACAGTAAGCATTTGAAGTTTCATCTTTTCTCCCATAGGAATGAATGGAAAAATGTCCATAAACTTTTGTCAAACTTTCAAACTGCTGTCACACGCTCAGTTTTCGAGCTAGAGACACCAGAACTCAAACGGGCAGACCCGAGGGTCCACGGTCCCACCACGTGAAATTATAGGCCGATACCCCGCCCGCTTCATGACCTTTGACCCCGTTTTCCATTCACGGCCTACAGAGCTCCATAGAGTCCAATGTAAACTGCTGTGGGAGAGTGCTCTCTTAACATCCCACTACCGACAGCTTAGCAGTAAACTCCTTCACCATAAGCGTCGCCTAGTGACCCACGCGGGTTTACCGTATCGAGTTTTGGAGATATTTGAGGTTTTTTGGAGGGTGCCCCACCGGTCGAAATTCATTGAATCATGAGTCTGTCAGTTGTGTTCTGTGAGCGTGCGTGTGAGAGACAGAGAGGGGGGAGGGGGAGGGGCAGAGGCAGAGACTGACGGGGAGAGCTGTGAGGGCCACAGAAATACACAGGCAGTCTGTAACACTTTAAAGGTCATTTTTAAGGGGGACATCTTAATTATCCAGGGTTTCTTAAGGTGGAATTTTTTAAGAATACCTCATTCACAATATACTGCCTGTCTTTTCAACATTTTAAGACGCGGATCGGGGGACGGGGGTTTCGGCGGCGCAACATCTCGCGTTTCCTCCTGGAAATGCAGACCTCTAGTTATGTTGCGCCTGCTGCTTTAAGCAGCGGCGCAATATATTGTTATCCGTAAGTCATATTATTATTATTTTTATTATTATTTTTATTATTCCGCGTTTCCTTGTCCGCCTAACTAGTCCCGCAGCTTTCGAGCTATCGACTCCGTTCCACCTGGAAATCGTGCGTCCTATAGCGACGATGTGGGCTTGTATACAGCTTTCCGATACCCGCACTCGTTCGTCCGCTACACTCGTTTTTCGCTCTGTTTTTCCCCAGTCATTTCTATGGAATTAATTTTCAAAGTGCTCTAACTCGGTCATTTTTCAAGCTACGGACACGGGATTTCAGACGGTCGGACCCGGGCGTACCGGCTCCCATCACTTCCGTTTTCGGAATTTTTGCACTCATCCTTCCCTTTCTTTTCCTCCTTCAAAATCCCTCCATTCATTTCAATGGGAGGCTCTTAGAGTGGGGGTGATGTCATCCACTGTAGTTTCAGTGGCAAAAAGCCGTTTTTTCACTTTTCAGCCGAACAAATCGCCATAACTTCCTCATAGTTTCACCTAGAAACTTCATTTAAATTTTAAATGGTAGAGAAACTTGTGCTTTCTGAGACCTCTAAATTTGAACATTATTGAAAATACGGTTTTTGAGTTATGAATTTTTGTTCGGCACTAGGGACGGTTTCGGCTCCCATAGGGTTCAATGTATTTTTGGAGCAGCTCAGAGTGCGGTTTCTAAAATTTTCTCCTGTTTTTAACTCGTCATAACATGCTCAATTCTCACTTAATCTGCAAATTTTTTATACCATATCGATCCCCAGACTCTCCTTGTCGCAACGGTATATACGGTTAAGTGATGTGAGGAAAACTTTCCGAGCTATAAGCATTTGTTCGGAGGGTGGGTACGCTCCCATAGGAACCCATTGAAATTATTTTTTTTCTTTTTCAATTTTCTGCCGAACATTTCACCATAACTTCCTTATACTTTCACCTACAGACTTCATTTAAATTTTAAATGGTAGAGAAATTTCCCCTTTCTCAAACTTGTAAGTTTCAGACCGTTTGAGAATACCGTTCTTGAGTTATGAATTTTTGTTTGACACTTGGGAGGGTTTTCCTCCCATAGAGCTCAATGTATTTTAAGAGCGGGTCGGCACGCAGATTTTCAAAACTTTGCCTGTTTTTAACTCGTAATTACACCATCAAATCTCGCTCAAAGTGCAAAAATTTTTACACCATCTCGAGCACAAGACTCTCCTTGTCGCTACGGTATGCTTCGTTCAATTTTGGTTGGGAAAAGTTTTCGAGCTACGGGTGATTTTTTGGAGGGTGCTCCCCGGTCGAAATTCATTGAATCATGAGTCTGTCAGTTGTATTCTGTGAGCATGCGTGTGAGAGAGACAGAGGGGGGAGGGGGAGGGGCAGAGGCAGAGACTGAGGGGAAGAGCTGTGAGGGCCACAGAAATACACAGGCAGTCTGTAACACTTTAAAGGTCATTTTTAAGGGGGACGTCTTAATTATCCAGGGTTTCTTAAGGTGGAATTTTTAAAGAATACCTCATTCACAATATACTGGCTGTCTTTTCGACATTTTAAGCTTTATTTAAAGTGGTCATTTTTAAAGGTGGACGTGTCAATACAACTGTGGGTTTCTTAAGGTGGAATTTTTATTAAGGTGGTATTTAAAATGTATTGGCCATCTTTTTGTGCTTTTGGCCTGTGATGTGGACATTTCAATACAATTCTGGGTTTCTTAAGGTGGAATTGTTTTTAAAGGTGGAATTTAAAATTTATCGTTTTCTATTCACGCCCTACTGAGCTCCATAGAGTCCAATGTAAACTGCTGTGGGAGAGTGCTCTCTTAACATCCCACTACCAACAGCTTAGCAGTAAACTCCTTCACCATAAGCGTCGCCTAGTGACCCACGCGGGTTTACCGTATCGAGGACCTCGCTTTAAGCGGGAAAGACGCGGATCGGGGGACGGGGGTTTAGGCGGCGCAACATCTCGCGTTTCCTCCTGGAAATGCAGACCTCTAGTGTTACGTTTGCTGCCCTTCATTCTGAGGATCGTTCATTCTTGTCCGGTTAACTCCGCCCACAGTTTTCGAGATATCGACTCCGTTCAAAGTTTCATTCGTAGAGCTTCCCTGTGGGATGCGGGCTTGTATACAGCTTTTGGAAAAGTTACATAGTTTTAGCACAGGAAGCATTTGAAGTTTCATCTTTACTCCCATAGGAATGAATGGAAAAATGTCCATAAACTTTTGTCAAACATTAAAACTGCTGTCACACGGTCAGTTTTCGAGCTAGAGACACCAGAACTCAAACGGGCAGACCCGAGGGTCCACGGTCCCACCACATAAAATTATGGGCCGATAGCCCACCCGCTTCATGACCTTTGACCCCGTTTTCGTTTCACGGCCTACAGAGCTCCATAGAGTCCAATGTAAACTGCTGTGGGAGAGTGCTCTCTTAACATCCCACTACCGACGGCTTAGCAGTAAACTCCTTCACCATAAGCGTCGCCTAGTGACCCACGCGGGTTTACCGTATCGAGGACCTCGCTTTAAGCGGGAAAGACGCGGATCGGGGGACGGGGGTTTAGGCGGCGCAACATCTCGCGTTTCCTCCTGGAAATGCAGACCTCTAGTGTTACGTTTGCTGCCCTTCATTCTGAGGATCGTTCATTCTTGTCCGGTTAACTCCGCCCACAGTTTTCGAGATATCGACTCCGTTCAAAGTTTGTTTCGTAGAGCTTCCCTGTGGGATGCGGGCTTGTATACAGCTTTTGGAAAAGTTACATAGTTTTCGCACAGTAAGCATTTGAAGTTTCATCTTAACTCCCATAGGAATGAATGGAAAAATGTCCATAAACTTTTGTCAAACATTCAAACTGCTGTCACACGGTCAGTTTTCGAGCTAGAGACACCAGAACTCAAACGGGCAGACCCGAGAGTCCACGGTCCCACCACGTGAAATTATAGGCCGATACCCCGCCCGCTTCATGACCTTTGACCCCGTTTTCCATTCACGGCCTACAGAGCTCCATAGAGTCCAATGTAAACTGCTGTGGGAGAGTGCTCTCTTAACATCCCACTACCGACAGCTTAGCAGTAAACTCCTTCACCATAAGCGTCGCCTAGTGACCCACGCGGGTTTACCGTATCGAGGACCTCGCTTTAAGCGGGAAAGACGCGGATCGGGGGACGGGGGTTTCGGCGGCGCAACATCTCGCGTTTCCTCCTGGAAATGCAGACCTCTAGTGTTACGTTTGCTGCCCTTCATTCTGAGGATCGTTCATTCTTGTCCGGTTAACTCCGCCCACAGTTTTCGAGATATCGACTCCGTTCAAAGTTTGTTTCGTAGAGATTCTCTGTGGGATGCGGGCTTGTATACAGCTTTTGGAAAAGTTACATAGTTTTCGCACAGTAAGCATTTGAAGTTTCATCTTAACTCCCATAGGAATGAATGGAAAAATGTCCATAAACTTTTGTCAAACTTTCAAACTGCTGTCACACGGTCAGTTTTCGAGCTAGAGACACCAGAACTCAAACGGGCAGACCCGAGAGTCCACGGTCCCACCACGTGAAATTATAGGCCGATACCCCGCCCGCTTCATGACCTTTGACCCCGTTTTCCATTCACGGCCTACAGAGCTCCATAGAGTCCAATGTAAACTGCTGTGGGAGAGTGCTCTCTTAACATCCCACTACCGACAGCTTAGCAGTAAACTCCTTCACCATAAGCGTCGCCTAGTGACCCACGCGGGTTTACCGTATCGAGGACCTCGCTTTAAGCGGGAAAGACGCGGATCGGGGGACGGGGGTTTCGGCGGCGCAACATCTCGCGTTTCCTCCTGGAAATGCAGACCTCTAGTGTTACGTTTGCTGCCCTTCATTCTGAGGATCGTTCATTCTTGTCCGGTTAACTCCGCCAACAGTTTTCGAGATATCGACTCCGTTCAAAGTTTGTTTCGTAGAGCTTCCCTGTGGGATGCGGGCTTGTATACAGCTTTTGGAAAAGTTACATAGTTTTTGCACAGTAAGCATTTGAAGTTTCATCTTTACTCTCATAGGAATGAATGGAAAAATGTCCATAAACTTTTGTCAAACTTTCAAACTGCTGTCACACGCTCAGTTTTCGAGCTAGAGACACCAGAATTCAAACGGGCAGACCCGAGAGTCCAAGGTCCCACCACGTGAAACTATAGGCCGATAGCCCACCCGCTTCATGACCTTTGACCCCGTTTTCCATTCACGGCCTACACAGCTCCTTAGAGTCCAATGTAAACTGCTGTGGGAGAGTGCTCTCTTAACATCCCACTACCGACAGCTTAGCAGTAAACTCCTTCACCATAAGCGTCGCCTAGTGACCCACGCGGGTTTACCGTATCGAGGACCTCGCTTTAAGCGGGAAAGACGCGGATCGGGGGGCGGGGGTTTAGGCGGCGCAACATCTCGCGTTTCCTCCTGGAAATGCAGACCTCTAGTTATGTTGCGCCTGCTGCTTTAAGCAGCGGCGCAATATATTGTTATCCGTAAGTCATATTATTATTATTTTTATTATTATTTTTATTATTCCGCGTTTCCTTGTCCGCTTAACTAGTCCCGCAGCTTTCGAGCTATCGACTCCGTTCCACCTGGAAATCGTGCGTCCTATAGCGACGATGTGGGCTTGTATACAGCTTTCCGATACCCGCACTCGTTCGTCCGCTACACTCGTTTTTCGCTCTGTTTTTCCCCAGTCATTTCTATGGAATTAATTTTCAAAGTGCTCTAACTCGGTCATTTTTCAAGCTACGGACACGGGATTTCAGACGGTCGGACCCGGGCGTACCGGCTCCCATCACTTCCGTTTTCGGAATTTTTGCACTCATCCTTCCCTTTCTTTTCCTCCTTCAAAATCCCTCCATTCATTTCAATGGGAGGCTCTTAGAGTGGGGGTGATGTCATCCACTGTAGTTTCAGTGGCAAAAAGCCGTTTTTTCACTTTTCAGCCGAACAAATCGCCATAACTTCCTCATAGTTTCACCTAGAAACTTCATTTAAATTTTAAATGGTAGAGAAACTTGTGCTTTCTGAGACCTCTAAATTTGAACATTATTGAAAATACGGTTTTTGAGTTATGAATTTTTGTTCGGCACTAGGGACGGTTTCGGCTCCCATAGGGTTCAATGTATTTTTGGAGCAGCTCAGAGTGCGGTTTCTAAAATTTTCTCCTGTTTTTAACTCGTCATAACATGCTCAATTCTCACTTAATCTGCAAATTTTTTATACCATATCGATCCCCAGACTCTCCTTGTCGCAACGGTATATACGGTTAAGTGATGTGAGGAAAACTTTCCGAGCTATAAGCATTTGTTCGGAGGGTGGGTACGCTCCCATAGGAACCCATTGAAATTATTTTTTTTCTTTTTCAATTTTCTGCCGAACATTTCACCATAACTTCCTTATACTTTCACCTACAGACTTCATTTAAATTTTAAATGGTAGAGAAATTTCCCCTTTCTCAAACTTGTAAGTTTCAGACCGTTTGAGAATACCGTTCTTGAGTTATGAATTTTTGTTTGACACTTGGGAGGGTTTTCCTCCCATAGAGCTCAATGTATTTTAAGAGCGGGTCGGCACGCAGATTTTCAAAACTTTGCCTGTTTTTAACTCGTAATTACACCATCAAATCTCGCTCAAAGTGCAAAAATTTTTACACCATCTCGAGCACAAGACTCTCCTTGTCGCTACGGTATGCTTCGTTCAATTTTGGTTGGGAAAAGTTTTCGAGCTACGGGTGATTTTTTGGAGGGTGCTCCCCGGTCGAAATTCATTGAATCATGAGTCTGTCAGTTGTATTCTGTGAGCATGCGTGTGAGAGAGACAGAGGGGGGAGGGGGAGGGGCAGAGGCAGAGACTGAGGGGAAGAGCTGTGAGGGCCACAGAAATACACAGGCAGTCTGTAACACTTTAAAGGTCATTTTTAAGGGGGACGTCTTAATTATCCAGGGTTTCTTAAGGTGGAATTTTTAAAGAATACCTCATTCACAATATACTGGCTGTCTTTTCGACATTTTAAGCTTTATTTAAAGTGGTCATTTTTAAAGGTGGACGTGTCAATACAACTGTGGGTTTCTTAAGGTGGAATTTTTATTAAGGTGGTATTTAAAATGTATTGGCCATCTTTTTGTGCTTTTGGCCTGTGATGTGGACATTTCAATACAATTCTGGGTTTCTTAAGGTGGAATTGTTTTTAAAGGTGGAATTTAAAATTTATCGTTTTCTATTCACGCCCTACTGAGCTCCATAGAGTCCAATGTAAACTGCTGTGGGAGAGTGCTCTCTTAACATCCCACTACCAACAGCTTAGCAGTAAACTCCTTCACCATAAGCGTCGCCTAGTGACCCACGCGGGTTTACCGTATCGAGGACCTCGCTTTAAGCGGGAAAGACGCGGATCGGGGGACGGGGGTTTAGGCGGCGCAACATCTCGCGTTTCCTCCTGGAAATGCAGACCTCTAGTGTTACGTTTGCTGCCCTTCATTCTGAGGATCGTTCATTCTTGTCCGGTTAACTCCGCCCACAGTTTTCGAGATATCGACTCCGTTCAAAGTTTCATTCGTAGAGCTTCCCTGTGGGATGCGGGCTTGTATACAGCTTTTGGAAAAGTTACATAGTTTTAGCACAGGAAGCATTTGAAGTTTCATCTTTACTCCCATAGGAATGAATGGAAAAATGTCCATAAACTTTTGTCAAACATTAAAACTGCTGTCACACGGTCAGTTTTCGAGCTAGAGACACCAGAACTCAAACGGGCAGACCCGAGGGTCCAAGGTCCCACCACATAAAATTATGGGCCGATAGCCCACCCGCTTCATGACCTTTGACCCCGTTTTCGTTTCACGGCCTACAGAGCTCCATAGAGTCCAATGTAAACTGCTGTGGGAGAGTGCTCTCTTAACATCCCACTACCGACGGCTTAGCAGTAAACTCCTTCACCATAAGCGTCGCCTAGTGACCCACGCGGGTTTACCGTATCGAGGACCTCGCTTTAAGCGGGAAAGACGCGGATCGGGGGACGGGGGTTTAGGCGGCGCAACATCTCGCGTTTCCTCCTGGAAATGCAGACCTCTAGTGTTACGTTTGCTGCCCTTCATTCTGAGGATCGTTCATTCTTGTCCGGTTAACTCCGCCCACAGTTTTCGAGATATCGACTCCGTTCAAAGTTTGTTTCGTAGAGCTTCCCTGTGGGATGCGGGCTTGTATACAGCTTTTGGAAAAGTTACATAGTTTTCGCACAGTAAGCATTTGAAGTTTCATCTTAACTCCCATAGGAATGAATGGAAAAATGTCCATAAACTTTTGTCAAACATTCAAACTGCTGTCACACGGTCAGTTTTCGAGCTAGAGACACCAGAACTCAAACGGGCAGACCCGAGAGTCCACGGTCCCACCACGTGAAATTATAGGCCGATACCCCGCCCGCTTCATGACCTTTGACCCCGTTTTCCATTCACGGCCTACAGAGCTCCATAGAGTCCAATGTAAACTGCTGTGGGAGAGTGCTCTCTTAACATCCCACTACCGACAGCTTAGCAGTAAACTCCTTCACCATAAGCGTCGCCTAGTGACCCACGCGGGTTTACCGTATCGAGGACCTCGCTTTAAGCGGGAAAGACGCGGATCGGGGGACGGGGGTTTCGGCGGCGCAACATCTCGCGTTTCCTCCTGGAAATGCAGACCTCTAGTGTTACGTTTGCTGCCCTTCATTCTGAGGATCGTTCATTCTTGTCCGGTTAACTCCGCCCACAGTTTTCGAGATATCGACTCCGTTCAAAGTTTGTTTCGTAGAGATTCTCTGTGGGATGCGGGCTTGTATACAGCTTTTGGAAAAGTTACATAGTTTTCGCACAGTAAGCATTTGAAGTTTCATCTTAACTCCCATAGGAATGAATGGAAAAATGTCCATAAACTTTTGTCAAACTTTCAAACTGCTGTCACACGGTCAGTTTTCGAGCTAGAGACACCAGAACTCAAACGGGCAGACCCGAGAGTCCACGGTCCCACCACGTGAAATTATAGGCCGATACCCCGCCCGCTTCATGACCTTTGACCCCGTTTTCCATTCACGGCCTACAGAGCTCCATAGAGTCCAATGTAAACTGCTGTGGGAGAGTGCTCTCTTAACATCCCACTACCGACAGCTTAGCAGTAAACTCCTTCACCATAAGCGTCGCCTAGTGACCCACGCGGGTTTACCGTATCGAGGACCTCGCTTTAAGCGGGAAAGACGCGGATCGGGGGACGGGGGTTTCGGCGGCGCAACATCTCGCGTTTCCTCCTGGAAATGCAGACCTCTAGTGTTACGTTTGCTGCCCTTCATTCTGAGGATCGTTCATTCTTGTCCGGTTAACTCCGCCAACAGTTTTCGAGATATCGACTCCGTTCAAAGTTTGTTTCGTAGAGCTTCCCTGTGGGATGCGGGCTTGTATACAGCTTTTGGAAAAGTTACATAGTTTTTGCACAGTAAGCATTTGAAGTTTCATCTTTACTCTCATAGGAATGAATGGAAAAATGTCCATAAACTTTTGTCAAACTTTCAAACTGCTGTCACACGCTCAGTTTTCGAGCTAGAGACACCAGAATTCAAACGGGCAGACCCGAGAGTCCAAGGTCCCACCACGTGAAACTATAGGCCGATAGCCCACCCGCTTCATGACCTTTGACCCCGTTTTCCATTCACGGCCTACACAGCTCCTTAGAGTCCAATGTAAACTGCTGTGGGAGAGTGCTCTCTTAACATCCCACTACCGACAGCTTAGCAGTAAACTCCTTCACCATAAGCGTCGCCTAGTGACCCACGCGGGTTTACCGTATCGAGGACCTCGCTTTAAGCGGGAAAGACGCGGATCGGGGGGCGGGGGTTTAGGCGGCGCAACATCTCGCGTTTCCTCCTGGAAATGCAGACCTCTAGTTATGTTGCGCCTGCTGCTTTAAGCAGCGGCGCAATATATTGTTATCCGTAAGTCATATTATTATTATTTTTATTATTATTTTTATTATTCCGCGTTTCCTTGTCCGCTTAACTAGTCCCGCAGCTTTCGAGCTATCGACTCCGTTCCACCTGGAAATCGTGCGTCCTATAGCGACGATGTGGGCTTGTATACAGCTTTCCGATACCCGCACTCGTTCGTCCGCTACACTCGTTTTTCGCTCTGTTTTTCCCCAGTCATTTCTATGGAATTAATTTTCAAAGTGCTCTAACTCGGTCATTTTTCAAGCTACGGACACGGGATTTCAGACGGTCGGACCCGGGCGTACCGGCTCCCATCACTTCCGTTTTCGGAATTTTTGCACTCATCCTTCCCTTTCTTTTCCTCCTTCAAAATCCCTCCATTCATTTCAATGGGAGGCTCTTAGAGTGGGGGTGATGTCATCCACTGTAGTTTCAGTGGCAAAAAGCCGTTTTTTCACTTTTCAGCCGAACAAATCGCCATAACTTCCTCATAGTTTCACCTAGAAACTTCATTTAAATTTTAAATGGTAGAGAAACTTGTGCTTTCTGAGACCTCTAAATTTGAACATTATTGAAAATACGGTTTTTGAGTTATGAATTTTTGTTCGGCACTAGGGACGGTTTCGGCTCCCATAGGGTTCAATGTATTTTTGGAGCAGCTCAGAGTGCGGTTTCTAAAATTTTCTCCTGTTTTTAACTCGTCATAACATGCTCAATTCTCACTTAATCTGCAAATTTTTTATACCATATCGATCCCCAGACTCTCCTTGTCGCAACGGTATATACGGTTAAGTGATGTGAGGAAAACTTTCCGAGCTATAAGCATTTGTTCGGAGGGTGGGTACGCTCCCATAGGAACCCATTGAAATTATTTTTTTTCTTTTTCAATTTTCTGCCGAACATTTCACCATAACTTCCTTATACTTTCACCTACAGACTTCATTTAAATTTTAAATGGTAGAGAAATTTCCCCTTTCTCAAACTTGTAAGTTTCAGACCGTTTGAGAATACCGTTCTTGAGTTATGAATTTTTGTTTGACACTTGGGAGGGTTTTCCTCCCATAGAGCTCAATGTATTTTAAGAGCGGGTCGGCACGCAGATTTTCAAAACTTTGCCTGTTTTTAACTCGTAATTACACCATCAAATCTCGCTCAAAGTGCAAAAATTTTTACACCATCTCGAGCACAAGACTCTCCTTGTCGCTACGGTATGCTTCGTTCAATTTTGGTTGGGAAAAGTTTTCGAGCTACGGGTGATTTTTTGGAGGGTGCTCCCCGGTCGAAATTCATTGAATCATGAGTCTGTCAGTTGTATTCTGTGAGCATGCGTGTGAGAGAGACAGAGGGGGGAGGGGGAGGGGCAGAGGCAGAGACTGAGGGGAAGAGCTGTGAGGGCCACAGAAATACACAGGCAGTCTGTAACACTTTAAAGGTCATTTTTAAGGGGGACGTCTTAATTATCCAGGGTTTCTTAAGGTGGAATTTTTAAAGAATACCTCATTCACAATATACTGGCTGTCTTTTCGACATTTTAAGCTTTATTTAAAGTGGTCATTTTTAAAGGTGGACGTGTCAATACAACTGTGGGTTTCTTAAGGTGGAATTTTTATTAAGGTGGTATTTAAAATGTATTGGCCATCTTTTTGTGCTTTTGGCCTGTGATGTGGACATTTCAATACAATTCTGGGTTTCTTAAGGTGGAATTGTTTTTAAAGGTGGAATTTAAAATTTATCGTTTTCTATTCACGCCCTACTGAGCTCCATAGAGTCCAATGTAAACTGCTGTGGGAGAGTGCTCTCTTAACATCCCACTACCAACAGCTTAGCAGTAAACTCCTTCACCATAAGCGTCGCCTAGTGACCCACGCGGGTTTACCGTATCGAGGACCTCGCTTTAAGCGGGAAAGACGCGGATCGGGGGACGGGGGTTTAGGCGGCGCAACATCTCGCGTTTCCTCCTGGAAATGCAGACCTCTAGTGTTACGTTTGCTGCCCTTCATTCTGAGGATCGTTCATTCTTGTCCGGTTAACTCCGCCCACAGTTTTCGAGATATCGACTCCGTTCAAAGTTTCATTCGTAGAGCTTCCCTGTGGGATGCGGGCTTGTATACAGCTTTTGGAAAAGTTACATAGTTTTAGCACAGGAAGCATTTGAAGTTTCATCTTTACTCCCATAGGAATGAATGGAAAAATGTCCATAAACTTTTGTCAAACATTAAAACTGCTGTCACACGGTCAGTTTTCGAGCTAGAGACACCAGAACTCAAACGGGCAGACCCGAGGGTCCACGGTCCCACCACATAAAATTATGGGCCGATAGCCCACCCGCTTCATGACCTTTGACCCCGTTTTCGTTTCACGGCCTACAGAGCTCCATAGAGTCCAATGTAAACTGCTGTGGGAGAGTGCTCTCTTAACATCCCACTACCAACAGCTTAGCAGTAAACTCCTTCACCATAAGCGTCGCCTAGTGACCCACACGGGTTTACCGTATCGAGGACCTCGCTTTAAGCGGGAAAGACGCGGATCGGGGGACGGGGGTTTAGGCGGCGCAACATCTCGTGTTACGTTTGCTGCCCTTCATTCTGAGGATCGTTCATTCTTGTCCGGTTAACTCCGCCCACAGTTTTCGAGATATCGACTCCGTTCAAAGTTTCATTCGTAGAGCTTCCCTGTGGGATGCGGGCTTGTATACAGCTTTTGGAAAAGTTGCATAGTTTTCGCACAGTAAGCATTTGAAATTTCATCTTTTCTCTCATAGGAATGAATGGAAAAATGTCCATAAACTTTTGTCAAACTTTCAAATTGCTGTCACACGGTCATTTTTCGAGCTACAGACACCAGAATTCAAACGGTCAGACCCGAGGGTCCATGGTCCCACCACGTGAAATTATAGGCCGATATCCCGCCCGCTTCATGACCTTTGACCCCGTTTTCCATTCACGGCCTACTGAGCTCCATAGAGTCCAATGTAAACTGCTGTGGGAGAGTGCTCTCTTAACATCCCACTACCGACAGCTTAGCAGTAAACTCCTTCACCATAAGCGTCGCCTAGTGACCCACGCGGGTTTACCGTATCGAGGACCTCGCTTTAAGCGGGAAAGACGCGGATCGGGGGGCGGGGGTTTAGGCGGCGCAACATCTCGCGTTTCCTCCTGGAAATGCAGACCTCTAGTGTTACGTTTGCTGCCCTTCATTCTGAGGATCGTTCATTATTGTCCGGTTAACTCCGCCCACAGTTTTCGAGATATCGACTCCGTTCAAAGTTTGTTTCGTAGAGCTTCTCTGTGGGATGCGGGCTTGTATACAGCTTTTGGAAAAGTTACATAGTTTTCGCACAGTAAGCATTTGAAGTTTCATCTTAACTCCCATAGGAATGAATGGAAAAATGTCCATAAACTTTTGTCAAACTTTCAAACTGCTGTCACACGGTCAGTTTTCGAGCTAGAGACACCAGAACTCAAACGGGCAGACCCGAGAGTCCACGGTCCCACCACGTGAAATTATAGGCCGATATCCCGCCCGCTTCATGACCTTTGACCCCGTTTTCCATTCACGGCCTACAGAGCTTCATAGAGTCCAATGTAAACTGCTGTGGGAGAGTGCTCTCTTAACATCCCACTACCGACAGCTTAGCAGTAAACTCCTTCACCATAAGCGTCGCCTAGTGACCCACGCGGGTTTACCGTATCGAGGACCTCGCTTTAAGCGGGAAAGACGCGGATCGGGGGACGGGGGTTTCGGCGGCGCAACATCTCGCGTTTCCTCCTGGAAATGCAGACCTCTAGTGTTACGTTTGCTGCCCTTAATTCTGAGGATCGTTCGTTCTTGTCCGGTTAACTCCGCCCACAGTTTTCGAGATATCGACTCCGTTCAAAGTTTGTTTCGTAGAGCTTCCCTGTGGGATGCGGGCTTGTATACAGCTTTTGGAAAAGTTGCATAGTTTTCGCACAGTAAGCATTTGAAGTTTCATCCTTACTCCCATAGGAATGAATGGAAAAATGTCCATAAACTTTTGTCAAACTTTCAAACTGCCGTCACACGGTCAGTTTTCGAGCTAGAGACACCAGAACTCAAACGGGCAGAC
The DNA here is from genome assembly GCF_029633855.1 of Hoplias malabaricus. Taxonomy (NCBI): domain Eukaryota; kingdom Metazoa; phylum Chordata; class Actinopteri; order Characiformes; family Erythrinidae; genus Hoplias; species Hoplias malabaricus. The sequence continues at coordinate 48,255,145 of NC_089801.1, read as the reverse complement.
CCGAGAGTCCACGGTCCCACCACGTGAAATTATAGGCCGATACCCCGCCCGCTTCATGACCTTTGACCCCGTTTTCCATTCACGGCCTACAGAGCTCCATAGAGTCCAATGTAAACTGGTGTGGGAGAGTGCTCTCTTAACATCCCACTACCGACAGCTTAGCAGTAAACTCCTTCACCATAAGCGTCGCCTAGTGACCCACGCGGGTTTACCGTATCGAGGACCTCGCTTTAAGCGGGAAAGACGCGGATCGGGGGGCAGGGGTTTAGGCGGCGCAACATCTCGCGTTTCCTCCTGGAAATGCAGACCTCTAGTGTTACGTTTGCTGCCCTTCATTCTGAGGATCGTTCATTCTTGTCCGGTTAACTCCGCCCACAGTTTTCGAGATATCGACTCCGTTCAAAGTTTGTTTCGTAGAGCTGGCCTGTGGGATGCGGGCTTGATTACAGCTTTTGGAAAAGTTGCATAGTTTTTGCACAGTAAGCCTTTGAAGTTTCATCTTTTCTCCTATAGGAATGAATGGAAAAATGTCCATAAACTTTTGTCAAACTTTCAAACTGCTTTCACACGCTCAGTTTTCGAGCTACAGACACCAGAATTCAAACGGGCAGACCCGAGAGTCCACGGTCCCGCCACGTGAAATTATGGGCCGATAGCGCACCCGCTTCATGACCTTTGACCCCGTTTTCCATTCACGGCCTACAGAGCGCCATAGAGTCCAATGTAAACTGCTGTGGGAGAGTGCTCTCTTAACATCCCACTACCGACAGCTTAGCAGTAAACTCCTTCACCATAAGCGTCGCCTAGTGACCCACGCGGGTTTACCGTATCGAGGACCTCGCTTTAAGCGGGAAAGACGCGGATCGGGGGACGGGGGTTTCGGCGGCGCAACATCTCGCGTTTCCTCCTGGAAATGCAGACCTCTAGTGTTACGTTTGCTGCCCTTAATTCTGAGGATCGTTCGTTCTTTTCCGGTTAACTCCGCCCACAGTTTTCGAGATATCGACTCCGTTCAAAGTTTGTTTCGTAGAGCTTCCCTGTGGGATGCGGGCTTGTATACAGCTTTTGGAAAAGTTGCATAGTTTTCGCACAGTAAGCATTTGAAGTTTCATCCTTACTCCCATAGGAATGAATGGAAAAATGTCCATAAACTTTTGTCAAACTTTCAAACTGCCGTCACACGGTCAGTTTTCGAGCTAGAGACACCAGAACTCAAACGGGCAGACCCGAGAGTCCACGGTCCCACCACGTGAAATTATAGGCCGATACCCCGCCCGCTTCATGACCTTTGACCCCGTTTTCCATTCACGGCCTACAGAGCTCCATAGAGTCCAATGTAAACTGGTGTGGGAGAGTGCTCTCTTAACATCCCACTACCGACAGCTTAGCAGTAAACTCCTTCACCATAAGCGTCGCCTAGTGACCCACGCGGGTTTACCGTATCGAGGACCTCGCTTTAAGCGGGAAAGACGCGGATCGGGGGGCAGGGGTTTAGGCGGCGCAACATCTCGCGTTTCCTCCTGGAAATGCAGACCTCTAGTTATGTTGCGCCTGCTGCTGTAAGCAGCGGCGCGATATATTGTTATCCGTAAGTCATATTATTATTATTTTTATTATTATTTTTATTATTCCGCGTTTCCTTGTCCGCTTAACTAGTCCCTCAGCTTTTGAGCTATCGACTCCGTTCCACCTGGAAATCGTGCGTCCTATAGCGACGATGTGGGCTTGTATACAGCTTTCCGATACCCGCACTCGTTCGTCCGCTACACTCGTTTTTCGCTCTGTTTTTCCCCAGTCATTTCTATGGAATTAATTTTCAAAGTGCTCTAACTCGGTCATTTTTCAAGCTACGGACACGGGATTTCAGACGGTCGGACCCGGGCGTACCGGCTCCCATCACTTCCGTTTTCGGAATTTTTGCACTCATCCTTCCCTTTCTTTTCCTCCTTCAAAATCCCTCCATTCATTTCAATGGGAGGCTCTTAGAGTGGGGGTGATGTCATCCACTGTAGTTTCAGTGGCAAAAAGCCGTTTTTTCACTTTTCAGCCGAACAATTCACCATAACTTCCTCATACTTTCACCTAGAAACTTCATTTAAATTTTAAATGGTAGAGAAACTTGTCCTTTCTAACACCTCTAAATTTCAACATTATTGAGAATACGGTTTTTGAGTTATGAATTTTTGTTCGGCACTAGGGAGGGTTTCGGCTCCCATAGGGTTCAATGTATTTTTGGAGCAGCTCAGAGTGCGGTTTCTAAAATTTTCTCCTGTTTTTAACTCGTCATAACATGCTCAATTCTCACTTAATCTGCAAATTTTTTATACCATATCGATCCCCAGACTCTCCTTGTCGCAACGGTATATACGGTTAAGTGATGTGAGGAAAACTTTCCGAGCTATAAGCATTTGTTCGGAGGGTGGGTACGCTCCCATAGGAACCCATTGAAATTATTTTTTTTCTTTTTCAATTTTCTGCCGAACATTTCACCATAACTTCCTTATACTTTCACCTACAGACTTCATTTAAACTTTAAATGGTAGAGAAATTTCCCCTTTCTCACACTTGTAAGTTTCAGACCGTTTGAGAATACCGTTCTTGAGTTATGAAATTTTGTTCCACACTTGGGAGGGTTTTCCTCCCATAGAGCTCAATGTATTTTAAGAGCGGCTCGGCACGCAGATTTTCAAAACTTTGCCTGTTTTTAACTCGTAATTACACCATCAAATCTCGCTCAAAGTGCAAAAATTTTTACACCATCTCGAGCACCAGACTCTCCTTGTCGCTACGGTATGCTTCGTTCGTTTTTGGACCTGGAAAAGTTTTTGAGATATTTGAGGTTTTTTGGAAGGTGCCCCACCGGTCGAAATTCATTGAATCATGAGTCTGTCAGTTGTATTCTGTGAGCGTGCGTGTGAGAGAGCGAGAGGGGGGAGGGGGAGGGGCAGAGGCAGAGACTGAGGGGAAGAGCTGTGAGGGCCACAGAAATACACAGGCAGTCTGTAACACTTTAAAGGTCATTTTTAAGGGGGACATCTTAATTATCCAGGGTTTCTTAAGGTGGAATTTTTTAAGAATACCTCATTCACAATATACTGCCTGTCTTTTCGACATTTTAAGCTTTATTTAAAGTGGTCATTTTTAAAGGTGGACGTGTCAATACAACTGTGGGTTTCTTAAGGTGGAATTTTTATTAAGGTGGTATTTAAAATGTATTGGCCATCTTTTTTGCTTTTAAGACTCTTTTGGCCTGTGATGTGGACATTTCAATACAATTCTGGGTTTCTTAAGGTGGAATTGTTTTTAAAGGTGGAATTCAAAATGTATCGTTTTCCATTCACGGCCTACACAGCTCCATAGAGTCCAATGTAAACTGCTGTGGGAGAGTGCTCTCTTAACATCCCACTACCGACAGCTTAGCAGTAAACTCCTTCACCATAAGCGTCGCCTAGTGACCCACGCGGGTTTACCGTATCGAGGACCTCGCTTTAAGCGGGAAAGACGCGGATCGGGGGACGGGGGTTTAGGCGGCGCAACATCTCGCGTTTCCTCCTGGAAATGCAGACCTCTAGTGTTACGTTTGCTGCCCTTCATTCTGAGGATCGTTCATTCTTGTCCGGTTAACTCCGCCCACAGTTTTCGAGATATCGACTCCGTTCAAAGTTTGTTTCGTACAGCTTCCCTGTGGGATGCGGGCTTGTATACAGCTTTTGGAAAAGTTACATAGTTTTAGCACAGTAAGCATTTGAAGTTTCATCTTTTCTCTCATAGGAATGAATGGAAAAATGTCCATAAACTTTTGTCAAACTTTCAAAGTGCTGTCACACGGTCAGTTTTCGAGCTAGAGACACCAGAACTCAAACGGGCAGACCCGAGGGTCCACGGTCCCTCCACGTAAAATTATGGGCCGATAGCCCACCCGCTTCATGACCTTTGACCCCGTTTTCCATTCACGGCCTACAGAGCTCCATAGAGTCCAATGTAAACTGCTGTGGGAGAGTGCTCTCTTAACATCCCACTACCAACAGCTTAGCAGTAAACTCCTTCACCATAAGCGTCGCCTAGTGACCCACGCGGGTTTACCGTGTCGAGGACCTCGCTTTAAGCGGGAAAGACGCGGATCGGGGGGCAGGGGTTTAGGCGGCGCAACATCTCGCGTTTCCTCCTGGAAATGCAGACCTCTAGTGTTACGTTTGCTGCCCTTCATTCTGAGGATCGTTCATTCTTGTCCGGTTAACTCCGCCCACAGTTTTCGAGATATCGACTCCGTTCAAAGTTTCATTCGTACAGCTTCCCTGTGGGATGCGGGCTTGTATACAGCTTTTGGAAAAGTTGCATAGTTTTCGCACAGTAAGCATTTGAAGTTTCGTGTTTTCTCCCATAGGAATGAATGGAAAAATGTCCATAAACTTTTGTCAAACTTTCAAACTGCTGTCACACGCTCAGTTTTCGAGCTAGAGACACCAGAATTCAAACGGGCAGACCCGAGCGTCCACGGTCCCGCCACGGGAAATTATGGGCCGATAGCCCACCCGCTTCATGACCTTTGACCCCGTTTTCCATTCACGGCCTACAGAGCTCCATAGAGTCCAATGTAAACTGCTGTGGGAGAGTGCTCTCTTAACATCCCACTACCGACAGCTTAGCAGTAAACTCCTTCACCATAAGCGTCGCCTAGTGACCCACGCGGGTTTACCGTATCGAGGGCCTCGCTTTAAGCGGGAAAGACGCGGATCGGGGGGCAGGGGTTTAGGCGGCGCAACATCTCGCGTTTCCTCCTGGAAATGCAGACCTCTAGTGTTACGTTTGCTGCCCTTCATTCTGAGGATCGTTCATTCTTGTCCGGTTAACTCCGCCCACAGTTTTCGAGATATCGACTCCGTTCAAAGTTTGTTTCGTAGAGCTTCCCTGTGGGATGCGGGCTTGTATACAGCTTTTGGAAAAGTTGCATAGTTTTCGCACAGTAAGCCTTTGAAGTTTCATCTTTTCTCCCATAGGAATGAATGGGAAAATGTCCATAAACTTTTGTCAAACTTTAAAACTGCTGTCACACGGTCAGTTTTCGAGCTAGAGACACCAGAACTCAAACGGGCAGACCCGAGAGTCCACGGTCCCCCCACATGAAATTATGGGCCGATAGCCCACCCGCTTCATGACCTTTGACCCCGTTTTCCATTCACGGCCTACAGAGCTCCATAGAGTCCAATGTAAACTGCTGTGGGAGACTGCCCTCTTAACATCCCACTACCAACAGCTTAGCAGTAAACTCCTTCACCATAAGCGTCGCCTAGTGACCCACGTGGGTTTACCGTATCGAGGACCTCGCTTTAAGCGGGAAAGACGCGGATCGGGGGGCAGGGGTTTAGGCGGCGCAACATCTCGCGTTTCCTCCTGGAAATGCAGACCTCTAGTTATGTTGCGCCTGCTGCTGTAAGCAGCGGCGCGATATATTGTTATCCGTAAGTCATATTATTATTATTATTATTATTCTTATTATTCCGCGTTTCCTTGTCCGCCTAACTAGTCCCGCAGCTTTCGAGCTATCGACTCCGTTCCACCTGGAAATCGTGCGTCCTATAGCGACGATGTGGGCTTGTATACAGCTTTCCGATACCCGCACTCGTTCGTCCGCTACACTCGTTTATCGCTCCGTTTTTCCCCAGTCATTTCTATGGAATTAATTTTCGAACTGCTCTAACTCGGTCAATTTTCAAGCTACGGACACGAGATTTCAGACGGTCGGACCCGGGCGCACCGTGACCCGTCACTTCCGTTTTCGGACCTCTCGCACTCATCCCTCTCTTTCTATTCCTCCTTGAATATCCCTCCATTCACTTGTATGGAAAACATTTAGAGTGGGTGACATCATAGACACTCTGGGTTCACTGGCCAAAACCGTTTTTTCACTTTTCAGCCGAACAATTCACCATAACGTTCTCATACTTTCACCTAAAAACTTCATTTAAATTTTAAATGATAGAGAAACTTGTCCTTTCTAGCATCTGTAAATTTGAACGTAATCGATAATACGGTTTTTGAGTTATGAATTTTTGTTCGGCACTAGGGAGGGTTTTGGCTCCCATAGAGTTCAATGTATTTTTGGAGCGGCTCAGAGTGCGGTTTCTAAATTTTTCTCCTGTTTTTAACTCGTCATAACACGGTCAATTCTTGCTCAAACTGCTAATTTTTTATACCAGCTTCTTCCTTAGACTCTCCTTGTCGCAACGGTATATGCAGTTTAGCCATTTGGGATATCATTTCTGAGCTATAAGCATTTGTTCGGAGGGTGGGTACGCTCCCATAGGAATACATTGAAATGAATATGCCTGTCCTTTTTCGATATTCAACTTTTAGCCGAACATTTTGCCATAACTTCCTTATACTTTCACCTACAGACTTCATTTTACTTTCAAATGGTAGAGACACTTCTCCTTTCTAAAATATGTAGATTTGAAATCATTTGAAGATACGGTTCTGGAGTTATGAAGATTTGTTTGGCAGTAGGACGTTTCGGCTCCCATAGAGTTCAATGTATTTTCAGAAAGCCAAATTTTCTCAAATTTGCCCTTTTTTAACTCATTTTTACACCATCAATTCTCGCTCAAACTGAAAAAATTTTTACACCATCTCGAGCGCCAGACTCTCCTTGTCGCTACGGTATGCTTCGTTCAATTTTGGTTGGGAAAAGTTTTCGAGCTACGGGTGATTTTTTGGAGGGTGCTCCCCGGTCGAAATTCATTGAATCATGAGTCTGTCAGTTGTATTCTGTGAGCGTGCGTGTGAGAGAGAGACAGAGGGGGGAGGGGGAGGGGCAGAGTCAGAGACTGACGGGGAGAGCTGTGAGGGCCACAGAAATACACAGGCAGTCTGTAACACTTTAAAGGTCATTTTTAAGGGGGACGTCTTAATTATCCAGGGTTTCTTAAGGTGGAATTTTTTAAGAATACCTCATTCACAATATACTGCCTGTCTTTTCGACATTTTAAGCTTTATTTCAAGTGGTCATTTTTAAAGGTGGACGTGTCAATACAACTGTGGGTTTCTTAAGGTGGAATTTTTATTAAGGTGGTATTTAAAATGTATTGGCCATCTTTTTTGCTTTTAAGACTCTTTTGGCCTGTGATGTGGACATTTCAATACAATTCTGGGTTTCTTAAGGTGGAATTGTTTTTAAAGGTGGAATTCAAAATTTATCGTTTTCTATTCACGCCCTACTGAGCTCCATAGAGTCCAATGTAAACTGCTGTGGGAGAGTGCTCTCTTAACATCCCACTACCAACAGCTTAGCAGTAAACTCCTTCACCATAAGCGTCGCCTAGTGACCCACGCGGGTTTTCCCTACCTACGACTTCGCTTTAAGCGGGAAAGACGCGGATCGGGGGACGGGGGTTTTGGCGGCGCAACATCTCGCGTTTCCTCCTGGAAATGCAGACCTCTAGTGTTACGTTTGCTGCCCTTCATTCTGAGGATCGTTCATTCTTGTCCGGTTAACTCCGCCCACAGTTTTCGAGATATCGACTCCGTTCAAAGTTTGTTTCGTACAGCTTCCCTGTGGGATGCGGGCTTGTATACAGCTTTTGGAAAAGTTACATAGTTTTCGCACAGTAAGCATTTGAAGTTTCGTGTTTTCTCCCATAGGAATGAATGGAAAAATGTCCATAAACTTTTGTGAAACTTTCAAACTGCTGTCACACGCTCAGTTTTCGAGCTAGAGACACCAGAACTGAAACCGTCAGACCCGAGAGTCCACGGTCCCACCACGTGAAATTAGGCCGATAGCCCACCCGCTTCATGACCTTTGACCCCGTTTTCCATTCACGGCCTACAGAGCTCCATAGAGTCCAATGTAAACTGCTGTGGGAGAGTGCTCTCTTAACATCCCACTACCAACAGCTTAGCAGTAAACTCCTTCACCATAAGCGTCGCCTAGTGACCCACGCGGGTTTACCGTATCGAGGATCTCGCTTTAAGCGAGAAAGACGCGGATCGGGGGGCAGGGGTTTAGGCGGCGCAACATCTCGCATTTCCTCCTGGAAATGCAGACCTCTAGTGTTACGTTTGCTGCCCTTCATTCTGAGGATCGTTCATTCTTGTCCGATTAACTCCGCCCACAGTTTTCGAGATATCGACTCCGTTCAAAGTTTCATTCGTAGAGCTTCCCTGTGGGATGCGGGCTTGTATACAGCTTTTGGAAAAGTTGCATAGTTTTCGCACAGTAAGCATTTGAAGTTTCATCTTTTCTCCCATAGGAATGAATGGAAAAATGTCCATAAACTTTTGTCAAACTTTCAAACTGCTGTCACACGCTCAGTTTTCGAGCTAGAGACACCAGAACTCAAACGGGCAGACCCGAGAGTCCAAGGTCCCACCACGTGAAATTATGGGCCGATAGCCCACCCGCTTCATGACCTTTGACCCCGTTTTCCATTCACGGCCTACACAGCGCCACATAGTCCAATGTAAACTGCTGTGGGACAGTGCTCTCTTAACATCCCACTACCAACAGCTTAGCAGTAAACTCCTTCACCATAAGCGTCGCCTAGTGACCCACGCGGGTTTACCGTGTCGAGGACCTCGCTTTAAGCGGGAAAGACGCGGATCGGGGGGCAGGGGTTTAGGCGGCGCAACATCTCGCGTTTCCTCCTGGAAATGCAGACCTCTAGTGTTACGTTTGCTGCCCTTCATTCTGAGGATCGTTCGTTCTTGTCCGGTTAACTCCGCCCACAGTTTTCGAGATATCGACTCCGTTCAAAATTTCATTCGTAGAGCTTCCCTGTGGGATGCGGGCTTGTATACAGCTTTTGGAAAAGTTGCATAGTTTTAGCACAGTAAGCATTTGAAGTTTCATCTTTTGTCCCATAGGAATGAATGGAAATATGTCCATAAACTTTTGTCAAACTTTCAAACTGCTGTCACACGGTCAGTTTTCGAGCTAGACACACCAGAATTCAAACGGGCGGACCCGAGAGTCCACGGTCCCGCCACGTGAAATTATGGGCCGATAGCCCACCCGCTTCATGACCTTTGACCCCGTTTTCCATTCACGGCCTACAGAGCTCCATAGAGTCCAATGTAAACTGCTGTGGGAGAGTGCTCTCTTAACATCCACCTACCAACAGCTTAGCAGTAAACTCCTTCACCATAAGCGTCGCCTAGTGACCCACGCGGGTTTACCGTATCGAGGACCTCGCTTTAAGCGGGAAAGACGCGGATCGGGGGGCGGGGGTTTAGGCGGCGCAACATCTCGCGTTTCCTCCTGGAAATGCAGACCTCTAGTGTTACGTTTGCTGCCCTTCATTCTGAGGATCGTTCATTCTTGTCCGGTTAACTCCGCCCACAGTTTTCGAGATATCGACTCCGTTCAAAGTTTCATTCGTAGAGCTTCCCTGTGGGATGCGGGCTTGTATACAGCTTTTGGAAAATTTGCATAGTTTTCGCACAGTAAGCATTTGAAGTTTCATCTTTTCTCCCTTAGGAATGAATGGAAAAATGTCCATAAACTTTTGTCAAACTTTCAAACTGCTGTCACACGGTCAGTTTTCGAGCTAGAGACACCAGAACTCAAACGGGCAGACCCGAGGGTCCACGGTCCCACCACGTGAAACTATGGGCCGATAGCCCACCCGCTTCATGACCTTTGACCCCGTTTTCCTTTCACGGCCTACAGAGCTCCATAGAGTCCAATGTAAACTGCTGTGGGAGAGTGCTCTCTTAACATCCCACTACCGACAGCTTAGCAGTAAACTCCTTCACCATAAGCGTCGCCTAGTGACCCACGCGGGTTTACCGTACCGAGGACCTCGCTTTAAGCGGGAAAGACGCGGATCGGGGGACGGGAGTTTAGGCGGCGCAACATCTCGCGTTTCCTCCTGGAAATGCAGACCTCTAGTGTTACGTTTGCTGCCCTTCATTCTGAGGATCTTCATTCCTTGTCCGGTTAACTCCGCCCACAGTTTTCGAGATATCGACCCGTTCAAAGTTTGTTTCGTAGAGCTTCCCTGTGGGATGCGGGCTTGTATACAGCTTTTGGAAAAGTTACATAGTTTTCGCACAGTAAGCATTTGAAGTTTCAACTTTTCTCCCATAGGAATGAATGGAAAAATGTCCATAAACTTTTGTCAAACTTTCAAAGTGCTGTCACACGGTCAGTTTTCGAGCTAGAGACACCAGAACTCAAACGGGCAGACCCGAGGGTCCACGGTCCCACCACGTAAAACTATGGGCCGATAGCCCACCCGCTTCATGACCTTTGACCCCTTTTCCATTCACGGCCTACAGAGCTCCATAGAGTCCAATGTAAACTGCTGTGGGACAGTGCTCTATTAACATCCCACTACCAACAGCTTAGCAGTAAACTCCTTCACCATAAGCGTCGCCTAGTGACCCACACGGGTTTACCGTATCGAGGACCTCGCTTTAAGCGGGAAAGACGCGGATCGGGGGGCAGGGGTTTAGGCGGCGCAACATCTCGCGTTTCCTCCTGGAAATGCAGACCTCTAGTGTTACGTTTGCTGCCCTTCATTCTGAGGATCGTTCATTCTTGTCCGGTTAACTCCGCCCACAGTTTTTGAGATATCGACTCCGTTCAAAGTTTGTTTCGTAGAGCTTCCCTGTGGGATGCGGGCTTGTATACAGCTTTTAGAAAAGTTACATAGTTTTCGCACAGGAAGCATTTGAAATTTCATCTTTTCTCACATAGGAATGAATGGAAAAATGTCCATAAACTTTTGTCAAACATTCAAACTGCTGTCACACGGTCAGTTTTCGAGCTAGAGACACCAGAACTCAAACGGGCAGACCCGAGGGTCCACGGTCCCACCACGTAAAATTATGGGCCGATAACCCACCCGCTTCATGACCTTTGACCCCGTTTTCCTTTCACGGCCTACAGAGCTCCATAGAGTCCAATGTAAACTGCTGTGGGAGAGTGCTCTCTTAACATCCCACTACCGACAGCTTAGCAGTAAACTCCTTCACCATAAGCGTCGCCTAGTGACCCACGCGGGTTTACCGTATCGAGGACCTCGCTTTAAGCGGGAAAGACGCGGATCGGGGGACGGGGGTTTAGGCGGCGCAACATCTCGTGTGTTACGTTTGCTGCCCTTCATTCTGAGGATCGTTCATTCTTGTCCGGTTAACTCCGCCCACAGTTTTCGAGATATCGACTCCGTTCAAAGTTTGTTTCGTACAGCTTCCCTGTGGGATGCGGGCTTGTATACAGCTTTTGGAAAAGTTACATAGTTTTCGCACAGTAAGCATTTGAAGTTTCGTGTTTTCTCCCATAGGAATGAATGGAAAAATGTCCATAAACTTTTGTCAAACTTTCAAACTGCTGTCACACGCTCAGTTTTCGAGCTAGAGACACCAGAACTCAAACGGGCAGACCCGAGGGTCCACGGTCCCACCACGTGAAATTATAGGCCGATACCCCGCCCGCTTCATGACCTTTGACCCCATTTTCCATTCACGGCCTACACAGCTCCATAGAGTCCAATGTAAACTGCTGTGGGAGAGTGCTCTCTTAACATCCCACTACCAACAGCTTAGCAGTAAACTCCTTCACCATAGGCGTCGCCTAGTGACCCACGCGGGTTTACCGTATCGAGGACCTCGCTTTAAGCGGGAAAGACGCGGATCGGGGGGCAGGGGTTTAGGCGGCGCAACATCTCGCGTTTCCTCCTGGAAATGCAGACCTCTAGTTATGTTGCGCCTGCTGCTTTAAGCAGCGGCGCAATATATTGTTCTTCTTAAGTCATATTATTATTATTTTTATTCTTATTATTCCGCGTTTCCTTGTCCGCCTAACTAGTCCCGCAGCTTTCGAGCTATCGACTCCGTTCCACCTGGAAATCGTGCGTCCTATAGCGACGATGTGGGCTTGTATACAGCTTTCCGATACCCGCACTCGTTCGTCCGCTACACTCGTTTATCGCTCCGTTTTTCCCCAGTCATTTCTATGGAATTAATTTTCAAAGTGCTCTAACTCGGTCATTTTTCAAGCTACGGACACGGGATTTCAGACGGTCGGACCCGGGCGTACCGGCTCCCATCACTTCCGTTTTCAGATTTTTTGCACTCATCCTTCCCTTTCTATTCCTCCTTCAAAATCCCTCCATTCATTTCAATGGGAGGCTCTTACAGTGGGTGACGTCATACACTGTAGATTCCTTCTCAGAAAACGGGTTTTTCACTTTTCAGCCAAACAAATCACCATAACTTCCTCATACTTTCACCTAGAAACTTCATTTAAATTTTAAATGGTAGAGAAACTTGTCCTTTCTAAGACCTCTAAATTTGAACATTATTGAAAATACGGTTTTTGAGTTATGAATTTTTGTTCGGCACTAGGGAGGGTTTCGGCTCCCATAGGGTTCAATGTATTTTTGGAGCAGCTCAGAGTGCGGTTTCTAAAATTTTCTCCTGTTTTTAACTCGTCATAACATGCTCAATTCTCACTTAATCTGCAAATTTTTTATACCATATCGATCCCCAGACTCTCCTTGTCGCAACGGTATATACGGTTAAGTGATGTGGGGAAAACTTTCCGAGCTATAAGCATTTGTTCGGAGGGTGGGTACGCTCCCATAGGAACCCATTGAAATTATTTTTTTTCTTTTTCAATTTTCTGCCGAACATTTCACCATAACTTCCTTATACTTTCACCTACAGACTTCATTTAAACTTTAAATGGTAGAGAAATTTCCCCTTTCTCACACTTGTAAGTTTCAGACCGTTTGAGAATACCGTTCTTGAGTTATGAATTTTTGTTTGACACTTGGGAGGGTTTTCCTCCCATAGAGCTCAATGTATTTTAAGAGCGGCTCGGCACGCAGATTTTCAAAACTTTGCCTGTTTTTAACTCGTAATTACACCATCAAATCTCGCTCAAAGTGCAAAAATTTTTACACCATCTCGAGCACCAGACTCTCCTTGTCGCTACGGTATGCTTCGTTCATTTTTGGACCTGGAAAAGTTTTTGAGATATTTGAGGTTTTTTGGAAGGTGCGCAACCGGTCGAAATTCATTGAATCCTGAGTCTGTCAGTTGTATTCTGTGAGCGTGCGTGTGAGAGAGAGAGAGGGGGGAGGGGGAGGGGCAGAGGCAGACACTGACGGGGAAGAGGTGTGAGGGCCACAGAAATACACAGGCAGTCTGTAACACTTTAAAGGTCATTTTTAAGGGGGACATCTTAATTATCCAGGGTTACTTAAGGTGGAATTTTTTAAGAATACCTCATTCACAATATACTGCCTGTCTTTTCGACATTTTAAGCTTTATTTCAAGTGGTCATTTTTAAAGGTGGACGTGTCAATACAACTGTGGGTTTCTTAAGGTGGAATTTTTATTAAGGTGGTATTTAAAATGTATTGGCCATCTTTTTTTGCTTTTAAGACTCTTTTGGCCTGTGATGTGGACATTTCAATACAATTCTGGGTTTCTTAAGGTGGAATTGTTTTTAAAGGTGGAATTCAAAATGTATCGTTTTCCATTCACGGCCTACACAGCTCCATAGAGTCCAATGTAAACTGCTGTGGGAGAGTGCTCTCTTAACATCCCACTACCGACAGCTTAGCAGTAAACTCCTTCACCATAAGCGTCGCCTAGTGACCCACGCGGGTTTACCGTATCGAGGACCTCGCTTTAAGCGGGAAAGACGCGGATCGGGGGACGGGGGTTTAGGCGGCGCAACATCTCGCGTTTCCTCCTGGAAATGCAGACCTCTAGTGTTACGTTTGCTGCCCTTCATTCTGAGGATCGTTCATTCTTGTCCGGTTAACTCCGCCCACAGTTTTCGAGATATCGACTCCGTTCAAAGTTTGTTTCGTAGAGCTTCCCTGTGGGATGCGGGCTTGTATACAGCTTTTGGAAAAGTTGCATAGTTTTCGCACAGTAACCATTTGAAGTTTCCTCTTTACTCCCATAGGAATGAATGGAAAAATGTCCATAAACTTTTGTCAAACTTTCAAAGTGCTGTCACACGGTCAGTTTTCGAGCTACAGACACCAGAATTCAAACGGGTAGACCCGAGGGTCCACGGTCCCACCACGTAAAATTATGGGCCGATAGCCCGCCCGCTTCATGACCTTTGACCCCGTTTTCCTTTCACGGCCTACACAGCTCCACATAGTCCAATGTAAACTGCTGTGGGACAGTGCTCTCTTAACATCCCACTACCAACAGCTTAGCAGTAAACTCCTTCACCATAAGCGTCGCCTAGTGACCCACGCGGGTTTACCGTGTCGAGGACCTCGCTTTAAGCGGGAAAGACGCGGATCGGGGGGCAGGGGTTTAGGCGGCGCAACATCTCGCGTTTCCTCCTGGAAATGCAGACCTCTAGTGTTACGTTTGCTGCCCTTCATTCTGAGGATCGTTCATTCTTGTCCAGTTAACTCCGCCCACAGTTTTCGAGATATCGACTCCGTTCAAAGTTTGTTTCGTAGAGCTTCCCTGTGGGATGCGGGCTTGTATACAGCTTTTGGAAAAGTTACATAGTTTTCGCACAGTAAGCATTTGAAATTTCATCTTAACTCCCATAGGAATGAATGGAAAAATGTCCATAAACTTTTGTCAAACTTTCAAACTGCTGTCACACGCTCAGTTTTCGAGCTAGAGACACCAGAACTCAAACGGGCAGACCCGAGAGTCCACGGTCCCACCACGTGAAATTATAGGCCGATACCCCGCCCTCTTCATGACCTTTGACCCCGTTTTCCATTCACGGCCTACAGAGCTCCATAGAGTCCAATGTAAACTGCTGTGGGAGAGTGCTCTCTTAACATCCCACTACCGACAGCTTAGCAGTAAACTCCTTCACCATAAGCGTCGCCTAGTGACCCACGCGGGTTTACCGTATCGAGGACCTCGCTTTAAGCGGGAAAGACGCGGATCGGGGGACGGGGGTTTCGGCGGCGCAACATCTCGCGTTTCCTCCTGGAAATGCAGACCTCTAGTGTTACGTTTGCTGCCCTTCATTCTGAGGATCTTCATTCCTTGTCCGGTTAACTCCGCCCACAGTTTTCGAGATATCGACTCCGTTCAAATTTTGTTTCGTAGAGCTGCCCTGTGGGATGCGGGCTTGTATACAGCTTTTGGAAAAGTTGCATAGTTTTTGCACAGGAAGCCTTTGAACTTTCATCTTTACTCCCATAGGAATGAATGGATAAATGTCCATAAACTTTTGTCAAACTTTCAAACTGCTGTCACACGCTCAGTTATCGAGCTAGAGACACCAGAACTCAAACGGGCAGACCCGAGGGTCCAAGGTCCCACCACGTGAATTTATAGGCCGATAGCCCACCCGCTTCATGACCTTTGACCCCGTTTTCCATTCACGGCCTACACAGCTCCATAGAGTCCAATGTAAACTGCTGTGGGAGAGTGCTCTCTTAACATCCCACTACCAACAGCTTAGCAGTAAACTCCTTCACCATAAGCGTCGCCTAGTGACCCACGCGGGTTTACCGTATCGAGGACCTCGCTTTAAGCGGGAAAGACGCGGATCGGGGGGCAGGGGTTTAGGCGGCGCAACATCTCGCGTTTCCTCCTGGAAATGCAGACCTCTAGTTATGTTGCGCCTGCTGCTGTAAGCAGCGGCGCGATATATTGTTATCCGTAAGTCATATTATTATTATTTTTATTATTATTTTTATTATTCCGCGTTTCCTTGTCCGCTTAACTAGTCCCTCAGCTTTTGAGCTATCGACTCCGTTCCACCTGGAAATCGTGCGTCCTATAGCGACGATGTGGGCTTGTATACAGCTTTCCGATACCCGCACTCGTTCGTCCGCTACACTCGTTTTTCGCTCTGTTTTTCCCCAGTCATTTCTATGGAATTAATTTTCAAAGTGCTCTAACTCGGTCATTTTTCAAGCTACGGACACGGGATTTCAGACGGTCGGACCCGGGCGTACCGGCTCCCATCACTTCCGTTTTCGGAATTTTTGCACTCATCCTTCCCTTTCTTTTCCTCCTTCAAAATCCCTCCATTCATTTCAATGGGAGGCTCTTAGAGTGGGGGTGATGTCATCCACTGTAGTTTCAGTGGCAAAAAGCCGTTTTTTCACTTTTCAGCCGAACAATTCACCATAACTTCCTCATACTTTCACCTAGAAACTTCATTTAAATTTTAAATGGTAGAGAAACTTGTCCTTTCTAACACCTCTAAATTTCAACATTATTGAGAATACGGTTTTTGAGTTATGAATTTTTGTTCGGCACTAGGGAGGGTTTCGGCTCCCATAGGGTTCAATGTATTTTTGGAGCAGCTCAGAGTGCGGTTTCTAAAATTTTCTCCTGTTTTTAACTCGTCATAACATGCTCAATTCTCACTTAATCTGCAAATTTTTTATACCATATCGATCCCCAGACTCTCCTTGTCGCAACGGTATATACGGTTAAGTGATGTGGGGAAAACTTTCCGAGCTATAAGCATTTGTTCGGAGGGTGGGTACGCTCCCATAGGAACCCATTGAAATTATTTTTTTTCTTTTTCAATTTTCTGCCGAACATTTCACCATAACTTCCTTATACTTTCACCTACAGACTTCATTTAAACTTTAAATGGTAGAGAAATTTCCCCTTTCTCACACTTGTAAGTTTCAGACCGTTTGAGAATACCGTTCTTGAGTTATGAATTTTTGTTTGACACTTGGGAGGGTTTTCCTCCCATAGAGCTCAATGTATTTTAAGAGCGGCTCGGCACGCAGATTTTCAAAACTTTGCCTGTTTTTAACTCGTAATTACACCATCAAATCTCGCTCAAAGTGCAAAAATTTTTACACCATCTCGAGCACCAGACTCTCCTTGTCGCTACGGTATGCTTTGTTCATTTTTGGACCTGGAAAAGTTTTTGAGATATTTGAGGTTTTTTGGAAGGTGCGCAACCGGTCGAAATTCATTGAATCCTGAGTCTGTCAGTTGTATTCTGTGAGCGTGCGTGTGAGAGAGAGAGAGGGGGGAGGGGGAGGGGCAGAGGCAGACACTGACGGGGAAGAGGTGTGAGGGCCACAGAAATACACAGGCAGTCTGTAACACTTTAAAGGTCATTTTTAAGGGGGACATCTTAATTATCCAGGGTTTCTTAAGGTGGAATTTTTTAAGAATACCTCATTCACAATATACTGCCTGTCTTTTCGACATTTTAAGCTTTATTTAAAGTGGTCATTTTTAAAGGTGGACGTGTCAATACAACTGTGGGTTTCTTAAGGTGGAATTTTTATTAAGGTGGTATTTAAAATGTATTGGCCATCTTTTTTGCTTTTAAGATTCTTTTGGCCTGTGATGTGGACATTTCAATACAATTCTGGGTTTCTTAAGGTGGAATTGTTTTTAAAGGTGGAATTCAAAATGTATCGTTTTCTATTCACGCCCTACTGAGCTCCATAGAGTCCAATGTAAACTGCTGTGGGAGAGTGCTCTCTTAACATCCCACTACCAACAGCTTAGCAGTAAACTCCTTCACCATAAGCGTCGCCTAGTGACCCACGCGGGTTTACCATATCGAGGACCTCGCTTTAAGCGGGAAAGACGCGGATCGGGGGACGGGGGTTTAGGCGGCGCAACATCTCGCGTTTCCTCCTGGAAATGCAGACCTCTAGTGTTACGTTTGCTGCCCTTCATTCTGAGGATCGTTCGTTCTTGTCCGGTTAACTCCGCCCACAGTTTTCGAGATATCGACTCCGTTCAAAGTTTCATTCGTAGAGCTTCCCTGTGGGATGCGGGCTTGTATACAGCTTTTGGAAAATTTGCATAGTTTTCGCACAGTAAGCATTTGAAGTTTCATCTTTTCTCCCATAGGAATGAATGGAAAAATGTCCATAAACTTTTGTCAAACTTTCAAACTGCTGTCACACGCTCAGTTTTCGAGCTAGAGACACCAGAACTCAAACGGGCAGACCCGAGAGTCCAAGGTCCCACCACGTGAAATTATGGGCCGATAGCCCACCCGCTTCATGACCTTTGACCCCGTTTTCCATTCACGGCCTACACATCTCCATAGAGTCCAATGTAAACTGCTGTGGGAGAGTGCTCTCTTAACATCCCACTACCGACAGCTTAGCAGTAAACTCCTTCACCATAAGCGTCGCCTAGTGACCCACGCGGGTTTACCGTACCGAGGACCTCGCTTTAAGCGGGAAAGACGCGGATCGGGGGGCGGGGGTTTAGGCGGCGCAACATCTCGCGTTTCCTCCTGGAAATGCAGACCTCTAGTGTTACGTTTGCTGCCCTTCATTCTGAGGATCGTTCATTCTTGTCCGGTTAACTCCGCCCACAGTTTTCGAGATATCGACTCCGTTCAAAGTTTCATTCGTAGAGCTTCCCTGTGGGATGCGGGCTTGTATACAGCTTTTGGAAAAGTTACATAGTTTTCGCACAGTAAGCATTTGAAGTTTCGTGTTTTCTCCCATAGGAATGAATGGAAAAATGTCCATAAACTTTTGTCAAACTTTCAAACTGCTGTCACACGCTCAGTTTTCGAGCTAGAGACACCAGAACTGAAACCGTCAGACCCGAGAGTCCACGGTCCCACCACGTGAAATTATAGGCCGATACCCCGCCCGCTTCATGACCTTTGACCCCATTTTCCATTCACGGCCTACACAGCTCCATAGAGTCCAATGTAAACTGCTGTGGGAGAGTGCTCTCTTAACATCCCACTACCAACAGCTTAGCAGTAAACTCCTTCACCATAGGCGTCGCCTAGTGACCCACGCGGGTTTACCGTATCGAGGACCTCGCTTTAAGCGGGAAAGACGCGGATCGGGGGGCAGGGGTTTAGGCGGCGCAACATCTCGCGTTTCCTCCTGGAAATGCAGACCTCTAGTGTTACGTTTGCTGCCCTTCATTCTGAGGATCGTTCATTCTTGTCCGGTTAACTCCGCCCACAGTTTTCGAGATATCGACTCCGTTCAAAGTTTGTTTCGTAGAGCTTCCCTGTGGGATGCGGGCTTGTATACAGCTTTTGGAAAAGTTACATAGTTTTCGCACAGTAAGCATTTGAAGTTTCATCTTAACTCCCATAGGAATGAATGGAAAAATGTCCATAAACTTTTGTCAAACTTTCAAACTGCTGTCACACGGTCAGTTTTCGAGCTAGAGACACCAGAACTCAAACGGGCAGACCCGAGAGTCCACGGTCCCACCACGTGAAATTATAGGCCGATACCCCGCCCGCTTCATGACCTTTGACCCCGTTTTCCATTCACGGCCTACAGAGCTCCATAGAGTCCAATGTAAACTGCTGTGGGAGAGTGCTCTCTTAACATCCCACTACCGACAGCTTAGCAGTAAACTCCTTCACCATAAGCGTCGCCTAGTGACCCACGCGGGTTTACCGTATCGAGGACCTCGCTTTAAGCGGGAAAGACGCGGATCGGGGGACGGGGGTTTCGGCGGCGCAACATCTCGCGTTTCCTCCTGGAAATGCAGACCTCTAGTGTTACGTTTGCTGCCCTTCATTCTGAGGATCGTTCATTCTTGTCCGGTTAACTCCGCCCACAGTTTTCGAGATATCGACTCCGTTCAAAGTTTCATTCGTAGAGCTTCCCTGTGGGATGCGGGCTTGTATACAGCTTTTGGAAAAGTTACATAGTTTTCGCACAGTAAGCATTTGAAGTTTCATCTTTACTCCCTTAGGAATGAATGGAAAAATGTCCATAAACTTTTGTCAAACTTTCAAACTGCTGTCACACGGTCAGTTTTCGAGCTAGAGACACCAGAACTCAAACGGGCAGACCCGAGGGTCCACGGTCCCACCACGTGAAACTATAGGCCGATAGCCCACCCGCTTCATGACCTTTGACCCCGTTTTCCATTCACGGCCTACACAGCTCCATAGAGTCCAATGTAAACTGCTGTGGGACAGTGCTCTCTTAACATCCCACTACCGACAGCTTAGCAGTAAACTCCTTCACCATAAGCGTCGCCTAGTGACCCACGCGGGTTTACCGTATCGAGGACCTCGCTTTAAGCGGGAAAGACGTGGATCGGGGGGCAGGGTTTTAGGCGGCGCAACATCTCGCGTTTCCTCCTGGAAATGCAGACCTCTAGTGTTACGTTTGCTGCCCTTCATTCTGAGGATCGTTCGTTCTTGTCCGGTTAACTCCGCCCACAGTTTTCGAGATATCGACTCCGTTCAAAGTTTCATTCGTAGAGCTTCCCTGTGGGATGCGGGCTTGTATACAGCTTTTGGAAAAGTTGCATAGTTTTAGCACAGTAAGCATTTGAAGTTTCATCTTTTGTCCCATAGGAATGAATGGAAATATGTCCATAAACTTTTGTCAAACTTTCAAACTGCTGTCACACGCTCAGTTTTCGAGCTAGAGACACCAGAATTCAAACGGGCAGACCCGAGAGTCCAAGGTCCCACCACGTGAAATTATAGGCCGATACCCCGCCCACTTCATGACCTTTGACCCCGTTTTCCATTCACGGCCTACAGAGCTCCATAGAGTCCAATGTAAACTGCTGTGGGACAGTGCTCTCTTAACATCCCACTACCAACAGCTTAGCAGTAAACTCCTTCACCATAAGCGTCGCCTAGTGACCCACGCGGGTTTACCGTGTCGAGGACCTCGCTTTAAGCGGGAAAGACGCGGATCGGGGGGCAGGGGTTTAGGCGGCGCAACATCTCGCGTTTCCTCCTGGAAATGCAGACCTCTAGTGTTACGTTTGCTGCCCTTCATTCTGAGGATCGTTCATTCTTGTCCGGTTAACTCCGCCCACAGTTTTCGAGATATCGACTCCGTTCAAAGTTTGTTTCGTAGAGCTGCCCTGTGGGATGCGGGCTTGTATACAGCTTTTGGAAAAGTTGCATAGTTTTTGCACAGTAAGCCTTTGAAGTTTCATCTTTTCTCCTATAGGAATGAATGGAAAAATGTCCATAAACTTTTGTCAAACTTTCAAACTGCTTTCACACGCTCAGTTTTCGAGCTACAGACACCAGAATTCAAACGGGCAGACCCGAGAGTCCACGGTCCCGCCACGTGAAATTATGGGCCGATAGCGCACCCGCTTCATGACCTTTGACCCCGTTTTCCATTCACGGCCTACAGAGCGCCATAGAGTCCAATGTAAACTGCTGTGGGAGAGTGCTCTCTTAACATCCCACTACCGACAGCTTAGCAGTAAACTCCTTCACCATAGGCGTCGCCTAGTGACCCACGCGGGTTTACCGTATCGAGGACCTCGCTTTAAGCGAGAAAGACGCGGATCGGGGGGCGGGGGTTTAGGCGGCGCAACATCTCGCGTTTCCTCCTGGAAATGCAGACCTCTAGTGTTACGTTTGCTGCCCTTCATTCTGAGGATCGTTCATTCTTGTCCGGTTAACTCCGCCCACAGTTTTCGAGATATCGACTCCGTTCAAAGTTTGTTTCGTAGAGCTTCCCTGTGGGATGCGGGCTTGTATACAGCTTTTGGAAAAGTTGCATAGTTTTCGCACAGGAAGCATTTGAAGTTTCATCTTTACTCCCATAGGAATGAATGGAAAAATGTCCATAAACTTTTGTCAAACTTTCAAACTGCTGTCACACGGTCAGTTTTCGAGCTACAGACACCAGAATTCAAACGGGCACACCCGACAGTCCACGGTCCCACCACGTAAAATTATGGGCCGATAGGCCACCCGCTTCATGACCTTTGACCCCGTTTTCCATTCACGGCCTACAGAGCTCCATAGAGTCCAATGTAAACTGCTGTGGGAGAGTGCTCTCTTAACATCCCACTACCGACAGCTTAGCAGTAAACTCCTTCACCATAAGCGTCGCCTAGTGACCCACGCGGGTTTACCGTATCGAGGACCTCGCTTTAAGCGGGAAAGACGCGGATCGGGGGGCAGGGGTTTAGGCGGCGCAACATCTCGCGTTTCCTCCTGGAAATGCAGACCTCTAGTGTTACGTTTGCTGCCCTTCATTCTGAGGATCGTTCATTCTTGTCCGGTTAACTCCGCCAACAGTTTTCGAGATATCGACTCCGTTCAAAGTTTGTTTCGTAGAGCTTCCCTGTGGGATGCGGGCTTGTATACAGCTTTTGGAAAAGTTACATAGTTTTTGCACAGTAAGCATTTGAAGTTTCATCTTTACTCTCATAGGAATGAATGGAAAAATGTCCATAAACTTTTGTCAAACTTTCAAACTGCTGTCACACGGTCAGTTTTCGAGCTAGACACACCAGAATTCAAACGGGCAGACCCGAGGGTCCACGGTCCCACCACGTGAAACTATAGGCCGATAGCCCACCCGCTTCATGACCTTTGACCCCGTTTTCCATTCACGGCCTACTGAGCTCCACAGAGTCCAATGTAAACTGCTGTGGGAGAGTGCTCTCTTAACATCCCACTACCGACAGCTTAGCAGTAAACTCCTTCACCATAAGCGTCGCCTAGTGACCCACGCGGGTTTACCGTATCGAGGACCTCGCTTTAAGCGGGAAAGACGCGGATCGGGGGACGGGGGTTTAGGCGGCGCAACATCTCGCGTTTCCTCCTGGAAATGCAGACCTCTAGTGTTACGTTTGCTGCCCTTCATTCTGAGGATCGTTCATTCTTGTCCGGTTAACTCCGCCCACAGTTTTCGAGATATCGACTCTGTTCAAAGTTTGTTTCGTAGAGCTTTCCTGTGGGATGCGGGCTTGTATACAGCTTTTGGAAAAGTTACATAGTTTTAGCACAGTAAGCATTTGAAGTTTCAACTTTTCTCCCATAGGAATGAATGGAAAAATGTCCATAAACTTTTGTCAAACTTTCAAAGTGCTGTCACACGGTCAGTTTTTGAGCTACAGACACCAGAATTCAAACGGGCAGACCCGAGGGTCCACGGTCCCACCACGTGAAACTATAGGCCGATAGCCCACCCGCTTCATGACCTTTGACCCCGTTTTCCATTCACGGCCTACTGAGCTCCACAGAGTCCAATGTAAACTGCTGTGGGAGAGTGCTCTCTTAACATCCCACTACCGACAGCTTAGCAGTAAACTCCTTCACCATAAGCGTCGCCTAGTGACCCACGCGGGTTTACCGTATCGAGGACCTCGCTTTAAGCGGGAAAGACGCGAATCGGGGGACGGGGGTTTAGGCGGCGCAACATCTCGCGTTTCCTCCTGGAAATGCAGACCTCTAGTGTTACGTTTGCTGCCCTTCATTCTGAGGATCGTTCATTCTTGTCCGGTTAACTCCGCCCACAGTTTTCGAGATATAGACTCCATTCAAAGTTTGTCTCGTAGAGCTGCCCTGTGGGATGCGGGCTTGTATACCTCCTGGAAATGCAGACCTCTAGTTATGTTGCGCCTGCTGCTTTAAGCAGCGGCGCAATATATTGTTATCCGTAAGTCATATTATTATTATTTTTATTATTATTTTTATTATTCCGCGTTTCCTTGTCCGCTTAACTAGTCCCGCAGCTTTCGAGCTATCGACTCCGTTCCACCTGGAAATCGTGCGTCCTATAGCGACGATGTGGGCTTGTATACAGCTTTCCGATACCCGCACTCGTTCGTCCGCTACACTCGTTTTTCGCTCTGTTTTTCCCCAGTCATTTCTATGGAATTAATTTTCAAAGTGCTCTAACTCGGTCATTTTTCAAGCTACGGACACGGGATTTCAGACGGTCGGACCCGGGCGTACCGGCTCCCATCACTTCCGTTTTCGGAATTTTTGCACTCATCCTTCCCTTTCTTTTCCTCCTTCAAAATCCCTCCATTCATTTCAATGGGAGGCTCTTAGAGTGGGGGTGATGTCATCCACTGTAGTTTCAGTGGCAAAAAGCCGTTTTTTCACTTTTCAGCCGAACAAATCGCCATAACTTCCTCATAGTTTCACCTAGAAACTTCATTTAAATTTTAAATGGTAGAGAAACTTGTCCTTTCTGAGACCTCTAAATTTGAACATTATTGAAAATACGGTTTTTGAGTTATGAATTTTTGTTCGGCACTAGGGAGGGTTTCGGCTCCCATAGGGTTCAATGTATTTTTGGAGCAGCTCAGAGTGCGGTTTCTAAAATTTTCTCCTGTTTTTAACTCGTCATAACATGCTCAATTCTCACTTAATCTGCAAATTTTTTATACCATATCGATCCCCAGACTCTCCTTGTCGCAACGGTATATACGGTTAAGTGATGTGAGGAAAACTTTCCGAGCTATAAGCATTTGTTCGGAGGGTGGGTACGCTCCCATAGGAACCCATTGAAATTATTTTTTTTCTTTTTCAATTTTCTGCCGAACATTTCACCATAACTTCCTTATACTTTCACCTACAGACTTCATTTAAATTTTAAATGGTAGAGAAATTTCCCCTTTCTCAAACTTGTAAGTTTCAGACCGTTTGAGAATACCGTTCTTGAGTTATGAATTTTTGTTTGACACTTGGGAGGGTTTTCCTCCCATAGAGCTCAATGTATTTTAAGAGCGGGTCTGCACGCAGATTTTCAAAACTTTGCCTGTTTTTAACTCGTAATTACACCATCAAATCTCGCTCAAAGTGCAAAAATTTTTACACCATCTCGAGCACAAGACTCTCCTTGTCGCTACGGTATGCTTCGTTCAATTTTGGTTGGGAAAAGTTTTCGAGCTACGGGTGATTTTTTGGAGGGTGCTCCCCGGTCGAAATTCATTGAATCATGAGTCTGTCAGTTGTATTCTGTGAGCATGCGTGTGAGAGAGACAGAGGGGGGAGGGGGAGGGGCAGAGGCAGAGACTGAGGGGAAGAGCTGTAAGGGCCACAGAAATACACAGGCAGTCTGTAACACTTTAAAGGTCATTTTTAAGGGGGACGTCTTAATTATCCAGGGTTTCTTAAGGTGGAATTTTTAAAGAATACCTCATTCACAATATACTGGCTGTCTTTTCGACATTTTAAGCTTTATTTAAAGTGGTCATTTTTAAAGGTGGACGTGTCAATACAACTGTGGGTTTCTTAAGGTGGAATTTTTATTAAGGTGGTATTTAAAATGTATTGTCCATCTTTTTTTGCTTTTGGCCTGTGATGTGGACATTTCAATACAATTCTGGGTTTCTTAAGGTGGAATTGTTTTTAAAGGTGGAATTCAAAATGTATCGTTTTCCATTCACGGCCTACAGAGCTCCATAGAGTCCAATGTAAACTGCTGTGGGAGAGTGCTCTCTTAACATCCACCTACCAACAGCTTAGCAGTAAACTCCTTCACCATAAGCGTCGCCTAGTGACCCACGCGGGTTTACCGTATCGAGGACCTCGCTTTAAGCGGGAAAGACGCGGATCGGGGGGCAGGGGTTTAGGCGGCGCAACATCTCGCGTTTCCTCCTGGAAATGCAGACCTCTAGTGTTACGTTTGCTGCCCTTCATTCTG
Organism: Hoplias malabaricus; assembly: GCF_029633855.1. Taxonomy (NCBI): domain Eukaryota; kingdom Metazoa; phylum Chordata; class Actinopteri; order Characiformes; family Erythrinidae; genus Hoplias; species Hoplias malabaricus. Next base: position 48,229,829 of record NC_089801.1, on the reverse strand, counting down.
AGGATCGTTCATTTTTGTCCGGTTAACTCCGCCCACAGTTTTCGAGATATCGACTCCGTTCAAAGTTTGTTTCGTAGAGCTTCCCTGTGGGATGCGGGCTTGTATACAGCTTTTGGAAAAGTTACATAGTTTTCGCACAGTAAGCATTTGAAGTTTCATCTTAACTCCCATAGGAATGAATGGAAAAATGTCCATAAACTTTTGTCAAACTTTCAAACTGCTGTCACACGGTCAGTTTTCGAGCTAGAGACACCAGAACTCAAACGGGCAGACCCGAGAGTCCACGGTCCCACCACGTGAAACTATAGGCCGATAGCCCACCCGCTTCATGACCTTTGACCCCGTTTTCCATTCACGGCCTACACAGCTCCATAGAGTCCAATGTAAACTGCTGTGGGAGAGTGCTCTCTTAACATCCCACTACCAACAGCTTAGCAGTAAACTCCTTCACCATAGGCGTCGCCTAGTGACCCACGCGGGTTTACCGTATCGAGGACCTCGCTTTAAGCGGGAAAGACGCGGATCGGGGGGCAGGGGTTTAGGCGGCGCAACATCTCGCGTTTCCTCCTGGAAATGCAGACCTCTAGTGTTACGTTTGCTGCCCTTCATTCTGAGGATCGTTCATTCTTGTCCGGTTAACTCCGCCCACAGTTTTCGAGATATCGACTCCGTTCAAAGTTTGTTTCGTACAGCTTCCCTGTGGGATGCGGGCTTGTATACAGCTTTTGGAAAAGTTACATAGTTTTCGCACAGTAAGCATTTGAAGTTTCGTGTTTTCTCCCATAGGAATGAATGGAAAAATGTCCATAAACTTTTGTCAAACTTTCAAACTGCTGTCACACGCTCAGTTTTCGAGCTAGAGACACCAGAACACAAACGGGCAGACCCGAGAGTCCACGGTCCCACCACGTGAAATTATAGGCCGATACCCCGTCCGCTTCATGACCTTTGACCCCGTTTTCCATTCACGGCCTACAGAGCTCCATAGAGTCCAATGTAAACTGCTGTGGGAGAGTGCTCTCTTAACATCCCACTACCGACAGCTTAGCAGTAAACTCCTTCACCATAAGCGTCGCCTAGTGACCCACGCGGGTTTACCGTATCGAGGACCTCGCTTTAAGCGGGAAAGACGCGGATCGGGGGACGGGGGTTTCGGCGGCGCAACATCTCGCGTTTCCTCCTGGAAATGCAGACCTCTAGTTATGTTGCGCCTGCTGCTTTAAGCAGCGGCGCAATATATTGTTCTTCTTAAGTCATATTATTATTATTTTTATTCTTATTATTCCGCGTTTCCTTGTCCGCCTAACTAGTCCCGCAGCTTTCGAGCTATCGACTCCGTTCCACCTGGAAATCGTGCGTCCTATAGCGACGATGTGGGCTTGTATACAGCTTTCCGATACCCGCACTCGTTCGTCCGCTACACTCGTTTATCGCTCCTTTTTTCCCCAGTCATTTCTATGGAATTAATTTTCAAAGTGCTCTAACTCGGTCATTTTTCAAGCTACGGACACGGGATTTCAGACGGTCGGACCCGGGCGTACCGGCTCCCATCACTTCCGTTTTCAGATTTTTTGCACTCATCCTTCCCTTTCTATTCCTCCTTCAAAATCCCTCCATTCATTTCAATGGGAGGCTCTTACAGTGGGTGACGTCATACACTGTAGATTCCTTCTCAGAAAACGGGTTTTTCACTTTTCAGCCAAACAAATCACCATAACTTCCTCATACTTTCACCTAGAAACTTCATTTAAATTTTAAATGGTAGAGAAACTTGTCCTTTCTAAGACCTCTAAATTTGAACATTATTGAAAATACGGTTTTTGAGTTATGAATTTTTGTTCGGCACTAGGGAGGGTTTCGGCTCCCATAGGGTTCAATGTATTTTTGGAGCAGCTCAGAGTGCGGTTTCTAAAATTTTCTCCTGTTTTTAACTCGTCATAACATGCTCAATTCTCACTTAATCTGCAAATTTTTTATACCATATCGATCCCCAGACTCTCCTTGTCGCAACGGTATATACGGTTAAGTGATGTGGGGAAAACTTTCCGAGCTATAAGCATTTGTTCGGAGGGTGGGTACGCTCCCATAGGAACCCATTGAAATTATTTTTTTTCTTTTTCAATTTTCTGCCGAACATTTCACCATAACTTCCTTATACTTTCACCTACAGACTTCATTTAAACTTTAAATGGTAGAGAAATTTCCCCTTTCTCACACTTGTAAGTTTCAGACCGTTTGAGAATACCGTTCTTGAGTTATGAATTTTTGTTTGACACTTGGGAGGGTTTTCCTCCCATAGAGCTCAATGTATTTTAAGAGCGGCTCGGCACGCAGATTTTCAAAACTTTGCCTGTTTTTAACTCGTAATTACACCATCAAATCTCGCTCAAAGTGCAAAAATATTTACACCATCTCGAGCACCAGACTCTCCTTGTCGCTACGGTATGCTTCGTTCATTTTTGGACCTGGAAAAGTTTTTGAGATATTTGAGGTTTTTTGGAAGGTGCGCAACCGGTCGAAATTCATTGAATCCTGAGTCTGTCAGTTGTATTCTGTGAGCGTGCGTGTGAGAGAGAGAGAGGGGGGAGGGGGAGGGGCAGAGGCAGACACTGACGGGGAAGAGGTGTGAGGGCCACAGAAATACACAGGCAGTCTGTAACACTTTAAAGGTCATTTTTAAGGGGGACATCTTAATTATCCAGGGTTTCTTAAGGTGGAATTTTTTAAGAATACCTCATTCACAATATACTGCCTGTCTTTTCGACATTTTAAGCTTTATTTAAAGTGGTCATTTTTAAAGGTGGACGTGTCAATACAACTGTGGGTTTCTTAAGGTGGAATTTTTATTAAGGTGGTATTTAAAATGTATTGGCCATCTTTTTTGCTTTTAAGATTCTTTTGGCCTGTGATGTGGACATTTCAATACAATTCTGGGTTTCTTAAGGTGGAATTGTTTTTAAAGGTGGAATTCAAAATGTATCGTTTTCTATTCACGGCCTACTGAGCTCCATAGAGTCCAATGTAAACTGCTGTGGGAGAGTGCTCTCTTAACATCCCACTACCAACAGCTTAGCAGTAAACTCCTTCACCATAAGCGTCGCCTAGTGACCCACGCGGGTTTACCGTGTCGAGGACCTCGCTTTAAGCGGGAAAGACGCGGATCAGGGGGCAGGGGTTTAGGCGGCGCAACATCTCGCGTTTCCTCCTGGAAATGCAGACCTCTAGTGTTACGTTTGCTGCCCTTCATTCTGAGGATCGTTCATTCTTGTCCGGTTAACTCCGCCCACAGTTTTCGAGATATCGACTCCGTTCAAACTTTGTTTTGTAGAGCTGCCCTGTGGGATGCGGGCTTGTATACAGCTTTTGGAAAAGTTACATAGTTTTCGCACAGTAAGCATTTGAACTTTCATCTTTACTCCCATAGGAATGAATGGAAAAATGTCCATAAACTTTTGTCAAACTTTCAAACTGCTGTCACACGGTCAGTTTTCGAGCTACAGACACCAGAATTCAAACGGGCAGACCCGAGAGTCCACGGTCCCACCACGTGAATTTATGGGCCGATAGCCCACCCGCTTCATGACCTTTGACCCCGTTTTCCTTTCACGGCCTACAGAGCTCCATAGAGTCCAATGTAAACTGCTGTGGGAGAGTGCTCTCTTAACATCCCACTACCGACAGCTTAGCAGTAAACTCCTTCACCATAAGCGTCGCCTAGTGACCCACGCGGGTTTACCGTGTCGAGGACCTCGCTTTAAGCGGGAAAGACGCGGATCGGGGGGCAGGGGTTTAGGCGGCGCAACATCTCGCGTTTCCTCCTGGAAATGCAGACCTCTAGTGTTACGTTTGCTGCCCTTCATTCTGAGGATCGTTCATTCTTGTCCGGTTAACTCCGCCTACAGTTTTCGAGATATCGACTCCGTTCAAAGTTTGTTTCGTAGAGCTGCCCTGTGGGATGCGGGCTTGTATACAGCTTTTGGAAAAGTTACATAGTTTTCGCACAGTAAGCATTTGAACTTTCATCTTTTGTCCCATAGGAATGAATGGAAATATGTCCATAAACTTTTGTCAAACTTTCAAACTGCTGTCACACGCTCAGTTTTCGAGCTAGAGACACCAGAATTCAAACGGGCAGACCCGAGAGTCCAAGGTCCCACCACGTGAAATTATAGGCCGATACCCCACCCGCTTCATGACCTTTGACCCCGTTTTCCATTCACGGCCTACAGAGCTCCATAGAGTCCAATGTAAACTGCTGTGGGAGAGTGCTCTCTTAACATCCCACTACCGACAGCTTAGCAGTAAACTCCTTCACCATAAGCGTCGCCTAGTGACCCACGCGGGTTTACCGTATCGAGGACCTCGCTTTAAGCGGGAAAGACGCGGATCGGGGGGCAGGGGTTTAGGCGGCGCAACATCTCGCGTTTCCTCCTGGAAATGCAGACCTCTAGTGTTACGTTTGCTGCCCTTAATTCTGAGGATCGTTCCTTCTTGTCCGGTTAACTCCGCCCACAGTTTTCGAGATATCGACTCCGTTCAAAGTTTGTTTCGTAGAGCTGCCCTGTGGGATGCGGGCTTGTATACAGCTTTTGGAAAAGTTGCATAGTTTTCGCACAGGAAGCATTTGAATTTCATCTTTACTCCCTTAGGAAAGAATGGAAAAATGTCCATAAACTTTTGCCAAACTTTAAAACTGCTGTCACACGCTCAGTTTTCGAGCTAGAGACACCAGAACTCAAACGGGCAGACCCGAGGGTCCACGGTCCCACCACGTGAAATTATGGGCCGATAGCCCACCCGCTTCATGACCTTTGACCCCGTTTTCCTTTCACGGCCTACAGAGCTCCATAGAGTCCAATGTAAACTGCTGTGGGAGAGTGCTCTCTTAACATCCCACTACCAACAGCTTAGCAGTAAACTCCTTCACCATAAGCGTCGCCTAGTGACCCACGTGGGTTTACCGTATCGAGGACCTCGTTTTAAGCGGGAAAGACGCGGATCGGGGGGCAGGGGTTTAGGCGGCGCAACATCTCGCGTTTCCTCCTGGAAATGCAGACCTCTAGTGTTACGTTTGCTGCCCTTCATTCTGAGGATCGTTTGTTCTTGTCCGGTTAACTCCGCCCACAGTTTTCGAGATATCGACTCCGTTCAAAGTTTCATTCGTAGAGCTTCCCTGTGGGATGCGGGCTTGTATACAGCTTTTGGAAAAGTTGCATAGTTTTCGCACAGTAAGCATTTGAAGTTTCATCTTTTCTCTCATAGGAATGAATGGAAAAATGTCCATAAACTTTTGTCAAACTTTCAAATTGCTGTCACACGGTCATTTTTCGAGCTACAGACACCAGAATTCAAACGGTCAGACCCGAGGGTCCACGGTCCCACCACCTGAAATTATAGGCCGATAGCCCACCCGCTTCATGACCTTTGACCCCGTTTTCCATTCACGACCTACAGAGCTCCATAGAGTCCAATGTAAACTGCTGTGGGAGACTGCTCTCTTAACATCCCACTACCAACAGCTTAGCAGTAAACTCCTTCACCATATGCGTCGCCTAGTGACCCACGAGGGTTTACCGTACCGACGGCCTCTCTTTAAGCGGGAAAGACGCGGATCGGGGGACGGGGGTTTAGGCGGCGCAACATCTCGCGTTTCCTCCTGGAAATGCAGACCTCTAGTGTTACGTTTGCTGCCCTTCATTCTGAGGATCGTTCATTCTTGTCCGGTTAACTCCGCCCACAGTTTTCGAGATATCGACTCCGTTCAAAGTTTCATTCGTAGAGCTTCCCTGTGGGATGCGGGCTTGTATACAGCTTTTGGAAAAGTTGCATAGTTTTCGCACAGTAAGCATTTGAAGTTTCATCTTTTCTCCCATAGGAATGAATGGAAAAATGTCCATAAACTTTTGTCAAACTTTCAAACTGCTGTCACACGGTCAGTTTTCGAGCTAGAGACACCAGAACTCAAACGGGCAGACCCGAGAGTCCAAGGTCCCGCCACGTGAAATTATGGGCCGATAGCCCACCCGCTTCATGACCTTTGACCCCGTTTTCCATTCACGGCCTACACAGCTCCACATAGTCCAATGTAAACTGCTGTGGGACAGTGCTCTCTTAACATCCCACTACCAACAGCTTAGCAGTAAACTCCTTCACCATAAGCGTCGCCTAGTGACCCACGCGGGTTTACCGTGTCGAGGACCTCGCTTTAAGCGGGAAAGACGCGGATCGGGGGGCAGGGGTTTAGGCGGCGCAACATCTCGCGTTTCCTCCTGGAAATGCAGACCTCTAGTTATGTTGCGCCTGCTGCTTTAAGCAGCGGCGCAATATATTGTTCTTCTTAAGTCATATTATTATTATTTTTATTCTTATTATTCCGCGTTTCCTTGTCCGCCTAACTAGTCCCGCAGCTTTCGAGCTATCGACTCCGTTCCACCTGGAAATCGTGCGTCCTATAGCGACGATGTGGGCTTGTATACAGCTTTCCGATACCCGCACTCGTTCGTCCGCTACACTCGTTTATCGCTCCGTTTTTCCCCAGTCATTTCTATGGAATTAATTTTCAAAGTGCTCTAACTCGGTCATTTTTCAAGCTACGGACACGGGATTTCAGAAGGTCGGACCCGGGCGTACCGGCTCCCATCACTTCCGTTTTCGGAATTTTTGCACTCATCCTTCCCTTTCTATTCCTCCTTCAAAATCCCTCCATTCATTTCAATGGAGGATGGGTACAGTGCGTGACATCATCGCCACTCTAGATTTCATGGCCAAAACCGTTTTTTCAGTTTTCAGCCAAACAATTCGCCATAACTTCCTCATACTTTCACCTAGAACCTTCATTTAAATTTTAAATGGTAGAGAAACTTGTCCTTTCTAAGACCTCTAAATTTGAACATTATTGAAAATACGGTTTTTGAGTTATGAAGTTTTGTTCGGCACTAGGGAGGGTTTCGGCTCCCATAGGGTTCAATGTATTTTTGGAGCAGCTCAGAGTGCGGTTTCTAAAATTTTCTCCTGTTTTTAACTCGTCATAACATGCTCAATTCTCACTTAATCTGCAAATTTTTTAAACCATATCGATCCCCAGACTCTCCTTGTCGCAACGGTATATACGGTTAAGTGATGTGGGGAAAACTTTCCGAGCTATAAGCATTTGTTCGGAGGGTGGGTACGCTCCCATAGGAACCCATTGAAATTATTTTTTTTCTTTTTCAATTTTCTGCCGAACATTTCACCATAACTTCCTTATACTTTCACCTACAGACTTCATTTAAACTTTAAATGGTAGAGAAATTTCCCCTTTCTCACACTTGTAAGTTTCAGACCGTTTGAGAATACCGTTCTTGAGTTATGAATTTTTGTTTGACACTTGGGAGGGTTTTCCTCCCATAGAGCTCAATGTATTTTAAGAGCGGGTCTGCACGCAGATTTTCAAAACTTTGCCTGTTTTTAACTCGTAATTACACCATCAAATCTCGCTCAAAGTGCAAAAATTTTTACACCATGTCGAGCACCAGACTCTCCTTGTCGCTACGGTATGCTTCGTTCAATTTTGGTTGGGAAAAGTTTTCGAGCTACGGGTGATTTTTTGGAGGGTGCTCCCCGGTCGAAATTCATTGAATCGTGAGTTTGTCAGTTGTATTCTGTGAGCGTGCGTGTGAGAGAGACAGAGAGGGGGGAGGGGGAGGGGCAGAGGCAGACACTGACGGGGAGAGCTGTGAGGGCCACAGAAATACACAGGCAGCCTGTAACACTTTAAAGGTCATTTTTAAGGGGGACGTCTTAATTATCCAGGGTTCCTTAAGGTGGAATTTTTAAAAAAGACCTCATTCACAATATACTGGCTGTCTTTTCAACATTTTAAGACGCGGATCGGGGGACGGGGGTTTAGGCGGCGCAACATCTCGCGTTTCCTCCTGGAAATGCAGACCTCTAGTGTTACGTTTGCTGCCCTTCATTCTGAGGATCGTTCGTTCTTGTCCGGTTAACTCCGCCCACAGTTTTCGAGATATCGACTCCGTTCAAAGTTTCATTCGTATAGCTTTCCTGTGGGATGCGGGCTTGTATACAGCTTTTGGAAAAGTTGCATAGTTTTCGCACAGTAACCATTTGAAGTTTCATCTTTTCTCCCATAGGAATGAATGGAAAAATGTCCATAAACTTTTGTCAAACTTTCAAACTGCTGTCACACGCTCAGTTTTCGAGCTAGAGACACCAGAACTCAAACGGGCAGACCCGAGAGTCCAAGGTCCCACCACGTGAAATTATGGGCCGATAGCCCACCCGCTTCATGACCTTTGACCCCGTTTTCCATTCACGGCCTACACAGCTCCACATAGTCCAATGTAAACTGCTGTGGGACAGTGCTCTCTTAACATCCCACTACCAACAGCTTAGCAGTAAACTCCTTCACCATAAGCGTCGCCTAGTGACCTACGCGGGTTTACCGTGTCGAGGACCTCGCTTTAAGCGGGAAAGACGCGGATCGGGGGGCAGGGGTTTAGGCGGCGCAACATCTCGCGTTTCCTCCTGGAAATGCAGACCTCTAGTGTTACGTTTGCTGCCCTTCATTCTGAGGATCGTTCCTTCTTGTCCGGTTAACTCCGCCCACAGTTTTCGAGATATCGACTCCGTTCAAAGTTTCATTCGTAGAGCTTCCCTGTGGGATGCGGGCTTGTATACAGCTTTTGGAAAAGTTACATAGTTTTCGCACAGGAAGCATTTGAAGTTTCATCTTTACTCCCATAGGAATGAATGAAAAAATGTCCATAAACTTTTGTCAAACTTTAAAACTGCTGTTACACGGTCAGTTTTCTAGCTAGAGACACCAGAACTTAAACGGGCAGACCCGAGGGTCCACGGTCCCAGCACGTGAAACTATGGGCCGATAGCCCACCCGCTTCATGACCTTTGACCCCGTTTTCCTTTCACGGCCTACAGAGCTCCATAGAGTCCAATGTAAACTGCTGTGGGAGACTGCTCTCTTAACATCCCGCTACCGACAGCTTAGCAGTAAACTCCTTCACCATAAGCGTCGCCTAGTGACCCACGCGGGTTTACCGTATCGAGGACCTCGCTTTAAGCGGGAAAGACGCGGATCGGGGGGCAGGGGTTTAGGCGGCGCAACATCTCGCGTTTCCTCCTGGAAATGCAGACCTCTAGTGTTACGTTTGCTGCCCTTCATTCTGAGGATCGTTCATTCTTGTCCGGTTAACTCCGCCCACAGTTTTCGAGATATCGACTCCGTTCAAAGTTTGTTTCGTAGAGCTGCCCTGTGTGATGCGGGCTTGTATACAGCTTTTGGAAAAGTTACATAGTTTTCGCACAGTAAGCATTTGAAGTTTCATCTTAACTCCCATAGGAATGAATGGAAAAATGTCCATAAACTTTTGTCAAACTTTCAAACTGCTGTCACACGGTCAGTTTTCGAGCTAGAGACACCAGAACTCAAACGGTCAGACCCGAGAGTCCACGGTCCCACCACGTAAAATTATGGGCCGATAGGCCACCCGCTTCATGACCTTTGACCCCGTTTTCCATTCACGGCCTACACAGCTCCATAGAGTCCAATGTAAACTGCTGTGGGACAGTGCTCTATTAACATCCCACTACCGACAGCTTAGCAGTAAACTCTTTCACCATAAGCATCGCCTAGTGACCCACGCGGGTTTACCGTATCGAGGACCTCGCTTTAAGCGGGAAAGACGCGGATCGGGGGGCGGGGGTTTCGGCGGCGCAACATCTCGCGTTTCCTCCTGGAAATGCAGACCTCTAGTGTTACGTTTGCTGCCCTTCATTCTGAGGATCGTTCATTCTTGTCCGGTTAACTCCGCCCACAGTTTTCGAGATATCGACTCCGTTCAAAGTTTCATTCGTAGAGCTTCCCTGTGGGATGCGGGCTTGTATACAGCTTTTGGAAAAGCTACATAGTTTTCGCACAGTAAGCATTTGAAGTTTCATCCTTACTCCCATAGGAATGAATGGAAAAATGTCCATAAACTTTTGTCAAACTTTCAAACTGCTGTCACACGGTCAGTTTTCGAGCTAGAGACACCAGAACTCAAACGGGCAGACCCGAGAGTCCACGGTCCCACCACGTGAAACTATAGGCCGATAGCCCACCCGCTTCATGACCTTTGACCCCGTTTTCCATTCACGGCCTACAGAGCTCCATAGAGTCCAATGTAAACTGCTGTGGGAGACTGCTCTCTTAACATCCCACTACCGACAGCTTAGCAGTAAACTCCTTCACCATAAGCGTCGCCTAGTGACCCACGCGGGTTTACCGTACCGAGGACCTCGCTTTAAGCGGTAAAGACGCGGATCGGGGGACGGGGGTTTAGGCGGCGCAACATCTCGCGTTTCCTCCTGGAAATGCAGACCTCTAGTGTTACGTTTGCTGCCCTTCATTCTGAGGATCGTTCGTTCTTGTCCGGTTAACTCCGCCCACAGTTTTCGAGATATCGACTCCGTTCAAAGTTTCATTCGTAGAGCTTCCCTGTGGGATGCGGGCTTGTATACAGCTTTTGGAAAAGTTACATAGTTTTTGCACAGTAAGCATTTGAAGTGTCATCTTTTCTCCCATAGGAATGAATGGAAAAATGTCCATAAACTTTTGTCAAACTTTCAAACTGCTGTCACACGGTCAGTTTTCGAGCTACAGACACCAGAACTCAAACGGGCAGACCCGAGACTCCACGGTCCCACCACGTGAAACTATAGGCCGATAGCCCACCCGCTTCATGACCTTTGACCCCGTTTTCCATTCACGGCCTACACAGCTCCTTAGAGTACAATGTAAACTGCTGTGGGAGAGTGCTCTCTTAACATCCCACTACCGACAGCTTAGCAGTAAACTCCTTCACCATAAGCGTCGCCTAGTGACCCACGTGGGTTTACCGTATCGAGGACCTCGCTTTAAGCGGGAAAGACGCGGATCGGGGGGCAGGGGTTTAGGCGGCGCAACATCTCGCGTTTCCTCCTGGTGTTACGTTTGCTGCCCTTCATTCTGAGGATCGTTCATTCTTGTCCGGTTAACTCCGCCCACAGTTTTCGAGATATCGACTCCGTTCAAAGTTTGTTTCGTAGAGCTTCCCTGTGGGATGCGGGCTTGTATACAGCTTTTGGAAAAGTTACATAGTTTTCGCACAGTAACCATTTGAAGTTTCATCTTTACTCCCATAGGAATGAATGGAAAAATGTCCATAAACTTTTGTCAAACTTTCAAACTTCTGTCACACGGTCAGTTTTTGAGCTAGACACACCAGAACTCAAACGGGCAGACCCGAGGGTCCACGGTCCCAGCACGTGAAATTATGGGCCGATAGCCCACCCGCTTCATGACCTTTGACCCCGTTTTCCTTTCACGGCCTACAGAGCTCCATAGAGTCCAATGTAAACTGCTGTGGGAGAGTGCTCTCTTAACATCCCACTACCGACAGCTTAGCAGTAAACTCCTTCACCATAAGCGTCGCCTAGTGACCCACGCGGGTTTACCGTATCGAGGACCTCGCTTTAAGCGGGAAAGACGCGGATCGGTGGACGGGGGTTCCGGCGGCGCAACATCTCGCGTTTCCTCCTGGAAATGCAGACCTCTAGTTATGTTGCGCCTGCTGCTTTAAGCAGCGGCGCAATATATTGTTATCCGTAAGTCATATTATTATTATTTTTATTATTATTTTTATTATTCCGCGTTTCCTTGTCCGCTTAACTAGTCCCGCAGCTTTCGAGCTATCGACTCCGTTCCACCTGGAAATCGTGCGTCCTATAGCGACGATGTGGGCTTGTATACAGCTTTCCGATACCCGCACTCGTTCGTCCGCTACACTCGTTTATCGCTCCGTTTTTCCCCAGTCATTTCTATGGAATTAATTTTCAAAGTGCTCTAACTCGGTCATTTTTCAAGCTACGGACACGGGATTTCAGACGGTCGGACCCGGGCGTACCGGCTCCCATCACTTCCGTTTTCGGAATTTTTGCACTCATCCTTCCCTTTCTTTTCCTCCTTCAAAATCCCTCCATTCATTTCAATGGGAGGCTCTTAGAGTGGGGGTGATGTCATCCACTGTAGTTTCAGTGGCAAAAAGCCGTTTTTTCACTTTTCAGCCGAACAATTCACCATAACTTCCTCATACTTTCACCTAGAAACTTCACTTAAATTTTAAATGGTAGAGAAACTTGTCCTTTCTAAGACCTCTAAATTTGAACATTATTGAAAATACGGTTTTTGAGTTATGAATTTTTGTTCGGCACTAGGGACGGTTTCGGCTCCCATAGGGTTCAATGTATTTTTGGAGCAGCTCAGAGTGCGGTTTCTAAAATTTTCTCCTGTTTTTAACTCGTCATAACATGCTCAATTCTCACTTAATCTGCAAATTTTTTATACCATATCGATCCCCAGACTCTCCTTGTCGCAACGGTATATACGGTTAAGTGATGTGGGGAAAACTTTCCGAGCTATAAGCATTTGTTCGGAGGGTGGGTACGCTCCCATAGGAACCCATTGAAATTATTTTTTTTCTTTTTCAATTTTCTGCCGAACATTTCACCATAACTTCCTTATACTTTCACCTACAGACTTCATTTAAATTTTAAATGGTAGAGAAATGTCCCCTTTCTCAAACTTGTAAGTTTCAGACCGTTTGATAATACCGTTCTTGAGTTATGAATTTTTGTTTGACACTTGGGAGGGTTTTCCTCCCATAGAGCTCAATGTATTTTAAGAGCGGCTCGGCACGCAGATTTTCAAAACTTTGCCTGTTTTTAACTCGTAATTACACCATCAAATCTCGCTCAAAGTGCAAAAATTTTTACACCATCTCGAGCACCAGACTCTCCTTGTCGCTACGGTATGCTTCGTTCATTTTTGGACCTGGAAAAGTTTTGGAGATATTTGAGGTTTTTTGGAAGGTGCCCCACCGGTCGAAATTCATTGAATCGTGAGTCTGTCAGTTGTATTCTGTGAGCGTGCGTGTGAGAGACAGAGGGGGGAGGGGGAGGGGCAGAGGCAGACACTGACGGGGAGGGCTGTGAGGGCCACAGAAATACACAGGCAGTCTGTAACACTTTAAAGGTCATTTTTAAGGGGGACGTCTTAATTATCCAGGGTTTCTTAAGGTGGAATTTTTTAAGAATACCTCATTCACAATACACTGCCTGTCTTTTCGACATTTTAAGCTTTATTTAAAGTGGTCATTTTTAAAGGTGGACGTGTCAATACAACTGTGGGTTTCTTAAGGTGGAATTTTTATTAAGGTGGTATTTAAAATGTATTGGCCATCTCTTTTTGCTTTTAAGACTCTTTTGGCCTGTGATGTGGACATTTCAATACAATTCTGGGTTTCTTAAGGTGGAATTGTTTTTAAAGGTGGAATTCAAAATGTTCCATTCACGGCATTTGTTCCATTCACGGCCTACAGAGCTCCATAGAGTCCAATGTAAACTGCTGTGGGAGAGTGCTCTCTTAACATCCCAGTACCAACAGCTTAGCAGTAAACTCCTTCACCATAAGCGTCGCCTAGTGACCCACGCGGGTTTACCGTATCGAGGGCCTCGCTTTAAGCGGAAAAGACGCGGATCGGGGGGCGGGGGTTTAGGCGGCGCAACATCTCGCGTTTCCTCCTGGAAATGCAGACCTCTAGTGTTACGTTTGCTGCCCTTCATTCTGAGGATCGTTCATTCTTGTCCAGTTAACTCCGCCCACAGTTTTCGAGATATCGACTCCGTTCAAAGTTTCATTCGTAGAGCTTCCCTGTGGGATGTGGGCTTGTATACAGCTTTTGGAAAAGTTACATAGTTTTCGCACAGTAAGCATTTGAATTTTCGTGTTTTCTCCCATAGGAATGAATGGAAAAGTGTCCATAAACTTTTGTCAAACATTCAAACTGCTGTCACACGGTCAGTTTTCGAGCTAGAGACACCAGAACTCAAACGGGCAGACCCGAGGGTCCACGGTCCCACCACGTGAAATTATAGGCCGATACCCCGCCCGCTTCATGACCTTTGACCCCGTTTTCCATTCACGGCCTACAGAGCTCCATAGAGTCCAATGTAAACTGCTGTGGGAGAGTGCTCTCTTAACATCCCACTACCAACAGCTTAGCAGTAAACTCCTTCACCATAAGCGTCGCCTAGTGACCCACGCGGGTTTACCGTATCGAGGACCTCGCTTTAAGCGGGAAAGACGCGGATCGGGGGGCAGGGGTTTAGGCGGCGCAACATCTCGCGTTTCCTCCTGGAAATGCAGACCTCTAGTGTTACGTTTGCTGCCCTTCATTCTGAGGATCGTTCATTCTTGTCCGGTTAACTCCGCCCACAGTTTTCGAGATATCGACTCCGTTCAAAGTTTGTTTCGTACAGCTTCCCTGTGGGATGCGGGCTTGTATACAGGTTTTGGAAAAGTTACATAGTTTTTGCACAGTAAGCATTTGAAGTTTCGTGTTTTCTCCCATAGGAATGAATGGAAAAATGTCCATAAACTTTTGTCAAACTTTCAAAGTGCTGTCACACGGTCAGTTTTCGAGCTAGAGACACCAGAACTCAAACGGGCAGACCCGAGGGTCCACGGTCCCAGCACGTGAAACTATGGGCCGATAGCCCACCCGCTTCATGACCTTTGACCCCGTTTTCCTTTCACGGCCTACAGAGCTCCATAGAGTCCAATGTAAACTGCTGTGGGAGAGTGCTCTCTTAACATCCCACTACCGACAGCTTAGCAGTAAACTCCTTCACCATAAGCGTCGCCTAGTGACCCACGCGGGTTTACCGTATCGAGGACCTCGCTTTAAGCGGGAAAGACGCGGATCGGGGGGCAGGGATTTAGGCGGCGCAACATCTCGCGTTTCCTCCTGGAAATGCAGACCTCTAGTGTTACGTTTGCTGCCCTTCATTCTGAGGATCGTTCGTTCTTGTCCGGTTAACTCCGCCCACAGTTTTCGAGATATCGACTCCGTTCAAAGTTTGTTTCGTAGAGCTGCCCTGTGGGATGCGGGCTTGTATACAGCTTTTGGAAAAGTTGCATAGTTTTTGCACAGTAAGCATTTGAAGTTTCATCTTTTCTCCCATAGGAATGAATGGAAAAATGTCCATAAACTTTTGTCAAACTTTCAAACTGCTGTCACACGCTCAGTTTTCGAGCTAGAGACACCAGAATTCAAACGGGCAGACCCGAGAGTCCACGGTCCCGCCACGTGAAATTATGGGCCGATAGCCCACCCGCTTCATGACCTTTGACCCCGTTTTCCATTCACGGCCTACAGAGCTCCATAGAGTCCAATGTAAACTGCTGTGGGAGAGTGCTCTCTTAACATCCCACTACCGACAGCTTAGCAGTAAACTCCTTCAGCATAAGCGTCGCCTAGTGACCCACGCGGGTTTACCGTATCGAGGACCTCGCTTTAAGCGGGAAAGACGCGGATCGGGGGACGGGGGTTTAGGTGGCGCAACATCTCGCGTTTCCTCCTGGAAATGCAGACCTCTAGTGTTACGTTTGCTGCCCTTCATTCTGAGGATCGTTCATTCTTGTCCGGTTAACTCCGCCCACAGTTTTCGAGATATCGACTCCGTTCAAAGTTTGTTTCGTAGAGCTTCCCTGTGGGATGCGGGCTTGTATACAGCTTTTGGAAAAGTTACATAGTTTTCGCACAGTAACCATTTGAAGTTTCATCTTTACTCCCATAGGAATGAATGGAAAAATGTCCATAAACTTTTGTCAAACTTTCAAACTTCTGTCACACGGTCAGTTTTCGAGCTAGACACACCAGAACTCAAACGGGCAGACCCGAGGGTCCACGGTCCCAGCACGTGAAATTATGGGCCGATAGCCCACCCGCTTCATGACCTTTGACCCCGTTTTCCTTTCACGGCCTACAGAGCTCCATAGAGTCCAATGTAAACTGCTGTGGGAGAGTGCTCTCTTAACATCCCACTACCGACAGCTTAGCAGTAAACTCCTTCACCATAAGCGTCGCCTAGTGACCCACGCGGGTTTACCGTATCGAGGACCTCGCTTTAAGCGGGAAAGACGCGGATCGGTGGACGGGGGTTCCGGCGGCGCAACATCTCGCGTTTCCTCCTGGAAATGCAGACCTCTAGTTATGTTGCGCCTGCTGCTTTAAGCAGCGGCGCAATATATTGTTATCCGTAAGTCATATTATTATTATTTTTATTATTATTTTTATTATTCCGCGTTTCCTTGTCCGCTTAACTAGTCCCTCAGCTTTTGAGCTATCGACTCCGTTCCACCTGGAAATCGTGCGTCCTATAGCGACGATGTGGGCTTGTATACAGCTTTCCGATACCCGCACTCGTTCGTCCGCTACACTCGTTTTTCGCTCTGTTTTTCCCCAGTCATTTCTATGGAATTAATTTTCAAAGTGCTCTAACTCGGTCATTTTTCAAGCTACGGACACGGGATTTCAGACGGTCGGACCCGGGCGTACCGGCTCCCATCACTTCCGTTTTCGGAATTTTTGCACTCATCCTTCCCTTTCTTTTCCTCCTTCAAAATCCCTCCATTCATTTCAATGGGAGGCTCTTAGAGTGGGGGTGATGTCATCCACTGTAGTTTCAGTGGCAAAAAGCCGTTTTTTCACTTTTCAGCCGAACAATTCACCATAACTTCCTCATACTTTCACCTAGAAACTTCATTTAAATTTTAAATGGTAGAGAAACTTGTCCTTTCTAACACCTCTAAATTTCAACATTATTGAGAATACGGTTTTTGAGTTATGAATTTTTGTTCGGCACTAGGGAGGGTTTCGGCTCCCATAGGGTTCAATGTATTTTTGGAGCAGCTCAGAGTGCGGTTTCTAAAATTTTCTCCTGTTTTTAACTCGTCATAACATGCTCAATTCTCACTTAATCTGCAAATTTTTTATACCATATCGATCCCCAGACTCTCCTTGTCACAACGGTATATACGGTTAACTGATGTGGGGAAAACTTTCCGAGCTATAAGCATTTGTTCGGAGGGTGGGTACGCTCCCATAGGAACCCATTGAAATTATTTTTTTTCTTTTTCAATTTTCTGCCGAACATTTCACCATAACTTCCTTATACTTTCACCTACAGACTTCATTTAAACTTTAAATGGTAGAGAAATTTCCCCTTTCTCACACTTGTAAGTTTCAGACCGTTTGAGAATACCGTTCTTGAGTTATGAATTTTTGTTTGACACTTGGGAGGGTTTTCCTCCCATAGAGCTCAATGTATTTTAAGAGCGGCTCGGCACGCAGATTTTCAAAACTTTGCCTGTTTTTAACTCGTAATTACACCATCAAATCTCGCTCAAAGTGCAAAAATTTTTACACCATCTCGAGCACCAGACTCTCCTTGTCGCTACGGTATGCTTTGTTCATTTTTGGACCTGGAAAAGTTTTTGAGATATTTGAGGTTTTTTGGAAGGTGCGCAACCGGTCGAAATTCATTGAATCCTGAGTCTGTCAGTTGTATTCTGTGAGCGTGCGTGTGAGAGAGAGAGAGGGGGGAGGGGGAGGGGCAGAGGCAGACACTGACGGGGAAGAGGTGTGAGGGCCACAGAAATACACAGGCAGTCTGTAACACTTTAAAGGTCATTTTTAAGGGGGACATCTTAATTATCCAGGGTTTCTTAAGGTGGAATTTTTTAAGAATACCTCATTCACAATATACTGCCTGTCTTTTCGACATTTTAAGCTTTATTTAAAGTGGTCATTTTTAAAGGTGGACGTGTCAATACAACTGTGGGTTTCTTAAGGTGGAATTTTTATTAAGGTGGTATTTAAAATGTATTGGCCATCTTTTTTGCTTTTAAGATTCTTTTGGCCTGTGATGTGGACATTTCAATACAATTCTGGGTTTCTTAAGGTGGAATTGTTTTTAAAGGTGGAATTCAAAATGTATCGTATTCTATTCACGCCCTACTGAGCTCCATAGAGTCCAATGTAAACTGCTGTGGGAGAGTGCTCTCTTAACATCCCACTACCAACAGCTTAGCAGTAAACTCCTTCACCATAAGCGTCGCCTAGTGACCCACGCGGGTTTACCGTATCGAGGACCTCGCTTTAAGCGGGAAAGACGCGGATCGGGGGACGGGGGTTTAGGCGGCGCAACATCTCGCGTTTCCTCCTGGAAATGCAGACCTCTAGTGTTACGTTTGCTGCCCTTCATTCTGAGGATCGTTCATTTTTGTCCGGTTAACTCCGCCAACAGTTTTCGAGATATCGACTCCGTTCAAAGTTTGTTTCGTAGAGCTTCCCTGTGGGATGCGGGCTTGTATACAGCTTTTGGAAAAGTTACATAGTTTTTGCACAGTAAGCATTTGAAGTTTCATCTTTACTCTCATAGGAATGAATGGAAAAATGTCCATAAACTTTTGTCAAACTTTCAAACTGCTGTCACACGCTCAGTTTTCGAGCTACAGACACCAGAATTCAAACGGGCAGACCCGAGAGTCCACGGTCCCGCCACGTGAAATTATAGGCCGATACCCCGCCCGCTTCATGACCTTTGACCCCGTTTTCCATTCACAGCATACAGAGCTCCATAGAGTCCAATGTAAACTGCTGTGGGAGAGTGCTCTCTTAACATCCCACTACCAACAGCTTAGCAGTAAACTCCTTCACCATAAGCGTCGCCTAGTGACCCACGCGGGTTTACCGTATCGAGGACCTCGCTTTAAGCGGGAAAGACGCGGATCGGGGGACGGGGGTTTCGGCGGCGCAACATCTCGCGTTTCCTCCTGGAAATGCAGACCTCTAGTGTTACGTTTGCTGCCCTTCATTCTGAGGATCGTTCGTTCTTGTCCGGTTAACTCCGCCCACAGTTTTCGAGATATCGACTCCGTTCAAAGTTTGTTTCGTAGAGCTGCCCTGTGGGATGCGGGCTTGTATACAGCTTTTGGAAAAGTTGCATAGTTTTTGCACAGTAAGCATTTGAAGTTTCATCTTTTCTCCCATAGGAATGAATGGAAAAATGTCCATAAACTTTTGTCAAACTTTCAAACTGCTGTCACACGCTCAGTTTTCGAGCTAGAGACACCAGAATTCAAACGGGCAGACCCGAGAGTCCACGGTCCCGCCACGTGAAATTATGGGCCGATAGCCCACCCGCTTCATGACCTTTGACCCCGTTTTCCATTCACGGCCTACAGAGCTCCATAGAGTCCAATGTAAACTGCTGTGGGAGAGTGCTCTCTTAACATCCCACTACCGACAGCTTAGCAGTAAACTCCTTCAGCATAAGCGTCGCCTAGTGACCCACGCGGGTTTACCGTATCGAGGACCTCGCTTTAAGCGGGAAAGACGCGGATCGGGGGACGGGGGTTTAGGCGGCGCAACATCTCGCGTTTCCTCCTGGAAATGCAGACCTCTAGTGTTACGTTTGCTGCCCTTCATTCTGAGGATCGTTCATTCTTGTCCAGTTAACTCCGCCCACAGTTTTCGAGATATCGACTCCGTTCAAAGTTTCATTCGTAGAGCTTCCCTGTGGGATGCGGGCTTGTATACAGCTTTTGGAAAAGTTGCATAGTTTTCGCACAGTAAGCATTTGAAGTTTCATCTTTTCTCCCATAGGAATGAATGGAAAAATGTCCATAAACTTTTGTCAAACTTTCAAACTGCTGTCACACGCTCAGTTTTCGAGCTAGAGACACCAGAACTCAAACGGGCAGACCCGAGAGTCCAAGGTCCCACCACGTGAAATTATGGGCCGATAGCCCACCCGCTTCATGACCTTTGACCCCGTTTTCCATTCACGGCCTACACAGCTCCACATAGTCCAATGTAAACTGCTGTGGGACAGTGCTCTCTTAACATCCCACTACCAACAGCTTAGCAGTAAACTCCTTCACCATAAGCGTCGCCTAGTGACCCACGCGGGTTTACCGTGTCGAGGACCTCGCTTTAAGCGGGAAAGACGCGGATCGGGGGGCAGGGGTTTAGGCGGCGCAACATCTCGCGTTTCCTCCTGGAAATGCAGACCTCTAGTGTTACGTTTGCTGCCCTTCATTCTGAGGATCGTTCATTCTTGTCCGGTTAACTCCGCCCACAGTTTTCGAGATATCGACTCCGTTCAAAGTTTCATTCGTAGAGCTTCCCTGTGGGATGCGGGCTTGTATACAGCTTTTGGAAAAGTTGCATAGTTTTCGCACAGTAAGCATTTGAAGTTTCATCTTTACTCCCATAGGAATGAATGGAAAAATGTCCATAAACTTTTGTCAAACTTTCAAACTGCTGTCACACGCTCAGTTTTCGAGCTAGAGACACCAGAACTCAAACGGGCAGACCCGAGAGTCCAAGGTCCCACCACGTGAAATTATGGGCCGATAGCCCACCCGCTTCATGACCTTTGACCCCGTTTTCCATTCACGGCCTACACAGCTCCACATAGTCCAATGTAAACTGCTGTGGGACAGTGCTCTCTTAACATCCCACTACCAACAACTTAGCAGTAAACTCCTTCACCATAAGCGTCGCCTAGTGACCCACGCGGGTTTACCGTGTCGAGGACCTCGCTTTAAGCGGGAAAGACGCGGATCGGGGGGCAGGGGTTTAGGCGGCGCAACATCTCGCGTTTCCTCCTGGAAATGCAGACCTCTAGTTATGTTGCGCCTGCTGCTTTAAGCAGCGGCGCAATATATTGTTCTTCTTAAGTCATATTATTATTATTTTTATTCTTATTATTCCGCGTTTCCTTGTCCGCCTAACTAGTCCCGCAGCTTTCGAGCTATCGACTCCGTTCCACCTGGAAATCGTGCGTCCTATAGCGACGATGTGGGCTTGTATACAGCTTTCCGATACCCGCACTCGTTCGTCCGCTACACTCGTTTATCGCTCCGTTTTTCCCCAGTCATTTCTATGGAATTAATTTTCAAAGTGCTCTAACTCGGTCATTTTTCAAGCTACGGACACGGGATTTCAGAAGGTCGGACCCGGGCGTACCGGCTCCCATCACTTCCGTTTTCGGAATTTTTGCACTCATCCTTCCCTTTCTATCACTCCTTCAAAATCCCTCCATTCATTTCAATGGGAGGCTCCTAGAGTGGGTGACATCATACACTGTAGATTCCTTCTCAGAAAACGGGTTTTTCACTTTTCAGCCGAACAAATTGCCATAACTTCCTCATACTTTCACCTAGAAACTTCATTTAAATTTTAAATGGTAGAGAAACTTGTCCTTTCTAAGACCTCTAAATTTGAACATTATTGAAAATACGGTTTTTGAGTTATGAATTTTTGTTCGGCACTAGGGAGGGTTTCGGCTCCCATAGGGTTCAATGTATTTTTGGAGCAGCTCAGAGTGCGGTTTCTAAAATTTTCTCCTGTTTTTAACTCGTCATAACATGCTCAATTCTCACTTAATCTGCAAATTTTTTATACCATATCGATCCCCAGACTCTCCTTGTCGCAACGGTATATACGGTTAAGTGATGTGAGGAAAACTTTCCGAGCTATAAGCATTTGTTCGGAGGGTGGGTACGCTCCCATAGGAACCCATTGAAATTATTTTTTTTCTTTTTCAATTTTCTGCCGAACATTTCACCATAACTTCCTTATACTTTCACCTACAGACTTCATTTAAACTTTAAATGGTAGAGAAATTTCCCCTTTCTCACACTTGTAAGTTTCAGACCGTTTGAGAATACCGTTCTTGAGTTATGAATTTTTGTTTGACACTTGGGAGGGTTTTCCTCCCATAGAGCTCAATGTATTTTAAGAGCGGCTCGGCACGCAGATTTTCAAAACTTTGCCTGTTTTTAACTCGTAATTACACCATCAAATCTCGCTCAAAGTGCAAAAATTTTTACACCATCTCGAGCACCAGACTCTCCTTGTCGCTACGGTATGCTTCGTTCAATTTTGGTTGGGAAAAGTTTTCGAGCTACGGGTGATTTTTTGGAGGGTGCTCCCCGGTCGAAATTCATTGAATCGTGAGTTTGTCAGTTGTATTCTGTGAGCGTGCGTGTGAGAGAGACACAGAGGGGGGAGGGGGAGGGGCAGAGGCAGACACTGAAGGGGAGAGCTGTGAGGGCCACAGAAATACACAGGCAGTCTGTAACACTTTAAAGGTCATTTTTAAGGGGGACGTCTTAATTATCCAGGGTTTCTTAAGGTGGAATTTTTAAAAAAGACCTCATTCACAATATACTGGCTGTCTTTTCAACATTTTAAGACGCGGATCGGGGGACGGGGGTTTCGGCGGCGCAACATCTCGCGTTTCCTCCTGGAAATGCAGACCTCTAGTGTTACGTTTGCTGCCCTTCATTCTGAGGATCGTTCATTCTTGTCCGGTTAACTCCGCCCACAGTTTTCGAGATATCGACTCCGTTCAAAGTTTGTTTCGTAGAGCTGCCCTGTGGGATGCGGGCTTGTATACAGCTTTTGGAAAAGTTGCATAGTTTTTGCACAGGAAGCCTTTGAACTTTCATCTTTACTCCCATAGGAATGAATGGAAAAATGTCCATAAACTTTTGTCAAACTTTCAAACTGCTGTCACACGCTCAGTTTTCGAGCTAGAGACACCAGAACTCAAACGGGCAGACCCGAGGGTCCAAGGTCCCACCACGTAAAATTATAGGCCGATAGCCCACCCGCTTCATGACCTTTGACCCCGTTTTCCATTCACGGCCTACACAGCTCCATAGAGTCCAATGTAAACTGCTGTGGGAGAGTGCTCTCTTAACATCCCACTACCAACAGCTTAGCAGTAAACTCCTTCACCATAAGCGTCGCCTAGTGACCCACGCGGGTTTACCGTATTGAGGACCTCGCTTTAAGCGGTAAAGACGCGGATCGGGGGGCGGGGGTTTAGGCGGCGCAACATCTCGCGTTTCCTCCTGGAAATGCAGACCTCTAGTGTTACGTTTGCTGCCCTTCATTCTGAGGATCGTTCATTCTTGTCCGGTTAACTCCGCCCACAGTTTTCGAGATATCGACTCCGTTCAAAGTTTGTTTCGTAGAGCTTCCCTGTGGGATGCGGGCTTGTATACAGCTTTTGGAAAAGTTACATAGTTTTCGCACAGTAAGCATTTGAAGTTTCATCTTAACTCCCATAGGAATGAATGGAAAAATGTCCATAAACTTTTGTCAAACTTTCAAACTGCTGTCACACGGTCAGTTTTCGAGCTAGAGACACCAGAACTCAAACGGGCAGACCCGAGAGTCCACGGTCCCACCACGTGAAATTATAGGCCGATACCCCGCCCGCTTCATGACCTTTGACCCCGTTTTCCATTCACGGCCTACAGAGCTCCATAGAGTCCAATGTAAACTGCTGTGGGAGAGTGCTCTCTTAACATCCCACTACCGACAGCTTAGCAGTAAACTCCTTCACCATAAGCGTCGCCTAGTGACCCACGCGGGTTTACCGTATCGAGGACCTCGCTTTAAGCGGGAAAGACGCGGATCGGGGGGCAGGGGTTTAGGCGGCGCAACATCTCGCGTTTCCTCCTGGAAATGCAGACCTCTAGTTATGTTGCGCCTGCTGCTTTAAGCAGCGGCGCAATATATTGTTCTTCTTAAGTCATATTATTATTATTTTTATTCTTATTATTCCGCGTTTCCTTGTCCGCCTAACTAGTCCCGCAGCTTTCGAGCTATCGACTCCGTTCCACCTGGAAATCGTGCGTCCTATAGCGACGATGTGGGCTTGTATACAGCTTTCCGATACCCGCACTCGTTCGTCCGCTACACTCGTTTATCGCTCCGTTTTTCCCCAGTCATTTCTATGGAATTAATTTTCAAAGTGCTCTAACTCGGTCATTTTTCAAGCTACGGACACGGGATTTCAGACGGTCGGACCCGGGCGTACCGGCTCCCATCACTTCCGTTTTCGGAATTTTTGCACTCATCCTTCCCTTTCTATCACTCCTTCAAAATCCCTCCATTCATTTCAATGGGAGGCTCTTAGAGTGGGTGACATCATACACTGTAGATTCCTTCTCAGAAAACGGGTTTTTCACTTTTCAGCCGAACAAATTGCCATAACTTCCTCATACTTTCACCTAGAAACTTCATTTAAATTTTAAATGGTAGAGAAACTTGTCCTTTCTAAGACCTCTAAATTTGAACATTATTGAAAATACGGTTTTTGAGTTATGAATTTTTGTTCGGCACTAGGGAGGGTTTCGGCTCGCATAGGGTTCAATGTATTTTTGGAGCAGCTCAGAGTGCGGTTTCTAAAATTTTCTCCTGTTTTTAACTCGTCATAACATGCTCAATTCTCACTTAATCTGCAATTTTTTTATACCATATCGATCCCCAGACTCTCCTTGTCGCAACGGTATATACGGTTAAGTGATGTGAGGAAAACTTTCCGAGCTATAAGCATTTGTTCGGAGGGTGGGTACGCTCCCATAGGAACCCATTGAAATTATTTTTTTTCTTTTTCAATTTTCTGCCGAACATTTCACCATAACTTCCTTATACTTTCACCTACAGACTTCATTTACACTTTAAATGGTAGAGAAATTTCCCCTTTCTCACACTTGTAAGTTTCAGACCGTTTGAGAATACCGTTCTTGAGTTATGAATTTTTGTTCCACACTTGGGAGGGTTTTCCTCCCATAGAGCTCAATGTATTTTAAGAGCGGCTCGGCACGCAGATTTTCAAAACTTTGCCTGTTTTTAACTCGTAATTACACCATCAAATCTCGCTCAAAGTGCAAAAATTTTTACACCATCTCGAGCACCAGACTCTCCTTGTCGCTACGGTATGCTTCGTTCAATTTTGGTTGGGAAAAGTTTTCGAGCTACGGGTGATTTTTTGGAGGGTGCTCCCCGGTCGAAATTCATTGAATCATGAGTCTGTCAGTTGTATTCTGTGAGCGTGCGTGTGAGAGAGACAGAGGGGGGAGGGGGAGGGGCAGAGGCAGAGACTGAGGGGAAGAGCTGTGAGGGCCACAGAAATACACAGGCAGTCTGTAACACTTTAAAGGTCATTTTTAAGGGGGACATCTTAATTATCCAGGGTTTCTTAAGGTGGAATTTTTTAAGAATACCTCATTCACAATATACTGCCTGTCTTTTCGACATTTTAAGCTTTATTTAAAGTGGTCATTTTTAAAGGTGGACGTGTCAATACAACTGTGGGTTTCTTAAGGTGGAATTTTTATTAAGGTGGTATTTAAAATGTATTGGCCATCTTTTTTTGCTTTTAAGACTCTTTTGGCCTGTGATGTGGACATTTCAATACAATTCTGGGTTTCTTAAGGTGGAATTGTTTTTAAAGGTGGAATTCAAAATGTATCGTTTTCCATTCACGGCCTACACAGCTCCATAGAGTCCAATGTAAACTGCTGTGGGAGAGTGCTCTCTTAACATCCCACTACCGACAGCTTAGCAGTAAACTCCTTCACCATAAGCGTCGCCTAGTGACCCACGCGGGTTTACCGTATCGAGGACCTTGCTTTAAGCGGGAAAGACGCGGATCGGGGGGCAGGGGTTTAGGCGGCGCAACATCTCGCGTTTCCTCCTGGAAATGCAGACCTCTAGTGTTACGTTTGCTGCCCTTCATTCTGAGGATCGTTCGTTCTTGTCCGGTTAACTCCGCCCACAGTTTTCGAGATATCGACTCCGTTCAAAGTTTGTTTCGTAGAGCTGCCCTGTGGGATGCGGGCTTGTATACAGCTTTTGGAAAAGTTACATAGTTTTCGCACAGTAAGCATTTGAACTTTCATCTTTACTCCCATAGGAATGAATGGAAAAATGTCCATAAACTTTTGTCAAACTTTCAAACTGCTGTCACACGGTCAGTTTTCGAGCTAGAGACACCAGAACTCAAACGGTCAGACCCGAGAGTCCACGGTCCCGCCACCTGAAATTATAGGCCGATACCCCGCCCGCTTCATGACCTTTGACCCCGTTTTCCATTCACGGCCTACAGAGCTCCATAGAGTCCAATGTAAACTGCTGTGGGAGAGTGCTCTCTTAACATCCCACTACCGACAGCTTAGCAGTAAACTCCTTCACCATAAGCGTCGCCTAGTGACCCATGCGGGTTTACCGTATCGAGGACCTCGCTTTAAGCGGGAAAGACGCGGATCGGGGGACGGGGGTTTAGGCGGCGCAACATCTCGCGTTTCCTCCTGGAAATGCAGACCTCTAGTGTTACGTTTGCTGCCCTTCATTCTGAGGATCGTTCGTTCTTGTCCGGTTAACTCCGCCCACAGTTTTCGAGATATCGACTCCGTTCAAAGTTTCATTCGTAGAGCTTCCCTGTGGGATGCGGGCTTGTATACAGCTTTTGGAAAAGTTGCATAGTTTTAGCACAGTAAGCATTTGAAGTTTCATCTTTTGTCCCATAGGAATGAATGGAAATATGTCCATAAACTTTTGTCAAACTTTCAAACTGCTGTCACACGCTCAGTTTTCGAGCTAGAGACACCAGAATTCAAACGGGCAGACCCGAGAGTCCAAGGTCCCACCACGTGAAATTATAGGCCGATACCCCGCCCGCTTCATGACCTTTGACCCCGTTTTCCATTCACGGCCTACAGAGCTCCATAGAGTCCAATGTAAACTGCTGTGGGAGAGTGCTCACTTAACATCCCACTACCGACAGCTTAGCAGTAAACTCCTTCACCATAAGCGTCGCCTAGTGACCCACGCGGGTTTACCGTATCGAGGACCTCGCTTTAAGCGGGAAAGACGCGGATCGGGGGGCAGGGGTTTAGGCGGCGCAACATCTCGCGTTTCCTCCTGGAAATGCAGACCTCTAGTTATGTTGCGCAAGCTGCTTCAGCAGCGCGCAATATATTGTTATCCGAAAGTCATATTATTATGTTGCGCAAGCTGCTTCAGCAGCGCGCAATATATTGTTATCCGAAAGTCATATTATTATTATTATTATTTTTATTATTATTTTTATTATTCCGCGTTTCCTTGTCCGCTTAACTAGTCCCGCAGCTTTCGAGCTATCGACTCCGTTCCACCTGGAAATCGTGCGTCCTATAGCGACGATGTGTGCTTGTATACAGCTTTCCGATACCCGCACTCGTTCGTCCGCTACACTCGTTTTTCGCTCTGTTTTTCCCCAGTCATTTCTATGGAATTAATTTTCGAACTGCTCTAACTCGGTCAATTTTCAAGCTACGGACACGAGATTTCAGACGGTCGGACCCGGGCGCACCGGGACCCGTCACTTCCGTTTTCGGACCTCTCGCACTCATCCTTCTCTTTCTATCTCTCCTTGAATATCCCTCCATTCACTTGTATGGAAGACATTTAGAGTGGGTGACGTCATAGACACTCTGGGTTCACTGGCCAAAACCGTTTTTTCACTTTTCAGCCGAATAATTCACCATAACGTCCTCATACTTTCACCTAGAAACTTCATTTAAATTTTAAATGGTAGAGAAACTTGTCCTTTCTAAGACCTCTAAATTTGAACATTATTGAAAATACGGTTTTTGAGTTATGAATTTTTGTTCGGCACTAGGGAGGGTTTTGGCTCCCATAGAGTTCAATGTATTTTTGGAGCGGCTCAGAGTGCGGTTTCTAAATTTTTCTCCTGTTTTTAACTCGTCATAACACGGTCAATTCTCGCTCAAACTGCTAATTTTTTATACCAGCTTCTTCCTTAGACTCTCCTTGTCGCAACGGTATATGCAGTTTAGCCATTTGGGATATCTTTTCTGAGCTATAAGCATTTGTTCGGAGGGTGGGTACGCTCCCATAGGAATACATTGAAATGAATATGCCTGTCCTTTTTCGATATTCAACTTTTAGCCGAACATTTTGCCATAACTTCCTTATACTTTCACCTACAGACTTCATTTTACTTTCAAATGGTAGAGAAACTTCCCCTTTCTAAAACATGTAGATTTGAAATCATTTGAAGATACGGTTCTGGAGTTATGAAGATTTGTTTGGCAGTAGGACGTTTCGGCTCCCATAGAGTTCAATGTATTTTCAGAAAGCCAAATCTTCTCAAATTTGCCCTTTTTTAACTCATATTTACACCATCAATTCTCGCTCAAACTGAAAAATTTTTTACACCATCTCGAGCACAAGACTCTCCTTGTCGCTACAGTATGCTTCGTTCAATTTTGGTTGGGAAAAGTTTTCGAGCTACGGGTGATTTTTTGGAGGGTGCTCCCCGGTCGAAATTCATTGAATCATGAGTCTGTCAGTTGTGTTCTGTGAGCGTGCGTGTGAGAGAGACAGAGGGGGGAGGGGGAGGGGCAGAAGCAGAGACTGAGGGGAAGAGCTGTGAGGGCCACAGAAATACACAGGCAGTCTGTAACACTTTAAAGGTCATTTTTAAGGGGGACTTCTTAATTATCCAGGGTTTCTTAAGGTGGAATTTTTTAAGAATACCTCATTCACAATATACTGCCTGTCTTTTCGACATTTTAAGCTTTATTTCAAGTGGTCATTTTTAAAGGTGGACGTGTCAATACAACTGTGGGTTTCTTAAGGTGGAATTTTTATTAAGGTGGTATTTAAAATGTATTGGCCATCTTTTTTTTGCTTTTAAGACTCTTTTGGCCTGTGATGTGGACATTTCAATACAATTCTGGGTTTCTTAAGGTGGAATTGTTTTTAAAGGTGGAATTCAAAATGTATCGTTTTCTATTCACACCCTACTGAGCTCCATAGTGTCCAATGTAAACTGCTGTGGGAGAGTGCTCTCTTAACATCCCACTACCGACAGCTTAGCAGTAAACTCCTTCACCATAAGCGTCGCCTAGTGACCCACGCGGGTTTACCGTATCGAGGACCTCGCTTTAAGCGGGAAAGACGCGGATCGGGGGACGGGGGTTTAGGCGGCGCAACATCTCGCGTTTCCTCCTGGAAATGCAGACCTCTAGTGTTACGTTTGCTGCCCTTCATTCTGAGGATCGTTCATTCTTGTCCGGTTAACTCCGCCCACAGTTTTCGAGATATCGACTCCGTTCAAAGTTTGTTTCGTAGAGCTTCCCTGTGGGATGCGGGCTTGTATACAGCTTTTAGAAAAGTTACATAGTTTTCGCACAGGAAGCATTTGAAGTTTCATCTTTTCTCACATAGGAACGAATGGAAAAATGTCCATAAACTTTTGTCAAACATTCAAACTGCTGTCACACGGTCAGTTTTCGAGCTAGAGACACCAGAGCTCAAACGGGCAGACCCGAGGGTCCACGGTCCCACCACGTAAAATTATGGGCCGATAACCCACCCGCTTCATGACCTTTGACCCCGTTTTCCTTTCACGGCCTACAGAGCTCCATAGAGTCCAATGTAAACTGCTGTGGGAGAGTGCTCTCTTAACATCCCACTACCGACAGCTTAGCAGTAAACTCCTTCACCATAAGCGTCGCCTAGTGACCCACGCGGGTTTACCGTATCGAGGACCTCGCTTTAAGCGGGAAAGACGCGGATCGGGGGAAGGGGGTTTAGGCGGCGCAACATCTCGCGTTTCCTCCTGGTGTTACGTTTGCTGCCCTTCATTCTGAGGATCGTTCATTCTTGTCCGGTTAACTCCGCCCACAGTTTTCGAGATATCGACTCCGTTCAAAGTTTGTTTCGTAGAGCTTCCCTGTGGGATGCGGGCTTGTATACAGCTTTTAGAAAAGTTACATAGTTTTCGCACAGGAAGCATTTGAAGTTTCATCTTTTCTCACATAGGAATGAATGGAAAAATGTCCATAAACTTTTGTCAAACATTCAAACTGCTGTCACACGGTCAGTTTTCGAGCTAGAGACACCAGAACTCAAACGGGCAGACCCGAGGGTCCACGGTCCCACCACGTAAAATTATGGGCCGATAACCCACCCGCTTCATGACCTTTGACCCCGTTTTCCTTTCACGGCCTACAGAGCTCCATAGAGTCCAATGTAAACTGCTGTGGGAGAGTGCTCTCTTAACATCCCACTACCGACAGCTTAGCAGTAAACTCCTTCACCATAAGCGTCGCCTAGTGACCCACGCGGGTTTACCGTATCGAGGACCTCGCTTTAAGCGGGAAAGACGCGGATCGGGGGACGGGGGTTTAGGCGGCGCAACATCTCGCGTTTCCTCCTGGAAATGCAGACCTCTAGTGTTACGTTTGCTGCCCTTCATTCTGAGGATCGTTCATTCTTGTCCGGTTAACTCCGCCCACAGTTTTCGAGATATAGACTCCGTTCAAAGTTTGTCTCGTAGAGCTGCCCTGTGGGATGCGGGCTTGTATACAGCTTTTGGAAAAGTTACATAGTTTTCGCACAGTAAGCATTTGAAGTTTCATCTTTTCTCCCATAGGAATGAATGGAAAAATGTCCATAAACTTTTGTCAAACTTTAAAACTGCTGTCACACGGTCAGTTTTCGAGCTAGAGACACCAGAATTCAAACGGGCAGACCCGAGAGTCCACGGTCCCACCACGTGAATTTATGGGCCGATAGCCCACCCGCTTCATGACCTTTCACCCCGTTTTCCTTTCACGGCCTACAGAGCTCCATAGAGTCCAATGTAAACTGCTGTGGGAGAGTGCTCCCTTAACATCCCACTACCGACAGCTTAGCAGTAAACTCCTTCACCATAAGCGTCGCCTAGTGACCCACGCGGGTTTACCGTATCGAGGACCTCGCTTTAAGCGGGAAAGACGCGGATCAGGGGGCGGGGGTTTAGGCGGCGCAACATCTCGCGTTTCCTCCTGGAAATGCAGACCTCTAGTTATGTTGCGCCTGCTGCTTTAAGCAGCGGCGCAATATATTGTTCTTCTTAAGTCATATTATTATTATTTTTATTCTTATTATTCCGCGTTTCCTTGTCCGCCTAACTAGTCCCGCAGCTTTCGAGCTATCGACTCCGTTCCACCTGGAAATCGTGCGTCCTATAGCGACGATGTGGGCTTGTATACAGCTTTCCGATACCCGCACTCGTTCGTCCGCTACACTCGTTTATCGCTCCGTTTTTCCCCAGTCATTTCTATGGAATTAATTTTCAAAGTGCTCTAACTCGGTCATTTTTCAAGCTACGGACACGGGATTTCAGACGGTCGGACCCGGGCGTACCGGCTCCCATCACTTCCGTTTTCAGATTTTTTGCACTCATCCTTCCCTTTCTATTCCTCCTTCAAAATCCCTCCATTCATTTCAATGGGAGGCTCTTACAGTGGGTGACGTCATACACTGTAGATTCCTTCTCAGAAAACTTTTGTCAAACTTTCAAACTGATGTCACACGGTCAGTTTTCGAGCTAGAGACACCAGAATTCAAACGGGCAGACCCGAGAGTCCACGGTCCCACCACGTGAATTTATGGGCCGATAGCCCACCCGCTTCATGACCTTTGACCCCGTTTTCCTTTCACGGCCTACAGAGCTCCATAGAGTCCAATGTAAACTGCTGTGGGAGAGTGCTCTCTTAACATCCCACTACCGACAGCTTAGCAGTAAACTCCTTCACCATAAGCGTCGCCTAGTGACCCATGCGGGTTTACCGTATCGAGGGCCTCTCTTTAAGCGGGAAAGACGCGGATCGGGGGACGGGGGTTTAGGCGGCGCAACATCTCGCGTTTCCTCCTGGAAATGCAGACCTCTAGTGTTACGTTTGCTGCCCTTCATTCTGAGGATCGTTCATTCTTGTCCGGTTAACTCCGCCCACAGTTTTTGAGATATCGACTCCGTTCAAAGTTTGTTTCGTAGAGCTTCCCTGTGGGATGCGGGCTTGTATACAGCTTTTGGAAAAGTTACATAGTTTTCGCACAGTAAGCATTTGAAGTTTCATCTTAACTCCCATAGGAATGAATGGAAAAATGTCCATAAACTTTTGTCAAACTTTCAAACTGCTGTCACACGGTCAGTTTTCGAGCTAGAGACACCAGAACTCAAACGGGCAGACCCGAGAGTCCACGGTCCCACCACGTGAAATTATAGGCCGATACCCCACCCGCTTCATGACCTTTGACCCCGTTTTCCATTCACGGCCTACAGAGCTCCATAGAGTCCAATGTAAACTGCTGTGGGAGAGTGCTCTCTTAACATCCCACTACCAACAGCTTAGCAGTAAACTCCTTCACCATAAGCGTCGCCTAGTGACCCACGCGGGTTTACCGTATCGAGGACCTCGCTTTAAGCGGGAAAGACGCGGATCGGGGGACGGGGGTTTCGGCGGCGCAACATCTCGCGTTTCCTCCTGGAAATGCAGACCTCTAGTTATGTTGCGCCTGCTGCTGTAAGCAGCGGCGCGATATATTGTTATCCGTAAGTCATATTATTATTATTTTTATTATTATTTTTATTATTCCGCGTTTCCTTGTCCGCTTAACTAGTCCCTCAGCTTTTGAGCTATCGACTCCGTTCCACCTGGAAATCGTGCGTCCTATAGCGACGATGTGGGCTTGTATACAGCTTTCCGATACCCGCACTCGTTCGTCCGCTACACTCGTTTTTCGCTCTGTTTTTCCCCAGTCATTTCTATGGAATTAATTTTCAAAGTGCTCTAACTCGGTCATTTTTCAAGCTACGGACACGGGATTTCAGACGGTCGGACCCGGGCGTACCGGCTCCCATCACTTCCGTTTTCGGAATTTTTGCACTCATCCTTCCCTTTCTTTTCCTCCTTCAAAATCCCTCCATTCATTTCAATGGGAGGCTCTTAGAGTGGGGGTGATGTCATCCACTGTAGTTTCAGTGGCAAAAAGCCGTTTTTTCACTTTTCAGCCAAACAAATCACCATAACTTCCTCATACTTTCACCTAGAAACTTCATTTAAATTTTAAATGGTAGAGAAACTTGTCCTTTCTAAGACCTCTAAATTTGAACATTATTGAAAATACGGTTTTTGAGTTATGAATTTTTGTTCGGCACTAGGGAGGGTTTCGGCTCCCATAGGGTTCAATGTATTTTTGGAGCAGCTCAGAGTGCGGTTTCTAAAATTTTCTCCTGTTTTTAACTCGTCATAACATGCTCAATTCTCACTTAATCTGCAAATTTTTTATACCATATCGATCCCCAGACTCTCCTTGTCGCAACGGTATATACGGTTAAGTGATGTGGGGAAAACTTTCCGAGCTATAAGCATTTGTTCGGAGGGTGGGTACGCTCCCATAGGAACCCATTGAAATTATTTTTTTTCTTTTTCAATTTTCTGCCGAACATTTCACCATAACTTCCTTATACTTTCACCTACAGACTTCATTTAAACTTTAAATGGTAGAGAAATTTCCCCTTTCTCACACTTGTAAGTTTCAGACCGTTTGAGAATACCGTTCTTGAGTTATGAATTTTTGTTTGACACTTGGGAGGGTTTTCCTCCCATAGAGCTCAATGTATTTTAAGAGCGGCTCGGCACGCAGATTTTCAAAACTTTGCCTGTTTTTAACTCGTAATTACACCATCAAATCTCGCTCAAAGTGCAAAAATTTTTACACCATCTCGAGCACCAGACTCTCCTTGTCGCTACGGTATGCTTCGTTCATTTTTGGACCTGGAAAAGTTTTTGAGATATTTGAGGTTTTTTGGAAGGTGCGCAACCGGTCGAAATTCATTGAATCCTGAGTCTGTCAGTTGTATTCTGTGAGCGTGCGTGTGAGAGAGAGAGAGGGGGGAGGGGGAGGGGCAGAGGCAGACACTGACGGGGAAGAGGTGTGAAGGCCACAGAAATACACAGGCAGTCTGTAACACTTTAAAGGTCATTTTTAAGGGGGACATCTTAATTATCCAGGGTTTCTTAAGGTGGAATTTTTTAAGAATACCTCATTCACAATATACTGCCTGTCTTTTCGACATTTTAAGCTTTATTTAAAGTGGTCATTTTTAAAGGTGGACGTGTCAATACAACTGTGGGTTTCTTAAGGTGGAATTTTTATTAAGGTGGTATTTAAAATGTATTGGCCATCTTTTTTGCTTTTAAGATTCTTTTGGCCTGTGATGTGGACATTTCAATACAATTCTGGGTTTCTTAAGGTGGAATTGTTTTTAAAGGTGGAATTCAAAATGTATCGTTTTCTATTCACGCCCTACTGAGCTCCATAGAGTCCAATGTAAACTGCTGTGGGAGAGTGCTCTCTTAACATCCCACTACCAACAGCTTAGCAGTAAACTCCTTCACCATAAGCGTCGCCTAGTGACCCACGCGGGTTTACCGTATCGAGGACCTCGCTTTAAGCGGGAAAGACGCGGATCGGGGGACGGGGGTTTAGGCGGCGCAACATCTCGCGTTTCCTCCTGGAAATGCAGACCTCTAGTGTTACGTTTGCTGCCCTTCATTCTGAGTATCGTTCGTTCTTGTCCGGTTAACTCCGCCCACAGTTTTCGAGATATCGACTCCGTTCAAAGTTTCATTCGTACAGCTTCCCTGTGGGATGCGGGCTTGTATACAGCTTTTGGAAAAGTTACATAGTTTTCGCACAGTAAGCATTTGAAGTTTCATCTTTACTCCCATAGGAATGAATGGAAAAATGTCCATAAACTTTTGTCAAACTTTCAAACTGCAGTCACACGGTCAGTTTTCGAGCTAGAGATACCAGAATTCAAACGGGCAGACCCGAGAGTCCACGGTCCCGCCACGTGAAATTATGGGCCGATAGCCCATCCGCTTCATGACCTTTGACCCCGTTTTCTATTCACGGCCTACACAGCTCCATAGAGTCCAATGTAAACTGCTGTGGGAGAGTGCTCTCTTAACATCCCACTACCGACAGCTTAGCAGTAAACTCCTTCACCATAAGCGTCGCCTAGTGACCCATGTGGGTTTACCGTATCGAGTTTTGGAGATATTTGAGGTTTTTTGGAGGGTGCCCCACCGGTCGAAATTCATTGAATCATGAGTCTGTCAGTTGTGTTCTGTGAGCGTGCGTGTGAGAGACAGAGAGGGGGGAGGGGGAGGGGCAGAGGCAGAGACTGACGGGGAGAGCTGTGAGGGCCACAGAAATACACAGGCAGTCTGTAACACTTTAAAGGTCATTTTTAAGGGGGACATCTTAATTATCCAGGGTTTCTTAAGGTGGAATTTTTTAAGAATACCTCATTCACAATATACTGCCTGTCTTTTCGACATTTTAAGCTTTATTTAAAGTGGTCATTTTAAAGGTGGACGTGTCAATACAACTGTGGGTTTCTTAAGGTGGAATTTTTATTAAGGTGGTATTTAAAATGTATTGGCCATCTTTTTTTGCTTTTAAGACTCTTTTGGCCTGTGATGTGGACATTTCAATACAATTCTGGGTTTCTTAAGGTGGAATTGTTTTTAAAGGTGGAATTCAAAATGTATCGTTTTCCATTCACGGCCTACAGAGCTCCATAGAGTCCAATGTAAACTGCTGTGGGAGAGTGCTCTCTTAACATCCACCTACCAACAGCTTAGCAGTAAACTCCTTCACCATAAGCGTCGCCTAGTGACCCACGCGGGTTTACCGTATCGAGGACCTCGCTTTAAGCGGGAAAGACGCGGATCGGGGGACGGGGGTTTAGGCGGCGCAACATCTCGCGTTTCCTCCTGGAAATGCAGACCTCTAGTGTTACGTTTGCTGCCCTTCAATCTGAGGATCGTTCATTCTTGTCCGGTTAACTCCGCCCACAGCTTTCGAGATATCGACTCCGTTCAAAGTTTGTTTCGTAGAGCTTCCCTGTGGGATGCGGGCTTGTATACAGCTTTTGGAAAAGTTGCATAGTTTTTGCACAGTAAGCATTTGAAGTTTCATCTTTACTCCCATAGGAATGAATGGAAAAATGTCCATAAACTTTTGTCAAACTTTCAAACTGCTGTCACACGCTCAGTTTTCGAGCTAGAGACACCAGAATTCAAACGGGCAGACCCGAGAGTCCAAGGTCCCACCACGTGAAACTATAGGCCGATAGCCCACCCGCTTCATGACCTTTGACCCCGTTTTCCATTCACGGCCTACACAGCTCCATAGAGTCCAATGTAAACTGCTGTGGGAGAGTGCTCTCTTAACATCCCACTACCGACAGCTTAGCAGTAAACTCCTTCACCATAAGCGTCGCCTAGTGACCCACGCGGGTTTACCGTATCGAGGACCTCGCTTTAAGCGGGAAAGACGCGGATCGGGGGGCGGGGGTTTAGGCGGCGCAACATCTCGTGTTACGTTTGCTGCCCTTCATTCTGAGGATCGTTCATACTTGTCCGGTTAACTCCGCCCACAGTTTTCGAGATATAGACTCCGTTCAAAGTTTGTCTCGTAGAGCTGCCCTGTGGGATGCGGGCTTGTATACAGCTTTTGGAAAAGTTGCATAGTTTTTGCACAGTAAGCATTTGAAGTTTCATCTTTTCTCTCATAGGAATGAATGGAAAAATGTCCATAAACTTTTGTCAAACTTTAAAACTGCTGTCACACGGTCAGTTTTCGAGCTAGAGACACCAGAACTCAAACGGGCAGACCCGAGGGTCCACGGTCCCAGCACGTGAAACTATGGGCCGATAGCCCACCCGCTTCATGACCTTTGACCCCGTTTTCCATTCACGGCCTACACAGCTCCATAGAGTCCAATGTAAACTGCTGTGGGTGACTGCTCTCTTAACATCCCACTACCGACAGCTTAGCAGTAAACTCCTTCACCATAAGCGTCGCCTAGTGACCCACGCAGGTTTACCGTATCGAGGACCTCGCTTTAAGCGGGAAAGACGCGGATCGGGGGGCGGGGGTTTAGGCGGCGCAACTTCTCGCGTTTCCTCCTGGTGTTACGTTTGCTGCCCTTCATTCTGAGGATCGTTCGTTCTTGTCCGGTTAACTCCGCCCACAGTTTTCGAGATATCGACTCCGTTCAAAGTTTGTTTCGTAGAGCTGCCCTGTGGGATGCGGGCTTGTATACAGCTTTTGGAAAAGTTACATAGTTTTTGCACAGGAAGCCTTTGAACTTTCATCTTTACTCCCATAGGAATGAATGGAAAAATGTCCATAAACTTTTGTCAAACTTTCAAACTGCTGTCACACGGTCAGTTTTCGAGCTAGAGACACCAGAACTCAAACGGGCAGACCCGAGAGTCCACGGTCCCACCACGTGAAACTATAGGCCGATAGCCCACCCGCTTCATGACCTTTGACCCCGTTTTCCATTCACGGCCTACAGAGCTCCATAGAGTCCAATGTAAACTGCTGTGGGAGAGTGCTCTCTTAACATCCCACTACCAACAGCTTAGCAGTAAACTCCTTCACCGTAAGCGTCACCTAGTGACCCACGCGGATTTTTCCGTACCGAGGACCTCGCTTTAAGCGGGAAAGACGCGGATCGGGGGACGGGGGTTTAGGCGGCGCAACATCTCGCGTTTCCTCCTGGAAATGCAGACCTCTAGTTATGTTGCGCCTGCTGCTGTAAGCAGCGGCGCGATATATTGTTATCCGTAAGTCATATTATTATTATTTTTATTATTATTTTTATTATTCCGCGTTTCCTTGTCCGCTTAACTAGTCCCTCAGCTTTTGAGCTATCGACTCCGTTCCACCTGGAAATCGTGCGTCCTATAGCGACGATGTGGGCTTGTATACAGCTTTCCGATACCCGCACTCGTTCGTCCGCTACACTCGTTTTTCGCTCTGCTTTTCCCCAGTCATTTCTATGGAATTAATTTTCAAAGTGCTCTAACTCGGTCATTTTTCAAGCTACGGACACGGGATTTCAGACGGTCGGACCCGGGCGTACCGGCTCCCATCACTTCCGTTTTCAGATTTTTTGCACTCATCCTTCCCTTTCTTTTCCTCCTTCAAAATCCCTCCATTCATTTCAATGGGAGGCTCTTAGAGTGGGGGTGATGTCATCCACTGTAGTTTCAGTGGCAAAAAGCCGTTTTTTCACTTTTCAGCCGAACAATTCACCATAACTTCCTCATACTTTCACCTAGAAACTTCATTTAAATTTTAAATGGTAGAGAAACTTGTCCTTTCTAACACCTCTAAATTTCAACATTATTGAAAATACGGTTTTTGAGTTATGAATTTTTGTTCGGCACTAGGGAGGGTTTCGGCTCCCATAGGGTTCAATGTATTTTTGGAGCAGCTCAGAGTGCGGTTTCTAAAATTTTCTCCTGTTTTTAACTCGTCATAACATGCTCAATTCTCACTTAATCTGCAAATTTTTTATACCATATCGATCCCCAGACTCTCCTTGTCGCAACGGTATATACGGTTAAGTGATGTGGGGAAAACTTTCCGAGCTATAAGCATTTGTTCGGAGGGTGGGTACGCTCCCATAGGAACCCATTGAAATTATTTTTTTTCTTTTTCAATTTTCTGCCGAACATTTCACCATAACTTCCTTATACTTTCACCTACAGACTTCATTTAAACTTTAAATGGTAGAGAAATTTCCCCTTTCTCACACTTGTAAGTTTCAGACCGTTTGAGAATACCGTTCTTGAGTTATGAATTTTTGTTTGACACTTGGGAGGGTTTTCCTCCCATAGAGCTCAATGTATTTTAAGAGCGGCTCGGCACGCAGATTTTCAAAACTTTGCCTGTTTTTAACTCGTAATTACACCATCAAATCTCGCTCAAAGTGCAAAAATTTTTACACCATCTCGAGCACCAGACTCTCCTTGTCGCTACGGTATGCTTTGTTCATTTTTGGACCTGGAAAAGTTTTTGAGATATTTGAGGTTTTTTGGAAGGTGCGCAACCGGTCGAAATTCATTGAATCCTGAGTCTGTCAGTTGTATTCTGTGAGCGTGCGTGTGAGAGAGAGAGAGGGGGGAGGGGGAGGGGCAGAGGCAGAGACTGACGGGGAAGAGGTGTGAGGGCCACAGAAATACACAGGCAGTCTGTAACACTTTAAAGGTCATTTTTAAGGGGGACATCTTAATTATCCAGGGTTTCTTAAGGTGGAATTTTTTAAGAATACCTCATTCACAATATACTGCCTGTCTTTTCGACATTTTAAGCTTTATTTAAAGTGGTCATTTTTAAAGGTGGACGTGTCAATACAACTGTGGGTTTCTTAAGGTGGAATTTTTATTAAGGTGGTATTTAAAATGTATTGGCCATCTTTTTTGCTTTTAAGATTCTTTTGGCCTGTGATGTGGACATTTCAATACAATTCTGGGTTTCTTAAGGTGGAATTGTTTTTAAAGGTGGAATTCAAAATGTATCGTTTTCTATTCACGCCCTACTGAGCTCCATAGAGTCCAATGTAAACTGCTGTGGGAGAGTGCTCTCTTAACATCCCACTACCAACAGCTTAGCAGTAAACTCCTTCACCATAAGCGTCGCCTAGTGACCCACGCGGGTTTACCGTATCGAGGACCTCGCTTTAAGCGGGAAAGACGCGGATCGGGGGACGGGGGTTTAGGCGGCGCAACATCTCGTGTTTCCTCCTGGAAATGCAGACCTCTAGTGTTACGTTTGCTGCCCTTCATTCTGAGGATCGTTCGTTCTTGTCCGGTTAACTCCGCCCACAGTTTTCGAGATATCGACTCCGTTCAAAGTTTCATTCGTAGAGCTTCCCTGTGGGATGCGGGCTTGTATACAGCTTTTGGAAAATTTGCATAGTTTTCGCACAGTAAGCATTTGAAGTTTCATCTTTTCTCCCATAGGAATGAATGGAAAAATGTCCATAAACTTTTGTCAAACTTTCAAACTGCTGTCACACGCTCAGTTTTCGAGCTAGAGACACCAGAACTCAAACGGGCAGACCCGAGAGTCCAAGGTCCCACCACGTGAAATTATGGGCCGATAGCCCACCCGCTTCATGACCTTTGACCCCGTTTTCCATTCACGGCCTACACAGCTCCACATAGTCCAATGTAAACTGCTGTGGGACAGTGCTCTCTTAACATCCCACTACCAACAGCTTAGCAGTAAACTCCTTCACCATAAGCGTCGCCTAGTGACCCACGCGGGTTTACCGTGTCGAGGACCTCGCTTTAAGCGGGAAAGACGCGGATCGGGGGGCGGGGGTTTAGGCGGCGCAACATCTCGCGTTTCCTCCTGGAAATGCAGACCTCTAGTGTTACGTTTGCTGCCCTTCATTCTGAGGATCGTTCATTCTTGTCCGGTTAACTCCGCCCACAGTTTTCGAGATATCGACTCCGTTCAAAGTTTCATTCGTAGAGCTTCCCTGTGGGATGTGGGCTTGTATACAGCTTTTGGAAAAGTTACATAGTTTTTGCACAGTAAGCATTTGAAGTTTCATCTTTACTCTCATAGGAATGAATGGAAAAATGTCCATAAACTTTTGTCAAACTTTCAAACTGCTGTCACACGCTCAGTTTTCGAGCTACAGACACCAGAATTCAAACGGGCAGACCCGAGAGTCCACGGTCCCGCCACGTGAAATTATAGGCCGATACCCCGCCCGCTTCATGACCTTTGACCCCGTTTTCCATTCACGGCCTACACAGCTCCATAGAGTCCAATGTAAACTGCTGTGGGACAGTGCTCTCTTAACATCCCACTACCAACAGCTTAGCAGTAAACTCCTTCACCATAAGCGTCGCCTAGTGACCCACGCGGGTTTACCGTATCGAGGACCTCGCTTTAAGCGGTAAAGACGCGGATCGGGGGGCGGGGGTTTAGGCGGCGCAACATCTCGCGTTTCCTCCTGGAAATGCAGACCTCTAGTGTTACGTTTGCTGCCCTTCATTCTGAGGATCGTTCGTTCTTGTCCGGTTAACTCCGCCCACAGTTTTCGAGATATCGACTCCGTTCAAAGTTTGTTTCGTAGAGCTGCCCTGTGGGATGCGGGCTTGTATACAGCTTTTGGAAAAGTTGCATAGTTTTCGCACAGTAACCATTTGAAGTTTCATCTTTACTCCCATAGGAATGAATGGAAAAATGTCCATAAACTTTTGTCAAACTTTCAAACTGCTGTCACACGGTCAGTTTTCGAGCTAGAGACACCAGAATTCAAACGGGCAGACCCGAGGGTCCACGGTCCCACCACGTAAAATTAAGAGTCGATAGCCCACCCGCTTCATGACCTTTGACCCCGTTTTCCATTCACGGCCTACAGAGCTCCACAGAGTCCAATGTAAACTGCTGTGGGAGAGTGCTCTCTTAACATCCCACTACCGACAGCTTAGCAGTAAACTCCTTCACCATAAGCGTCGCCTAGTGACCCACGTGGGTTTGCCGTATCGAGGACCTCGCTTTAAGCGGGAAAGACGCGGATCGGGGGGCAGGGGTTTAGGCGGCGCAACATCTCGCGTTTCCTCCTGGAAATGCAGACCTCTAGTTATGTTGCGCCTGCTGCTGTAAGCAGCGGCGCGATATATTGTTATCCGTAAGTCATATTATTATTATTATTTTTATTATTATTTTTATTATTCCGCGTTTCCTTGTCCGCTTAACTAGTCCCTCAGCTTTTGAGCTATCGACTCCGTTCCACCTGGAAATCGTGCGTCCTATAGCGACGATGTGGGCTTGTATACAGCTTTCCGATACCCGCACTCGTTCGTCCGCTACACTCGTTTTTCGCTCTGCTTTTCCCCAGTCATTTCTATGGAATTAATTTTCAAAGTGCTCTAACTCGGTCATTTTTCAAGCTACGGACACGGGATTTCAGACGGTCGGA
Organism: Hoplias malabaricus; assembly: GCF_029633855.1. NCBI lineage: Eukaryota > Metazoa > Chordata > Actinopteri > Characiformes > Erythrinidae > Hoplias > Hoplias malabaricus. Next base: position 48,188,429 of record NC_089801.1, on the reverse strand, counting down.
CCCGGGCGTACCGGCTCCCATCACTTCCGTTTTCAGAATTTTTGCACTCATCCTTCCCTTTCTTTTCCTCCTTCAAAATCCCTCCATTCATTTCAATGGGAGGCTCTTAGAGTGGGGGTGATGTCATCCACTGTAGTTTCAGTGGCAAAAAGCCGTTTTTTCACTTTTCAGCCGAACAATTCACCATAACTTCCTCATACTTTCACCTAGAAACTTCATTTAAATTTTAAATGGTAGAGAAACTTGTCCTTTCTAACACCTCTAAATTTCAACATTATTGAAAATACGGTTTTTGAGTTATGAATTTTTGTTCGGCACTAGGGAGGGTTTCGGCTCCCATAGGGTTCAATGTATTTTTGGAGCAGCTCAGAGTGCGGTTTCTAAAATTTTCTCCTGTTTTTAACTCGTCATAACATGCTCAATTCTCACTTAATCTGCAAATTTTTTATACCATATCGATCCCCAGACTCTCCTTGTCGCAACGGTATATACGGTTAAGTGATGTGGGGAAAACTTTCCGAGCTATAAGCATTTGTTCGGAGGGTGGGTACGCTCCCATAGGAACCCATTGAAATTATTTTTTTTCTTTTTCAATTTTCTGCCGAACATTTCACCATAACTTCCTTATACTTTCACCTACAGACTTCATTTAAACTTTAAATGGTAGAGAAATTTCCCCTTTCTCACACTTGTAAGTTTCAGACCGTTTGAGAATACCGTTCTTGAGTTATGAATTTTTGTTTGACACTTGGGAGGGTTTTCCTCCCATAGAGCTCAATGTATTTTAAGAGCGGCTCGGCACGCAGATTTTCAAAACTTTGCCTGTTTTTAACTCGTAATTACACCATCAAATCTCGCTCAAAGTGCAAAAATTTTTACACCATCTCGAGCACCAGACTCTCCTTGTCGCTACGGTATGCTTTGTTCATTTTTGGACCTGGAAAAGTTTTTGAGATATTTGAGGTTTTTTGGAAGGTGCGCAACCGGTCGAAATTCATTGAATCCTGAGTCTGTCAGTTGTATTCTGTGAGCGTGCGTGTGAGAGAGAGAGAGGGGGGAGGGGGAGGGGCAGAGGCAGAGACTGACGGGGAAGAGGTGTGAGGGCCACAGAAATACACAGGCAGTCTGTAACACTTTAAAGGTCATTTTTAAGGGGGACATCTTAATTATCCAGGGTTTCTTAAGGTGGAATTTTTTAAGAATACCTCATTCACAATATACTGCCTGTCTTTTCGACATTTTAAGCTTTATTTAAAGTGGTCATTTTTAAAGGTGGACGTGTCAATACAACTGTGGGTTTCTTAAGGTGGAATTTTTATTAAGGTGGTATTTAAAATGTATTGGCCATCTTTTTTGCTTTTAAGATTCTTTTGGCCTGTGATGTGGACATTTCAATACAATTCTGGGTTTCTTAAGGTGGAATTGTTTTTAAAGGTGGAATTCAAAATGTATCGTTTTCTATTCACGCCCTACTGAGCTCCATAGAGTCCAATGTAAACTGCTGTGGGAGAGTGCTCTCTTAACATCCCACTACCAACAGCTTAGCAGTAAACTCCTTCACCATAAGCGTCGCCTAGTGACCCACGCGGGTTTACCGTATCGAGGACCTCGCTTTAAGCGGGAAAGACGCGGATCGGGGGACGGGGGTTTAGGCGGCGCAACATCTCGCGTTTCCTCCTGGAAATGCAGACCTCTAGTTATGTTGCGCCTGCTGCTTTAAGCAGCGGCGCAATATATTGTTCTTCTTAAGTCATATTATTATTATTTTTATTCTTATTATTCCGCGTTTCCTTGTCCGCCTAACTAGTCCCGCAGCTTTCGAGCTATCGACTCCGTTCCACCTGGAAATCGTGCGTCCTATAGCGACGATGTGGGCTTGTATACAGCTTTCCGATACCCGCACTCGTTCGTCCGCTACACTCGTTTATCGCTCCGTTTTTCCCCAGTCATTTCTATGGAATTAATTTTCAAAGTGCTCTAACTCGGTCATTTTTCAAGCTACGGACACGGGATTTCAGACGGTCGGACCCGGGCGTACCGGCTCCCATCACTTCCGTTTTCAGATTTTTTGCACTCATCCTTCCCTTTCTATTCCTCCTTCAAAATCCCTCCATTCATTTCAATGGGAGGCTCTTACAGTGGGTGACGTCATACACTGTAGATTCCTTCTCAGAAAACGGGTTTTTCACTTTTCAGCCAAACAAATCACCATAACTTCCTCATACTTTCACCTAGAAACTTCATTTAAATTTTAAATGGTAGAGAAACTTGTCCTTTCTAAGACCTCTAAATTTGAACATTATTGAAAATACGGTTTTTGAGTTATGAATTTTTGTTCGGCACTAGGGAGGGTTTCGGCTCCCATAGGGTTCAATGTATTTTTGGAGCAGCTCAGAGTGCGGTTTCTAAAATTTTCTCCTGTTTTTAACTCGTCATAACATGCTCAATTCTCACTTAATCTGCAATTTTTTTATACCATATCGATCCCCAGACTCTCCTTGTCGCAACGGTATATACGGTTAAGTGATGTGGGGAAAACTTTCCGAGCTATAAGCATTTGTTCGGAGGGTGGGTACGCTCCCATAGGAACCCATTGAAATTATTTTTTTTCTTTTTCAATTTTCTGCCGAACATTTCACCATAACTTCCTTATACTTTCACCTACAGACTTCATTTAAACTTTAAATGGTAGAGAAATTTCCCCTTTCTCACACTTGTAAGTTTCAGACCGTTTGAGAATACCGTTCTTGAGTTATGAATTTTTGTTTGACACTTGGGAGGGTTTTCCTCCCATAGAGCTCAATGTATTTTAAGAGCGGCTCGGCACGCAGATTTTCAAAACTTTGCCTGTTTTTAACTCGTAATTACACCATCAAATCTCGCTCAAAGTGCAAAAATTTTTACACCATCTCGAGCACCAGACTCTCCTTGTCGCTACGGTATGCTTCGTTCATTTTTGGACCTGGAAAAGTTTTTGAGATATTTGAGGTTTTTTGGAAGGTGCGCAACCGGTCGAAATTCATTGAATCCTGAGTCTGTCAGTTGTATTCTGTGAGCGTGCGTGTGAGAGAGAGAGAGGGGGGAGGGGGAGGGGCAGAGGCAGAGACTGACGGGGAAGAGGTGTGAGGGCCACAGAAATACACAGGCAGTCTGTAACACTTTAAAGGTCATTTTTAAGGGGGACATCTTAATTATCCAGGGTTTCTTAAGGTGGAATTTTTTAAGAATACCTCATTCACAATATACTGCCTGTCTTTTCGACATTTTAAGCTTTATTTAAAGTGGTCATTTTTAAAGGTGGACGTGTCAATACAACTGTGGGTTTCTTAAGGTGGAATTTTTATTAAGGTGGTATTTAAAATGTATTGGCCATCTTTTTTGCTTTTAAGATTCTTTTGGCCTGTGATGTGGACATTTCAATACAATTCTGGGTTTCTTAAGGTGGAATTGTTTTTAAAGGTGGAATTCAAAATGTATCGTTTTCTATTCACGGCCTACTGAGCTCCATAGAGTCCAATGTAAACTGCTGTGGGAGAGTGCTCTCTTAACATCCCACTACCAACAGCTTAGCAGTAAACTCCTTCACCATAAGCGTCGCCTAGTGACCCACGCGGGTTTACCGTGTCGAGGACCTCGCTTTAAGCGGGAAAGACGCGGATCAGGGGGCAGGGGTTTAGGCGGCGCAACATCTCGCGTTTCCTCCTGGAAATGCAGACCTCTAGTGTTACGTTTGCTGCCCTTCATTCTGAGGATCGTTCATTCTTGTCCGGTTAACTCCGCCCACAGTTTTCGAGATATCGACTCCGTTCAAACTTTGTTTTGTAGAGCTGCCCTGTGGGATGCGGGCTTGTATACAGCTTTTGGAAAAGTTACATAGTTTTCGCACAGTAAGCATTTGAACTTTCATCTTTACTCCCATAGGAATGAATGGAAAAATGTCCATAAACTTTTGTCAAACTTTCAAACTGCTGTCACACGGTCAGTTTTCGAGCTACAGACACCAGAATTCAAACGGGCAGACCCGAGAGTCCACGGTCCCACCACGTGAATTTATGGGCCGATAGCCCACCCGCTTCATGACCTTTGACCCCGTTTTCCTTTCACGGCCTACAGAGCTCCATAGAGTCCAATGTAAACTGCTGTGGGAGAGTGCTCTCTTAACATCCCACTACCGACAGCTTAGCAGTAAACTCCTTCACCATAAGCGTCGCCTAGTGACCCACGCGGGTTTACCGTGTCGAGGACCTCGCTTTAAGCGGGAAAGACGCGGATCGGGGGGCAGGGGTTTAGGCGGCGCAACATCTCGCGTTTCCTCCTGGAAATGCAGACCTCTAGTGTTACGTTTGCTGCCCTTCATTCTGAGGATCGTTCGTTCTTGTCCGGTTAACTCCGCCCACAGTTTTCGAGATATCGACTCCGTTCAAAGTTTCATTCGTAGAGCTTCCCTGTGGGATGCGGGCTTGTATACAGCTTTTGGAAAATTTGCATAGTTTTCGCACAGTAAGCATTTGAAGTTTCATCTTCTCTCCCATAGGAATGAATGGAAAAATGTCCATAAACTTTTGTCAAACTTTCAAACTGCTGTCACACGCTCAGTTTTCGAGCTAGAGACACCAGAACTCAAACGGGCAGACCCGAGAGTCCAAGGTCCCACCACGTGAAATTATGGGCCGATAGCCCACCCGCTTCATGACCTTTGACCCCGTTTTCCATTCACGGCCTACACAGCTCCACATAGTCCAATGTAAACTGCTGTGGGACAGTGCTCTCTTAACATCCCACTACCAACAGCTTAGCAGTAAACTCCTTCACCATAAGCGTCGCCTAGTGACCCACGCGGGTTTACCGTGTCGAGGACCTCGCTTTAAGCGGGAAAGACGCGGATCGGGGGGCGGGGGTTTAGGCGGCGCAACATCTCGCGTTTCCTCCTGGAAATGCAGACCTCTAGTGTTACGTTTGCTGCCCTTCATTCTGAGGATCGTTCATTCTTGTCCGGTTAACTCCGCCCACAGTTTTCGAGATATCGACTCCGTTCAAAGTTTCATTCGTAGAGCTTCCCTGTGGGATGTGGGCTTGTATACAGCTTTTGGAAAAGTTACATAGTTTTTGCACAGTAAGCATTTGAAGTTTCATGTTTACTCCCATAGGAATGAATGGAAAAATGTCCATAAACTTTTGTCAAACTTTCAAACTGCTGTCACACGCTCAGTTTTCGAGCTACAGACACCAGAATTCAAACGGGCAGACCCGAGAGTCCACGGTCCCGCCACGTGAAATTATAGGCCGATACCCCGCCCGCTTCATGACCTTTGACCCCGTTTTCCATTCACGGCCTACACAGCTCCATAGAGTCCAATGTAAACTGCTGTGGGACAGTGCTCTCTTAACATCCCACTACCAACAGCTTAGCAGTAAACTCCTTCACCATAAGCGTCGCCTAGTGACCCACGCGGGTTTACCGTATCGAGGACCTCGCTTTAAGCGGTAAAGACGCGGATCGGGGGGCGGGGGTTTAGGCGGCGCAACATCTCGCGTTTCCTCCTGGAAATGCAGACCTCTAGTTATGTTGCGCCTGCTGCTGTAAGCAGCGGCGCGATATATTGTTATCCGTAAGTCATATTATTATTATTTTTATTATTATTTTTATTATTCCGCGTTTCCTTGTCCGCTTAACTAGTCCCTCAGCTTTTGAGCTATCGACTCCGTTCCACCTGGAAATCGTGCGTCCTATAGCGACGATGTGGGCTTGTATACAGCTTTCCGATACCCGCACTCGTTCGTCCGCTACACTCGTTTTTCGCTCTGTTTTTCCCCAGTCATTTCTATGGAATTAATTTTCAAAGTGCTCTAACTCGGTCATTTTTCAAGCTACGGACACGGGATTTCAGACGGTCGGACCCGGGCGTACCGGCTCCCATCACTTCCGTTTTCGGAATTTTTGCACTCATCCTTCCCTTTCTTTTCCTCCTTCAAAATCCCTCCATTCATTTCAATGGGAGGCTCTTAGAGTGGGGGTGATGTCATCCACTGTAGTTTCAGTGGCAAAAAGCCGTTTTTTCACTTTTCAGCCGAACAATTCACCATAACTTCCTCATACTTTCACCTAGAAACTTCATTTAAATTTTAAATGGTAGAGAAACTTGTCCTTTCTAACACCTCTAAATTTCAACATTATTGAAAATACGGTTTTTGAGTTATGAATTTTTGTTCGGCACTAGGGAGGGTTTCGGCTCCCATAGGGTTCAATGTATTTTTGGAGCAGCTCAGAGTGCGGTTTCTAAAATTTTCTCCTGTTTTTAACTCGTCATAACATGCTCAATTCTCACTTAATCTGCAAATTTTTTATACCATATCGATCCCCAGACTCTCCTTGTCGCAACGGTATATACGGTTAAGTGATGTGGGGAAAACTTTCCGAGCTATAAGCATTTGTTCGGAGGGTGGGTACGCTCCCATAGGAACCCATTGAAATTATTTTTTTTCTTTTTCAATTTTCTGCCGAACATTTCACCATAACTTCCTTATACTTTCACCTACAGACTTCATTTAAACTTTAAATGGTAGAGAAATTTCCCCTTTCTCACACTTGTAAGTTTCAGACCGTTTGAGAATACCGTTCTTGAGTTATGAATTTTTGTTTGACACTTGGGAGGGTTTTCCTCCCATAGAGCTCAATGTATTTTAAGAGCGGCTCGGCACGCAGATTTTCAAAACTTTGCCTGTTTTTAACTCGTAATTACACCATCAAATCTCGCTCAAAGTGCAAAAATTTTTACACCATCTCGAGCACCAGACTCTCCTTGTCGCTACGGTATGCTTTGTTCATTTTTGGACCTGGAAAAGTTTTTGAGATATTTGAGGTTTTTTGGAAGGTGCGCAACCGGTCGAAATTCATTGAATCCTGAGTCTGTCAGTTGTATTCTGTGAGCGTGCGTGTGAGAGAGAGAGAGGGGGGAGGGGGAGGGGCAGAGGCAGAGACTGACGGGGAAGAGGTGTGAGGGCCACAGAAATACACAGGCAGTCTGTAACACTTTAAAGGTCATTTTTAAGGGGGACATCTTAATTATCCAGGGTTTCTTAAGGTGGAATTTTTTAAGAATACCTCATTCACAATATACTGCCTGTCTTTTCGACATTTTAAGCTTTATTTAAAGTGGTCATTTTTAAAGGTGGACGTGTCAATACAACTGTGGGTTTCTTAAGGTGGAATTTTTATTAAGGTGGTATTTAAAATGTATTGGCCATCTTTTTTGCTTTTAAGATTCTTTTGGCCTGTGATGTGGACATTTCAATACAATTCTGGGTTTCTTAAGGTGGAATTGTTTTTAAAGGTGGAATTCAAAATGTATCGTTTTCTATTCACGCCCTACTGAGCTCCATAGAGTCCAATGTAAACTGCTGTGGGAGAGTGCTCTCTTAACATCCCACTACCAACAGCTTAGCAGTAAACTCCTTCACCATAAGCGTCGCCTAGTGACCCACGCGGGTTTACCGTATCGAGGACCTCGCTTTAAGCGGGAAAGACGCGGATCGGGGGACGGGGGTTTAGGCGGCGCAACATCTCGCGTTTCCTCCTGGAAATGCAGACCTCTAGTGTTACGTTTGCTGCCCTTCATTCTGAGGATCGTTCGTTCTTGTCCGGTTAACTCCGCCCACAGTTTTCGAGATATCGACTCCGTTCAAAGTTTCATTCGTAGAGCTTCCCTGTGGGATGCGGGCTTGTATACAGCTTTTGGAAAATTTGCATAGTTTTCGCACAGTAAGCATTTGAAGTTTCATCTTTTCTCCCATAGGAATGAATGGAAAAATGTCCATAAACTTTTGTCAAACTTTCAAACTGCTGTCACACGCTCAGTTTTCGAGCTAGAGACACCAGAACTCAAACGGGCAGACCCGAGAGTCCAAGGTCCCACCACGTGAAATTATGGGCCGATAGCCCACCCGCTTCATGACCTTTGACCCCGTTTTCCATTCACGGCCTACACAGCTCCACATAGTCCAATGTAAACTGCTGTGGGACAGTGCTCTCTTAACATCCCACTACCAACAGCTTAGCAGTAAACTCCTTCACCATAAGCGTCGCCTAGTGACCCACGCGGGTTTACCGTGTCGAGGACCTCGCTTTAAGCGGGAAAGACGCGGATCGGGGGGCGGGGGTTTAGGCGGCGCAACATCTCGCGTTTCCTCCTGGAAATGCAGACCTCTAGTGTTACGTTTGCTGCCCTTCATTCTGAGGATCGTTCATTCTTGTCCGGTTAACTCCGCCCACAGTTTTCGAGATATCGACTCCGTTCAAAGTTTCATTCGTAGAGCTTCCCTGTGGGATGTGGGCTTGTATACAGCTTTTGGAAAAGTTACATAGTTTTTGCACAGTAAGCATTTGAAGTTTCATCTTTACTCTCATAGGAATGAATGGAAAAATGTCCATAAACTTTTGTCAAACTTTCAAACTGCTGTCACACGGTCAGTTTTCGAGCTAGAGACACCAGAATTCAAACGGGCAGACCCGAGGGTCCACGGTCCCACCACGTAAAATTAAGAGTCGATAGCCCACCCGCTTCATGACCTTTGACCCCGTTTTCCATTCACGGCCTACAGAGCTCCACAGAGTCCAATGTAAACTGCTGTGGGAGAGTGCTCTCTTAACATCCCACTACCGACAGCTTAGCAGTAAACTCCTTCACCATAAGCGTCGCCTAGTGACCCACGTGGGTTTGCCGTATCGAGGACCTCGCTTTAAGCGGGAAAGACGCGGATCGGGGGGCAGGGGTTTAGGCGGCGCAACATCTCGCGTTTCCTCCTGGAAATGCAGACCTCTAGTTATGTTGCGCCTGCTGCTGTAAGCAGCGGCGCGATATATTGTTATCCGTAAGTCATATTATTATTATTTTTATTATTATTTTTATTATTCCGCGTTTCCTTGTCCGCTTAACTAGTCCCTCAGCTTTTGAGCTATCGACTCCGTTCCACCTGGAAATCGTGCGTCCTATAGCGACGATGTGGGCTTGTATACAGCTTTCCGATACCCGCACTCGTTCGTCCGCTACACTCGTTTTTCGCTCTGCTTTTCCCCAGTCATTTCTATGGAATTAATTTTCAAAGTGCTCTAACTCGGTCATTTTTCAAGCTACGGACACGGGATTTCAGACGGTCGGACCCGGGCGTACCGGCTCCCATCACTTCCGTTTTCAGAATTTTTGCACTCATCCTTCCCTTTCTTTTCCTCCTTCAAAATCCCTCCATTCATTTCAATGGGAGGCTCTTAGAGTGGGGGTGATGTCATCCACTGTAGTTTCAGTGGCAAAAAGCCGTTTTTTCACTTTTCAGCCGAACAATTCACCATAACTTCCTCATACTTTCACCTAGAAACTTCATTTAAATTTTAAATGGTAGAGAAACTTGTCCTTTCTAACACCTCTAAATTTCAACATTATTGAAAATACGGTTTTTGAGTTATGAATTTTTGTTCGGCACTAGGGAGGGTTTCGGCTCCCATAGGGTTCAATGTATTTTTGGAGCAGCTCAGAGTGCGGTTTCTAAAATTTTCTCCTGTTTTTAACTCGTCATAACATGCTCAATTCTCACTTAATCTGCAAATTTTTTATACCATATCGATCCCCAGACTCTCCTTGTCGCAACGGTATATACGGTTAAGTGATGTGGGGAAAACTTTCCGAGCTATAAGCATTTGTTCGGAGGGTGGGTACGCTCCCATAGGAACCCATTGAAATTATTTTTTTTCTTTTTCAATTTTCTGCCGAACATTTCACCATAACTTCCTTATACTTTCACCTACAGACTTCATTTAAACTTTAAATGGTAGAGAAATTTCCCCTTTCTCACACTTGTAAGTTTCAGACCGTTTGAGAATACCGTTCTTGAGTTATGAATTTTTGTTTGACACTTGGGAGGGTTTTCCTCCCATAGAGCTCAATGTATTTTAAGAGCGGCTCGGCACGCAGATTTTCAAAACTTTGCCTGTTTTTAACTCGTAATTACACCATCAAATCTCGCTCAAAGTGCAAAAATTTTTACACCATCTCGAGCACCAGACTCTCCTTGTCGCTACGGTATGCTTTGTTCATTTTTGGACCTGGAAAAGTTTTTGAGATATTTGAGGTTTTTTGGAAGGTGCGCAACCGGTCGAAATTCATTGAATCCTGAGTCTGTCAGTTGTATTCTGTGAGCGTGCGTGTGAGAGAGAGAGAGGGGGGAGGGGGAGGGGCAGAGGCAGACACTGACGGGGAAGAGGTGTGAGGGCCACAGAAATACACAGGCAGTCTGTAACACTTTAAAGGTCATTTTTAAGGGGGACATCTTAATTATCCAGGGTTTCTTAAGGTGGAATTTTTTAAGAATACCTCATTCACAATATACTGCCTGTCTTTTCGACATTTTAAGCTTTATTTAAAGTGGTCATTTTTAAAGGTGGACGTGTCAATACAACTGTGGGTTTCTTAAGGTGGAATTTTTATTAAGGTGGTATTTAAAATGTATTGGCCATCTTTTTTGCTTTTAAGATTCTTTTGGCCTGTGATGTGGACATTTCAATACAATTCTGGGTTTCTTAAGGTGGAATTGTTTTTAAAGGTGGAATTCAAAATGTATCGTTTTCTATTCACGCCCTACTGAGCTCCATAGAGTCCAATGTAAACTGCTGTGGGAGAGTGCTCTCTTAACATCCCACTACCAACAGCTTAGCAGTAAACTCCTTCACCATAAGCGTCGCCTAGTGACCCACGCGGGTTTACCGTATCGAGGACCTCGCTTTAAGCGGGAAAGACGCGGATCGGGGGACGGGGGTTTAGGCGGCGCAACATCTCGCGTTTCCTCCTGGAAATGCAGACCTCTAGTTATGTTGCGCCTGCTGCTTTAAGCAGCGGCGCAATATATTGTTCTTCTTAAGTCATATTATTATTATTTTTATTCTTATTATTCCGCGTTTCCTTGTCCGCCTAACTAGTCCCGCAGCTTTCGAGCTATCGACTCCGTTCCACCTGGAAATCGTGCGTCCTATAGCGACGATGTGGGCTTGTATACAGCTTTCCGATACCCGCACTCGTTCGTCCGCTACACTCGTTTATCGCTCCGTTTTTCCCCAGTCATTTCTATGGAATTAATTTTCAAAGTGCTCTAACTCGGTCATTTTTCAAGCTACGGACACGGGATTTCAGACGGTCGGACCCGGGCGTACCGGCTCCCATCACTTCCGTTTTCAGATTTTTTGCACTCATCCTTCCCTTTCTATTCCTCCTTCAAAATCCCTCCATTCATTTCAATGGGAGGCTCTTACAGTGGGTGACGTCATACACTGTAGATTCCTTCTCAGAAAACGGGTTTTTCACTTTTCAGCCAAACAAATCACCATAACTTCCTCATACTTTCACCTAGAAACTTCATTTAAATTTTAAATGGTAGAGAAACTTGTCCTTTCTAAGACCTCTAAATTTGAACATTATTGAAAATACGGTTTTTGAGTTATGAATTTTTGTTCGGCACTAGGGAGGGTTTCGGCTCCCATAGGGTTCAATGTATTTTTGGAGCAGCTCAGAGTGCGGTTTCTAAAATTTTCTCCTGTTTTTAACTCGTCATAACATGCTCAATTCTCACTTAATCTGCAAATTTTTTATACCATATCGATCCCCAGACTCTCCTTGTCGCAACGGTATATACGGTTAAGTGATGTGGGGAAAACTTTCCGAGCTATAAGCATTTGTTCGGAGGGTGGGTACGCTCCCATAGGAACCCATTGAAATTATTTTTTTTCTTTTTCAATTTTCTGCCGAACATTTCACCATAACTTCCTTATACTTTCACCTACAGACTTCATTTAAACTTTAAATGGTAGAGAAATTTCCCCTTTCTCACACTTGTAAGTTTCAGACCGTTTGAGAATACCGTTCTTGAGTTATGAATTTTTGTTTGACACTTGGGAGGGTTTTCCTCCCATAGAGCTCAATGTATTTTAAGAGCGGCTCGGCACGCAGATTTTCAAAACTTTGCCTGTTTTTAACTCGTAATTACACCATCAAATCTCGCTCAAAGTGCAAAAATTTTTACACCATCTCGAGCACCAGACTCTCCTTGTCGCTACGGTATGCTTCGTTCATTTTTGGACCTGGAAAAGTTTTTGAGATATTTGAGGTTTTTTGGAAGGTGCGCAACCGGTCGAAATTCATTGAATCCTGAGTCTGTCAGTTGTATTCTGTGAGCGTGCGTGTGAGAGAGAGAGAGGGGGGAGGGGGAGGGGCAGAGGCAGAGACTGACGGGGAAGAGGTGTGAGGGCCACAGAAATACACAGGCAGTCTGTAACACTTTAAAGGTCATTTTTAAGGGGGACATCTTAATTATCCAGGGTTTCTTAAGGTGGAATTTTTTAAGAATACCTCATTCACAATATACTGCCTGTCTTTTCGACATTTTAAGCTTTATTTAAAGTGGTCATTTTTAAAGGTGGACGTGTCAATACAACTGTGGGTTTCTTAAGGTGGAATTTTTATTAAGGTGGTATTTAAAATGTATTGGCCATCTTTTTTGCTTTTAAGATTCTTTTGGCCTGTGATGTGGACATTTCAATACAATTCTGGGTTTCTTAAGGTGGAATTGTTTTTAAAGGTGGAATTCAAAATGTATCGTTTTCTATTCACGCCCTACTGAGCTCCATAGAGTCCAATGTAAACTGCTGTGGGAGAGTGCTCTCTTAACATCCCACTACCAACAGCTTAGCAGTAAACTCCTTCACCATAAGCGTCGCCTAGTGACCCACGCGGGTTTACCGTATCGAGGACCTCGCTTTAAGCGGGAAAGACGCGGATCGGGGGACGGGGGTTTAGGCGGCGCAACATCTCGCGTTTCCTCCTGGAAATGCAGACCTCTAGTGTTACGTTTGCTGCCCTTCATTCTGAGGATCGTTCGTTCTTGTCCGGTTAACTCCGCCCACAGTTTTCGAGATATCGACTCCGTTCAAAGTTTCATTCGTAGAGCTTCCCTGTGGGATGCGGGCTTGTATACAGCTTTTGGAAAATTTGCATAGTTTTCGCACAGTAAGCATTTGAAGTTTCATCTTTTCTCCCATAGGAATGAATGGAAAAATGTCCATAAACTTTTGTCAAACTTTCAAACTGCTGTCACACGCTCAGTTTTCGAGCTAGAGACACCAGAACTCAAACGGGCAGACCCGAGAGTCCAAGGTCCCACCACGTGAAATTATGGGCCGATAGCCCACCCGCTTCATGACCTTTGACCCCGTTTTCCATTCACGGCCTACACAGCTCCACATAGTCCAATGTAAACTGCTGTGGGACAGTGCTCTCTTAACATCCCACTACCAACAGCTTAGCAGTAAACTCCTTCACCATAAGCGTCGCCTAGTGACCCACGCGGGTTTACCGTGTCGAGGACCTCGCTTTAAGCGGGAAAGACGCGGATCGGGGGGCGGGGGTTTAGGCGGCGCAACATCTCGCGTTTCCTCCTGGAAATGCAGACCTCCAGTGTTACGTTTGCTGCCCTTCATTCTGAGGATCGTTCATTCTTGTCCGGTTAACTCCGCCCACAGTTTTCGAGATATCGACTCCGTTCAAAGTTTCATTCGTAGAGCTTCCCTGTGGGATGTGGGCTTGTATACAGCTTTTGGAAAAGTTACATAGTTTTTGCACAGTAAGCATTTGAAGTTTCATCTTTACTCTCATAGGAATGAATGGAAAAATGTCCATAAACTTTTGTCAAACTTTCAAACTGCTGTCACACGCTCAGTTTTCGAGCTACAGACACCAGAATTCAAACGGGCAGACCCGAGAGTCCACGGTCCCGCCACGTGAAATTATAGGCCGATACCCCCCCCGCTTCATGACCTTTGACCCCGTTTTCCATTCACGGCCTACACAGCTCCATAGAGTCCAATGTAAACTGCTGTGGGACAGTGCTCTCTTAACATCCCACTACCAACAGCTTAGCAGTAAACTCCTTCACCATAAGCGTCGCCTAGTGACCCACGCGGGTTTACCGTATCGAGGACCTCGCTTTAAGCGGTAAAGACGCGGATCGGGGGGCGGGGGTTTAGGCGGCGCAACATCTCGCGTTTCCTCCTGGAAATGCAGACCTCTAGTGTTACGTTTGCTGCCCTTCATTCTGAGGATCGTTCGTTCTTGTCCGGTTAACTCCGCCCACAGTTTTCGAGATATCGACTCCGTTCAAAGTTTGTTTCGTAGAGCTGCCCTGTGGGATGCGGGCTTGTATACAGCTTTTGGAAAAGTTGCATAGTTTTCGCACAGTAACCATTTGAAGTTTCATCTTTACTCCCATAGGAATGAATGGAAAAATGTCCATAAACTTTTGTCAAACTTTCAAACTGCTGTCACACGGTCAGTTTTCGAGCTAGAGACACCAGAATTCAAACGGGCAGACCCGAGGGTCCACGGTCCCACCACGTAAAATTAAGAGTCGATAGCCCACCCGCTTCATGACCTTTGACCCCGTTTTCCATTCACGGCCTACAGAGCTCCACAGAGTCCAATGTAAACTGCTGTGGGAGAGTGCTCTCTTAACATCCCACTACCGACAGCTTAGCAGTAAACTCCTTCACCATAAGCGTCGCCTAGTGACCCACGTGGGTTTGCCGTATCGAGGACCTCGCTTTAAGCGGGAAAGACGCGGATCGGGGGGCAGGGGTTTAGGCGGCGCAACATCTCGCGTTTCCTCCTGGAAATGCAGACCTCTAGTTATGTTGCGCCTGCTGCTGTAAGCAGCGGCGCGATATATTGTTATCCGTAAGTCATATTATTATTATTTTTATTATTATTTTTATTATTCCGCGTTTCCTTGTCCGCTTAACTAGTCCCTCAGCTTTTGAGCTATCGACTCCGTTCCACCTGGAAATCGTGCGTCCTATAGCGACGATGTGGGCTTGTATACAGCTTTCCGATACCCGCACTCGTTCGTCCGCTACACTCGTTTTTCGCTCTGCTTTTCCCCAGTCATTTCTATGGAATTAATTTTCAAAGTGCTCTAACTCGGTCATTTTTCAAGCTACGGACACGGGATTTCAGACGGTCGGACCCGGGCGTACCGGCTCCCATCACTTCCGTTTTCAGAATTTTTGCACTCATCCTTCCCTTTCTTTTCCTCCTTCAAAATCCCTCCATTCATTTCAATGGGAGGCTCTTAGAGTGGGGGTGATGTCATCCACTGTAGTTTCAGTGGCAAAAAGCCGTTTTTTCACTTTTCAGCCGAACAATTCACCATAACTTCCTCATACTTTCACCTAGAAACTTCATTTAAATTTTAAATGGTAGAGAAACTTGTCCTTTCTAACACCTCTAAATTTCAACATTATTGAAAATACGGTTTTTGAGTTATGAATTTTTGTTCGGCACTAGGGAGGGTTTCGGCTCCCATAGGGTTCAATGTATTTTTGGAGCAGCTCAGAGTGCGGTTTCTAAAATTTTCTCCTGTTTTTAACTCGTCATAACATGCTCAATTCTCACTTAATCTGCAAATTTTTTATACCATATCGATCCCCAGACTCTCCTTGTCGCAACGGTATATACGGTTAAGTGATGTGGGGAAAACTTTCCGAGCTATAAGCATTTGTTCGGAGGGTGGGTACGCTCCCATAGGAACCCATTGAAATTATTTTTTTTCTTTTTCAATTTTCTGCCGAACATTTCACCATAACTTCCTTATACTTTCACCTACAGACTTCATTTAAACTTTAAATGGTAGAGAAATTTCCCCTTTCTCACACTTGTAAGTTTCAGACCGTTTGAGAATACCGTTCTTGAGTTATGAATTTTTGTTTGACACTTGGGAGGGTTTTCCTCCCATAGAGCTCAATGTATTTTAAGAGCGGCTCGGCACGCAGATTTTCAAAACTTTGCCTGTTTTTAACTCGTAATTACACCATCAAATCTCGCTCAAAGTGCAAAAATTTTTACACCATCTCGAGCACCAGACTCTCCTTGTCGCTACGGTATGCTTTGTTCATTTTTGGACCTGGAAAAGTTTTTGAGATATTTGAGGTTTTTTGGAAGGTGCGCAACCGGTCGAAATTCATTGAATCCTGAGTCTGTCAGTTGTATTCTGTGAGCGTGCGTGTGAGAGAGAGAGAGGGGGGAGGGGGAGGGGCAGAGGCAGAGACTGACGGGGAAGAGGTGTGAGGGCCACAGAAATACACAGGCAGTCTGTAACACTTTAAAGGTCATTTTTAAGGGGGACGTCTTAATTATCCAGGGTTTCTTAAGGTGGAATTTTTTAAGAATACCTCATTCACAATATACTGCCTGTCTTTTCGACATTTTAAGCTTTATTTAAAGTGGTCATTTTTAAAGGTGGACGTGTCAATACAACTGTGGGTTTCTTAAGGTGGAATTTTTATTAAGGTGGTATTTAAAATGTATTGGCCATCTTTTTTGCTTTTAAGATTCTTTTGGCCTGTGATGTGGACATTTCAATACAATTCTGGGTTTCTTAAGGTGGAATTGTTTTTAAAGGTGGAATTCAAAATGTATCGTTTTCTATTCACGCCCTACTGAGCTCCATAGAGTCCAATGTAAACTGCTGTGGGAGAGTGCTCTCTTAACATCCCACTACCAACAGCTTAGCAGTAAACTCCTTCACCATAAGCGTCGCCTAGTGACCCACGCGGGTTTACCGTATCGAGGACCTCGCTTTAAGCGGGAAAGACGCGGATCGGGGGACGGGGGTTTAGGCGGCGCAACATCTCGCGTTTCCTCCTGGAAATGCAGACCTCTAGTTATGTTGCGCCTGCTGCTTTAAGCAGCGGCGCAATATATTGTTCTTCTTAAGTCATATTATTATTATTTTTATTCTTATTATTCCGCGTTTCCTTGTCCGCCTAACTAGTCCCGCAGCTTTCGAGCTATCGACTCCGTTCCACCTGGAAATCGTGCGTCCTATAGCGACGATGTGGGCTTGTATACAGCTTTCCGATACCCGCACTCGTTCGTCCGCTACACTCGTTTATCGCTCCGTTTTTCCCCAGTCATTTCTATGGAATTAATTTTCAAAGTGCTCTAACTCGGTCATTTTTCAAGCTACGGACACGGGATTTCAGACGGTCGGACCCGGGCGTACCGGCTCCCATCACTTCCGTTTTCAGATTTTTTGCACTCATCCTTCCCTTTCTATTCCTCCTTCAAAATCCCTCCATTCATTTCAATGGGAGGCTCTTACAGTGGGTGACGTCATACACTGTAGATTCCTTCTCAGAAAACGGGTTTTTCACTTTTCAGCCAAACAAATCACCATAACTTCCTCATACTTTCACCTAGAAACTTCATTTAAATTTTAAATGGTAGAGAAACTTGTCCTTTCTAAGACCTCTAAATTTGAACATTATTGAAAATACGGTTTTTGAGTTATGAATTTTTGTTCGGCACTAGGGAGGGTTTCGGCTCCCATAGGGTTCAATGTATTTTTGGAGCAGCTCAGAGTGCGGTTTCTAAAATTTTCTCCTGTTTTTAACTCGTCATAACATGCTCAATTCTCACTTAATCTGCAAATTTTTTATACCATATCGATCCCCAGACTCTCCTTGTCGCAACGGTATATACGGTTAAGTGATGTGGGGAAAACTTTCCGAGCTATAAGCATTTGTTCGGAGGGTGGGTACGCTCCCATAGGAACCCATTGAAATTATTTTTTTTCTTTTTCAATTTTCTGCCGAACATTTCACCATAACTTCCTTATACTTTCACCTACAGACTTCATTTAAACTTTAAATGGTAGAGAAATTTCCCCTTTCTCACACTTGTAAGTTTCAGACCGTTTGAGAATACCGTTCTTGAGTTATGAATTTTTGTTTGACACTTGGGAGGGTTTTCCTCCCATAGAGCTCAATGTATTTTAAGAGCGGCTCGGCACGCAGATTTTCAAAACTTTGCCTGTTTTTAACTCGTAATTACACCATCAAATCTCGCTCAAAGTGCAAAAATTTTTACACCATCTCGAGCACCAGACTCTCCTTGTCGCTACGGTATGCTTCGTTCATTTTTGGACCTGGAAAAGTTTTTGAGATATTTGAGGTTTTTTGGAAGGTGCGCAACCGGTCGAAATTCATTGAATCCTGAGTCTGTCAGTTGTATTCTGTGAGCGTGCGTGTGAGAGAGAGAGAGGGGGGAGGGGGAGGGGCAGAGGCAGAGACTGACGGGGAAGAGGTGTGAGGGCCACAGAAATACACAGGCAGTCTGTAACACTTTAAAGGTCATTTTTAAGGGGGACATCTTAATTATCCAGGGTTTCTTAAGGTGGAATTTTTTAAGAATACCTCATTCACAATATACTGCCTGTCTTTTCGACATTTTAAGCTTTATTTAAAGTGGTCATTTTTAAAGGTGGACGTGTCAATACAACTGTGGGTTTCTTAAGGTGGAATTTTTATTAAGGTGGTATTTAAAATGTATTGGCCATCTTTTTTGCTTTTAAGATTCTTTTGGCCTGTGATGTGGACATTTCAATACAATTCTGGGTTTCTTAAGGTGGAATTGTTTTTAAAGGTGGAATTCAAAATGTATCGTTTTCTATTCACGGCCTACTGAGCTCCATAGAGTCCAATGTAAACTGCTGTGGGAGAGTGCTCTCTTAACATCCCACTACCAACAGCTTAGCAGTAAACTCCTTCACCATAAGCGTCGCCTAGTGACCCACGCGGGTTTACCGTGTCGAGGACCTCGCTTTAAGCGGGAAAGACGCGGATCAGGGGGCAGGGGTTTAGGCGGCGCAACATCTCGCGTTTCCTCCTGGAAATGCAGACCTCTAGTGTTACGTTTGCTGCCCTTCATTCTGAGGATCGTTCATTCTTGTCCGGTTAACTCCGCCCACAGTTTTCGAGATATCGACTCCGTTCAAACTTTGTTTTGTAGAGCTGCCCTGTGGGATGCGGGCTTGTATACAGCTTTTGGAAAAGTTACATAGTTTTCGCACAGTAAGCATTTGAACTTTCATCTTTACTCCCATAGGAATGAATGGAAAAATGTCCATAAACTTTTGTCAAACTTTCAAACTGCTGTCACACGGTCAGTTTTCGAGCTACAGACACCAGAATTCAAACGGGCAGACCCGAGAGTCCACGGTCCCACCACGTGAATTTATGGGCCGATAGCCCACCCGCTTCATGACCTTTGACCCCGTTTTCCTTTCACGGCCTACAGAGCTCCATAGAGTCCAATGTAAACTGCTGTGGGAGAGTGCTCTCTTAACATCCCACTACCGACAGCTTAGCAGTAAACTCCTTCACCATAAGCGTCGCCTAGTGACCCACGCGGGTTTACCGTGTCGAGGACCTCGCTTTAAGCGGGAAAGACGCGGATCGGGGGGCAGGGGTTTAGGCGGCGCAACATCTCGCGTTTCCTCCTGGAAATGCAGACCTCTAGTGTTACGTTTGCTGCCCTTCATTCTGAGGATCGTTCGTTCTTGTCCGGTTAACTCCGCCCACAGTTTTCGAGATATCGACTCCGTTCAAAGTTTCATTCGTAGAGCTTCCCTGTGGGATGCGGGCTTGTATACAGCTTTTGGAAAATTTGCATAGTTTTCGCACAGTAAGCATTTGAAGTTTCATCTTCTCTCCCATAGGAATGAATGGAAAAATGTCCATAAACTTTTGTCAAACTTTCAAACTGCTGTCACACGCTCAGTTTTCGAGCTAGAGACACCAGAACTCAAACGGGCAGACCCGAGAGTCCAAGGTCCCACCACGTGAAATTATGGGCCGATAGCCCACCCGCTTCATGACCTTTGACCCCGTTTTCCATTCACGGCCTACACAGCTCCACATAGTCCAATGTAAACTGCTGTGGGACAGTGCTCTCTTAACATCCCACTACCAACAGCTTAGCAGTAAACTCCTTCACCATAAGCGTCGCCTAGTGACCCACGCGGGTTTACCGTGTCGAGGACCTCGCTTTAAGCGGGAAAGACGCGGATCGGGGGGCGGGGGTTTAGGCGGCGCAACATCTCGCGTTTCCTCCTGGAAATGCAGACCTCTAGTGTTACGTTTGCTGCCCTTCATTCTGAGGATCGTTCATTCTTGTCCGGTTAACTCCGCCCACAGTTTTCGAGATATCGACTCCGTTCAAAGTTTCATTCGTAGAGCTTCCCTGTGGGATGTGGGCTTGTATACAGCTTTTGGAAAAGTTACATAGTTTTTGCACAGTAAGCATTTGAAGTTTCATGTTTACTCCCATAGGAATGAATGGAAAAATGTCCATAAACTTTTGTCAAACTTTCAAACTGCTGTCACACGCTCAGTTTTCGAGCTACAGACACCAGAATTCAAACGGGCAGACCCGAGAGTCCACGGTCCCGCCACGTGAAATTATAGGCCGATACCCCGCCCGCTTCATGACCTTTGACCCCGTTTTCCATTCACGGCCTACACAGCTCCATAGAGTCCAATGTAAACTGCTGTGGGACAGTGCTCTCTTAACATCCCACTACCAACAGCTTAGCAGTAAACTCCTTCACCATAAGCGTCGCCTAGTGACCCACGCGGGTTTACCGTATCGAGGACCTCGCTTTAAGCGGTAAAGACGCGGATCGGGGGGCGGGGGTTTAGGCGGCGCAACATCTCGCGTTTCCTCCTGGAAATGCAGACCTCTAGTTATGTTGCGCCTGCTGCTTTAAGCAGCGGCGCAATATATTGTTCTTCTTAAGTCATATTATTATTATTTTTATTCTTATTATTCCGCGTTTCCTTGTCCGCTTAACTAGTCCCTCAGCTTTTGAGCTATCGACTCCGTTCCACCTGGAAATCGTGCGTCCTATAGCGACGATGTGGGCTTGTATACAGCTTTCCGATACCCGCACTCGTTCGTCCGCTACACTCGTTTTTCGCTCTGTTTTTCCCCAGTCATTTCTATGGAATTAATTTTCAAAGTGCTCTAACTCGGTCATTTTTCAAGCTACGGACACGGGATTTCAGACGGTCGGACCCGGGCGTACCGGCTCCCATCACTTCCGTTTTCGGAATTTTTGCACTCATCCTTCCCTTTCTTTTCCTCCTTCAAAATCCCTCCATTCATTTCAATGGGAGGCTCTTAGAGTGGGGGTGATGTCATCCACTGTAGTTTCAGTGGCAAAAAGCCGTTTTTTCACTTTTCAGCCGAACAATTCACCATAACTTCCTCATACTTTCACCTAGAAACTTCATTTAAATTTTAAATGGTAGAGAAACTTGTCCTTTCTAACACCTCTAAATTTCAACATTATTGAGAATACGGTTTTTGAGTTATGAATTTTTGTTCGGCACTAGGGAGGGTTTCGGCTCCCATAGGGTTCAATGTATTTTTGGAGCAGCTCAGAGTGCGGTTTCTAAAATTTTCTCCTGTTTTTAACTCGTCATAACATGCTCAATTCTCACTTAATCTGCAAATTTTTTATACCATATCGATCCCCAGACTCTCCTTGTCGCAACGGTATATACGGTTAAGTGATGTGGGGAAAACTTTCCGAGCTATAAGCATTTGTTCGGAGGGTGGGTACGCTCCCATAGGAACCCATTGAAATTATTTTTTTTCTTTTTCAATTTTCTGCCGAACATTTCACCATAACTTCCTTATACTTTCACCTACAGACTTCATTTAAACTTTAAATGGTAGAGAAATTTCCCCTTTCTCACACTTGTAAGTTTCAGACCGTTTGAGAATACCGTTCTTGAGTTATGAATTTTTGTTTGACACTTGGGAGGGTTTTCCTCCCATAGAGCTCAATGTATTTTAAGAGCGGCTCGGCACGCAGATTTTCAAAACTTTGCCTGTTTTTAACTCGTAATTACACCATCAAATCTCGCTCAAAGTGCAAAAATTTTTACACCATCTCGAGCACCAGACTCTCCTTGTCGCTACGGTATGCTTTGTTCATTTTTGGACCTGGAAAAGTTTTTGAGATATTTGAGGTTTTTTGGAAGGTGCGCAACCGGTCGAAATTCATTGAATCCTGAGTCTGTCAGTTGTATTCTGTGAGCGTGCGTGTGAGAGAGAGAGAGGGGGGAGGGGGAGGGGCAGAGGCAGAGACTGACGGGGAAGAGGTGTGAGGGCCACAGAAATACACAGGCAGTCTGTAACACTTTAAAGGTCATTTTTAAGGGGGACATCTTAATTATCCAGGGTTTCTTAAGGTGGAATTTTTTAAGAATACCTCATTCACAATATACTGCCTGTCTTTTCGACATTTTAAGCTTTATTTAAAGTGGTCATTTTTAAAGGTGGACGTGTCAATACAACTGTGGGTTTCTTAAGGTGGAATTTTTATTAAGGTGGTATTTAAAATGTATTGGCCATCTTTTTTGCTTTTAAGATTCTTTTGGCCTGTGATGTGGACATTTCAATACAATTCTGGGTTTCTTAAGGTGGAATTGTTTTTAAAGGTGGAATTCAAAATGTATCGTTTTCTATTCACGCCCTACTGAGCTCCATAGAGTCCAATGTAAACTGCTGTGGGAGAGTGCTCTCTTAACATCCCACTACCAACAGCTTAGCAGTAAACTCCTTCACCATAAGCGTCGCCTAGTGACCCACGCGGGTTTACCGTATCGAGGACCTCGCTTTAAGCGGGAAAGACGCGGATCGGGGGACGGGGGTTTAGGCGGCGCAACATCTCGCGTTTCCTCCTGGAAATGCAGACCTCTAGTTATGTTGCGCCTGCTGCTGTAAGCAGCGGCGCGATATATTGTTATCCGTAAGTCATATTATTATTATTTTTATTATTATTTTTATTATTCCGCGTTTCCTTGTCCGCTTAACTAGTCCCTCAGCTTTTGAGCTATCGACTCCGTTCCACCTGGAAATCGTGCGTCCTATAGCGACGATGTGGGCTTGTATACAGCTTTCCGATACCCGCACTCGTTCGTCCGCTACACTCGTTTTTCGCTCTGTTTTTCCCCAGTCATTTCTATGGAATTAATTTTCAAAGTGCTCTAACTCGGTCATTTTTCAAGCTACGGACACGGGATTTCAGACGGTCGGACCCGGGCGTACCGGCTCCCATCACTTCCGTTTTCGGAATTTTTGCACTCATCCTTCCCTTTCTTTTCCTCCTTCAAAATCCCTCCATTCATTTCAATGGGAGGCTCTTAGAGTGGGGGTGATGTCATCCACTGTAGTTTCAGTGGCAAAAAGCCGTTTTTTCACTTTTCAGCCAAACAAATCACCATAACTTCCTCATACTTTCACCTAGAAACTTCATTTAAATTTTAAATGGTAGAGAAACTTGTCCTTTCTAAGACCTCTAAATTTGAACATTATTGAAAATACGGTTTTTGAGTTATGAATTTTTGTTCGGCACTAGGGAGGGTTTCGGCTCCCATAGGGTTCAATGTATTTTTGGAGCAGCTCAGAGTGCGGTTTCTAAAATTTTCTCCTGTTTTTAACTCGTCATAACATGCTCAATTCTCACTTAATCTGCAAATTTTTTATACCATATCGATCCCCAGACTCTCCTTGTCGCAACGGTATATACGGTTAAGTGATGTGGGGAAAACTTTCCGAGCTATAAGCATTTGTTCGGAGGGTGGGTACGCTCCCATAGGAACCCATTGAAATTATTTTTTTTCTTTTTCAATTTTCTGCCGAACATTTCACCATAACTTCCTTATACTTTCACCTACAGACTTCATTTAAACTTTAAATGGTAGAGAAATTTCCCCTTTCTCACACTTGTAAGTTTCAGACCGTTTGAGAATACCGTTCTTGAGTTATGAATTTTTGTTTGACACTTGGGAGGGTTTTCCTCCCATAGAGCTCAATGTATTTTAAGAGCGGCTCGGCACGCAGATTTTCAAAACTTTGCCTGTTTTTAACTCGTAATTACACCATCAAATCTCGCTCAAAGTGCAAAAATTTTTACACCATCTCGAGCACCAGACTCTCCTTGTCGCTACGGTATGCTTCGTTCATTTTTGGACCTGGAAAAGTTTTTGAGATATTTGAGGTTTTTTGGAAGGTGCGCAACCGGTCGAAATTCATTGAATCCTGAGTCTGTCAGTTGTATTCTGTGAGCGTGCGTGTGAGAGAGAGAGAGGGGGGAGGGGGAGGGGCAGAGGCAGACACTGACGGGGAAGAGGTGTGAAGGCCACAGAAATACACAGGCAGTCTGTAACACTTTAAAGGTCATTTTTAAGGGGGACATCTTAATTATCCAGGGTTTCTTAAGGTGGAATTTTTTAAGAATACCTCATTCACAATATACTGCCTGTCTTTTCGACATTTTAAGCTTTATTTAAAGTGGTCATTTTTAAAGGTGGACGTGTCAATACAACTGTGGGTTTCTTAAGGTGGAATTTTTATTAAGGTGGTATTTAAAATGTATTGGCCATCTTTTTTGCTTTTAAGATTCTTTTGGCCTGTGATGTGGACATTTCAATACAATTCTGGGTTTCTTAAGGTGGAATTGTTTTTAAAGGTGGAATTCAAAATGTATCGTTTTCTATTCACGCCCTACTGAGCTCCATAGAGTCCAATGTAAACTGCTGTGGGAGAGTGCTCTCTTAACATCCCACTACCAACAGCTTAGCAGTAAACTCCTTCACCATAAGCGTCGCCTAGTGACCCACGCGGGTTTACCGTATCGAGGACCTCGCTTTAAGCGGGAAAGACGCGGATCGGGGGACGGGGGTTTAGGCGGCGCAACATCTCGCGTTTCCTCCTGGAAATGCAGACCTCTAGTGTTACGTTTGCTGCCCTTCATTCTGAGTATCGTTCGTTCTTGTCCGGTTAACTCCGCCCACAGTTTTCGAGATATCGACTCCGTTCAAAGTTTCATTCGTACAGCTTCCCTGTGGGATGCGGGCTTGTATACAGCTTTTGGAAAAGTTACATAGTTTTCGCACAGTAAGCATTTGAAGTTTCATCTTTACTCCCATAGGAATGAATGGAAAAATGTCCATAAACTTTTGTCAAACTTTCAAACTGCAGTCACACGGTCAGTTTTCGAGCTAGAGATACCAGAATTCAAACGGGCAGACCCGAGAGTCCACGGTCCCGCCACGTGAAATTATGGGCCGATAGCCCACCCGCTTCATGACCTTTGACCCCGTTTTCTATTCACGGCCTACACAGCTCCATAGAGTCCAATGTAAACTGCTGTGGGAGAGTGCTCTCTTAACATCCCACTACCGACAGCTTAGCAGTAAACTCCTTCACCATAAGCGTCGCCTAGTGACCCATGTGGGTTTACCGTATCGAGTTTTGGAGATATTTGAGGTTTTTTGGAGGGTGCCCCACCGGTCGAAATTCATTGAATCATGAGTCTGTCAGTTGTGTTCTGTGAGCGTGCGTGTGAGAGACAGAGAGGGGGGAGGGGGAGGGGCAGAGGCAGAGACTGACGGGGAGAGCTGTGAGGGCCACAGAAATACACAGGCAGTCTGTAACACTTTAAAGGTCATTTTTAAGGGGGACATCTTAATTATCCAGGGTTTCTTAAGGTGGAATTTTTTAAGAATACCTCATTCACAATATACTGCCTGTCTTTTCAACATTTTAAGACGCGGATCGGGGGACGGGGGTTTCGGCGGCGCAACATCTCGCGTTTCCTCCTGGAAATGCAGACCTCTAGTGTTACGTTTGCTGCCCTTCATTCTGAGGATCGTTCATTCTTGTCCGGTTAACTCCGCCCACAGTTTTCGAGATATGGACTCCGTTCAAAGTTTGTTTCGTAGAGCTTCCCTGTGGGATGCGGGCTTGTATACAGCTTTTGGAAAAGTTGCATAGTTTTCGCACAGTAAGCCTTTGAAGTTTCATCTTTTCTCCCATAGGAATGAATGGGAATATGTCCATAAACTTTTGTCAAACTTTAAAACTGCTGTCACACAGTCAGTTTTCGAGCTAGAGACACCAGAATTCAAACGGGCACACCCGAGAGTCCACGGTCCCACCACGTGAATTTATGGGCCGATAGCCCACCCGCTTCATGACCTTTGACCCCGTTTTCCATTCACGGCCTACACAGCTCCATAGAGTCCAATGTAAACTGCTGTGGGTGACTGCTCTCTTAACATCCCACTACCAACAGCTTAGCAGTAAACTCCTTCACCATAAGCGTCGCCTAGTGACCCACGCGGGTTTACCGTATCGAGGACCTCGCTTTAAGCGGGAAAGACGCGGATCGGGGGGCAGGGGTTTAGGCGGCGCAACATCTCGCGTTTCCTCCTGGAAATGCAGACCTCTAGTGTTACGTTTGCTGCCCTTCATTCTGAGGATCGTTCATTCTTGTCCGGTTAACTCCGCCCACAGTTTTCGAGATATCGACTCCGTTCAAAGTTTCATTCGTAGAGCTTCCCTGTGGGATGCGGGCTTGTATACAGCTTTTGGAAAAGTTGCATAGTTTTAGCACAGTAAGCATTTGAAGTTTCATCTTTTCTCCCATAGGAATGAATGGAAAAATGTCCATAAACTTTTGTCAAACTTTCAAACTGCTGTCACACGCTCAGTTTTCGAGCTAGAGACACCAGAACTCAAACGGGCAGACCCGAGGGTCCACGGTCCCACCACGTAAACTTATGGGCCGATAGCCGACCTGCTTCATGACCTTTGACCCCGTTTTCCTTTCACGGCCTACTGAGCTCCATAGAGTCCAATGTAAACTGCTGTGGGAGACTGCTCTCTTAACATCCCACTACCAACAGCTTAGCAGTCAACTCCTTCACCATAGCGTGGCCTAGTGACCCACGAGGGTTTCCGTACCGAGGACCTCGCTTTAAGCGGAAAAGACGCGGATCGGGGGACGGGGGTTTAGGCGGCGCAACATCTCGCGTTTCCTCCTGGAAATGCAGACCTCTAGTGTTACGTTTGCTGCCCTTAATTCTGAGGATCGTTCGTTCTTGTCCGGTTAACTCCGCCCACAGTTTTCGAGATATCGACTCCGTTCAAAGTTTGTTTCGTAGAGTTTCCCTGTGGGATGCGGGCTTGTATACAGCTTTTGGAAAAGTTGCATAGTTTTCGCACAGTAAGCATTTGAAGTTTCATCCTTACTCCCATAGGAATGAATGGAAAAATGTCCATAAACTTTTGTCAAACATTTAAACTGCCGTCACACGGTCAGTTTTCGAGCTAGAGACACCAGAACTCAAACGGGCAGACCCGAGGGTCCACGGTCCCACCACGTGAAATTATAGGCCGATACCCCGCCCGCTTCATGACCTTTGACCCCGTTTTCCATTCACGGCCTACAGAGCTCCATAGAGTCCAATGTAAACTGCTGTGGGAGAGTGCTCTCTTAACATCCCACTACCAACGGCTTAGCAGTAAACTCCTTCACCATAAGCGTCGCCTAGTGACCCACGCGGGTTTACCGTACCGAGGACCTCGCTTTAAGCGGGAAAGACGCGGATCGGGGGGCGGGGGTTTAGGCGGCGCAACATCTCGCGTTTCCTCCTGGAAATGCAGACCTCTAGTGTTACGTTTGCTGCCCTTCATTCTGAGGATCGTTCGTTCTTGTCCGGTTAACTCCGCCCACAGTTTTCGAGATATCGACTCCGTTCAAAGTTTGTTTCGTAGAGCTGCCCTGTGGGATGCGGGCTTGTATACAGCTTTTGGAAAAGTTGCATAGTTTTTGCACAGTAAGCATTTGAATTTCATCTTTTCTCCCTTAGGAATGAATGGAAAAATGTCCATAAACTTTTGTCAAACTTTCAAACTGCTGTCACACGGTCAGTTTTCGAGCTAGAGACACCAGAACTCAAACGGGCAGACCCGAGAGTCCACGGTCCCACCACGTGAAATTATAGGCCGATACCCCGCCCGCTTCATGACCTTTGACCCCGTTTTCCATTCACGGCCTACAGAGCTCCATAGAGTCCAATGTAAACTGCTGTGGGAGAGTGCTCTCTTAACATCCCACTACCGACAGCTTAGCAGTAAACTCCTTCACCATAAGCGTCGCCTAGTGACCCACGCGGGTTTACCGTATCGAGGACCTCGCTTTAAGCGGGAAAGACGCGGATCGGGGGACGGGGGTTTCGGCGGCGCAACATCTCGCGTTTCCTCCTGGAAATGCAGACCTCTAGTGTTACGTTTGCTGCCCTTCATTCTGAGGATCGTTCGTTCTTGTCCGGTTAACTCCGCCCACAGTTTTCGAGATATCGACTCCGTTCAAAGTTTCATTCGTAGAGCTTCCCTGTGGGATGCGGGCTTGTATACAGCTTTTGGAAAAGTTGCATAGTTTTAGCACAGTAAGCATTTGAAGTTTCATCTTTTGTCCCATAGGAATGAATGGAAATATGTCCATAAACTTTTGTGAAACTTTCAAACTGCTGTCACACGCTCAGTTTTCGAGCTAGAGACACCAGAATTCAAACGGGCAGACCCGAGAGTCCAAGGTCCCACCACGTGAAATTATAGGCCGATACCCCGCCCGCTTCATGACCTTTGACCCCGTTTTCCATTCACGGCCTACAGAGCTCCATAGAGTCCAATGTAAACTGCTGTGGGAGAGTGCTCTCTTAACATCCCACTACCGACAGCTTAGCAGTAAACTCCTTCACCATAAGCGTCGCCTAGTGACCCACGCGGGTTTACCGTATCGAGGACCTCGCTTTAAGCGGGAAAGACGCGGATCGGGGGACGGGGGTTTAGGTGGCGCAACATCTCGCGTTTCCTCCTGGAAATGCAGACCTCTAGTGTTACGTTTGCTGCCCTTCATTCTGAGGATCGTTCGTTCTTGTCCGGTTAACTCCGCCCACAGTTTTCGAGATATCGACTCCGTTCAAAGTTTCATTCGTAGAGCTTCCCTGTGGGATGCGGGCTTGTATACAGCTTTTGGAAAAGTTGCATAGTTTTAGCACAGTAAGCATTTGAAGTTTCATCTTTTGTCCCATAGGAATGAATGGAAATATGTCCATAAACTTTTGTCAAACTTTCAAACTGCTGTCACACGCTCAGTTTTCGAGCTAGAGACACCAGAATTCAAACGGGCAGACCCGAGAGTCCAAGGTCCCACCACGTGAAATTATAGGCCGATACCCCGCCCGCTTCATGACCTTTGACCCCGTTTTCCATTCACGGCCTACAGAGCTCCATAGAGTCCAATGTAAACTGCTGTGGGAGAGTGCTCTCTTAACATCCCACTACCGACAGCTTAGCAGTAAACTCCTTCACCATAAGCGTCGCCTAGTGACCCACGCGGGTTTACCGTATCGAGGACCTCGCTTTAAGCGGGAAAGACGCGGATCGGGGGGCAGGGGTTTAGGCGGCGCAACATCTCGCGTTTCCTCCTGGAAATGCAGACCTCTAGTGTTACGTTTGCTGCCCTTCATTCTGAGGATCGTTCCTTCTTGTCCGGTTAACTCCGCCCACAGTTTTCGAGATATCGACTCCGTTCAAAGTTTCATTCGTAGAGCTTCCCTGTGGGATGCGGGCTTGTATACAG
Source organism: Hoplias malabaricus (assembly GCF_029633855.1). Taxonomy (NCBI): domain Eukaryota; kingdom Metazoa; phylum Chordata; class Actinopteri; order Characiformes; family Erythrinidae; genus Hoplias; species Hoplias malabaricus. The sequence continues at coordinate 48,159,056 of NC_089801.1, read as the reverse complement.
CTTTTGGAAAAGTTGCATAGTTTTCGCACAGTAAGCATTTGAAGTTTCATCTTTACTCCCATAGGAATGAATGGAAAAATGTCCATAAACTTTTGTCAAACTTTCAAACTGCTGTCACACGCTCAGTTTTCGAGCTAGAGACACCAGAATTCAAACGGGCAGACCCGAGAGTCCACGGTCCCGCCACGTGAAATTATGGGCCGATAGCCCACCCGCTTCATGACCTTTGACCCCGTTTTCCATTCACGGCCTACAGAGCTCCATAGAGTCCAATGTAAACTGATGTGGGAGAGTGCTCTCTTAACATCCCACTACCAACAGCTTAGCAGGTAACTCCTTCACCATAAGCGTCGCCTAGTGACCCACGCGGGTTTACCGTATCGAGGACCTCCCTTTAAGCGGGAAAGACGCGGATCGGGGGACGGGGGTTTAGGCGGCGCAACATCTCGCGTTTCCTCCTGGAAATGCAGACCTCTAGTTATGTTGCGCCTGCTGCTTTAAGCAGCGGCGCAATATATTGTTCTTCTTAAGTCATATTATTATTATTTTTATTCTTATTATTCCGCGTTTCCTTGTCCGCCTAACTAGTCCCGCAGCTTTCGAGCTATCGACTCCGTTCCACCTGGAAATCGTGCGTCCTATAGCGACGATGTGGGCTTGTATACAGCTTTCCGATACCCGCACTCGTTCGTCCGCTACACTCGTTTATCGCTCCGTTTTTCCCCAGTCATTTCTATGGAATTAATTTTCAAAGTGCTCTAACTCGGTCATTTTTCAAGCTACGGACACGGGATTTCAGACGGTCGGACCCGGGCGTACCGGCTCCCATCACTTCCGTTTTCAGATTTTTTGCACTCATCCTTCCCTTTCTATTCCTCCTTCAAAATCCCTCCATTCATTTCAATGGGAGGCTCTTACAGTGGGTGACGTCATACACTGTAGATTCCTTCTCAGAAAACGGGTTTTTCACTTTTCAGCCAAACAAATCACCATAACTTCCTCATACTTTCACCTAGAAACTTCATTTAAATTTTAAATGGTAGAGAAACTTGTCCTTTCTAAGACCTCTAAATTTGAACATTATTGAAAATACGGTTTTTGAGTTATGAATTTTTGTTCGGCACTAGGGAGGGTTTCGGCTCCCATAGGGTTCAATGTATTTTTGGAGCAGCTCAGAGTGCGGTTTCTAAAATTTTCTCCTGTTTTTAACTCGTCATAACATGCTCAATTCTCACTTAATCTGCAAATTTTTTATACCATATCGATCCCCAGACTCTCCTTGTCGCAACGGTATATACGGTTAAGTGATGTGGGGAAAACTTTCCGAGCTATAAGCATTTGTTCGGAGGGTGGGTACGCTCCCATAGGAACCCATTGAAATTATTTTTTTTCTTTTTCAATTTTCTGCCGAACATTTCACCATAACTTCCTTATACTTTCACCTACAGACTTCATTTAAACTTTAAATGGTAGAGAAATTTCCCCTTTCTCACACTTGTAAGTTTCAGACCGTTTGAGAATACCGTTCTTGAGTTATGAATTTTTGTTTGACACTTGGGAGGGTTTTCCTCCCATAGAGCTCAATGTATTTTAAGAGCGGCTCGGCACGCAGATTTTCAAAACTTTGCCTGTTTTTAACTCGTAATTACACCATCAAATCTCGCTCAAAGTGCAAAAATTTTTACACCATCTCGAGCACCAGACTCTCCTTGTCGCTACGGTATGCTTCGTTCATTTTTGGACCTGGAAAAGTTTTTGAGATATTTGAGGTTTTTTGGAAGGTGCGCAACCGGTCGAAATTCATTGAATCCTGAGTCTGTCAGTTGTATTCTGTGAGCGTGCGTGTGAGAGAGAGAGAGGGGGGAGGGGGAGGGGCAGAGGCAGACACTGACGGGGAAGAGGTGTGAGGGCCACAGAAATACACAGGCAGTCTGTAACACTTTAAAGGTCATTTTTAAGGGGGACATCTTAATTATCCAGGGTTACTTAAGGTGGAATTTTTTAAGAATACCTCATTCACAATATACTGCCTGTCTTTTCGACATTTTAAGCTTTATTTCAAGTGGTCATTTTTAAAGGTGGACGTGTCAATACAACTGTGGGTTTCTTAAGGTGGAATTTTTATTAAGGTGGTATTTAAAATGTATTGGCCATCTTTTTTTGCTTTTAAGACTCTTTTGGCCTGTGATGTGGACATTTCAATACAATTCTGGGTTTCTTAAGGTGGAATTGTTTTTAAAGGTGGAATTCAAAATGTATCGTTTTCCATTCACGGCCTACACAGCTCCATAGAGTCCAATGTAAACTGCTGTGGGAGAGTGCTCTCTTAACATCCCACTACCGACAGCTTAGCAGTAAACTCCTTCACCATAAGCGTCGCCTAGTGACCCACGCGGGTTTACCGTATCGAGGACCTCGCTTTAAGCGGGAAAGACGCGGATCGGGGGACGGGGGTTTAGGCGGCGCAACATCTCGCGTTTCCTCCTGGAAATGCAGACCTCTAGTGTTACGTTTGCTGCCCTTCATTCTGAGGATCGTTCATTCTTGTCCGGTTAACTCCGCCCACAGTTTTCGAGATATCGACTCCGTTCAAAGTTTGTTTCGTAGAGCTTCCCTGTGGGATGCGGGCTTGTATACAGCTTTTGGAAAAGTTGCATAGTTTTCGCACAGTAACCATTTGAAGTTTCCTCTTTACTCCCATAGGAATGAATGGAAAAATGTCCATAAACTTTTGTCAAGCTTTCAAAGTGCTGTCACACGGTCAGTTTTCGAGCTACAGACACCAGAATTCAAACGGGTAGACCCGAGGGTCCACGGTCCCACCACGTAAAATTATGGGCCGATAGCCCGCCCGCTTCATGACCTTTGACCCCGTTTTCCTTTCACGGCCTACACAGCTCCACATAGTCCAATGTAAACTGCTGTGGGACAGTGCTCTCTTAACATCCCACTACCAACAGCTTAGCAGTAAACTCCTTCACCATAAGCGTCGCCTAGTGACCCACGCGGGTTTACCGTGTCGAGGACCTCGCTTTAAGCGGGAAAGACGCGGATCGGGGGGCAGGGGTTTAGGCGGCGCAACATCTCGCGTTTCCTCCTGGAAATGCAGACCTCTAGTTATTATTTTTATTCTTATTATTCCGCGTTTCCTTGTCCGCCTAACTAGTCCCGCAGCTTTCGAGCTATCGACTCCGTTCCACCTGGAAATCGTGCGTCCTATAGCGACGATGTGGGCTTGTATACAGCTTTCCGATACCCGCACTCGTTCGTCCGCTACACTCGTTTATCGCTCCGTTTTTCCCCAGTCATTTCTATGGAATTAATTTTCAAAGTGCTCTAACTCGGTCATTTTTCAAGCTACGGACACGGGATTTCAGACGGTCGGACCCGGGCGTACCGGCTCCCATCACTTCCGTTTTCAGATTTTTTGCACTCATCCTTCCCTTTCTATTCCTCCTTCAAAATCCCTCCATTCATTTCAATGGGAGGCTCTTACAGTGGGTGACGTCATACACTGTAGATTCCTTCTCAGAAAACGGGTTTTTCACTTTTCAGCCAAACAAATCACCATAACTTCCTCATACTTTCACCTAGAAACTTCATTTAAATTTTAAATGGTAGAGAAACTTGTCCTTTCTAAGACCTCTAAATTTGAACATTATTGAAAATACGGTCTTTGAGTTATTAATTTTTGTTCGGCACTAGGGAGGGTTTCGGCTCCCATAGGGTTCAATGTATTTTTGGAGCAGCTCAGAGTGCGGTTTCTAAAATTTTCTCCTGTTTTTAACTCGTCATAACATGCTCAATTCTCACTTAATCTGCAAATTTTTTATACCATATCGATCCCCAGACTCTCCTTGTCGCAACGGTATATACGGTTAAGTGATGTGGGGAAAACTTTCCGAGCTATAAGCATTTGTTCGGAGGGTGGGTACGCTCCCATAGGAACCCATTGAAATTATTTTTTTTCTTTTTCAATTTTCTGCCGAACATTTCACCATAACTTCCTTATACTTTCACCTACAGACTTCATTTAAACTTTAAATGGTAGAGAAATTTCCCCTTTCTCACACTTGTAAGTTTCAGACCGTTTGAGAATACCGTTCTTGAGTTATGAATTTTTGTTTGACACTTGGGAGGGTTTTCCTCCCATAGAGCTCAATGTATTTTAAGAGCGGCTCGGCACGCAGATTTTCAAAACTTTGCCTGTTTTTAACTCGTAATTACACCATCAAATCTCGCTCAAAGTGCAAAAATTTTTACACCATCTCGAGCACCAGACTCTCCTTGTCGCTACGGTATGCTTCGTTCATTTTTGGACCTGGAAAAGTTTTTGAGATATTTGAGGTTTTTTGGAAGGTGCGCAACCGGTCGAAATTCATTGAATCCTGAGTCTGTCAGTTGTATTCTGTGAGCGTGCGTGTGAGAGAGAGAGAGGGGGGAGGGGGAGGGGCAGAGGCAGACACTGACGGGGAAGAGGTGTGAGGGCCACAGAAATACACAGGCAGTCTGTAACACTTTAAAGGTCATTTTTAAGGGGGACATCTTAATTATCCAGGGTTTCTTAAGGTGGAATTTTTTAAGAATACCTCATTCACAATATACTGCCTGTCTTTTCGACATTTTAAGCTTTATTTAAAGTGGTCATGTTTAAAGGTGGACGTGTCAATACAACTGTGGGTTTCTTAAGGTGGAATTTTTATTAAGGTGGTATTTAAAATGTATTGGCCATCTTTTTTGCTTTTAAGATTCTTTTGGCCTGTGATGTGGACATTTCAATACAATTCTGGGTTTCTTAAGGTGGAATTGTTTTTAAAGGTGGAATTCAAAATGTATCGTTTTCTATTCACGCCCTACTGAGCTCCATAGAGTCCAATGTAAACTGCTGTGGGAGAGTGCTCTCTTAACATCCCACTACCAACAGCTTAGCAGTAAACTCCTTCACCATAAGCGTCGCCTAGTGACCCACGCGGGTTTACCGTATCGAGGACCTCGCTTTAAGCGGGAAAGACGCGGATCGGGGGACGGGGGTTTAGGCGGCGCAACATCTCGCGTTTCCTCCTGGAAATGCAGACCTCTAGTGTTACGTTTGCTGCCCTTCATTCTGAGGATCGTTCATTCTTGTCCGGTTAACTCCGCCCACAGTTTTCGAGATATAGACTCCGTTCAAAGTTTGTCTCGTAGAGCTTCCCTGTGGGATGCGGGCTTGTATACAGCTTTTGGAAAAGTTACATAGTTTTCGCACAGTAAGCATTTGAAGTTTCATCTTAACTCCCATAGGAATGAATGGAAAAATGTCCATAAACTTTTGTCAAACTTTAAAACTGCTGTCACACGGTCAGTTTTCGAGCTAGAGACACCAGAACTCAAACGGGCAGACCCGAGGGTCCACGGTCCCACCACGTAAAATTATGGGCCGATAGCCCACCCGCTTCATGACCTTTGACCCCGTTTTCCATTCACGGCCTACAGAGCTCCATAGAGTCCAATGTAAACTGCTGTGGGACAGTGCTCTCTTAACATCCCACTACCGACGGCTTAGCAGTAAACTCCTTCACCATAAGCGTCGCCTAGTGACCCACGCGGGTTTACCGTATCGAGGACCTCGCTTTAAGCGGGAAAGACGCGGATCGGGGGACGGGGGTTTCGGCGGCGCAACATCTCGCGTTTCCTCCTGGAAATGCAGACCTCTAGTTATGTTGCGCCTGCTGCTTTAAGCAGCGGCGCAATATATTGTTCTTCTTAAGTCATATTATTTTTTTTATTATTCTTATTATTCCACGTTTCCTTGTCCGCCTAACTAGTCCCGCAGCTTTCGAGCTATCGACTCCGTTCCACCTGGAAATCGTGCGTCCTATAGCGACGATGTGGGCTTGTATACAGCTTTCCGATACCCGCACTCGTTCGTCCGCTACACTCGTTTATCGCTCCGTTTTTCCCCAGTCATTTCTATGGAATTAATTTTCAAAGTGCTCTAACTCGGTCATTTTTCAAGCTATGGACACGGGATTTCAGACGGTCGGACCCGGGCGTACCGGCTCCCATCACTTCCGTTTTCGGAATTTTTGCACTCATCCTTCCCTTTCTATCACTCCTTCAAAATCCCTCCATTCATTTCAATGGGAGGCTCCTAGAGTGGGTGACATCATACACTGTAGATTCCTTCTCAGAAAACGGGTTTTTCACTTTTTAGCCGAACAAATTGCCATAACTTCCTCATACTTTTACCTAGAAACTTCATTTAAATTTTAAATGGTAGAGAAACTTGTCCTTTCTAAGACCTCTAAATTTGAACATTATTGAAAATACGGTCTTTGAGTTATTAATTTTTGTTCGGCACTAGGGAGGGTTTCGGCTCCCATAGGGTTCAATGTATTTTTGGAGCAGCTCAGAGTGCGGTTTCTAAAATTTTCTCCTGTTTTTAACTCGTCATAACATGCTCAATTCTCACTTAATCTGCAAATTTTTTATACCATATCGATCCCCAGACTCTCCTTGTCGCAACGGTATATACGGTTAAGTGATGTGAGGAAAACTTTCCGAGCTATAAGCATTTGTTCGGAGGGTGGGTACGCTCCCTTAGGAACCCATTGAAATTATTTTTTTTATTTTTCAATTTTCTGCCGAACATTTCACCATAACTTCCTTATACTTTCACCTACAGACTTCATTTAAACTTTAAATGGTAGAGAAATTTCCCCTTTCTCACACTTGTAAGTTTCAGACCGTTTGAGAATACCGTTCTTGAGTTATGAATTTTTGTTTGACACTTGGGAGGGTTTTCCTCCCATAGAGCTCAATGTATTTTAAGAGCGGCTCGGCACGCAGATTTTCAAAACTTTGCCTGTTTTTAACTCGAAATTACACCATCAAATCTCGCTCAAAGTGCAAAAATTTTTACACCATCTCGAGCACCAGACTCTCCTTGTCGCTACGGTATGCTTCGTTCATTTTTGGACCTGGAAAAGTTTTTGAGATATTTGAGGTTTTTTGGAAGGTGCGCCACCGGTCGAAATTCATTGAATCATGAGTCTGTCAGTTGTATTCTGTGAGCGTGCGTGTGAGAGACAGACAGAGGGGGGAGGGGCAGAGGCAGAGTCAGAGAATGAGGTGGAGAGCTGTGAGGGCCACAGAAATACACAGGCAGTCTGTAACACTTTAAAGGTCATTTTTAAGGGGGACATCTTAATTATCCAGGGTTTCTTAAGGTGGAATTATTTAAGAATACCTCATTCACAATATACTGCCTGTCTTTTCGACATTTTAAGCTTTATTTAAAGTGGTCATTTTTAAAGGTGGACGTGTCAATACAACTGTGGGTTTCTTAAGGTGGAATTTTTATTAAGGTGGTATTTAAAATGTATTGGCCATCTTTTTTTGCTTTTAAGACTCTTTTGGCCTGTGATGTGGACATTTCAATACAATTCTGGGTTTCTTAATGTGGAATTGTTTTTAAAGGTGGAATTCAAAATGTATCGTTTTCTATTCACGCCCTACTGAGCTCCTTAGAGTCCAATGTAAACTGCTGTGGGAGACTGCTCTCTTAACATCCCACTACCGACAGCTTAGCAGTAAACTCCTTCACCATAAGCGTCGCCTAGTGACCCACGCGGGTTTACCGTATCGAGGACCTCGCTTTAAGCGGGAAAGACGCGGATCGGGGGACGGGGGTTTAGGCGGCGCAACATCTCGCGTTTCCTCCTGGAAATGCAGACCTCTAGTGTTACGTTTGCTGCCCTTCATTCTGAGGATCGTTCATTCTTGTCCGGTTAACTCCGCCCACAGTTTTCGAGATATCGACTCCGTTCAAATTTTGTTTCGTAGAGCTGCCCTGTGGGATGCGGGCTTGTATACAGGTTTTGGAAAAGTTACATAGTTTTTGCACAGTAAGCATTTGAAGTTTTGTGTTTTCTCCCATAGGAATGAATGGAAAAATGTCCATAAACTTTTGTCAAACATTCAAACTGCTGTCACACGATCAGTTTTCGAGCTAGAGACACCAGAACTCAAACGGGCAGACCCGAGGGTCCACGGTCCCACCACGTAAAATTATGGGCCGATAACCCACCCGCTTCATGACCTTTAACCCCGTTTTCCTTTCACGGCCTACAGAGCTCCATAGAGTCCAATGTAAACTGCTGTGGGAGAGTGCTCTATTAACATCCCACTACCGACAGCTTAGCAGTAAACTCCTTCACCATAAGCGTCGCCTAGTGACCCACGCGGGTTTACCGTATCGAGGACCTCGCTTTAAGCGGGAAAGACGCGGATCGGGGGACGGGGGTTTAGGCGGCGCAACATCTCGCGTTTCCTCCTGGAAATGCAGACCTCTAGTGTTACGTTTGCTGCCCTTCATTCTGAGGATCGTTCATTCTTGTCCGGTTAACTCCGCCCACAGTTTTCGAGATATCGACTCCGTTCAAAGTTTGTTTCGTAGAGCTTCCCTGTGGGATGCGGGCTTGTATACAGCTTTTAGAAAAGTTACATAGTTTTCGCACAGGAAGCATTTGAAGTTTCATCTTTTCTCACATAGGAATGAATGGAAAAATGTCCATAAACTTTTGTCAAACATTCAAACTGCTGTCACACGGTCAGTTTTCGAGCTAGAGACACCAGAACTCAAACGGGCAGACCCGAGGGACCACGGTCCCACCACGTAAAATTATGGGCCGATAACCCACCCGCTTCATGACCTTTGACCCCGTTTTCCTTTCACGGCCTACAGAGCTCCATAGAGTCCAATGTAAACTGCTGTGGGAGAGTGCTCTCTTAACATCCCACTACCGACAGCTTAGCAGTAAACTCCTTCACCATAAGCGTCGCCTAGTGACCCACGCGGGTTTACCGTATCGAGGACCTCGCTTTAAGCGGGAAAGACGCGGATCGGGGGACGGGGGTTTAGGCGGCGCAACATCTCGTGTGTTACGTTTGCTGCCCTTCATTCTGAGGATCGTTCATTCTTGTCCGGTTAACTCCGCCCACAGTTTTCGAGATATCGACTCCGTTCAAAGTTTGTTTCGTACAGCTTCCCTGTGGGATGCGGGCTTGTATACAGCTTTTGGAAAAGTTACATAGTTTTCGCACAGTAAGCATTTGAAGTTTCGTGTTTTCTCCCATAGGAATGAATGGGAAAATGTCCATAAACTTTTGTCAAACTTTCAAACTGCTGTCACACGCTCAGTTTTCGAGCTAGAGACACCAGAACTGAAACCGTCAGACCCGAGAGTCCACGGTCCCACCACGTGAAATTATAGGCCGATACCCCGCCCGCTTCATGACCTTTGACCCCATTTTCCATTCACGGCCTACACAGCTCCATAGAGTCCAATGTAAACTGCTGTGGGAGAGTGCTCTCTTAACATCCCACTACCAACAGCTTAGCAGTAAACTCCTTCACCATAGGCGTCGCCTAGTGACCCACGCGGGTTTACCGTATCGAGGACCTCGCTTTAAGCGGGAAAGACGCGGATCGGGGGGCAGGGGTTTAGGCGGCGCAACATCTCGCGTTTCCTCCTGGAAATGCAGACCTCTAGTGTTACGTTTGCTGCCCTTCATTCTGAGGATCGTTCATTCTTGTCCGGTTATCTCCGCCCACAGTTTTCGAGATATCGACTCCGTTCAAAGTTTGTTTCGTAGAGCTTCCCTGTGGGATGCGGGCTTGTATACAGCTTTTGGAAAAGTTACATAGTTTTTGCACAGTAAGCATTTGAAGTTTCATCTTTACTCCCATAGGAATGAATGGAAAAATGTCCATAAACTTTTGTCAAACTTAAAAACTGCTGTCACACGCTCAGTTTTCGAGCTAGAGACACCAGAACTCAAACGGGCAGACCCGAGGGTCCACGGTCCCACCACGTAAAATTATGGGCCGATAGCCCACCCGCTTCATGACCTTTGACCCCGTTTTCCTTTCACGGCCTACAGAGCTCCATAGAGTTCAATGTAAACTGCTGTGGGAGAGTGCTCTCTTAACATCCCACTACCAACAGCTTAGCAGTAAACCCCTTCACCATAAGCGTCGCCTAGTGACCCACGCGGGTTTACCGTATCGAGGGCCTCGCTTTAAGCGGTAAAGACGCGGATCGGGGGGCAGGGGTTTCGGCGGCGCAACATCTCGCGTTTCCTCCTGGAAATGCAGACCTCTAGTGTTACGTTTGCTGCCCTTCATTCTGAGGAACGTTCGTTCTTGTCCGGTTAACTCCGCCCACAGTTTTCGAGATATCGACTCCGTTCAAAGTTTCATTCGTAGAGCTTCCCTGTGGGATGCGGGCTTGTATACAGCTTTTGGAAAAGTTGCATAGTTTTAGCACAGTAAGCATTTGAAGTTTCATCTTTTGTCCCATAGGAATGAATGGAAATATGTCCATAAACTTTTGTCAAACTTTCAAACTGCTGTCACACGCTCAGTTTTCGAGCTAGAGACACCAGAATTCAAACGGGCAGACCCGAGAGTCCAAGGTCCCACCACGTGAAATTATAGGCTGATACCCCGCCCGCTTCATGACCTTTGACCCCGTTTTCCATTCACGGCCTACAGAGCTCCATAGAGTCCAATGTAAACTGCTGTGGGAGAGTGCTCTCTTAACATCCCACTACCAACAGCTTAGCAGTAAACTCCTTCACCATAAGCGTCGCCTAGTGACCCACGCGGGTTTACCGTATCGAGGACCTCGCTTTAAGCGGGAAAGACGCGGATCGGGGGACGGGGGTTTCGGCGGCGCAACATCTCGCGTTTCCTCCTGGAAATGCAGACCTCTAGTTATGTTGCGCCTGCTGCTTTAAGCAGCGGCGCAATATATTGTTCTTCTTAAGTCATATTATTATTATTTTTATTCTTATTATTCCGCGTTTCCTTGTCCGCCTAACTAGTCCCGCAGCTTTCGAGCTATCGACTCCGTTCCACCTGGAAATCGTGCGTCCTATAGCGACGATGTGGGCTTGTATACAGCTTTCCGATACCCGCACTCGTTCGTCCGCTACACTCGTTTATCGCTCCTTTTTTCCCCAGTCATTTCTATGGAATTAATTTTCAAAGTGCTCTAACTCGGTCATTTTTCAAGCTACGGACACGGGATTTCAGACGGTCGGACCCGGGCGTACCGGCTCCCATCACTTCCGTTTTCAGATTTTTTGCACTCATCCTTCCCTTTCTATTCCTCCTTCAAAATCCCTCCATTCATTTCAATGGGAGGCTCTTACAGTGGGTGACGTCATACACTGTAGATTCCTTCTCAGAAAACGGGTTTTTCACTTTTCAGCCAAACAAATCACCATAACTTCCTCATACTTTCACCTAGAAACTTCATTTAAATTTTAAATGGTAGAGAAACTTGTCCTTTCTAAGACCTCTAAATTTGAACATTATTGAAAATACGGTTTTTGAGTTATGAATTTTTGTTCGGCACTAGGGAGGGTTTCGGCTCCCATAGGGTTCAATGTATTTTTGGAGCAGCTCAGAGTGCGGTTTCTAAAATTTTCTCCTGTTTTTAACTCGTCATAACATGCTCAATTCTCACTTAATCTGCAAATTTTTTATACCATATCGATCCCCAGACTCTCCTTGTCGCAACGGTATATACGGTTAAGTGATGTGGGGAAAACTTTCCGAGCTATAAGCATTTGTTCGGAGGGTGGGTACGCTCCCATAGGAACCCATTGAAATTATTTTTTTTCTTTTTCAATTTTCTGCCGAACATTTCACCATAACTTCCTTATACTTTCACCTACAGACTTCATTTAAACTTTAAATGGTAGAGAAATTTCCCCTTTCTCACACTTGTAAGTTTCAGACCGTTTGAGAATACCGTTCTTGAGTTATGAATTTTTGTTTGACACTTGGGAGGGTTTTCCTCCCATAGAGCTCAATGTATTTTAAGAGCGGCTCGGCACGCAGATTTTCAAAACTTTGCCTGTTTTTAACTCGTAATTACACCATCAAATCTCGCTCAAAGTGCAAAAATATTTACACCATCTCGAGCACCAGACTCTCCTTGTCGCTACGGTATGCTTCGTTCATTTTTGGACCTGGAAAAGTTTTTGAGATATTTGAGGTTTTTTGGAAGGTGCGCAACCGGTCGAAATTCATTGAATCCTGAGTCTGTCAGTTGTATTCTGTGAGCGTGCGTGTGAGAGAGAGAGAGGGGGGAGGGGGAGGGGCAGAGGCAGACACTGACGGGGAAGAGGTGTGAGGGCCACAGAAATACACAGGCAGTCTGTAACACTTTAAAGGTCATTTTTAAGGGGGACATCTTAATTATCCAGGGTTTCTTAAGGTGGAATTTTTTAAGAATACCTCATTCACAATATACTGCCTGTCTTTTCGACATTTTAAGCTTTATTTAAAGTGGTCATTTTTAAAGGTGGACGTGTCAATACAACTGTGGGTTTCTTAAGGTGGAATTTTTATTAAGGTGGTATTTAAAATGTATTGGCCATCTTTTTTGCTTTTAAGATTCTTTTGGCCTGTGATGTGGACATTTCAATACAATTCTGGGTTTCTTAAGGTGGAATTGTTTTTAAAGGTGGAATTCAAAATGTATCGTTTTCTATTCACGGCCTACTGAGCTCCATAGAGTCCAATGTAAACTGCTGTGGGAGAGTGCTCTCTTAACATCCCACTACCAACAGCTTAGCAGTAAACTCCTTCACCATAAGCGTCGCCTAGTGACCCACGCGGGTTTACCGTGTCGAGGACCTCGCTTTAAGCGGGAAAGACGCGGATCAGGGGGCAGGGGTTTAGGCGGCGCAACATCTCGCGTTTCCTCCTGGAAATGCAGACCTCTAGTGTTACGTTTGCTGCCCTTCATTCTGAGGATCGTTCATTCTTGTCCGGTTAACTCCGCCCACAGTTTTCGAGATATCGACTCCGTTCAAACTTTGTTTTGTAGAGCTGCCCTGTGGGATGCGGGCTTGTATACAGCTTTTGGAAAAGTTACATAGTTTTCGCACAGTAAGCATTTGAACTTTCATCTTTACTCCCATAGGAATGAATGGAAAAATGTCCATAAACTTTTGTCAAACTTTCAAACTGCTGTCACACGGTCAGTTTTCGAGCTACAGACACCAGAATTCAAACGGGCAGACCCGAGAGTCCACGGTCCCACCACGTGAATTTATGGGCCGATAGCCCACCCGCTTCATGACCTTTGACCCCGTTTTCCTTTCACGGCCTACAGAGCTCCATAGAGTCCAATGTAAACTGCTGTGGGAGAGTGCTCTCTTAACATCCCACTACCGACAGCTTAGCAGTAAACTCCTTCACCATAAGCGTCGCCTAGTGACCCACGCGGGTTTACCGTGTCGAGGACCTCGCTTTAAGCGGGAAAGACGCGGATCGGGGGGCAGGGGTTTAGGCGGCGCAACATCTCGCGTTTCCTCCTGGAAATGCAGACCTCTAGTGTTACGTTTGCTGCCCTTCATTCTGAGGATCGTTCATTCTTGTCCGGTTAACTCCGCCCACAGTTTTCGAGATATCGACTCCGTTCAAAGTTTGTTTCGTAGAGCTTCCCTGTGGGATGCGGGCTTGTATACAGCTTTTGGAAAAGTTACATAGTTTTCGCACAGTAAGCATTTGAAGTTTCATCTTAACTCCCATAGGAATGAATGGAAAAATGTCCATAAACTTTTGTCAAACTTTCAAACTGCTGCCACACGGTCAGTTTTCGAGCTAGAGACACCAGAACTCAAACGGGCAGACCCGAGAGTCCACGGTCCCACCACGTGAAATTATAGGCCGATACCCCGCCCGCTTCATGACCTTTGACCCCGTTTTCCATTCACGGCCTACAGAGCTCCATAGAGTCCAATGTAAACTGCTGTGGGAGAGTGCTCTCTTAACATCCCACTACCGACAGCTTAGCAGTAAACTCCTTCACCATAAGCGTCGCCTAGTGACCCACGCGGGTTTACCGTATCGAGGACCTCGCTTTAAGCGGGAAAGACGCGGATCGGGGGACGGGGGTTTCGGCGGCGCAACATCTCGCGTTTCCTCCTGGTGTTACGTTTGCTGCCCTTCATTCTGAGGATCGTTCATTCTTGTCCGGTTAACTCCGCCCACAGTTTTCGAGATATCGACTCCGTTCAAAGTTTGTTTCGTAGAGCTGCCCTGTGGGATGCGGGCTTGTATACAGCTTTTGGAAAAGTTGCATAGTTTTTGCACAGTAAGCCTTTGAAGTTTCATCTTTTCTCCTATAGGAATGAATGGAAAAATGTCCATAAACTTTTGTCAAACTTTCAAACTGCTTTCACACGCTCAGTTTTCGAGCTACAGACACCAGAATTCAAACGGGCAGACCCGAGAGTCCACGGTCCCGCCACGTGAAATTATGGGCCGATAGCCCACCCGCTTCATGACCTTTGACCCCGTTTTCCATTCACGGCCTACAGAGCGCCATAGAGTCCAATGTAAACTGCTGTGGGAGAGTGCTCTCTTAACATCCCACTACCGACAGCTTAGCAGTAAACTCCTTCACCATAGGCGTCGCCTAGTGACCCACGCGGGTTTACCGTATCGAGGACCTCGCTTTAAGCGAGAAAGACGCGGATCGGGGGGCGGGGGTTTAGGCGGCGCAACATCTCGCGTTTCCTCCTGGTGTTACGTTTGCTGCCCTTCATTCTGAGGATCGTTCATTCTTGTCCGGTTAACTCCGCCCACAGTTTTCGAGATATCGACTCCGTTCAAAGTTTCATTCGTAGAGCTTCCCTGTGGGATGCGGGCTTGTATACAGCTTTTGGAAAAGTTGCATAGTTTTCGCACAGTAAGCATTTGAAGTTTCATCTTTTCTCTCATAGGAATGAATGGAAAAATGTCCATAAACTTTTGTCAAACTTTTAAATTGCTGTCACACGGTCATTTTTCGAGCTACAGACACCAGAATTCAAACGGTCAGACCCGAGGGTCCACGGTCCCACCACCTGAAATTATAGGCCGATAGCCCACCCGCTTCATGACCTTTGACCCCGTTTTCCATTCACGGCCTACTGAGCTCCATAGAGTCCAATGTAAACTGCTGTGGGAGAGTGCTCTCTTAACATCCCACTACCGACAGCTTAGCAGTAAACTCCTTCACCATAAGCGTCGCCTAGTGACCCACGCGGGTTTACCGTATCGAGGACCTCGCTTTAAGCGGGAAAGACGCGGATCGGGGGGCGGGGGTTTAGGCGGCGCAACATCTCGCGTTTCCTCCTGGAAATGCAGACCTCTAGTGTTACGTTTGCTGCCCTTCATTCTGAGGATCGTTCATTATTGTCCGGTTAACTCCGCCCACAGTTTTCGAGATATCGACTCCGTTCAAAGTTTGTTTCGTAGAGCTTCCCTGTGGGATGCGGGCTTGTATACAGCTTTTGGAAAAGTTACATAGTTTTCGCACAGTAAGCATTTGAAGTTTCATGTTTACTCCCATAGGAATGAATGGAAAAATGTCCATAAACTTTTGTCAAACTTTAAAACTGCTGTCACACGCTCAGTTTTCGAGCTACAGACACCAGAACTCAAACGGTCAGACCCGAGAGTCCACGGTCCCACCACGTGAAACTATAGGCCGATAGCCCACCCGCTTCATGACCTTTGACCCCGTTTTCCATTCACGGCCTACAGTGCTCCATAGAGTCCAATGTAAACTGCTGTGGGACAGTGCTCTATTAACATCCCACTACCGACAGCTTAGCAGTAAACTCCTTCACCATAAGCGTCGCCTAGTGACCCACGCGGGTTTACCGTATCGAGGACCTCGCTTTAAGCGGGAAAGACGCGGATCGGGGGGCAGGGGTTTAGGCGGCGCAACATCTCGCGTTTCCTCCTGGAAATGCAGACCTCTAGTGTTACGTTTGCTGCCCTTCATTCTGAGGATCGTTCACTCTTGTCCGGTTAACTCCGCCCACAGTTTTCGAGATATGGACTCCGTTCAAAGTTTGTTTCGTAGAGCTTCCCTGTGGGATGCGGGCTTGTATACAGCTTTTTGAAAAGTTACATAGTTTTCGCACAGTAAGCATTTGAAGTTTCATCTTTACTCCCATAGGAATGAATGGGAAAATGTCCATAAACTTTTGTCAAACTTTCAAACTGCTGTCACACGGTCAGTTTTCGAGCTAGAGACACCAGAATTCAAACGGGCAGACCCGAGGGTCCACGGTCCCAGCACGTGAAACTATAGGCCGATAGCCCACCCGCTTCATGACCTTTGACCCCGTTTTCCTTTCACGGCCTACTGAGCTCCATAGAGTCCAATGTAAACTGCTGTGGGAGAGAGCTCTCTTAACATCCCACTACCGACAGCTTAGCAGTAAACTTCTTCACCATAAGCGTCGCCTAGTGACCCACGCGGGTTTACCGTATCGAGGACCTCGCTTTAAGCGGGAAAGACGCGGATCGGGGGACGGAGGTTTAGGCGGCGCAACATCTCGCGTTTCCTCCTGGAAATGCAGACCTCTAGTTATGTTGCGCCTGCTGCTGTAAGCAGCGGCGCGATATATTGTTATCCGTAAGTCATATTATTATTATTTTTATTATTATTTTTATTATTCCGCGTTTCCTTGTCCGCTTAACTAGTCCCTCAGCTTTTGAGCTATCGACTCCGTTCCACCTGGAAATCGTGCGTCCTATAGCGACGATGTGGGCTTGTATACAGCTTTCCGATACCCGCACTCGTTCGTCCGCTACACTCGTTTTTCGCTCTGCTTTTCCCCAGTCATTTCTATGGAATTAATTTTCAAAGTGCTCTAACTCGGTCATTTTTCAAGCTACGGACACGGGATTTCAGACGGTCGGACCCGGGCGTACCGGCTCCCATCACTTCCGTTTTCAGAATTTTTGCACTCATCCTTCCCTTTCTTTTCCTCCTTCAAAATCCCTCCATTCATTTCAATGGGAGGCTCTTAGAGTGGGGGTGATGTCATCCACTGTAGTTTCAGTGGCAAAAAGCCGTTTTTTCACTTTTCAGCCGAACAATTCACCATAACTTCCTCATACTTTCACCTAGAAACTTCATTTAAATTTTAAATGGTAGAGAAACTTGTCCTTTCTAACACCTCTAAATTTCAACATTATTGAAAATACGGTTTTTGAGTTATGAATTTTTGTTCGGCACTAGGGAGGGTTTCGGCTCCCATAGGGTTCAATGTATTTTTGGAGCAGCTCAGAGTGCGGTTTCTAAAATTTTCTCCTGTTTTTAACTCGTCATAACATGCTCAATTCTCACTTAATCTGCAAATTTTTTATACCATATCGATCCCCAGACTCTCCTTGTCGCAACGGTATATACGGTTAAGTGATGTGGGGAAAACTTTCCGAGCTATAAGCATTTGTTCGGAGGGTGGGTACGCTCCCATAGGAACCCATTGAAATTATTTTTTTTCTTTTTCAATTTTCTGCCGAACATTTCACCATAACTTCCTTATACTTTCACCTACAGACTTCATTTAAACTTTAAATGGTAGAGAAATTTCCCCTTTCTCACACTTGTAAGTTTCAGACCGTTTGAGAATACCGTTCTTGAGTTATGAATTTTTGTTTGACACTTGGGAGGGTTTTCCTCCCATAGAGCTCAATGTATTTTAAGAGCGGCTCGGCACGCAGATTTTCAAAACTTTGCCTGTTTTTAACTCGTAATTACACCATCAAATCTCGCTCAAAGTGCAAAAATTTTTACACCATCTCGAGCACCAGACTCTCCTTGTCGCTACGGTATGCTTTGTTCATTTTTGGACCTGGAAAAGTTTTTGAGATATTTGAGGTTTTTTGGAAGGTGCGCAACCGGTCGAAATTCATTGAATCCTGAGTCTGTCAGTTGTATTCTGTGAGCGTGCGTGTGAGAGAGAGAGAGGGGGGAGGGGGAGGGGCAGAGGCAGACACTGACGGGGAAGAGGTGTGAGGGCCACAGAAATACACAGGCAGTCTGTAACACTTTAAAGGTCATTTTTAAGGGGGACATCTTAATTATCCAGGGTTTCTTAAGGTGGAATTTTTTAAGAATACCTCATTCACAATATACTGCCTGTCTTTTCGACATTTTAAGCTTTATTTAAAGTGGTCATTTTTAAAGGTGGACGTGTCAATACAACTGTGGGTTTCTTAAGGTGGAATTTTTATTAAGGTGGTATTTAAAATGTATTGGCCATCTTTTTTGCTTTTAAGATTCTTTTGGCCTGTGATGTGGACATTTCAATACAATTCTGGGTTTCTTAAGGTGGAATTGTTTTTAAAGGTGGAATTCAAAATGTATCGTTTTCTATTCACGCCCTACTGAGCTCCATAGAGTCCAATGTAAACTGCTGTGGGAGAGTGCTCTCTTAACATCCCACTACCAACAGCTTAGCAGTAAACTCCTTCACCATAAGCGTCGCCTAGTGACCCACGCGGGTTTACCGTATCGAGGACCTCGCTTTAAGCGGGAAAGACGCGGATCGGGGGACGGGGGTTTAGGCGGCGCAACATCTCGCGTTTCCTCCTGGAAATGCAGACCTCTAGTTATGTTGCGCCTGCTGCTTTAAGCAGCGGCGCAATATATTGTTATCCGTAAGTCATATTATTATTATTTTTATTGTTATTTTTATTATTCCGCGTTTCCTTGTCCGCTTAACTAGTCCCGCAGCTTTCGAGCTATCGACTCCGTTCCACCTGGAAATCGTGCGTCCTATAGCGACGATGTGGGCTTGTATACAGCTTTCCGATACCCGCACTCGTTCGTCCGCTACACTCGTTTTTCGCTCTGTTTTTCCCCAGTCATTTCTATGGAATTAATTTTCAAAGTGCTCTAACTCGGTCATTTTTCAAGCTACGGACACGGGATTTCAGACGGTCGGACCCGGGCGTACCGGCTCCCATCACTTCCGTTTTCGGAATTTTTGCACTCATCCTTCCCTTTCTTTTCCTCCTTCAAAATCCCTCCATTCATTTCAATGGGAGGCTCTTAGAGTGGGGGTGATGTCATCCACTGTAGTTTCAGTGGCAAAAAGCCGTTTTTTCACTTTTCAGCCGAACAAATCGCCATAACTTCCTCATAGTTTCACCTAGAAACTTCATTTAAATTTTAAATGGTAGAGAAACTTGTCCTTTCTGAGACCTCTAAATTTGAACATTATTGAAAATACGGTTTTTGAGTTATGAATTTTTGTTCGGCACTAGGGACGGTTTCGGCTCCCATAGGGTTCAATGTATTTTTGGAGCAGCTCAGAGTGCGGTTTCTAAAATTTTCTCCTGTTTTTAACTCGTCATAACATGCTCAATTCTCACTTAATCTGCAAATGTTTTATACCATATCGATCCCCAGACTCTCCTTGTCGCAACGGTATATACGGTTAAGTGATGTGAGGAAAACTTTCCGAGCTATAAGCATTTGTTCGGAGGGTGGGTACGCTCCCATAGGAACCCATTGAAATGATTTTTTTTCTTTTTCAATTTTCTGCCGAACATTTCACCATAACTTCCTTATACTTTCACCTACAGACTTCATTTAAATTTTAAATGGTAGAGAAATTTCCCCTTTCTCAAACTTGTAAGTTTCAGACCGTTTGAGAATACCGTTCTTGAGTTATGAATTTTTGTTTGACACTTGGGAGGGTTTTCCTCCCATAGAGCTCAATGTATTTTAAGAGCGGGTCGGCACGCAGATTTTCAAAACTTTGCCTGTTTTTAACTTGTAATTACACCATCAAATCTCGCTCAAAGTGCAAAAATTTTTACACCATCTCGAGCACAAGACTCTCCTTGTCGCTACGGTATGCTTCGTTCATTTTTGGTTGGGAAAAGTTTTCGAGCTACGGGTGATTTTTTGGAGGGTGCTCCCCGGTCGAAATTCATTGAATCATGAGTCTGTCAGTTGTATTCTGTGAGCATGCGTGTGAGAGAGACAGAGGGGGGAGGGGGAGGGGCAGAGGCAGAGACTGAGGGGAAGAGCTGTGAGGGCCACAGAAATACACAGGCAGTCTGTAACACTTTAAAGGTCATTTTTAAGGGGGACGTCTTAATTATCCAGGGTTTCTTAAGGTGGAATTTTTAAAGAATACCTCATTCACAATATACTGGCTATCTTTTCGACATTTTAAGCTTTATTTAAAGTGGTCATTTTTAAAGGTGGACGTGTCAATACAACTGTGGGTTTCTTAAGGTGGAATTTTTATTAAGGTGGTATTTAAAATGTATTGGCCATCTTTTTTTGCTTTTAAGACTCTTTTGGCCTGTGATGTGGACATTTCAATACAATTCTGGGTTTCTTAAGGTGGAATTGTTTTTAAAGGTGGAATTCAAAATGTATCGTTTTCCGTTCACGGCCTACAGAGCTCCATAGAGTCCAATGTAAACTGCTGTGGGAGAGTGCTCTCTTAACATCCCACTACCGACAGCTTAGCAGTAAACTCCTTCACCATAAGCGTCGCCTAGTGACCCACGCGGGTTTACCGTATCGAGGACCTCGCTTTAAGCGGGAAAGACGCGGATCGGGGGGCAGGGGTTTAGGCGGCGCAACATCTCGCGTTTCCTCCTGGAAATGCAGACCTCTAGTTATGTTGCGCCTGCTGCTTTAAGCAGCGGCGCAATATATTGTTCTTCTTAAGTCATATTATTATTATTTTTATTCTTATTATTCCGCGTTTCCTTGTCCGCCTAACTAGTCCCGCAGCTTTCGAGCTATCGACTCCGTTCCACCTGGAAATCGTGCGTCCTATAGCGACGATGTGGGCTTGTATACAGCTTTCCGATACCCGCACTCGTTCGTCCGCTACACTCGTTTATCGCTCCGTTTTTCCCCAGTCATTTCTATGGAATTAATTTTCAAAGTGCTCTAACTCGGTCATTTTTCAAGCTACGGACACGGGATTTCAGACGGTCGGACCCGGGCGTACCGGCTCCCATCACTTCCGTTTTCAGATTTTTTGCACTCATCCTTCCCTTTCTATTCCTCCTTCAAAATCCCTCCATTCATTTCAATGGGAGGCTCTTACAGTGGGTGACGTCATACACTGTAGATTCCTTCTCAGAAAACGGGTTTTTCACTTTTCAGCCAAACAAATCACCATAACTTCCTCATACTTTCACCTAGAAACTTCATTTAAATTTTAAATGGTAGAGAAACTTGTCCTTTCTAAGACCTCTAAATTTGAACATTATTGAAAATACGGTTTTTGAGTTATGAATTTTTGTTCGGCACTAGGGAGGGTTTCGGCTCCCATAGGGTTCAATGTATTTTTGGAGCAGCTCAGAGTGCGGTTTCTAAAATTTTCTCCTGTTTTTAACTCGTCATAACATGCTCAATTCTCACTTAATCTGCAAATTTTTTATACCATATCGATCCCCAGACTCTCCTTGTCGCAACGGTATATACGGTTAAGTGATGTGGGGAAAACTTTCCGAGCTATAAGCATTTGTTCGGAGGGTGGGTACGCTCCCATAGGAACCCATTGAAATTATTTTTTTTCTTTTTCAATTTTCTGCCGAACATTTCACCATAACTTCCTTATACTTTCACCTACAGACTTCATTTAAACTTTAAATGGTAGAGAAATTTCCCCTTTCTCACACTTGTAAGTTTCAGACCGTTTGAGAATACCGTTCTTGAGTTATGAATTTTTGTTTGACACTTGGGAGGGTTTTCCTCCCATAGAGCTCAATGTATTTTAAGAGCGGCTCGGCACGCAGATTTTCAAAACTTTGCCTGTTTTTAACTCGTAATTACACCATCAAATCTCGCTCAAAGTGCAAAAATTTTTACACCATCTCGAGCACCAGACTCTCCTTGTCGCTACGGTATGCTTCGTTCATTTTTGGACCTGGAAAAGTTTTTGAGATATTTGAGGTTTTTTGGAAGGTGCGCAACCGGTCGAAATTCATTGAATCCTGAGTCTGTCAGTTGTATTCTGTGAGCGTGCGTGTGAGAGAGAGAGAGGGGGGAGGGGGAGGGGCAGAGGCAGACACTGACGGGGAAGAGGTGTGAGGGCCACAGAAATACACAGGCAGTCTGTAACACTTTAAAGGTCATTTTTAAGGGGGACATCTTAATTATCCAGGGTTTCTTAAGGTGGAATTTTTTAAGAATACCTCATTCACAATATACTGCCTGTCTTTTCGACATTTTAAGCTTTATTTAAAGTGGTCATTTTTAAAGGTGGACGTGTCAATACAACTGTGGGTTTCTTAAGGTGGAATTTTTATTAAGGTGGTATTTAAAATGTATTGGCCATCTTTTTTGCTTTTAAGATTCTTTTGGCCTGTGATGTGGACATTTCAATACAATTCTGGGTTTCTTAAGGTGGAATTGTTTTTAAAGGTGGAATTCAAAATGTATCGTTTTCTATTCACGGCCTACTGAGCTCCATAGAGTCCAATGTAAACTGCTGTGGGAGAGTGCTCTCTTAACATCCCACTACCAACAGCTTAGCAGTAAACTCCTTCACCATAAGCGTCGCCTAGTGACCCACGCGGGTTTACCGTGTCGAGGACCTCGCTTTAAGCGGGAAAGACGCGGATCAGGGGGCAGGGGTTTAGGCGGCGCAACATCTCGCGTTTCCTCCTGGAAATGCAGACCTCTAGTGTTACGTTTGCTGCCCTTCATTCTGAGGATCGTTCATTCTTGTCCGGTTAACTCCGCCCACAGTTTTCGAGATATCGACTCCGTTCAAACTTTGTTTTGTAGAGCTGCCCTGTGGGATGCGGGCTTGTATACAGCTTTTGGAAAAGTTACATAGTTTTCGCACAGTAAGCATTTGAAGTTTCATCTTTACTCCCATAGGAATGAATGGAAAAATGTCCATAAACTTTTGTCAAACTTTCAAACTG
The DNA here is from genome assembly GCF_029633855.1 of Hoplias malabaricus. Taxonomy (NCBI): domain Eukaryota; kingdom Metazoa; phylum Chordata; class Actinopteri; order Characiformes; family Erythrinidae; genus Hoplias; species Hoplias malabaricus. Next base: position 48,136,291 of record NC_089801.1, on the reverse strand, counting down.
CTGTCACACGGTCAGTTTTCGAGCTACAGACACCAGAACTCAAACGGTCAGACCCGAGGGTCCACGGTCCCACCACCTGAAATTATAGGCCGATAGCCCACCCGCTTCATGACCTTTGACCCCGTTTTCCATTCACGGCCTACTGAGCTCCATAGAGTCCAATGTAAACTGCTGTGGGAGAGTGCTCTCTTAACATCCCACTACCGACAGCTTAGCAGTAAACTCCTTCACCATAAGCGTCGCCTAGTGACCCACGCGGGTTTACCGTATCGAGGACCTCGCTTTAAGCGGGAAAGACGCGGATCGGGGGGCGGGGGTTTAGGCGGCGCAACATCTCGCGTTTCCTCCTGGAAATGCAGACCTCTAGTGTTACGTTTGCTGCCCTTCATTCTGAGGATCGTTCATTATTGTCCGGTTAACTCCGCCCACAGTTTTCGAGATATCGACTCCGTTCAAAGTTTGTTTCGTAGAGCTTCCCTGTGGGATGCGGGCTTGTATACAGCTTTTGGAAAAGTTACATAGTTTTCGCACAGTAAGCATTTGAAGTTTCATGTTTACTCCCATAGGAATGAATGGAAAAATGTCCATAAACTTTTGTCAAACTTTAAAACTGCTGTCACACGCTCAGTTTTCGAGCTACAGACACCAGAACTCAAACGGTCAGACCCGAGAGTCCACGGTCCCACCACGTGAAACTATAGGCCGATAGCCCACCCGCTTCATGACCTTTGACCCCGTTTTCCATTCACGGCCTACAGTGCTCCATAGAGTCCAATGTAAACTGCTGTGGGACAGTGCTCTATTAACATCCCACTACCGACAGCTTAGCAGTAAACTCCTTCACCATAAGCGTCGCCTAGTGACCCACGCGGGTTTACCGTATCGAGGACCTCGCTTTAAGCGGGAAAGACGCGGATCGGGGGGCAGGGGTTTAGGCGGCGCAACATCTCGCGTTTCCTCCTGGAAATGCAGACCTCTAGTGTTACGTTTGCTGCCCTTCATTCTGAGGATCGTTCACTCTTGTCCGGTTAACTCCGCCCACAGTTTTCGAGATATGGACTCCGTTCAAAGTTTGTTTCGTAGAGCTTCCCTGTGGGATGCGGGCTTGTATACAGCTTTTTGAAAAGTTACATAGTTTTCGCACAGTAAGCATTTGAAGTTTCATCTTTACTCCCATAGGAATGAATGGGAAAATGTCCATAAACTTTTGTCAAACTTTCAAACTGCTGTCACACGGTCAGTTTTCGAGCTAGAGACACCAGAATTCAAACGGGCAGACCCGAGGGTCCACGGTCCCAGCACGTGAAACTATAGGCCGATAGCCCACCCGCTTCATGACCTTTGACCCCGTTTTCCTTTCACGGCCTACTGAGCTCCATAGAGTCCAATGTAAACTGCTGTGGGAGAGAGCTCTCTTAACATCCCACTACCGACAGCTTAGCAGTAAACTTCTTCACCATAAGCGTCGCCTAGTGACCCACGCGGGTTTACCGTATCGAGGACCTCGCTTTAAGCGGGAAAGACGCGGATCGGGGGACGGGGGTTTAGGCGGCGCAACATCTCGCGTTTCCTCCTGGAAATGCAGACCTCTAGTGTTACGTTTGCTGCCCTTCATTCTGAGGATCGTTCATTCTTGTCCGGTTAACTCCGCCCACAGTTTTCGAGATATAGACTCCGTTCAAAGTTTGTCTCGTAGAGCTGCCCTGTGGGATGCGGGCTTGTATACAGCTTTTGGAAAAGTTACATAGTTTTCGCACAGTAAGCATTTGAAGTTTCATCTTTTCTCCCATAGGAATGAATGGAAAAATGTCCATAAACTTTTGTCAAACTTTAAAACTGCTGTCACACGGTCAGTTTTCGAGCTAGAGACACCAGAATTCAAACGGGCAGACCCGAGAGTCCACGGTCCCACCACGTGAATTTATGGGCCGATAGCCCACCCGCTTTATGACCTTTGACCCCGTTTTCCTTTCACGGCCTACAGAGCTCCATAGAGTCCAATGTAAACTGCTGTGGGAGAGTGCTCCCTTAACATCCCACTACCGACAGCTTAGCAGTAAACTCCTTCACCATAAGCGTCGCCTAGTGACCCACGCGGGTTTACCGTATCGAGGACCTCGCTTTAAGCGGGAAAGATGCGGATCGGGGGGCGGGGGTTTAGGCGGCGCAACATCTCGCGTTTCCTCCTGGAAATGCAGACCTCTAGTGTTACGTTTGCTGCCCTTCATTCTGAGGATCGTTCATTCTTGTCCGGTTAACTCCGCCCACAGTTTTCGAGATATCGACTCCGTTCAAAGTTTCATTCGTAGAGCTTCCCTGTGGGATGCGGGCTTGTATACAGCTTTTGGAAAAGTTACATAGTTTTTGCACAGTAAGCATTTGAAGTTTCATATTTTCTCCCATAGGAATGAATGGAAAAATGTCCATAAACTTTTCTCAAACTTTCAAACTGCTGTCACACGGTCAGTTTTCGAGCTAGAGACACCAGAACTCAAACGGGCAGACCCGAGGGTCCACGGTCCCACCACGTAAAATTATGGGACGATAGCCCACCCGCTTCATGACCTTTGACCCCGTTTTCCATTCACGGCCTACAGAGCTCCATAGAGTCCAATGTAAACTGCTGTGGGACAGTGCTCTCTTAACATCCCACTACCGACAGCTTAGCAGTAAACTCCTTCACCATAAGCGTCGCCTAGTGACCCACGCGGGTTTACCGTATCGAGGACCTCGCTTTAAGCGGGAAAGACACGGATCGGGGGACGGGGGTTTAGGCGGCGCAACATCTCGCGTTTCCTCCTGGAAATGCAGACCTCTAGTTATGTTGCGCCTGCTGCTTTAAGCAGCGGCGCAATATATTGTTCTTCTTAAGTCATATTATTATTATTTTTATTCTTATTATTCCGCGTTTCCTTGTCCGCCTAACTAGTCCCGCAGCTTTCGAGCTATCGACTCCGTTCCACCTGGAAATCGTGCGTCCTATAGCGACGATGTGGGCTTGTATACAGCTTTCCGATACCCGCACTCGTTCGTCCGCTACACTCGTTTATCGCTCCGTTTTTCCCCAGTCATTTCTATGGAATTAATTTTCAAAGTGCTCTAACTCGGTCATTTTTCAAGCTACGGACACGGGATTTCAGACGGTCGGACCCGGGCGTACCGGCTCCCATCACTTCCGTTTTCAGATTTTTTGCACTCATCCTTCCCTTTCTATTCCTCCTTCAAAATCCCTCCATTCATTTCAATGGGAGGCTCTTACAGTGGGTGACGTCATACACTGTAGATTCCTTCTCAGAAAACGGGTTTTTCACTTTTCAGCCAAACAAATCACCATAACTTCCTCATACTTTCACCTAGAAACTTCATTTAAATTTTAAATGGTAGAGAAACTTGTCCTTTCTAAGACCTCTAAATTTGAACATTATTGAAAATACGGTTTTTGAGTTATGAATTTTTGTTCGGCACTAGGGAGGGTTTCGGCTCCCATAGGGTTCAATGTATTTTTGGAGCAGCTCAGAGTGCGGTTTCTAAAATTTTCTCCTGTTTTTAACTCGTCATAACATGCTCAATTCTCACTTAATCTGCAAATTTTTTATACCATATCGATCCCCAGACTCTCCTTGTCGCAACGGTATATACGGTTAAGTGATGTGGGGAAAACTTTCCGAGCTATAAGCATTTGTTCGGAGGGTGGGTACGCTCCCATAGGAACCCATTGAAATTATTTTTTTTCTTTTTCAATTTTCTGCCGAACATTTCACCATAACTTCCTTATACTTTCACCTACAGACTTCATTTAAACTTTAAATGGTAGAGAAATTTCCCCTTTCTCACACTTGTAAGTTTCAGACCGTTTGAGAATACCGTTCTTGAGTTATGAATTTTTGTTTGACACTTGGGAGGGTTTTCCTCCCATAGAGCTCAATGTATTTTAAGAGCGGCTCGGCACGCAGATTTTCAAAACTTTGCCTGTTTTTAACTCGTAATTACACCATCAAATCTCGCTCAAAGTGCAAAAATTTTTACACCATCTCGAGCACCAGACTCTCCTTGTCGCTACGGTATGCTTCGTTCATTTTTGGACCTGGAAAAGTTTTTGAGATATTTGAGGTTTTTTGGAAGGTGCGCAACCGGTCGAAATTCATTGAATCCTGAGTCTGTCAGTTGTATTCTGTGAGCGTGCGTGTGAGAGAGAGAGAGGGGGGAGGGGGAGGGGCAGAGGCAGACACTGACGGGGAAGAGGTGTGAGGGCCACAGAAATACACAGGCAGTCTGTAACACTTTAAAGGTCATTTTTAAGGGGGACATCTTAATTATCCAGGGTTTCTTAAGGTGGAATTTTTTAAGAATACCTCATTCACAATATACTGCCTGTCTTTTCGACATTTTAAGCTTTATTTAAAGTGGTCATTTTTAAAGGTGGACGTGTCAATACAACTGTGGGTTTCTTAAGGTGGAATTTTTATTAAGGTGGTATTTAAAATGTATTGGCCATCTTTTTTGCTTTTAAGATTCTTTTGGCCTGTGATGTGGACATTTCAATACAATTCTGGGTTTCTTAAGGTGGAATTGTTTTTAAAGGTGGAATTCAAAATGTATCGTTTTCTATTCACGGCCTACTGAGCTCCATAGAGTCCAATGTAAACTGCTGTGGGAGAGTGCTCTCTTAACATCCCACTACCAACAGCTTAGCAGTAAACTCCTTCACCATAAGCGTCGCCTAGTGACCCACGCGGGTTTACCGTGTCGAGGACCTCGCTTTAAGCGGGAAAGACGCGGATCAGGGGGCAGGGGTTTAGGCGGCGCAACATCTCGCGTTTCCTCCTGGAAATGCAGACCTCTAGTGTTACGTTTGCTGCCCTTCATTCTGAGGATCGTTCATTCTTGTCCGGTTAACTCCGCCCACAGTTTTCGAGATATCGACTCCGTTCAAACTTTGTTTTGTAGAGCTGCCCTGTGGGATGCGGGCTTGTATACAGCTTTTGGAAAAGTTACATAGTTTTCGCACAGTAAGCATTTGAAGTTTCATCTTTACTCCCATAGGAATGAATGGAAAAATGTCCATAAACTTTTGTCAAACTTTCAAACTGCTGTCACACGGTCAGTTTTCGAGCTACAGACACCAGAACTCAAACGGTCAGACCCGAGGGTCCACGGTCCCACCACCTGAAATTATAGGCCGATAGCCCACCCGCTTCATGACCTTTGACCCCGTTTTCCATTCACGGCCTACTGAGCTCCATAGAGTCCAATGTAAACTGCTGTGGGAGAGTGCTCTCTTAACATCCCACTACCGACAGCTTAGCAGTAAACTCCTTCACCATAAGCGTCGCCTAGTGACCCACGCGGGTTTACCGTATCGAGGACCTCGCTTTAAGCGGGAAAGACGCGGATCGGGGGGCGGGGGTTTAGGCGGCGCAACATCTCGCGTTTCCTCCTGGAAATGCAGACCTCTAGTGTTACGTTTGCTGCCCTTCATTCTGAGGATCGTTCACTCTTGTCCGGTTAACTCCGCCCACAGTTTTCGAGATATGGACTCCGTTCAAAGTTTGTTTCGTAGAGCTTCCCTGTGGGATGCGGGCTTGTATACAGCTTTTTGAAAAGTTACATAGTTTTCGCACAGTAAGCATTTGAAGTTTCATCTTTACTCCCATAGGAATGAATGGGAAAATGTCCATAAACTTTTGTCAAACTTTCAAACTGCTGTCACACGGTCAGTTTTCGAGCTAGAGACACCAGAATTCAAACGGGCAGACCCGAGGGTCCACGGTCCCAGCACGTGAAACTATAGGCCGATAGCCCACCCGCTTCATGACCTTTGACCCCGTTTTCCTTTCACGGCCTACTGAGCTCCATAGAGTCCAATGTAAACTGCTGTGGGAGAGAGCTCTCTTAACATCCCACTACCGACAGCTTAGCAGTAAACTTCTTCACCATAAGCGTCGCCTAGTGACCCACGCGGGTTTACCGTATCGAGGACCTCGCTTTAAGCGGGAAAGACGCGGATCGGGGGACGGGGGTTTAGGCGGCGCAACATCTCGCGTTTCCTCCTGGAAATGCAGACCTCTAGTGTTACGTTTGCTGCCCTTCATTCTGAGGATCGTTCATTCTTGTCCGGTTAACTCCGCCCACAGTTTTCGAGATATAGACTCCGTTCAAAGTTTGTCTCGTAGAGCTGCCCTGTGGGATGCGGGCTTGTATACAGCTTTTGGAAAAGTTACATAGTTTTCGCACAGTAAGCATTTGAAGTTTCATCTTTTCTCCCATAGGAATGAATGGAAAAATGTCCATAAACTTTTGTCAAACTTTAAAACTGCTGTCACACGGTCAGTTTTCGAGCTAGAGACACCAGAATTCAAACGGGCAGACCCGAGAGTCCACGGTCCCACCACGTGAATTTATGGGCCGATAGCCCACCCGCTTTATGACCTTTGACCCCGTTTTCCTTTCACGGCCTACAGAGCTCCATAGAGTCCAATGTAAACTGCTGTGGGAGAGTGCTCCCTTAACATCCCACTACCGACAGCTTAGCAGTAAACTCCTTCACCATAAGCGTCGCCTAGTGACCCACGCGGGTTTACCGTATCGAGGACCTCGCTTTAAGCGGGAAAGATGCGGATCGGGGGGCGGGGGTTTAGGCGGCGCAACATCTCGCGTTTCCTCCTGGAAATGCAGACCTCTAGTGTTACGTTTGCTGCCCTTCATTCTGAGGATCGTTCATTCTTGTCCGGTTAACTCCGCCCACAGTTTTCGAGATATCGACTCCGTTCAAAGTTTCATTCGTAGAGCTTCCCTGTGGGATGCGGGCTTGTATACAGCTTTTGGAAAAGTTACATAGTTTTTGCACAGTAAGCATTTGAAGTTTCATATTTTCTCCCATAGGAATGAATGGAAAAATGTCCATAAACTTTTCTCAAACTTTCAAACTGCTGTCACACGGTCAGTTTTCGAGCTAGAGACACCAGAACTCAAACGGGCAGACCCGAGGGTCCACGGTCCCACCACGTAAAATTATGGGACGATAGCCCACCCGCTTCATGACCTTTGACCCCGTTTTCCATTCACGGCCTACAGAGCTCCATAGAGTCCAATGTAAACTGCTGTGGGACAGTGCTCTCTTAACATCCCACTACCGACAGCTTAGCAGTAAACTCCTTCACCATAAGCGTCGCCTAGTGACCCACGCGGGTTTACCGTATCGAGGACCTCGCTTTAAGCGGGAAAGACACGGATCGGGGGACGGGGGTTTAGGCGGCGCAACATCTCGCGTTTCCTCCTGGAAATGCAGACCTCTAGTGTTACGTTTGCTGCCCTTCATTCTGAGGATCGTTCGTTCTTGTCCGGTTAACTCCGCCCACAGTTTTCGAGATATCGACTCCGTTCAAAGTTTCATTCGTAGAGCTTCCCTGTGGGATGCGGGCTTGTATACAGCTTTTGGAAAAGTTACATAGTTTTCGCACAGGAAGCATTTGAAGTTTCATCTTTACTCCCATAGGAATGAATGGAAAAATGTCCATAAACTTTTGTCAAACTTTAAAACTGCTGTCACACTGTCAGTTTTCGAGCTAGAGACACCAGAACTCAAACGGGCAGACCCGAGGGTCCACGGTCCCAGCACGTGAAACTATAGGCCAATAGCCCACCCGCTTCATGACCTTTGACCCCGTTTTCCATTCACGGCCTACAGAGCTCCATAGAGTCCAATGTAAACTGCTGTGGGAGAGTGCTCTCTTAACATCCCACTACCGACAGCTTAGCAGTAAACTCCTTCACCATAAGCGTCGCCTAGTGACCCACGCGGGTTTACCGTATCGAGGACCTCGCTTTAAGCGGGAAAGACGCGGATCGGGGGACGGGGGTTTAGGCGGCGCAACATCTCGCGTTTCCTCCTGGAAATGCAGACCTCTAGTGTTACGTTTGCTGCCCTTCATTCTGAGGATCGTTCATTCTTGTCCGGTTAACTCCGCCCACAGTTTTCGAGATATCGACTCCGTTCAAACTTTGTTTTGTAGAGCTGCCCTGTGGGATGCGGGCTTGTATACAGCTTTTGGAAAAGTTACATAGTTTTTGCACAGTAAGCATTTGAAGTTTCATCTTTACTCCCATAGGAATGAATGGAAAAATGTCCATAAACTTTTGTCAAACTTTCAAACTGCTGTCACACGGTCAGTTTTCGAGCTACAGACACCAGAACTCAAACGGTCAGACCCGAGGGTCCACGGTCCCACCACCTGAAATTATAGGCCGATAGCCCACCCGCTTCATGACCTTTGACCCCGTTTTCCATTCACGGCCTACACAGCTCCATAGAGTCCAATGTAAACTGCTGTGGGAGAGTGCTCTCTTAACATCCCACTACCAACAGCTTAGCAGTAAACTCCTTCACCATAAGCGTCGCCTAGTGACCCACGCGGGTTTACCGTATCGAGGACCTCGCTTTAAGCGGTAAAGACGCGGATCGGGGGGCGGGGGTTTAGGCGGCGCAACATCTCGCGTTTCCTCCTGGAAATGCAGACCTCTAGTGTTACGTTTGCTGCCCTTCATTCTGAGGATCGTTCATTCTTGTCCGGTTAACTCCGCCCACAGTTTTTGAGATATCGACTCCGTTCAAAGTTTCATTCGTAGAGCTTCCCTGTGGGATGCGGGCTTGTATACAGCTTTTGGAAAATTTGCATAGTTTTCGCACAGTAAGCATTTGAAGTTTCATCTTTTCTCCCATAGGAATGAATGGAAAAATGTCCATAAACTTTTGTCAAACTTTCAAACTGCTGTCACACGCTCAGTTTTCGAGCTAGAGACACCAGAACTCAAACGGGCAGACCCGAGAGTCCAAGGTCCCACCACGTGAAATTATGGGCCGATAGCCCACCCGCTTCATGACCTTTGACCCCGTTTTCCATTCACGGCCTACACAGCTCCACATAGTCCAATGTAAACTGCTGTGGGACAGTGCTCTCTTAACATCCCACTACCGACAGCTTAGCAGTAAACTCCTTCACCATAGGCGTCGCCTAGTGACCCACGCGGGTTTACCGTATCGAGGACCTCGCTTTAAGCGGGAAAGACGCGGATCGGGGGGCAGGGGTTTAGGCGGCGCAACATCTCGCGTTTCCTCCTGGAAATGCAGACCTCTAGTGTTACGTTTGCTGCCCTTCATTCTGAGGATCGTTCATTCTTGTCCGGTTAACTCCGCCCACAGTTTTCGAGATATAGACTCCGTTCAAAGTTTGTCTCGTAGAGCTGCCCTGTGGGATGCGGGCTTGTATACAGCTTTTGGAAAAGTTACATAGTTTTCGCACAGTAAGCATTTGAAGTTTCATCTTTTCTCCCATAGGAATGAATGGAAAAATGTCCATAAACTTTTGTCAAACTTTAAAACTGCTGTCACACGGTCAGTTTTCGAGCTAGAGACACCAGAATTCAAACGGGCAGACCCGAGAGTCCACGGTCCCACCACGTGAATTTATGGGCCGATAGCCCACCCGCTTTATGACCTTTGACCCCGTTTTCCTTTCACGGCCTACAGAGCTCCATAGAGTCCAATGTAAACTGCTGTGGGAGAGTGCTCCCTTAACATCCCACTACCGACAGCTTAGCAGTAAACTCCTTCACCATAAGCGTCGCCTAGTGACCCACGCGGGTTTACCGTATCGAGGACCTCGCTTTAAGCGGGAAAGACGCGGATCGGGGGGCGGGGGTTTAGGCGGCGCAACATCTCGCGTTTCCTCCTGGAAATGCAGACCTCTAGTGTTACGTTTGCTGCCCTTCATTCTGAGGATCGTTCATTCTTGTCCGGTTAACTCCGCCCACAGTTTTCGAGATATCGACTCCGTTCAAAGTTTCATTCGTAGAGCTTCCCTGTGGGATGCGGGCTTGTATACAGCTTTTGGAAAAGTTACATAGTTTTTGCACAGTAAGCATTTGAAGTTTCATATTTTCTCCCATAGGAATGAATGGAAAAATGTCCATAAACTTTTCTCAAACTTTCAAACTGCTGTCACACGGTCAGTTTTCGAGCTAGAGACACCAGAACTCAAACGGGCAGACCCGAGGGTCCACGGTCCCACCACGTAAAATTATGGGACGATAGCCCACCCGCTTCATGACCTTTGACCCCGTTTTCCATTCACGGCCTACAGAGCTCCATAGAGTCCAATGTAAACTGCTGTGGGACAGTGCTCTCTTAACATCCCACTACCGACAGCTTAGCAGTAAACTCCTTCACCATAAGCGTCGCCTAGTGACCCACACGGGTTTACCGTATCGAGGACCTCGCTTTAAGCGGGAAAGACACGGATCGGGGGACGGGGGTTTAGGCGGCGCAACATCTCGCGTTTCCTCCTGGAAATGCAGACCTCTAGTGTTACGTTTGCTGCCCTACATTCTGAGGATCGTTCGTTCTTGTCCGGTTAACTCCGCCCACAGTTTTCGAGATATCGACTCCGTTCAAAGTTTCATTCGTAGAGCTTCCCTGTGGGATGCGGGCTTGTATACAGCTTTTGGAAAAGTTACATAGTTTTCGCACAGGAAGCATTTGAAGTTTCATCTTTACTCCCATAGGAATGAATGGAAAAATGTCCATAAACTTTTGTCAAACTTTAAAACTGCTGTCACACGGTCAGTTTTCGAGCTAGAGACACCAGAACTCAAACGGGCAGACCCGAAGGTCCACGGTCCCAGCACGTGAAACTATAGGCCAATAGCCCACCCGCTTCATGACCTTTGACCCCGTTTTCCATTCACGGCCTACAGAGCTCCATAGAGTCCAATGTAAACTGCTGTGGGAGAGTGCTCTCTTAACATCCCACTACCGACAGCTTAGCAGTAAACTCCTTCACCATAAGCGTCGCCTAGTGACCCACGCGGGTTTACCGTATCGAGGACCTCGCTTTAAGCGGGAAAGACGCGGATCGGGGGACGGGGGTTTAGGCGGCGCAACATCTCGCGTTTCCTCCTGGAAATGCAGACCTCTAGTGTTACGTTTGCTGCCCTTCATTCTGAGGATCGTTCGTTCTTGTCCGGTTAACTCCGCCCACAGTTTTCGAGATATCGACTCCGTTCAAAGTTTCATTCGTAGAGCTTCCCTGTGGGATGCGGGCTTGTATACAGCTTTTGGAAAAGTTACATAGTTTTCGCACAGGAAGCATTTGAAGTTTCATCTTTACTCCCATAGGAATGAATGGAAAAATGTCCATAAACTTTTGTCAAACTTTAAAACTGCTGTCACACTGTCAGTTTTCGAGCTAGAGACACCAGAACTCAAACGGGCAGACCCGAGGGTCCACGGTCCCAGCACGTGAAACTATAGGCCAATAGCCCACCCGCTTCATGACCTTTGACCCCGTTTTCCATTCACGGCCTACAGAGCTCCATAGAGTCCAATGTAAACTGCTGTGGGAGAGTGCTCTCTTAACATCCCACTACCGACAGCTTAGCAGTAAACTCCTTCACCATAAGCGTCGCCTAGTGACCCACGCGGGTTTACCGTATCGAGGACCTCGCTTTAAGCGGGAAAGACGCGGATCGGGGGACGGGGGTTTAGGCGGCGCAACATCTCGCGTTTCCTCCTGGAAATGCAGACCTCTAGTGTTACGTTTGCTGCCCTTCATTCTGAGGATCGTTCATTCTTGTCCGGTTAACTCCGCCCACAGTTTTCGAGATATCGACTCCGTTCAAAGTTTCATTCGTAGAGCTTCCCTGTGGGATGTGGGCTTGTATACAGCTTTTGGAAAAGTTACATAGTTTTTGCACAGTAAGCATTTGAAGTTTCATCTTTACTCTCATAGGAATGAATGGAAAAATGTCCATAAACTTTTGTCAAACTTTCAAACTGCTGTCACACGCTCAGTTTTCGAGCTACAGACACCAGAATTCAAACGGGCAGACCCGAGAGTCCACGGTCCCGCCACGTGAAATTATAGGCCGATACCCCGCCCGCTTCATGACCTTTGACCCCGTTTTCCATTCACGGCCTACACAGCTCCATAGAGTCCAATGTAAACTGCTGTGGGACAGTGCTCTCTTAACATCCCACTACCAACAGCTTAGCAGTAAACTCCTTCACCATAAGCGTCGCCTAGTGACCCACGCGGGTTTACCGTATCGAGGACCTCGCTTTAAGCGGTAAAGACGCGGATCGGGGGGCGGGGGTTTAGGCGGCGCAACATCTCGCGTTTCCTCCTGGAAATGCAGACCTCTAGTGTTACGTTTGCTGCCCTTCATTCTGAGGATCGTTCATTCTTGTCCGGTTAACTCCGCCCACAGTTTTTGAGATATCGACTCCGTTCAAAGTTTCATTCGTAGAGCTTCCCTGTGGGATGCGGGCTTGTATACAGCTTTTGGAAAATTTGCATAGTTTTCGCACAGTAAGCATTTGAAGTTTCATCTTTTCTCCCATAGGAATGAATGGAAAAATGTCCATAAACTTTTGTCAAACTTTCAAACTGCTGTCACACGCTCAGTTTTCGAGCTAGAGACACCAGAACTCAAACGGGCAGACCCGAGAGTCCAAGGTCCCACCACGTGAAATTATGGGCCGATAGCCCACCCGCTTCATGACCTTTGACCCCGTTTTCCATTCACGGCCTACACAGCTCCACATAGTCCAATGTAAACTGCTGTGGGACAGTGCTCTCTTAACATCCCACTACCGACAGCTTAGCAGTAAACTCCTTCACCATAGGCGTCGCCTAGTGACCCACGCGGGTTTACCGTATCGAGGACCTCGCTTTAAGCGGGAAAGACGCGGATCGGGGGGCAGGGGTTTAGGCGGCGCAACATCTCGCGTTTCCTCCTGGAAATGCAGACCTCTAGTGTTACGTTTGCTGCCCTTCATTCTGAGGATCGTTCATTCTTGTCCGGTTAACTCCGCCCACAGTTTTCGAGATATCGACTCCGTTCAAAGTTTGTTTCGTAGAGCTGTCCTGTGGGATGCGGGCTTGTATACAGCTTTTGGAAAAGTTGCATAGTTTTTGCACAGTAAGCATTTGAAGTTTCATCTTTACTCCCATAGGAATGAATGGAAACATGTCCATAAACTTTTGTCAAACTTTCAAAGTGCTGTCACACGGTCAGTTTTCGAGCTACAGACACCAGAATTCAAACGGGTAGACCCGAGGGTCCACGGTCCCACCACGTAAAATTATGGGCCGATAGCCCGCCCGCTTCATGACCTTTGACCCCGTTTTCCTTTCACGGCCTACACAGCTCCATAGAGTCCAATGTAAACTGCTGTGGGAGAGTGCTCTCTTAACATCCCACTACCGACAGCTTAGCAGTAAACTCCTTCACCATAAGCGTCGCCTAGTGACCCACGCGGGTTTACCGTGTCGAGGACCTCACTTTAAGCGGGAAAGACGCGGATCGGGGGGCAGGGGTTTAGGCGGCGCAACATCTCGCATTTCCTCCTGGAAATGCAGACCTCTAGTGTTACGTTTGCTGCCCTTCATTCTGAGGATCGTTCATTCTTGTCCGGTTAACTCCGCCCACAGTTTTCGAGATATCGACTCCGTTCAAAGTTTCATTCGTAGAGCTTCCCTGTGGGATGCGGGCTTGTATACAGCTTTTGGAAAATTTGCATAGTTTTCGCACAGTAAGCATTTGAAGTTTCATCTGTTCTCCCATAGGAATGAATGGAAAAATGTCCATAAACTTTTGTCAAACTTTCAAACTGCTGTCACACGCTCAGTTTTCGAGCTAGAGACACCAGAACTCAAACGGGCAGACCCGAGAGTCCAAGGTCCCACCACGTGAAATTATGGGCCGATAGCCCACCCGCTTCATGACCTTTGACCCCGTTTTCCATTCACGGCCTACACAGCTCCACATAGTCCAATGTAAACTGCTGTGGGACAGTGCTCTCTTAACATCCCACTACCAACAGCTTAGCAGTAAACTCCTTCACCATAAGCGTCGCCTAGTGACCCATGCGGGTTTACCGTGTCGAGGACCTCGCTTTAAGCGGGAAAGACGCGGATCGGGGGGCAGGGGTTTAGGCGGCGCAACATCTCGCGTTTCCTCCTGGAAATGCAGACCTCTAGTTATGTTGCGCCTGCTGCTTTAAGCAGCGGCGCAATATATTGTTCTTCTTAAGTCATATTATTATTATTTTTATTCTTATTATTCCGCGTTTCCTTGTCCGCCTAACTAGTTCCGCAGCTTTCGAGCTATCGACTCCGTTCCACCTGGAAATCGTGCGTCCTATAGCGACGATGTGGGCTTGTATACAGCTTTCCGATACCCGCACTCGTTCGTCCGCTACACTCGTTTATCGCTCCGTTTTTCCCCAGTCATTTCTATGGAATTAATTTTCAAAGTGCTCTAACTCGGTCATTTTTCAAGCTACGGACACGGGATTTCAGACGGTCGGACCCGGGCGTACCGGCTCCCATCACTTCCGTTTTCAGATTTTTTGCACTCATCCTTCCCTTTCTATTCCTCCTTCAAAATCCCTCCATTCATTTCAATGGGAGGCTCTTACAGTGGGTGACGTCATACACTGTAGATTCCTTCTCAGAAAACGGGTTTTTCACTTTTCAGCCAAACAAATCACCATAACTTCCTCATACTTTCACCTAGAAACTTCATTTAAATTTTAAATGGTAGAGAAACTTGTCCTTTCTAAGACCTCTAAATTTGAACATTATTGAAAATACGGTTTTTGAGTTATGAATTTTTGTTCGGCACTAGGGAGGGTTTCGGCTCCCATAGGGTTCAATGTATTTTTGGAGCAGCTCAGAGTGCGGTTTCTAAAATTTTCTCCTGTTTTTAACTCGTCATAACATGCTCAATTCTCACTTAATCTGCAAATTTTTTATACCATATCGATCCCCAGACTCTCCTTGTCGCAACGGTATATACGGTTAAGTGATGTGGGGAAAACTTTCCGAGCTATAAGCATTTGTTCGGAGGGTGGGTACGCTCCCATAGGAACCCATTGAAATTATTTTTTTTCTTTTTCAATTTTCTGCCGAACATTTCACCATAACTTCCTTATACTTTCACCTACAGACTTCATTTAAACTTTAAATGGTAGAGAAATTTCCCCTTTCTCACACTTGTAAGTTTCAGACCGTTTGAGAATACCGTTCTTGAGTTATGAATTTTTGTTTGACACTTGGGAGGGTTTTCCTCCCATAGAGCTCAATGTATTTTAAGAGCGGCTCGGCACGCAGATTTTCAAAACTTTGCCTGTTTTTAACTCGTAATTACACCATCAAATCTCGCTCAAAGTGCAAAAATTTTTACACCATCTCGAGCACCAGACTCTCCTTGTCGCTACGGTATGCTTCGTTCATTTTTGGACCTGGAAAAGTTTTTGAGATATTTGAGGTTTTTTGGAAGGTGCGCAACCGGTCGAAATTCATTGAATCCTGAGTCTGTCAGTTGTATTCTGTGAGCGTGCGTGTGAGAGAGAGAGAGGGGGGAGGGGGAGGGGCAGAGGCAGACACTGACGGGGAAGAGGTGTGAGGGCCACAGAAATACACAGGCAGTCTGTAACACTTTAAAGGTCATTTTTAAGGGGGACATCTTAATTATCCAGGGTTTCTTAAGGTGGAATTTTTTAAGAATACCTCATTCACAATATACTGCCTGTCTTTTCGACATTTTAAGCTTTATTTAAAGTGGTCATTTTTAAAGGTGGACGTGTCAATACAACTGTGGGTTTCTTAAGGTGGAATTTTTATTAAGGTGGTATTTAAAATGTATTGGCCATCTTTTTTGCTTTTAAGATTCTTTTGGCCTGTGATGTGGACATTTCAATACAATTCTGGGTTTCTTAAGGTGGAATTGTTTTTAAAGGTGGAATTCAAAATGTATCGTTTTCTATTCACGGCCTACTGAGCTCCATAGAGTCCAATGTAAACTGCTGTGGGAGAGTGCTCTCTTAACATCCCACTACCAACAGCTTAGCAGTAAACTCCTTCACCATAAGCGTCGCCTAGTGACCCACGCGGGTTTACCGTGTCGAGGACCTCGCTTTAAGCGGGAAAGACGCGGATCAGGGGGCAGGGGTTTAGGCGGCGCAACATCTCGCGTTTCCTCCTGGAAATGCAGACCTCTAGTGTTACGTTTGCTGCCCTTCATTCTGAGGATCGTTCATTCTTGTCCGGTTAACTCCGCCCACAGTTTTCGAGATATCGACTCCGTTCAAACTTTGTTTTGTAGAGCTGCCCTGTGGGATGCGGGCTTGTATACAGCTTTTGGAAAAGTTACATAGTTTTCGCACAGTAAGCATTTGAAGTTTCATCTTTACTCCCATAGGAATGAATGGAAAAATGTCCATAAACTTTTGTCAAACTTTCAAACTGCTGTCACACGGTCAGTTTTCGAGCTACAGACACCAGAACTCAAACGGTCAGACCCGAGGGTCCACGGTCCCACCACCTGAAATTATAGGCCGATAGCCCACCCGCTTCATGACCTTTGACCCCGTTTTCCATTCACGGCCTACTGAGCTCCATAGAGTCCAATGTAAACTGCTGTGGGAGAGTGCTCTCTTAACATCCCACTACCGACAGCTTAGCAGTAAACTCCTTCACCATAAGCGTCGCCTAGTGACCCACGCGGGTTTACCGTATCGAGGACCTCGCTTTAAGCGGGAAAGACGCGGATCGGGGGGCGGGGGTTTAGGCGGCGCAACATCTCGCGTTTCCTCCTGGAAATGCAGACCTCTAGTGTTACGTTTGCTGCCCTTCATTCTGAGGATCGTTCATTATTGTCCGGTTAACTCCGCCCACAGTTTTCGAGATATCGACTCCGTTCAAAGTTTGTTTCGTAGAGCTTCCCTGTGGGATGCGGGCTTGTATACAGCTTTTGGAAAAGTTACATAGTTTTCGCACAGTAAGCATTTGAAGTTTCATGTTTACTCCCATAGGAATGAATGGAAAAATGTCCATAAACTTTTGTCAAACTTTAAAACTGCTGTCACACGCTCAGTTTTCGAGCTACAGACACCAGAACTCAAACGGTCAGACCCGAGAGTCCACGGTCCCACCACGTGAAACTATAGGCCGATAGCCCACCCGCTTCATGACCTTTGACCCCGTTTTCCATTCACGGCCTACAGTGCTCCATAGAGTCCAATGTAAACTGCTGTGGGACAGTGCTCTATTAACATCCCACTACCGACAGCTTAGCAGTAAACTCCTTCACCATAAGCGTCGCCTAGTGACCCACGCGGGTTTACCGTATCGAGGACCTCGCTTTAAGCGGGAAAGACGCGGATCGGGGGGCAGGGGTTTAGGCGGCGCAACATCTCGCGTTTCCTCCTGGAAATGCAGACCTCTAGTGTTACGTTTGCTGCCCTTCATTCTGAGGATCGTTCACTCTTGTCCGGTTAACTCCGCCCACAGTTTTCGAGATATGGACTCCGTTCAAAGTTTGTTTCGTAGAGCTTCCCTGTGGGATGCGGGCTTGTATACAGCTTTTTGAAAAGTTACATAGTTTTCGCACAGTAAGCATTTGAAGTTTCATCTTTACTCCCATAGGAATGAATGGGAAAATGTCCATAAACTTTTGTCAAACTTTCAAACTGCTGTCACACGGTCAGTTTTCGAGCTAGAGACACCAGAATTCAAACGGGCAGACCCGAGGGTCCACGGTCCCAGCACGTGAAACTATAGGCCGATAGCCCACCCGCTTCATGACCTTTGACCCCGTTTTCCTTTCACGGCCTACTGAGCTCCATAGAGTCCAATGTAAACTGCTGTGGGAGAGAGCTCTCTTAACATCCCACTACCGACAGCTTAGCAGTAAACTTCTTCACCATAAGCGTCGCCTAGTGACCCACGCGGGTTTACCGTATCGAGGACCTCGCTTTAAGCGGGAAAGACGCGGATCGGGGGACGGGGGTTTAGGCGGCGCAACATCTCGCGTTTCCTCCTGGAAATGCAGACCTCTAGTGTTACGTTTGCTGCCCTTCATTCTGAGGATCGTTCATTCTTGTCCGGTTAACTCCGCCCACAGTTTTCGAGATATAGACTCCGTTCAAAGTTTGTCTCGTAGAGCTGCCCTGTGGGATGCGGGCTTGTATACAGCTTTTGGAAAAGTTACATAGTTTTCGCACAGTAAGCATTTGAAGTTTCATCTTTTCTCCCATAGGAATGAATGGAAAAATGTCCATAAACTTTTGTCAAACTTTAAAACTGCTGTCACACGGTCAGTTTTCGAGCTAGAGACACCAGAATTCAAACGGGCAGACCCGAGAGTCCACGGTCCCACCACGTGAATTTATGGGCCGATAGCCCACCCGCTTTATGACCTTTGACCCCGTTTTCCTTTCACGGCCTACAGAGCTCCATAGAGTCCAATGTAAACTGCTGTGGGAGAGTGCTCCCTTAACATCCCACTACCGACAGCTTAGCAGTAAACTCCTTCACCATAAGCGTCGCCTAGTGACCCACGCGGGTTTACCGTATCGAGGACCTCGCTTTAAGCGGGAAAGATGCGGATCGGGGGGCGGGGGTTTAGGCGGCGCAACATCTCGCGTTTCCTCCTGGAAATGCAGACCTCTAGTGTTACGTTTGCTGCCCTTCATTCTGAGGATCGTTCATTCTTGTCCGGTTAACTCCGCCCACAGTTTTCGAGATATCGACTCCGTTCAAAGTTTCATTCGTAGAGCTTCCCTGTGGGATGCGGGCTTGTATACAGCTTTTGGAAAAGTTACATAGTTTTTGCACAGTAAGCATTTGAAGTTTCATATTTTCTCCCATAGGAATGAATGGAAAAATGTCCATAAACTTTTCTCAAACTTTCAAACTGCTGTCACACGGTCAGTTTTCGAGCTAGAGACACCAGAACTCAAACGGGCAGACCCGAGGGTCCACGGTCCCACCACGTAAAATTATGGGACGATAGCCCACCCGCTTCATGACCTTTGACCCCGTTTTCCATTCACGGCCTACAGAGCTCCATAGAGTCCAATGTAAACTGCTGTGGGACAGTGCTCTCTTAACATCCCACTACCGACAGCTTAGCAGTAAACTCCTTCACCATAAGCGTCGCCTAGTGACCCACGCGGGTTTACCGTATCGAGGACCTCGCTTTAAGCGGGAAAGACACGGATCGGGGGACGGGGGTTTAGGCGGCGCAACATCTCGCGTTTCCTCCTGGAAATGCAGACCTCTAGTGTTACGTTTGCTGCCCTTCATTCTGAGGATCGTTCGTTCTTGTCCGGTTAACTCCGCCCACAGTTTTCGAGATATCGACTCCGTTCAAAGTTTCATTCGTAGAGCTTCCCTGTGGGATGCGGGCTTGTATACAGCTTTTGGAAAAGTTACATAGTTTTCGCACAGGAAGCATTTGAAGTTTCATCTTTACTCCCATAGGAATGAATGGAAAAATGTCCATAAACTTTTGTCAAACTTTAAAACTGCTGTCACACTGTCAGTTTTCGAGCTAGAGACACCAGAACTCAAACGGGCAGACCCGAGGGTCCACGGTCCCAGCACGTGAAACTATAGGCCAATAGCCCACCCGCTTCATGACCTTTGACCCCGTTTTCCATTCACGGCCTACAGAGCTCCATAGAGTCCAATGTAAACTGCTGTGGGAGAGTGCTCTCTTAACATCCCACTACCGACAGCTTAGCAGTAAACTCCTTCACCATAAGCGTCGCCTAGTGACCCACGCGGGTTTACCGTATCGAGGACCTCGCTTTAAGCGGGAAAGACGCGGATCGGGGGACGGGGGTTTAGGCGGCGCAACATCTCGCGTTTCCTCCTGGAAATGCAGACCTCTAGTGTTACGTTTGCTGCCCTTCATTCTGAGGATCGTTCATTCTTGTCCGGTTAACTCCGCCCACAGTTTTCGAGATATCGACTCCGTTCAAAGTTTCATTCGTAGAGCTTCCCTGTGGGATGTGGGCTTGTATACAGCTTTTGGAAAAGTTACATAGTTTTTGCACAGTAAGCATTTGAAGTTTCATCTTTACTCTCATAGGAATGAATGGAAAAATGTCCATAAACTTTTGTCAAACTTTCAAACTGCTGTCACACGCTCAGTTTTCGAGCTACAGACACCAGAATTCAAACGGGCAGACCCGAGAGTCCACGGTCCCGCCACGTGAAATTATAGGCCGATACCCCGCCCGCTTCATGACCTTTGACCCCGTTTTCCATTCACGGCCTACACAGCTCCATAGAGTCCAATGTAAACTGCTGTGGGACAGTGCTCTCTTAACATCCCACTACCAACAGCTTAGCAGTAAACTCCTTCACCATAAGCGTCGCCTAGTGACCCACGCGGGTTTACCGTATCGAGGACCTCGCTTTAAGCGGTAAAGACGCGGATCGGGGGGCGGGGGTTTAGGCGGCGCAACATCTCGCGTTTCCTCCTGGAAATGCAGACCTCTAGTGTTACGTTTGCTGCCCTTCATTCTGAGGATCGTTCATTCTTGTCCGGTTAACTCCGCCCACAGTTTTTGAGATATCGACTCCGTTCAAAGTTTCATTCGTAGAGCTTCCCTGTGGGATGCGGGCTTGTATACAGCTTTTGGAAAATTTGCATAGTTTTCGCACAGTAAGCATTTGAAGTTTCATCTTTTCTCCCATAGGAATGAATGGAAAAATGTCCATAAACTTTTGTCAAACTTTCAAACTGCTGTCACACGCTCAGTTTTCGAGCTAGAGACACCAGAACTCAAACGGGCAGACCCGAGAGTCCAAGGTCCCACCACGTGAAATTATGGGCCGATAGCCCACCCGCTTCATGACCTTTGACCCCGTTTTCCATTCACGGCCTACACAGCTCCACATAGTCCAATGTAAACTGCTGTGGGACAGTGCTCTCTTAACATCCCACTACCGACAGCTTAGCAGTAAACTCCTTCACCATAGGCGTCGCCTAGTGACCCACGCGGGTTTACCGTATCGAGGACCTCGCTTTAAGCGGGAAAGACGCGGATCGGGGGGCAGGGGTTTAGGCGGCGCAACATCTCGCGTTTCCTCCTGGAAATGCAGACCTCTAGTTATGTTGCGCCTGCTGCTTTAAGCAGCGGCGCAATATATTGTTCTTCTTAAGTCATATTATTATTATTTTTATTCTTATTATTCCGCGTTTCCTTGTCCGCCTAACTAGTCCCGCAGCTTTCGAGCTATCGACTCCGTTCCACCTGGAAATCGTGCGTCCTATAGCGACGATGTGGGCTTGTATACAGCTTTCCGATACCCGCACTCGTTCGTCCGCTACACTCGTTTATCGCTCCGTTTTTCCCCAGTCATTTCTATGGAATTAATTTTCAAAGTGCTCTAACTCGGTCATTTTTCAAGCTACGGACACGGGATTTCAGACGGTCGGACCCGGGCGTACCGGCTCCCATCACTTCCGTTTTCAGATGTTTTGCACTCATCCTTCCCTTTCTATTCCTCCTTCAAAATCCCTCCATTCATTTCAATGGGAGGCTCTTACAGTGGGTGACGTCATACACTGTAGATTCCTTCTCAGAAAACGGGTTTTTCACTTTTCAGCCAAACAAATCACCATAACTTCCTCATACTTTCACCTAGAAACTTCATTTAAATTTTAAATGGTAGAGAAACTTGTCCTTTCTAAGACCTCTAAATTTGAACATTATTGAAAATACGGTTTTTGAGTTATGAATTTTTGTTCGGCACTAGGGAGGGTTTCGGCTCCCATAGGGTTCAATGTATTTTTGGAGCAGCTCAGAGTGCGGTTTCTAAAATTTTCTCCTATTTTTAACTCGTCATAACATGCTCAATTCTCACTTAATCTGCAAATTTTTTATACCATATCGATCCCCAGACTCTCCTTGTCGCAACGGTATATACGGTTAAGTGATGTGGGGAAAACTTTCCGAGCTATAAGCATTTGTTCGGAGGGTGGGTACGCTCCCATAGGAACCCATTGAAATTATTTTTTTTCTTTTTCAATTTTCTGCCGAACATTTCACCATAACTTCCTTATACTTTCACCTACAGACTTCATTTAAACTTTAAATGGTAGAGAAATTTCCCCTTTCTCACACTTGTAAGTTTCAGACCGTTTGAGAATACCGTTCTTGAGTTATGAATTTTTGTTTGACACTTGGGAGGGTTTTCCTCCCATAGAGCTCAATGTATTTTAAGAGCGGCTCGGCACGCAGATTTTCAAAACTTTGCCTGTTTTTAACTCGTAATTACACCATCAAATCTCGCTCAAAGTGCAAAAATTTTTACACCATCTCGAGCACCAGACTCTCCTTGTCGCTACGGTATGCTTCGTTCATTTTTGGACCTGGAAAAGTTTTTGAGATATTTGAGGTTTTTTGGAAGGTGCGCAACCGGTCGAAATTCATTGAATCCTGAGTCTGTCAGTTGTATTCTGTGAGCGTGCGTGTGAGAGAGAGAGAGGGGGGAGGGGGAGGGGCAGAGGCAGACACTGACGGGGAAGAGGTGTGAGGGCCACAGAAATACACAGGCAGTCTGTAACACTTTAAAGGTCATTTTTAAGGGGGACATCTTAATTATCCAGGGTTTCTTAAGGTGGAATTTTTTAAGAATACCTCATTCACAATATACTGCCTGTCTTTTCGACATTTTAAGCTTTATTTAAAGTGGTCATTTTTAAAGGTGGACGTGTCAATACAACTGTGGGTTTCTTAAGGTGGAATTTTTATTAAGGTGGTATTTAAAATGTATTGGCCATCTTTTTTGCTTTTAAGATTCTTTTGGCCTGTGATGTGGACATTTCAATACAATTCTGGGTTTCTTAAGGTGGAATTGTTTTTAAAGGTGGAATTCAAAATGTATCGTTTTCTATTCACGCCCTACTGAGCTCCATAGAGTCCAATGTAAACTGCTGTGGGAGAGTGCTCTCTTAACATCCCACTACCAACAGCTTAGCAGTAAACTCCTTCACCATAAGCGTCGCCTAGTGACCCACGCGGGTTTACCGTGTCGAGGACCTCGCTTTAAGCGGGAAAGACGCGGATCAGGGGGCAGGGGTTTAGGCGGCGCAACATCTCGCGTTTCCTCCTGGAAATGCAGACCTCTAGTGTTACGTTTGCTGCCCTTCATTCTGAGGATCGTTCATTCTTGTCCGGTTAACTCCGCCCACAGTTTTCGAGATATCGACTCCGTTCAAACTTTGTTTTGTAGAGCTGCCCTGTGGGATGCGGGCTTGTATACAGCTTTTGGAAAAGTTACATAGTTTTCGCACAGTAAGCATTTGAACTTTCATCTTTACTCCCATAGGAATGAATGGAAAAATGTCCATAAACTTTTGTCAAACTTTCAAACTGCTGTCACACGGTCAGTTTTCGAGCTACAGACACCAGAATTCAAACGGGCAGACCCGAGAGTCCACGGTCCCACCACGTGAATTTATGGGCCGATAGCCCACCCGCTTCATGACCTTTGACCCCGTTTTCCTTTCACGGCCTACAGAGCTCCATAGAGTCCAATGTAAACTGCTGTGGGAGAGTGCTCTCTTAACATCCCACTACCGACAGCTTAGCAGTAAACTCCTTCACCATAAGCGTCGCCTAGTGACCCACGCGGGTTTACCGTGTCGAGGACCTCGCTTTAAGCGGGAAAGACGCGGATCGGGGGGCAGGGGTTTAGGCGGCGCAACATCTCGCGTTTCCTCCTGGAAATGCAGACCTCTAGTTATGTTGCGCCTGCTGCTTTAAGCAGCGGCGCAATATATTGTTATCCGTAAGTCATATTATTATTATTTTTATTATTATTTTTATTATTCCGCGTTTCCTTGTCCGCTTAACTAGTCCCGCAGCTTTCGAGCTATCGACTCCGTTCCACCTGGAAATTGTGCGTCTTGTATGGTGGGCTTGTATACAGCTTTCCGATACCCGCACTCGTTCGTCCGCTACACTCGTTTTTCGCTCTGTTTTTCCCCAGTCATTTCTATGGAATTAATTTTCAAAGTGCTCTAACTCGGTCATTTTTCAAGCTACGGACACGGGATTTCAGACGGTCGGACCCGGGCGTACCGGCTCCCATCACTTCCGTTTTCGGAATTTTTGCACTCATCCTTCCCCTTCTTTTCCTCCTTCAAAATCCCTCCATTCATTTCAATGGGAGGCTCTTAGAGTGGGGGTGATGTCATCCACTGTAGTTTCAGTGGCAAAAAGCCGTTTTTTCACTTTTCAGCCGAACAAATCGCCATAACTTCCTCATAGTTTCACCTAGAAACTTCATTTAAATTTTAAATGGTAGAGAAACTTGTCCTTTCTGAGACCTCTAAATTTGAACATTATTGAAAATACGGTTTTTGAGTTATGAATTTTTGTTCGGCACTAGGGACGGTTTCGGCTCCCATAGGGTTCAATGTATTTTTGGAGCAGCTCAGAGTGCGGTTTCTAAAATTTTCTCCTGTTTTTAACTCGTCATAACATGCTCAATTCTCACTTAATCTGCAAATGTTTTATACCATATCGATCCCCAGACTCTCCTTGTCGCAACGGTATATACGGTTAAGTGATGTGAGGAAAACTTTCCGAGCTATAAGCATTTGTTCGGAGGGTGGGTACGCTCCCATAGGAACCCATTGAAATTATTTTTTTTCTTTTTCAATTTTCTGCCGAACATTTCACCATAACTTCCTTATACTTTCACCTACAGACTTCATTTAAATTTTAAATGGTAGAGAAATTTCCCCTTTCTCAAACTTGTAAGTTTCAGACCGTTTGAGAATACCGTTCTTGAGTTATGAATTTTTGTTTGACACTTGGGAGGGTTTTCCTCCCATAGAGCTCAATGTATTTTAAGAGCGGGTCGGCACGCAGATTTTCAAAACTTTGCCTGTTTTTAACTCGTAATTACACCATCAAATCTCGCTCAAAGTGCAAAAATTTTTACACCATCTCGAGCACAAGACTCTCCTTGTCGCTACGGTATGCTTCGTTCAATTTTGGTTGGGAAAAGTTTTCGAGCTACGGGTGATTTTTTGGAGGGTGCTCCCCGGTCGAAATTCATTGAATCATGAGTCTGTCAGTTGTATTCTGTGAGCATGCGTGTGAGAGAGACAGAGGGGGGAGGGGGAGGGGCAGAGGCAGAGACTGAGGGGAAGAGCTGTGAGGGCCACAGAAATACACAGGCAGTCTGTAACACTTTAAAGGTCATTTTTAAGGGGGACGTCTTAATTATCCAGGGTTTCTTAAGGTGGAATTTTTAAAGAATACCTCATTCACAATATACTGGCTGTCTTTTCGACATTTTAAGCTTTATTTAAAGTGGTCATTTTTAAAGGTGGACGTGTCAATACAACTGTGGGTTTCTTAAGGTGGAATTTTTATTAAGGTGGTATTTAAAATGTATTGGCCATCTTTTTTTGCTTTTGGCCTGTGATGTGGACATTTCAATACAATTCTGGGTTTCTTAAGGTGGAATTGTTTTTAAAGGTGGAATTCAAAATTTATCGTTTTCTATTCACGCCCTACTGAGCTCCATAGAGTCCAATGTAAACTGCTGTGGGAGAGTGCTCTCTTAACATCCCACTACCAACAGCTTAGCAGTAAACTCCTTCACCATAAGCGTCGCCTAGTGACCCACGCGGGTTTACCGTATCGAGGACCTCGCTTTAAGCGGGAAAGACGCGGATCGGGGGCCGGGGGTTTAGGCGGCGCAACATCTCGCGTTTCCTCCTGGAAATGCAGACCTCTAGTGTTACGTTTGCTGCCCTTCATTCTGAGGATCGTTCATTCTTGTCCGGTTAACTCCGCCCACAGTTTTCGAGATATCGACTCCGTTCAAAGTTTCATTCGTAGAGCTTCCCTGTGGGATGCGGGCTTGTATACAGCTTTTGGAAAATTTGCATAGTTTTCGCACAGTAAGCATTTGAAGTTTCATCTTTTCTCCCATAGGAATGAATGGAAAAATGTCCATAAACTTTTGTCAAACTTTCAAACTGCTGTCACACACTCAGTTTTCGAGCTAGAGACACCAGAACTCAAACGGGCAGACCCGAGAGTCCAAGGTCCCACCACGTGAAATTATGGGCCGATAGCCCACCCGCTTCATGACCTTTGACCCCGTTTTCCATTCACGGCCTACACAGCTCCACATAGTCCAATGTAAACTGCTGTGGGACAGTGCTCTCTTAACATCCCACTACCAACAGCTTAGCAGTAAACTCCTTCACCATAAGCGTCGCCTAGTGACCCACGCGGGTTTACCGTGTCGAGGACCTCGCTTTAAGCGGGAAAGACGCGGATCGGGGGGCAGGGGTTTAGGCGGCGCAACATCTCGCGTTTCCTCCTGGAAATGCAGACCTCTAGTGTTACGTTTGCTGCCCTTCATTCTGAGGATCGTTCATTCTTGTCCGGTTAACTCCGCCCACAGTTTTCGAGATATCGACTCCGTTCAAAGTTTGTTTCGTAGAGCTTCCCTGTGGGATGCGGGCTTGTATACAGCTTTTGGAAAAGTTACATAGTTTTCGCACAGTAAGCGTTTGAAGTTTCACCTTTTGTCCCATAGGAATGAATGGAAAAATTTCCATAAACTTTTGTCAAACTTTCAAACTGCTGTCACACGGTCAGTTTTCGAGCTAGAGACACCAGAACTCAAACGGGCAGACCCGAGGGTCCACGGTCCCAGCACGTGAAACTATGGGCCGATAGCCCACCCGCTTCATGACCTTTGACCCCGTTTTCCATTCACGGCCTACACAGCTCCATAGAGTCCAATGTAAACTGCTGTGGGTGACTGCTCTCTTAACATCCCACTACCAACAGCTTAGCAGTAAACTCCTTCACCATAAGCGTCGCCTAGTGACCCACGCGGGTTTACCGTATCGAGGACCTCGCTTTAAGCGGGAAAGACGCGGATCGGGGGGCAGGGGTTTAGGCGGCGCAACATCTCGCGTTTCCTCCTGGAAATGCAGACCTCTAGTGTTACGTTTGCTGCCCTTCATTCTGAGGATCGTTCATTCTTGTCCGGTTAACTCCGCCCACAGTTTTCGAGATATCGACTCCGTTCAAAGTTTGTTTCGTAGAGCTGCCCTGTGGGATGCGGGCTTGTATACAGCTTTTGGAAAAGTTGCATAGTTTTTGCACAGTAAGCCTTTGAAGTTTCATCTTTTCTCCTATAGGAATGAATGGAAAAATGTCCATAAACTTTTGTCAAACTTTCAAACTGCTTTCACACGCTCAGTTTTCGAGCTACAGACACCAGAATTCAAACGGGCAGACCCGAGAGTCCACGGTCCCGCCACGTGAAATTATGGGCCGATAGCCCACCCGCTTCATGACCTTTGACCCCGTTTTCCATTCACGGCCTACAGAGCGCCATAGAGTCCAATGTAAACTGCTGTGGGAGAGTGCTCTCTTAACATCCCACTACCGACAGCTTAGCAGTAAACTCCTTCACCATAAGTGTCGCCTAGTGACCCACGCGGGTTTACCGTATCGAGGACCTCGCTTTAAGCGGGAAAGACGCGGATCGGGGGAAGGGGGTTTAGGCGGCGCAACATCTCGCGTTTCCTCCTGGAAATGCAGACCTCTAGTTATGTTGCGCCTGCTGCTTTAAGCAGCGGCGCAATATATTGTTCTTCTTAAGTCATATTATTATTATTTTTATTCTTATTATTCCGCGTTTCCTTGTCCGCCTAACTAGTCCCGCAGCTTTCGAGCTATCGACTCCGTTCCACCTGGAAATCGTGCGTCCTATAGCGACGATGTGGGCTTGTATACAGCTTTCCGATACCCGCACTCGTTCGTCCGCTACACTCGTTTATCGCTCCGTTTTTCCCCAGTCATTTCTATGGAATTAATTTTCAAAGTGCTCTAACTCGGTCATTTTTCAAGCTACGGACACGGGATTTCAGACGGTCGGACCCGGGCGTACCGGCTCCCATCACTTCCGTTTTCAGATTTTTTGCACTCATCCTTCCCTTTCTATTCCTCCTTCAAAATCCCTCCATTCATTTCAATGGGAGGCTCTTACAGTGGGTGACGTCATACACTGTAGATTCCTTCTCAGAAAACGGGTTTTTCACTTTTCAGCCAAACAAATCACCATAACTTCCTCATACTTTCACCTAGAAACTTCATTTAAATTTTAAATGGTAGAGAAACTTGTCCTTTCTAAGACCTCTAAATTTGAACATTATTGAAAATACGGTTTTTGAGTTATGAATTTTTGTTCGGCACTAGGGAGGGTTTCGGCTCCCATAGGGTTCAATGTATTTTTGGAGCAGCTCAGAGTGCGGTTTCTAAAATTTTCTCCTGTTTTTAACTCGTCATAACATGCTCAATTCTCACTTAATCTGCAAATTTTTTATACCATATCGATCCCCAGACTCTCCTTGTCGCAACGGTATATACGGTTAAGTGATGTGGGGAAAACTTTCCGAGCTATAAGCATTTGTTCGGAGGGTGGGTACGCTCCCATAGGAACCCATTGAAATTATTTTTTTTCTTTTTCAATTTTCTGCCGAACATTTCACCATAACTTCCTTATACTTTCACCTACAGACTTCATTTAAACTTTAAATGGTAGAGAAATTTCCCCTTTCTCACACTTGTAAGTTTCAGACCGTTTGAGAATACCGTTCTTGAGTTATGAATTTTTGTTTGACACTTGGGAGGGTTTTCCTCCCATAGAGCTCAATGTATTTTAAGAGCGGCTCGGCACGCAGATTTTCAAAACTTTGCCTGTTTTTAACTCGTAATTACACCATCAAATCTCGCTCAAAGTGCAAAAATTTTTACACCATCTCGAGCACCAGACTCTCCTTGTCGCTACGGTATGCTTCGTTCATTTTTGGACCTGGAAAAGTTTTTGAGATATTTGAGGTTTTTTGGAAGGTGCGCAACCGGTCGAAATTCATTGAATCCTGAGTCTGTCAGTTGTATTCTGTGAGCGTGCGTGTGAGAGAGAGAGAGGGGGGAGGGGGAGGGGCAGAGGCAGAGACTGACGGGGAAGAGGTGTGAGGGCCACAGAAATACACAGGCAGTCTGTAACACTTTAAAGGTCATTTTTAAGGGGGACATCTTAATTATCCAGGGTTTCTTAAGGTGGAATTTTTTAAGAATACCTCATTCACAATATACTGCCTGTCTTTTCGACATTTTAAGCTTTATTTAAAGTGGTCATTTTTAAAGGTGGACGTGTCAATACAACTGTGGGTTTCTTAAGGTGGAATTTTTATTAAGGTGGTATTTAAAATGTATTGGCCATCTTTTTTGCTTTTAAGATTCTTTTGGCCTGTGATGTGGACATTTCAATACAATTCTGGGTTTCTTAAGGTGGAATTGTTTTTAAAGGTGGAATTCAAAATGTATCGTTTTCTATTCACGGCCTACTGAGCTCCATAGAGTCCAATGTAAACTGCTGTGGGAGAGTGCTCTCTTAACATCCCACTACCAACAGCTTAGCAGTAAACTCCTTCACCATAAGCGTCGCCTAGTGACCCACGCGGGTTTACCGTGTCGAGGACCTCGCTTTAAGCGGGAAAGACGCGGATCAGGGGGCAGGGGTTTAGGCGGCGCAACATCTCGCGTTTCCTCCTGGAAATGCAGACCTCTAGTGTTACGTTTGCTGCCCTTCATTCTGAGGATCGTTCATTCTTGTCCGGTTAACTCCGCCCACAGTTTTCGAGATATCGACTCCGTTCAAACTTTGTTTTGTAGAGCTGCCCTGTGGGATGCGGGCTTGTATACAGCTTTTGGAAAAGTTACATAGTTTTCGCACAGTAAGCATTTGAACTTTCATCTTTACTCCCATAGGAATGAATGGAAAAATGTCCATAAACTTTTGTCAAACTTTCAAACTGCTGTCACACGGTCAGTTTTCGAGCTACAGACACCAGAATTCAAACGGGCAGACCCGAGAGTCCACGGTCCCACCACGTGAATTTATGGGCCGATAGCCCACCCGCTTCATGACCTTTGACCCCGTTTTCCTTTCACGGCCTACAGAGCTCCATAGAGTCCAATGTAAACTGCTGTGGGAGAGTGCTCTCTTAACATCCCACTACCGACAGCTTAGCAGTAAACTCCTTCACCATAAGCGTCGCCTAGTGACCCACGCGGGTTTACCGTGTCGAGGACCTCGCTTTAAGCGGGAAAGACGCGGATCGGGGGGCAGGGGTTTAGGCGGCGCAACATCTCGCGTTTCCTCCTGGAAATGCAGACCTCTAGTGTTACGTTTGCTGCCCTTCATTCTGAGGATCGTTCGTTCTTGTCCGGTTAACTCCGCCCACAGTTTTCGAGATATCGACTCCGTTCAAAGTTTCATTCGTAGAGCTTCCCTGTGGGATGCGGGCTTGTATACAGCTTTTGGAAAATTTGCATAGTTTTCGCACAGTAAGCATTTGAAGTTTCATCTTCTCTCCCATAGGAATGAATGGAAAAATGTCCATAAACTTTTGTCAAACTTTCAAACTGCTGTCACACGCTCAGTTTTCGAGCTAGAGACACCAGAACTCAAACGGGCAGACCCGAGAGTCCAAGGTCCCACCACGTGAAATTATGGGCCGATAGCCCACCCGCTTCATGACCTTTGACCCCGTTTTCCATTCACGGCCTACACAGCTCCACATAGTCCAATGTAAACTGCTGTGGGACAGTGCTCTCTTAACATCCCACTACCAACAGCTTAGCAGTAAACTCCTTCACCATAAGCGTCGCCTAGTGACCCACGCGGGTTTACCGTGTCGAGGACCTCGCTTTAAGCGGGAAAGACGCGGATCGGGGGGCGGGGGTTTAGGCGGCGCAACATCTCGCGTTTCCTCCTGGAAATGCAGACCTCTAGTGTTACGTTTGCTGCCCTTCATTCTGAGGATCGTTCATTCTTGTCCGGTTAACTCCGCCCACAGTTTTCGAGATATCGACTCCGTTCAAAGTTTCATTCGTAGAGCTTCCCTGTGGGATGTGGGCTTGTATACAGCTTTTGGAAAAGTTACATAGTTTTTGCACAGTAAGCATTTGAAGTTTCATGTTTACTCCCATAGGAATGAATGGAAAAATGTCCATAAACTTTTGTCAAACTTTCAAACTGCTGTCACACGCTCAGTTTTCGAGCTACAGACACCAGAATTCAAACGGGCAGACCCGAGAGTCCACGGTCCCGCCACGTGAAATTATAGGCCGATACCCCGCCCGCTTCATGACCTTTGACCCCGTTTTCCATTCACGGCCTACACAGCTCCATAGAGTCCAATGTAAACTGCTGTGGGACAGTTTCGGCTCCCATAGGGTTCAATTTTAATTTTTATTAAGGTGGTATTTAAAATGTATTGGCCATCTTTTTTTGCTTTTAAGACTCTTTTGGCCTGTGATGTGGACATTTCAATACAATTCTGGGTTTCTTAAGGTGGAATTGTTTTTAAAGGTGGAATTCAAAATGTATCGTTTTCCATTCACGGCCTACACAGCTCCATAGAGTCCAATGTAAACTGCTGTGGGAGAGTGCTCTCTTAACATCCCACTACCGACAGCTTAGCAGTAAACTCCTTCACCATAAGCGTCGCCTAGTGACCCACGCGGGTTTACCGTATCGAGGACCTTGCTTTAAGCGGGAAAGACGCGGATCGGGGGACGGGGGTTTAGGTGGCGCAACATCTCGCGTTTCCTCCTGGAAATGCAGACCTCTAGTTATTATTTTTATTATTATTTTTATTATTCCGCGTTTCCTTGTCCGCTTAACTAGTCCCTCAGCTTTTGAGCTATCGACTCCGTTCCACCTGGAAATCGTGCGTCCTATAGCGACGATGTGGGCTTGTATACAGCTTTCCGATACCCGCACTCGTTCGTCCGCTACACTCGTTTTTCGCTCTG
The DNA here is from genome assembly GCF_029633855.1 of Hoplias malabaricus. Classification (NCBI taxonomy): domain Eukaryota; kingdom Metazoa; phylum Chordata; class Actinopteri; order Characiformes; family Erythrinidae; genus Hoplias; species Hoplias malabaricus. The sequence continues at coordinate 48,104,556 of NC_089801.1, read as the reverse complement.
TTTTTCCCCAGTCATTTCTATGGAATTAATTTTCAAAGTGCTCTAACTCGGTCATTTTTCAAGCTACGGACACGGGATTTCAGACGGTCGGACCCGGGCGTACCGGCTCCCATCACTTCCGTTTTCGGAATTTTTGCACTCATCCTTCCCTTTCTTTTCCTCCTTCAAAATCCCTCCATTCATTTCAATGGGAGGCTCTTAGAGTGGGGGTGATGTCATCCACTGTAGTTTCAGTGGCAAAAAGCCGTTTTTTCACTTTTCAGCCGAACAAATCGCCATAACTTCCTCATAGTTTCACCTAGAAACTTCATTTAAATTTTAAATGGTAGAGAAACTTGTCCTTTCTGAGACCTCTAAATTTGAACATTATTGAAAATACGGTTTTTGAGTTATGAATTTTTGTTCGGCACTAGGGACGGTTTCGGCTCCCATAGGGTTCAATGTATTTTTGGAGCAGCTCAGAGTGCGGTTTCTAAAATTTTCTCCTGTTTTTAACTCGTCATAACATGCTCAATTCTCACTTAATCTGCAAATTTTTTATACCATATCGATCCCCAGACTCTCCTTGTCGCAACGGTATATACGGTTAAGTGATGTGAGGAAAACTTTCCGAGCTATAAGCATTTGTTCGGAGGGTGGGTACGCTCCCATAGGAACCCATTGAAATTATTTTTTTTCTTTTTCAATTTTCTGCCGAACATTTCACCATAACTTCCTTATACTTTCACCTACAGACTTCATTTAAATTTTAAATGGTAGAGAAATTTCCCCTTTCTCAAACTTGTAAGTTTCAGACCGTTTGAGAATACCGTTCTTGAGTTATGAATTTTTGTTTGACACTTGGGAGGGTTTTCCTCCCATAGAGCTCAATGTATTTTAAGAGCGGGTCGGCACGCAGATTTTCAAAACTTTGCCTGTTTTTAACTCGTAATTACACCATCAAATCTCGCTCAAAGTGCAAAAATTTTTACACCATCTCGAGCACAAGACTCTCCTTGTCGCTACGGTATGCTTCGTTCAATTTTGGTTGGGAAAAGTTTTCGAGCTACGGGTGATTTTTTGGAGGGTGCTCCCCGGTCGAAATTCATTGAATCATGAGTCTGTCAGTTGTATTCTGTGAGCATTCGTGTGAGAGAGACAGAGGGGGGAGGGGGAGGGGCAGAGGCAGAGACTGAGGGGAAGAGGTGTGAAGGCCACAGAAATACACAGGCAGTCTGTAACACTTTAAAGGTCATTTTTAAGGGGGACGTCTTAATTATCCAGGGTTTCTTAAGGTGGAATTTTTTAAGAATACCTCATTCACAATATACTGCCTGTCTTTTCGACATTTTAAGCTTTATTTAAAGTGGTCATTTTTAAAGGTGGACGTGTCAATACAACTGTGGGTTTCTTAAGGTGGAATTTTTATTAAGGTGGTATTTAAAATGTATTGGCCATCTTTTTTTGCTTTTGGCCTGTGATGTGGACATTTCAATACAATTCTGGGTTTCTTAAGGTGGAATTGTTTTTAAAGGTGGAATTCAAAATTTATCATTTTCTATTCACGCCCTACTGAGCTCCATAGAGTCCAATGTAAACTGCTGTGGGAGAGTGCTCTCTTAACATCCCACTACCAACAGCTTAGCAGTAAACTCCTTCACCATAAGCGTCGCCTAGTGACCCACGCGGGTTTACCGTATCGAGGACCTCGCTTTAAGCGGGAAAGACGCGGATCGGGGGACGGGGGTTTAGGCGGCTCAACATCTCGCGTTTCCTCCTGGAAATGCAGACCTCTAGTGTTACGTTTGCTGCCCTTCATTCTGAGGATCGTTCATTCTTGTCCGGTTAACTCCGCCCACAGTTTTTGAGATATCGACTCCGTTCAAAGTTTCATTCGTAGAGCTTCCCTGTGGGATGCGGGCTTGTATACAGCTTTTGGAAAAGTTGCATAGTTTTCGCACAGTAAGCATTTGAAGTTTCATCTTTTCTCCCATAGGAATGAATGGAAAAATGTCCATAAACTTTTGTCAAACTTTCAAACTGCTGTCACACGCTCAGTTTTCGAGCTAGAGACACCAGAACTCAAACGGGCACACCCGAGAGTCCACGGTCCCACCACGTGAATTTATGGGCCGATAGCCCACCCGCTTCATGACCTTTGACCCCGTTTTCCATTCACGGCCTACTGAGCTCCATAGAGTCCAATGTAAACTGCTGTGGGAGAGTGCTCTCTTAACATCCCACTACCGACAGCTTAGCAGTAAACTCCTTCACCATAAGCGTCGCCTAGTGACCCACGCGGGTTTACCGTATCGAGGACCTCGCTTTAAGCGGGAAAGACGCGGATCGGGGGGCAGGGGTTTAGGCGGCGCAACATCTCGCGTTTCCTCCTGGAAATGCAGACCTCTAGTGTTACGTTTGCTGCCCTTAATTCTGAGGATCGTTCATTCTTGTCCGGTTAACTCCGCCCACAGTTTTCGAGATATCGACTCCGTTCAAAGTTTCATTCGTAGGGCTTCCCTGTGGGATGCGGGCTTGTATACAGGTTTTGGAAAAGTTACATAGTTTTTGCACAGTAAGCATTTGAAGTTTCGTGTTTTCTCCCATAGGAATGAATGGAAAAATGTCCATAAACTTTTGTCAAACATTCAAACTGCTGTCAAACGCTCAGTTTTCGAGCTAGAGACACCAGAACTCAAACGGGCAGACCCGAGGGTCCACGGTCCCACCACGTGAAACTATGGGCCGATAGCCCACCCGCTTCATGACCTTTGACCCCGTTTTCCATTCACGGCCTACACAGCTCCATAGAGTCCAATGTAAACTGCTGTGGGAGAGTGCTCTCTTAACATCCCACTACCAACAGCTTAGCAGGTAACTCCTTCACCATAAGCGTCGCCTAGTGACCCACGCGGGTTAACCGTATCGAGGACCTCCCTTTAAGCGGGAAAGACGCGGATCGGGGGACGGGGGTTTAGGCGGCGCAACATCTCGCGTTTCCTCCTGGAAATGCAGACCTCTAGTGTTAGGTTTGCTGCCCTTCATTCTGAGGATCGTTCATTCTTGTCCGGTTAACTCCGCCCACAGTTTTCGAGATATCGACTCCGTTCAAAGTTTCATTCGTAGAGCTTCCCTGTGGGATGCGGGCTTGTATACAGCTTTTGGAAAAGTTTCATAGTTTTCGCACAGTAAGCATTTGAAGTTTCATCTTTTCTCCCATAGGAATGAAAGGAAAAATGTCCATAAACTTTTGTCAAACTTTCAAACTGCTGTCACACGCTCAGTTTTCGAGCTAGAGACACCAGAACTCAAACGGGCAGACCCGAGAGTCCAAGGTCCCACCACGTGAAATTATGGGCCGATAGCCCACCCGCTTCATGACCTTTGACCCCGTTTTCCATTCACGGCCTACACAGCTCCACATAGTCCAATGTAAACTGCTGTGGGACAGTGCTCTCTTAACATCCCACTACCAACAGCTTAGCAGTAAACTCCTTCACCATAAGCGTCGCCTAGTGACCCACGCGGGTTTACCGTGTCGAGGACCTCGCTTTAAGCGGGAAAGACGCGGATCGGGGGGCAGGGGTTTAGGCGGCGCAACATCTCGCGTTTCCTCCTGGAAATGCAGACCTCTAGTGTTACGTTTGCTGCCCTTCATTCTGAGGATCGTTCATTCTTGTCCGGTTAACTCCGCCAACAGTTTTCGAGATATCGACTCCGTTCAAAGTTTGTTTCGTAGAGCTTCCCTGTGGGATGCGGGCTTGTATACAGCTTTTGGAAAAGTTACATAGTTTTTGCACAGTAAGCATTTGAAGTTTCATCTTTACTCTCATAGGAATGAATGGAAAAATGTCCATAAACTTTTGTCAAACTTTCAAACTGCTGTCACACGGTCAGTTTTCGAGCTAGACACACCAGAATTCAAACGGGCAGACCCGAGGGTCCACGGTCCCACCACGTGAAACTATAGGCCGATAGCCCACCCGCTTCATGACCTTTGACCCCGTTTTCCATTCACGGCCTACTGAGCTCCACAGAGTCCAATGTAAACTGCTGTGGGAGAGTGCTCTCTTAACATCCCACTACCGACAGCTTAGCAGTAAACTCCTTCACCATAAGCGTCGCCTAGTGACCCACGCGGGTTTACCGTATCGAGGACCTCGCTTTAAGCGGGAAAGACGCGGATCGGGGGACGGGGGTTTAGGCGGCGCAACATCTCGCGTTTCCTCCTGGAAATGCAGACCTCTAGTGTTACGTTTGCTGCCCTTCATTCTGAGGATCGTTCATTCTTGTCCGGTTAACTCCGCCCACAGTTTTCGAGATATCGACTCTGTTCAAAGTTTGTTTCGTAGAGCTTTCCTGTGGGATGCGGGCTTGTATACAGCTTTTGGAAAAGTTACATAGTTTTAGCACAGTAAGCATTTGAAGTTTCAACTTTTCTCCCATAGGAATGAATGGAAAAATGTCCATAAACTTTTGTCAAACTTTCAAAGTGCTGTCACACAGTCAGTTTTCGAGCTAGAGACACCAGAACTCAAACGGGCAGACCCGAGGGTCCACGGTCCCACCACGTGAAATTATGGGCCGATACCCCGCCTGCTTCATGACCTTTGACCCCGTTTTCCATTCACGGCCTACAGAGCTCCATAGAGTCCAATGTAAACTGCTGTGGGAGAGTGCTCTCTTAACATCCCACTACCAACAGCTTAGCAGTAAACTCCTTCACCATAAGCGTCGCCTAGTGACCCACGCGGGTTTACCGTATCGAGGACCTCGCTTTAAGCGGGAAAGACGCGGATCGGGGGGCGGGGCTTTAGGCGGCGCAACATCTCGCGTTTCCTCCTGGAAATGCAGACCTCTAGTGTTACGTTTGCTGCCCTTCATTCTGAGGATCGTTCATTCTTGTCCGGTTAACTCCGCCCACAGTTTTCGAGATATCGACTCCGTTCAAAGTTTCATTCGTAGAGCTTCCCTGTGGGATGCGGGCTTGTATACAGCTTTTGGAAAAGTGTCATAGTTTTCGCACAGTAAGCATTTGAAGTTTCATCTTTTCTCCCTTAGGAATGAATGGAAAAATGTCCATAAACTTTTGTCAAACTTTCAAACTGCTGTCACACGCTCAGTTTTCGAGCTAGAGACACCAGAACTCAAACGGGCAGACCCGAGAGTCCAAGGTCCCACCACGTGAAATTATGGGCCGATAGCCCACCCGCTTCATGACCTTTGACCCCGTTTTCCATTCACGGCCTACACAGCTCCACATAGTCCAATGTAAACTGCTGTGGGACAGTGCTCTCTTAACATCCCACTACCAACAGCTTAGCAGTAAACTCCTTCACCATAAGCGTCGCCTAGTGACCCACGCGGGTTTACCGTGTCGAGGACCTCGCTTTAAGCGGGAAAGACGCGGATCGGGGGGCAGGGGTTTAGGCGGCGCAACATCTCGCGTTTCCTCCTGGAAATGCAGACCTCTAGTTATGTTGCGCCTGCTGCTGTAAGCAGCGGCGCGATATATTGTTATCCGTAAGTCATATTTTTATTATTTTTATTATTATTTTTATTATTCCGCGTTTCCTTGTCCGCTTAACTAGTCCCTCAGCTTTTGAGCTATCGACTCCGTTCCACCTGGAAATCGTGCGTCCTATAGCGACGATGTGGGCTTGTATACAGCTTTCCGATACCCGCACTCGTTCGTCCGCTACACTCGTTTTTCGCTCTGTTTTTCCCCAGTCATTTCTATGGAATTAATTTTCAAAGTGCTCTAACTCGGTCATTTTTCAAGCTACGGACACGGGATTTCAGACGGTCGGACCCGGGCGTACCGGCTCCCATCACTTCCGTTTTCGGAATTTTTGCACTCATCCTTCCCTTTCTTTTCCTCCTTCAAAATCCCTCCATTCATTTCAATGGGAGGCTCTTAGAGTGGGGGTGATGTCATCCACTGTAGTTTCAGTGGCAAAAAGCCGGGAAGAGGTGTGAGGGTGTATACAGCTTTTGGAAAAGTTACATAGTTTTAGCACAGTAAGCATTTGAAGTTTCAACTTTTCTCCCATAGGAATGAATGGAAAAATGTCCATAAACTTTTGTCAAACTTTCAAAGTGCTGTCACACGGTCAGTTTTCGAGCTAGAGACACCAGAACTCAAACGGGCAGACCCGAGTGTCCACGGTCCCACCACGTAAAATTATGGGCCGATAGCCCGCCCGCTTCATGACCTTTGACCCCGTTTTCCATTCACGGCCTACACAGCTCCATAGAGTCCAATGTAAACTGCTGTGGGACAGTGCTCTATTAACATCCCACTACCGACAGCTTAGCAGTAAACTCCTTCACCATAAGCGTCGCCTAGTGACCCACGCGGGTTTACCGTGTCGAGGACCTCGCTTTAAGCGGGAAAGACGCGGATCGGGGGGCAGGGGTTTAGGCGGCGCAACATCTCGCGTTTCCTCCTGGAAATGCAGACCTCTAGTGTTACGTTTGCTGCCCTTCATTCTGAGGATCGTTCATTCTTGTCCGGTTAACTCCGCCAACAGTTTTCGAGATATCGACTCCGTTCAAAGTTTGTTTCGTAGAGCTTCCCTGTGGGATGCGGGCTTGTATACAGCTTTTGGAAAAGTTACATAGTTTTTGCACAGTAAGCATTTGAAGTTTCATCTTTACTCTCATAGGAATGAATGGAAAAATGTCCATAAACTTTTGTCAAACTTTCAAACTGCTGTCACACGGTCAGTTTTCGAGCTAGACACACCAGAATTCAAACGGGCAGACCCGAGGGTCCACGGTCCCACCACGTGAAACTATAGGCCGATAGCCCACCCGCTTCATGACCTTTGACCCCGTTTTCCATTCACGGCCTACTGAGCTCCACAGAGTCCAATGTAAACTGCTGTGGGAGAGTGCTCTCTTAACATCCCACTACCGACAGCTTAGCAGTAAACTCCTTCACCATAAGCGTCGCCTAGTGACCCACGCGGGTTTACCGTATCGAGGACCTCGCTTTAAGCGGGAAAGACGCGGATCGGGGGACGGGGGTTTAGGCGGCGCAACATCTCGCGTTTCCTCCTGGAAATGCAGACCTCTAGTGTTACGTTTGCTGCCCTTAATTCTGAGGATCGTTCATTCTTGTCCGGTTAACTCCGCCCACAGTTTTCGAGATATCGACTCTGTTCAAAGTTTGTTTCGTAGAGCTTTCCTGTGGGATGCGGGCTTGTATACAGCTTTTGGAAAAGTTACATAGTTTTAGCACAGTAAGCATTTGAAGTTTCAACTTTTCTCCCATAGGAATGAATGGAAAAATGTCCATAAACTTTTGTCAAACTTTCAAAGTGCTGTCACACAGTCAGTTTTCGAGCTAGAGACACCAGAACTCAAACGGGCAGACCCGAGGGTCCACGGTCCCACCACGTGAAATTATGGGCCGATACCCCGCCTGCTTCATGACCTTTGACCCCGTTTTCCATTCACGGCCTACAGAGCTCCATAGAGTCCAATGTAAACTGCTGTGGGAGAGTGCTCTCTTAACATCCCACTACCAACAGCTTAGCAGTAAACTCCTTCACCATAAGCGTCGCCTAGTGACCCACGCGGGTTTACCGTATCGAGGACCTCGCTTTAAGCGGGAAAGACGCGGATCGGGGGGCGGGGCTTTAGGCGGCGCAACATCTCGCGTTTCCTCCTGGAAATGCAGACCTCTAGTGTTACGTTTGCTGCCCTTCATTCTGAGGATCGTTCATTCTTGTCCGGTTAACTCCGCCCACAGTTTTCGAGATATCGACTCCGTTCAAAGTTTCATTCGTAGAGCTTCCCTGTGGGATGCGGGCTTGTATACAGCTTTTGGAAAAGTGTCATAGTTTTCGCACAGTAAGCATTTGAAGTTTCATCTTTTCTCCCATAGGAATGAATGGAAAAATGTCCATAAACTTTTGTCAAACTTTCAAACTGCTGTCACACGCTCAGTTTTCGAGCTAGAGACACCAGAACTCAAACGGGCAGACCCGAGAGTCCAAGGTCCCACCACGTGAAATTATGGGCCGATAGCCCACCCGCTTCATGACCTTTGACCCCGTTTTCCATTCACGGCCTACACAGCTCCACATAGTCCAATGTAAACTGCTGTGGGACAGTGCTCTCTTAACATCCCACTACCAACAGCTTAGCAGTAAACTCCTTCACCATAAGCGTCGCCTAGTGACCCACGCGGGTTTACCGTGTCGAGGACCTCGCTTTAAGCGGGAAAGACGCGGATCGGGGGGCAGGGGTTTAGGCGGCGCAACATCTCGCGTTTCCTCCTGGAAATGCAGACCTCTAGTTATGTTGCGCCTGCTGCTGTAAGCAGCGGCGCGATATATTGTTATCCGTAAGTCATATTATTATTATTTTTATTATTATTTTTATTATTCCGCGTTTCCTTGTCCGCTTAACTAGTCCCTCAGCTTTTGAGCTATCGACTCCGTTCCACCTGGAAATCGTGCGTCCTATAGCGACGATGTGGGCTTGTATACAGCTTTCCGATACCCGCACTCGTTCGTCCGCTACACTCGTTTTTCGCTCTGTTTTTCCCCAGTCATTTCTATGGAATTAATTTTCAAAGTGCTCTAACTCGGTCATTTTTCAAGCTACGGACACGGGATTTCAGACGGTCGGACCCGGGCGTACCGGCTCCCATCACTTCCGTTTTCGGAATTTTTGCACTCATCCTTCCCTTTCTTTTCCTCCTTCAAAATCCCTCCATTCATTTCAATGGGAGGCTCTTAGAGTGGGGGTGATGTCATCCACTGTAGTTTCAGTGGCAAAAAGCCGGGAAGAGGTGTGAGGGTGTATACAGCTTTTGGAAAAGTTACATAGTTTTAGCACAGTAAGCATTTGAAGTTTCAACTTTTCTCCCATAGGAATGAATGGAAAAATGTCCATAAACTTTTGTCAAACTTTCAAAGTGCTGTCACACGGTCAGTTTTCGAGCTAGAGACACCAGAACTCAAACGGGCAGACCCGAGTGTCCACGGTCCCACCACGTAAAATTATGGGCCGATAGCCCGCCCGCTTCATGACCTTTGACCCCGTTTTCCATTCACGGCCTACACAGCTCCATAGAGTCCAATGTAAACTGCTGTGGGACAGTGCTCTATTAACATCCCACTACCGACAGCTTAGCAGTAAACTCCTTCACCATAAGCGTCGCCTAGTGACCCACGCGGGTTTACCGTATCGAGGACCTCGCTTTAAGCGGGAAAGACGCGGATCGGGGGGCGGGGGCTTAGGCGGCGCAACATCTCGCGTTTCCTCCTGGAAATGCAGACCTCTATGTTACGTTTGCTGCCCTTTATTCTGAGGATCGTTCATTCTTGTCCGGTTAACTCCGCCCACAGTTTTCGAGATATCGACTCCGTTCAAAGTTTCATTCGTAGAGCTTCCCTGTGGGATGCGGGCTTGTATACAGCTTTTGGAAAAGTTGCATAGTTTTCGCACAGTAAGCATTTGAAATTTCATCTTTTCTCTCATAGGAATGAATGGAAAAATGTCCATAAACTTTTGTCAAACTTTCAAATTGCTGTCACACGGTCATTTTTCGAGCTACAGACACCAGAATTCAAACGGTCAGACCCGAGGGTCCATGGTCCCACCACCTGAAATTATAGGCCGATAGCCCACCCGCTTCATGACCTTTGACCCCGTTTTCCATTCACGGCCTACTGAGCTCCATAGAGTCCAATGTAAACTGCTGTGGGAGAGTGCTCTCTTAACATCCCACTACCGACAGCTTAGCAGTAAACTCCTTCACCATAAGCGTCGCCTAGTGACCCACGCGGGTTTACCGTATCGAGGACCTCGCTTTAAGCGGGAAAGACGCGGATCGGGGGGCGGGGGTTTAGGCGGCGCAACATCTCGCGTTTCCTCCTGGAAATGCAGACCTCTAGTGTTACGTTTGCTGCCCTTCATTCTGAGGATCGTTCATTATTGTCCGGTTAACTCCGCCCACAGTTTTCGAGATATCGACTCCGTTCAAAGTTTGTTTCGTAGAGCTTCTCTGTGGGATGCGGGCTTGTATACAGCTTTTGGAAAAGTTACATAGTTTTCGCACAGTAAGCATTTGAAGTTTCATCTTAACTCCCATAGGAATGAATGGAAAAATGTCCATAAACTTTTGTCAAACTTTCAAACTGCTGTCACACGGTCAGTTTTCGAGCTAGAGACACCAGAACTCAAACGGGCAGACCCGAGAGTCCACGGTCCCACCACGTGAAATTATAGGCCGATATCCCGCCCGCTTCATGACCTTTGACCCCGTTTTCCATTCACGGCCTACAGAGCTCCATAGAGTCCAATGTAAACTGGTGTGGGAGAGTGCTCTCTTAACATCCCACTACCGACAGCTTAGCAGTAAACTCCTTCACCATAAGCGTCGCCTAGTGACCCACGCGGGTTTACCGTATCGAGGACCTCGCTTTAAGCGGGAAAGACGCGGATCGGGGGGCAGGGGTTTAGGCGGCGCAACATCTCGCGTTTCCTCCTGGAAATGCAGACCTCTAGTGATACGTTTGCTGCCCTTCATTCTGAGGATCGTTCATTCTTGTCCGGTTAACTCCGCCCACAGTTTTCGAGATATCGACTCCGTTCAAAGTTTGTTTCGTAGAGCTGCCCTGTGGGATGCGGGCTTGTATACAGCTTTTGGAAAAGTTGCATAGTTTTTGCACAGTAAGCCTTTGAAGTTTCATCTTTTCTCCTATAGGAATGAATGGAAAAATGTCCATAAACTTTTGTCAAACTTTCAAACTGCTTTCACACGCTCAGTTTTCGAGCTACAGACACCAGAATTCAAACGGGCAGACCCGAGAGTCCACGGTCCCGCCACGTGAAATTATGGGCCGATAGCGCACCCACTTCATGACCTTTGACCCCGTTTTCCATTCACGGCCTACAGAGCGCCATAGAGTCCAATGTAAACTGCTGTGGGAGAGTGCTCTCTTAACATCCCACTACCGACAGCTTAGCAGTAAACTCCTTCACCATAGGCGTCGCCTAGTGACCCACGCGGGTTTACCGTATCGAGGACCTCGCTTTAAGCGAGAAAGACGCGGATCGGGGGGCGGGGGTTTAGGCGGCGCAACATCTCGCGTTTCCTCCTGGAAATGCAGACCTCTAGTTATGTTGCGCCTGCTGCTTTAAGCAGCGGCGCAATATATTGTTCTTCTTAAGTCATATTATTATTATTTTTATTCTTATTATTCCGCGTTTCCTTGTCCGCCTAACTAGTCCCGCAGCTTTCGAGCTATCGACTCCGTTCCACCTGGAAATCGTGCGTCCTATAGCGACGATGTGGGCTTGTATACAGCTTTCCGATACCCGCACTCGTTCGTCCGCTACACTCGTTTATCGCTCCGTTTTTCCCCAGTCATTTCTATGGAATTAATTTTCAAAGTGCTCTAACTCGGTCATTTTTAAAGCTACGGACACGGGATTTCAGACGGTCGGACCCGGGCGTACCGGCTCCCATCACTTCCGTTTTCGGAATTTTTGCACTCATCCTTCCCTTTCTATCACTCCTTCAAAATCCCTCCATTCATTTCAATGGGAGGCTCTTAGAGTGGGTGACATCATACACTGTAGATTCCTTCTCAGAAAACGGGTTTTTCACTTTTCAGCCGAACAAATTGCCATAACTTCCTCATACTTTCACCTAGAAACTTCATTTAAATTTTAAATGGTAGAGAAACTTGTCCTTCCTAAGACCTCTAAATTTGAACATTATTGAAAATACGGTTTTTGAGTTATGAATTTTTGTTCGGCACTAGGGAGGGTTTCGGCTCCCATAGGGTTCAATGTATTTTTGGAGCAGCTCAGAGTGCGGTTTCTAAAATTTTCTCCTGTTTTTAACTCGTCATAACATGCTCAATTCTCACTTTATCTGCAAATTTTTTATACCATATCGATCCCCAGACTCTCCTTGTCGCAACGGTATATACGGTTAAGTGATGTGGGGAAAACTTTCCGAGCTATAAGCATTTGTTCGGAGGGTGGGTACGCTCCCATAGGAACCCATTGAAATTATTTTTTTTCTTTTTCAATTTTCTGCCGAACATTTCACCATAACTTCCTTATACTTTCACCTACAGACTTCATTTAAACTTTAAATGGTAGAGAAATTTCCCCTTTCTCACACTTGTAAGTTTCAGACCGTTTGAATATACCGTTCTTGAGTTATGAATTTTTGTTTGACACTTGGGAGGGTTTTCCTCCCATAGAGCTCAATGTATTTTAAGAGCGGCTCGGCACGCAGATTTTCAAAACTTTGCCTGTTTTTAACTCGTAATTACACCATCAAATCTCGCTCAAAGTGCAAAAATTTTTACACCATCTCGAGCACCAGACTCTCCTTGTCGCTACGGTATGCTTCGTTCATTTTTGGACCTGGAAAAGTTTTTGAGATATTTGAGGTTTTTTGGAAGGTGCGCAACCGGTCGAAATTCATTGAATCCTGAGTCTGTCAGTTGTATTCTGTGAGCGTGCGTGTGAGAGAGAGAGAGGGGGGAGGGGGAGGGGCAGAGGCAGAGACTGACGGGGAAGAGGTGTGAGGGCCACAGAAATACACAGGCAGTCTGTAACACTTTAAAGGTAATTTTTAAGGGGGACGTCTTAATTATCCAGGGTTTCTTAAGGTGGAATTTTTTAAGAATACCTCATTCACAATATACTGCCTGTCTTTTCGACATTTTAAGCTTTATTTAAAGTGGTCATTTTTAAAGGTGGACGTGTCAATACAACTGTGGGTTTCTTAAGGTGGAATTTTTATTAAGGTGGTATTTAAAATGTATTGGCCATCTTTTTTGCTTTTAAGATTCTTTTGGCCTGTGATGTGGACATTTCAATACAATTCTGGGTTTCTTAAGGTGGAATTGTTTTTAAAGGTGGAATTCAAAATGTATCGTTTTCTATTCACGCCCTACTGAGCTCCATAGAGTCCAATGTAAACTGCTGTGGGAGAGTGCTCTCTTAACATCCCACTACCAACAGCTTAGCAGTAAACTCCTTCACCATAAGCGTCGCCTAGTGACCCACGCGGGTTTACCGTATCGAGGACCTCGCTTTAAGCGGGAAAGACGCGGATCGGGGGACGGGGGTTTAGGCGGCGCAACATCTCGCGTTTCCTCCTGGAAATGCAGACCTCTAGTGTTACGTTTGCTGCCCTTCATTCTGAGGATCGTTCATTCTTGTCCGGTTAACTCCGCCCACAGTTTTCGAGATATCGACTCCGTTCAAAGTTTGTTTCGTAGAGCTTCCCTGTGGGATGCGGGCTTGTATACAGCTTTTGGAAAAGTTGCATAGTTTTCGCACAGGAAGCATTTGAAGTTTCATCTTTACTCCCATAGGAATGAATGGAAAAATGTCCATAAACTTTTGTCAAACTTTCAAACTGCTGTCACACGGTCAGTTTTCGAGCTACAGACACCAGAATTCAAACGGGCACACCCGACAGTCCACGGTCCCACCACGTAAAATTATGGGCCGATAGGCCACCCGCTTCATGACCTTTGACCCCGTTTTCCATTCACGGCCTACAGAGCTCCATAGAGTCCAATGTAAACTGCTGTGGGAGAGTGCTCTCTTAACATCCCACTACCGACAGCTTAGCAGTAAACTCCTTCACCATAAGCGTCGCCTAGTGACCCACGCGGGTTTACCGTATCGAGGACCTCGCTTTAAGCGGGAAAGACGCGGATCGGGGGGCAGGGGTTTAGGCGGCGCAACATCTCGCGTTTCCTCCTGGAAATGCAGACCTCTAGTGTTACGTTTGCTGCCCTTCATTCTGAGGATCGTTCATTCTTGTCCGGTTAACTCCGCCAACAGTTTTCGAGATATCGACTCCGTTCAAAGTTTGTTTCGTAGAGCTTCCCTGTGGGATGCGGGCTTGTATACAGCTTTTGGAAAAGTTACATAGTTTTTGCACAGTAAGCATTTGAAGTTTCATCTTTACTCTCATAGGAATGAATGGAAAAATGTCCATAAACTTTTGTCAAACTTTCAAACTGCTGTCACACGGTCAGTTTTCGAGCTAGACACACCAGAATTCAAACGGGCAGACCCGAGGGTCCACGGTCCAACCACGTGAAACTATAGGCCGATAGCCCACCCGCTTCATGACCTTTGACCCCGTTTTCCATTCACGGCCTACTGAGCTCCACAGAGTCCAATGTAAACTGCTGTGGGAGAGTGCTCTCTTAACATCCCACTACCGACAGCTTAGCAGTAAACTCCTTCACCATAAGCGTCGCCTAGTGACCCACGCGGGTTTACCGTATCGAGGACCTCGCTTTAAGCGGGAAAGACGCGGATCGGGGGACGGGGGTTTAGGCGGCGCAACATCTCGCGTTTCCTCCTGGAAATGCAGACCTCTAGTGTTACGTTTGCTGCCCTTCATTCTGAGGATCGTTCATTCTTGTCCGGTTAACTCCGCCCACAGTTTTCGAGATATCGACTCTGTTCAAAGTTTGTTTCGTAGAGCTTTCCTGTGGGATGCGGGCTTGTATACAGCTTTTGGAAAAGTTACATAGTTTTAGCACAGTAAGCATTTGAAGTTTCAACTTTTCTCCCATAGGAATGAATGGAAAAATGTCCATAAACTTTTGTCAAACTTTCAAAGTGCTGTCACACGGTCAGTTTTTGAGCTACAGACACCAGAATTCAAACGGGCAGACCCGAGGGTCCACGGTCCCACCATGTGAAACTATAGGCCGATAGCCCACCCGCTTCATGACCTTTGACCCCGTTTTCCATTCACGGCCTACTGAGCTCCACAGAGTCCAATGTAAACTGCTGTGGGAGAGTGCTCTCTTAACATCCCACTACCGACAGCTTAGCAGTAAACTCCTTCACCATAAGCGTCGCCTAGTGACCCACGCGGGTTTACCGTATCGAGGACCTCGCTTTAAGCGGGAAAGACGCGGATCGGGGGACGGGGGTTTAGGCGGCGCAACATCTCGCGTTTCCTCCTGGAAATGCAGACCTCTAGTTATGTTGCGCCTGCTGCTTTAAGCAGCGGCGCAATATATTGTTATCCGTAAGTCATATTATTATTATTTTTATTATTATTTTTATTATTCCGCGTTTCCTTGTCCGCTTAACTAGTCCCGCAGCTTTCGAGCTATCGACTCCGTTCCACCTGGAAATCGTGCGTCCTATAGCGACGATGTGGGCTTGTATACAGCTTTCCGATACCTGCACTCGTTCGTCCGCTACACTCGTTTTTCGCTCTGTTTTTCCCCAGTCATTTCTATGGAATTAATTTTCAAAGTGCTCTAACTCGGTCATTTTTCAAGCTACGGACACGGGATTTCAGACGGTCGGACCCGGGCGTACCGGCTCCCATCACTTCCGTTTTCGGAATTTTTGCACTCATCCTTCCCTTTCTTTTCCTCCTTCAAAATCCCTCCATTCATTTCAATGGGAGGCTCTTAGAGTGGGGGTGATGTCATCCACTGTAGTTTCAGTGGCAAAAAGCCGTTTTTTCACTTTTCAGCCGAACAAATCGCCATAACTTCCTCATAGTTTCACCTAGAAACTTCATTTAAATTTTAAATGGTAGAGAAACTTGTCCTTTCTGAGACCTCTAAATTTGAACATTATTGAAAATACGGTTTTTGAGTTATGAATTTTTGTTCGGCACTAGGGACGGTTTCGGCTCCCATAGGGTTCAATGTATTTTTGGAGCAGCTCAGAGTGCGGTTTCTAAAATTTTCTCCTGTTTTTAACTCGTCATAACATGCTCAATTCTCACTTAATCTGCAAATTTTTTATACCATATCGATCCCCAGACTCTCCTTGTCGCAACGGTATATACGGTTAAGTGATGTGAGGAAAACTTTCCGAGCTATAAGCATTTGTTCGGAGGGTGGGTACGCTCCCATAGGAACCCATTGAAATTATTTTTTTTCTTTTTCAATTTTCTGCCGAACATTTCACCATAACTTCCTTATACTTTCACCTACAGACTTCATTTAAATTTTAAATGGTAGAGAAATTTCCCCTTTCTCAAACTTGTAAGTTTCAGACCGTTTGAGAATACCGTTCTTGAGTTATGAATTTTTGTTTGACACTTGGGAGGGTTTTCCTCCCATAGAGCTCAATGTATTTTAAGAGCGGGTCGGCACGCAGATTTTCAAAACTTTGCCTGTTTTTAACTCGTAATTACACCATCAAATCTCGCTCAAAGTGCAAAAATTTTTACACCATCTCGAGCACAAGACTCTCCTTGTCGCTACGGTATGCTTCGTTCAATTTTGGTTGGGAAAAGTTTTCGAGCTACGGGTGATTTTTTGGAGGGTGCTCCCCGGTCGAAATTCATTGAATCATGAGTCTGTCAGTTGTATTCTGTGAGCATGCGTGTGAGAGAGACAGAGGGGGGAGGGGGAGGGGCAGAGGCAGAGACTGAGGGGAAGAGCTGTGAGGGCCACAGAAATACACAGGCAGTCTGTAACACTTTAAAGGTCATTTTTAAGGGGGACGTCTTAATTATCCAGGGTTTCTTAAGGTGGAATTTTTAAAGAATACCTCATTCACAATATACTGGCTGTCTTTTCGACATTTTAAGCTTTATTTAAAGTGGTCATTTTTAAAGGTGGACGTGTCAATACAACTGTGGGTTTCTTAAGGTGGAATTTTTATTAAGGTGGTATTTAAAATGTATTGGCCATCTTTTTTTGCTTTTGGCCTGTGATGTGGACATTTCAATACAATTCTGGGTTTCTTAAGGTGGAATTGTTTTTAAAGGTGGAATTCAAAATTTATCGTTTTCTATTCACGCCCTACTGAGCTCCATAGAGTCCAATGTAAACTGCTGTGGGAGAGTGCTCTCTTAACATCCCACTACCAACAGCTTAGCAGTAAACTCCTTCACCATAAGCGTCGCCTAGTGACCCACACGGGTTTACCGTATCGAGGACCTCGCTTTAAGCGGGAAAGACGCGGATCGGGGGACGGGGGTTTAGGCGGCGCAACATCTCGTGTTACGTTTGCTGCCCTTCATTCTGAGGATCGTTCATTCTTGTCCGGTTAACTCCGCCCACAGTTTTCGAGATATCGACTCCGTTCAAAGTTTCATTCGTAGAGCTTCCCTGTGGGATGCGGGCTTGTATACAGCTTTTGGAAAAGTTGCATAGTTTTCGCACAGTAAGCATTTGAAATTTCATCTTTTCTCTCATAGGAATGAATGGAAAAATGTCCATAAACTTTTGTCAAACTTTCAAATTGCTGTCACACGGTCATTTTTCGAGCTACAGACACCAGAATTCAAACGGTCAGACCCGAGGGTCCATGGTCCCACCACCTGAAATTATAGGCCGATAGCCCACCCGCTTCATGACCTTTGACCCCGTTTTCCATTCACGGCCTACTGAGCTCCATAGAGTCCAATGTAAACTGCTGTGGGAGAGTGCTCTCTTAACATCCCACTACCGACAGCTTAGCAGTAAACTCCTTCACCATAAGCGTCGCCTAGTGACCCACGCGGGTTTACCGTATCGAGGACCTCGCTTTAAGCGGGAAAGACGCGGATCGGGGGGCGGGGGTTTAGGCGGCGCAACATCTCGCGTTTCCTCCTGGAAATGCAGACCTCTAGTGTTACGTTTGCTGCCCTTCATTCTGAGGATCGTTCATTATTGTCCGGTTAACTCCGCCCACAGTTTTCGAGATATCGACTCCGTTCAAAGTTTGTTTCGTAGAGCTTCTCTGTGGGATGCGGGCTTGTATACAGCTTTTGGAAAAGTTACATAGTTTTCGCACAGTAAGCATTTGAAGTTTCATCTTAACTCCCATAGGAATGAATGGAAAAATGTCCATAAACTTTTGTCAAACTTTCAAACTGCTGTCACACGGTCAGTTTTCGAGCTAGAGACACCAGAACTCAAACGGGCAGACCCGAGAGTCCACGGTCCCACCACGTGAAATTATAGGCCGATATCCCGCCCGCTTCATGACCTTTGACCCCGTTTTCCATTCACGGCCTACAGAGCTCCATAGAGTCCAATGTAAACTGGTGTGGGAGAGTGCTCTCTTAACATCCCACTACCGACAGCTTAGCAGTAAACTCCTTCACCATAAGCGTCGCCTAGTGACCCACGCGGGTTTACCGTATCGAGGACCTCGCTTTAAGCGGGAAAGACGCGGATCGGGGGGCAGGGGTTTAGGCGGCGCAACATCTCGCGTTTCCTCCTGGAAATGCAGACCTCTAGTGATACGTTTGCTGCCCTTCATTCTGAGGATCGTTCATTCTTGTCCGGTTAACTCCGCCCACAGTTTTCGAGATATCGACTCCGTTCAAAGTTTGTTTCGTAGAGCTGCCCTGTGGGATGCGGGCTTGTATACAGCTTTTGGAAAAGTTGCATAGTTTTTGCACAGTAAGCCTTTGAAGTTTCATCTTTTCTCCTATAGGAATGAATGGAAAAATGTCCATAAACTTTTGTCAAACTTTCAAACTGCTTTCACACGCTCAGTTTTCGAGCTACAGACACCAGAATTCAAACGGGCAGACCCGAGAGTCCACGGTCCCGCCACGTGAAATTATGGGCCGATAGCGCACCCGCTTCATGACCTTTGACCCCGTTTTCCATTCACGGCCTACAGAGCGCCATAGAGTCCAATGTAAACTGCTGTGGGAGAGTGCTCTCTTAACATCCCACTACCGACAGCTTAGCAGTAAACTCCTTCACCATAGGCGTCGCCTAGTGACCCACGCGGGTTTACCGTATCGAGGACCTCGCTTTAAGCGAGAAAGACGCGGATCGGGGGGCGGGGGTTTAGGCGGCGCAACATCTCGCGTTTCCTCCTGGAAATGCAGACCTCTAGTGTTACGTTTGCTGCCCTTCATTCTGAGGATCGTTCATTCTTGTCCGGTTAACTCCGCCCACAGTTTTCGAGATATCGACTCCGTTCAAAGTTTGTTTCGTAGAGCTTCCCTGTGGGATGCGGGCTTGTATACAGCTTTTGGAAAAGTTGCATAGTTTTCGCACAGGAAGCATTTGAAGTTTCATCTTTACTCCCATAGGAATGAATGGAAAAATGTCCATAAACTTTTGTCAAACTTTCAAACTGCTGTCACACGGTCAGTTTTCGAGCTACAGACACCAGAATTCAAACGGGCACACCCGACAGTCCACGGTCCCACCACGTAAAATTATGGGCCGATAGGCCACCCGCTTCATGACCTTTGACCCCGTTTTCCATTCACGGCCTACAGAGCTCCATAGAGTCCAATGTAAACTGCTGTGGGAGAGTGCTCTCTTAACATCCCACTACCGACAGCTTAGCAGTAAACTCCTTCACCATAAGCGTCGCCTAGTGACCCACGCGGGTTTACCGTATCGAGGACCTCGCTTTAAGCGGGAAAGACGCGGATCGGGGGGCAGGGGTTTAGGCGGCGCAACATCTCGCGTTTCCTCCTGGAAATGCAGACCTCTAGTGTTACGTTTGCTGCCCTTCATTCTGAGGATCGTTCATTCTTGTCCGGTTAACTCCGCCCACAGTTTTCGAGATATCGACTCCGTTCAAAGTTTGTTTCGTAGAGCTTCCCGGTGGGATGCGGGCTTGTATACAGCTTTTGGAAAAGTTGCATAGTTTTCGCACAGGAAGCATTCGAAGTTTCATCTTTACTCCCATAGGAATGAATGGAAAAATGTCCATAAACTTTTGTCAAACTTTCAAACTGCTGTCACACGGTCAGTTTTCGAGCTACAGACACCAGAATTCAAACGGGCACACCCGACAGTCCACGGTCCCACCACGTAAAATTACGGGCCGATAGGCCACCCGCTTCATGACCTTTGACCCCGTTTTCCATTCACGGCCTACAGAGCTCCATAGAGTCCAATGTAAACTGCTGTGGGAGAGTGCTCTCTTAACATCCCACTACCGACAGCTTAGCAGTAAACTCCTTCACCATAAGCGTCGCCTAGTGACCCACGCGGGTTTACCGTATCGAGGACCTCGCTTTAAGCGGGAAAGACGCGGATCGGGGGAAGGGGGTTTAGGCGGCGCAACATCTCGCGTTTCCTCCTGGAAATGCAGACCTCTAGTGTTACGTTTGCTGCCCTTCATTCTGAGGATCGTTCATTCTTGTCCGGTTAACTCCGCCCACAGTTTTCGAGATATCGACTCCGTTCAAAGTTTGTTTCGTAGAGCTGCCCTGTGGGATGCGGGCTTGTATACAGCTTTTGGAAAAGTTGCATAGTTTTCGCACAGTAACCATTTGAAGTTTCATCTTTACTCCCATAGGAATGAATGGAAAAATGTCCATAAACTTTTGTCAAACTTTCAAACTGCTGTCACACGGTCAGTTTTCGAGCTAGAGACACCAGAATTCAAACGGGCAGACCCGAGGGTCCACGGTCCCACCACGTAAAATTAAGAGCCGATAGCCCACCCGCTTCATGACCTTTGACCCCGTTTTCCATTCACGGCCTACAGAGCTCCACAGAGTCCAATGTAAACTGCTGTGGGAGAGTGCTCTCTTAACATCCCACTACCGACAGCTTAGCAGTAAACTCCTTCACCATAAGCGTCGCCTAGTGACCCACGTGGGTTTGCCGTATCGAGGACCTCGCTTTAAGCGGGAAAGACGCGGATCGGGGGGCAGGGGTTTAGGCGGCGCAACATCTCGCGTTTCCTCCTGGAAATGCAGACCTCTAGTGTTACGTTTGCTGCCCTTCATTCTGAGGATCGTTCATTCTTGTCCGGTTATCTCCGCCCACAGTTTTCGAGATATCGACTCCGTTCAAAGTTTGTTTCGTACAGCTGCCCTGTGGGATGCGGGCTTGTATACAGCTTTTGGAAAAGTTGCATAGTTTTCGCACAGTAACCATTTGAAGTTTCATCTTTACTCCCATAGGAATGAATGGAAAAATGTCCATAAACTTTTGTCAAACTTTCAAAGTGCTGTCACATGGTCAGTTTTCGAGCTACAGTCACCAGAATTCAAACGGGTAGACCCGAGGGTCCACGGTCCCACCACGTAAAATAATGGGCCGATAGCCCACCCGCTTCATGACCTTTGACCCCGTTTTCCTTTCACGGCCTACAGAGCTCCATAGAGTCCAATGTAAACTGCTGTGGGAGAGTGCTCTCTTAACATCCCACTACCGACAGCTTAGCAGTAAACTCCTTCACCATAAGCGTCGCCTAGTGACCCACGCGGGTTTACCGTATCGAGGACCTCGCTTTAAGCGGGAAAGACGCGGATCGGGGGGCAGGGGTTTAGGCGGCGCAACATCTCGCGTTTCCTCCTGGAAATGCAGACCTCTAGTGTTACGTTTGCTGCCCTTCATTCTGAGGATCGTTCATTCTTGTCCGGTTAACTCCGCCCACAGTTTTCGAGATATCGACTCCGTTCAAAGTTTGTTTCGTAGAGCTTCCCGGTGGGATGCGGGCTTGTATACAGCTTTTGGAAAAGTTGCATAGTTTTCGCACAGGAAGCATTCGAAGTTTCATCTTTACTCCCATAGGAATGAATGGAAAAATGTCCATAAACTTTTGTCAAACTTTCAAACTGCTGTCACACGGTCAGTTTTCGAGCTACAGACACCAGAATTCAAACGGGCACACCCGACAGTCCACGGTCCCACCACGTAAAATTACGGGCCGATAGGCCACCCGCTTCATGACCTTTGACCCCGTTTTCCATTCACGGCCTACAGAGCTCCATAGAGTCCAATGTAAACTGCTGTGGGAGAGTGCTCTCTTAACATCCCACTACCGACAGCTTAGCAGTAAACTCCTTCACCATAAGCGTCGCCTAGTGACCCACGCGGGTTTACCGTATCGAGGACCTCGCTTTAAGCGGGAAAGACGCGGATCGGGGGAAGGGGGTTTAGGCGGCGCAACATCTCGCGTTTCCTCCTGGAAATGCAGACCTCTAGTGTTACGTTTGCTGCCCTTCATTCTGAGGATCGTTCATTCTTGTCCGGTTAACTCCGCCCACAGTTTTCGAGATATCGACTCCGTTCAAAGTTTGTTTCGTAGAGCTGCCCTGTGGGATGCGGGCTTGTATACAGCTTTTGGAAAAGTTGCATAGTTTTCGCACAGTAACCATTTGAAGTTTCATCTTTACTCCCATAGGAATGAATGGAAAAATGTCCATAAACTTTTGTCAAACTTTCAAACTGCTGTCACACGGTCAGTTTTCGAGCTAGAGACACCAGAATTCAAACGGGCAGACCCGAGGGTCCACGGTCCCACCACGTAAAATTAAGAGCCGATAGCCCACCCGCTTCATGACCTTTGACCCCGTTTTCCATTCACGGCCTACAGAGCTCCACAGAGTCCAATGTAAACTGCTGTGGGAGAGTGCTCTCTTAACATCCCACTACCGACAGCTTAGCAG
The DNA here is from genome assembly GCF_029633855.1 of Hoplias malabaricus. Lineage (NCBI taxonomy): Eukaryota > Metazoa > Chordata > Actinopteri > Characiformes > Erythrinidae > Hoplias > Hoplias malabaricus. The sequence continues at coordinate 48,082,214 of NC_089801.1, read as the reverse complement.
TAAACTCCTTCACCATAAGCGTCGCCTAGTGACCCACGTGGGTTTGCCGTATCGAGGACCTCGCTTTAAGCGGGAAAGACGCGGATCGGGGGGCAGGGGTTTAGGCGGCGCAACATCTCGCGTTTCCTCCTGGAAATGCAGACCTCTAGTGTTACGTTTGCTGCCCTTCATTCTGAGGATCGTTCATTCTTGTCCGGTTATCTCCGCCCACAGTTTTCGAGATATCGACTCCGTTCAAAGTTTGTTTCGTACAGCTGCCCTGTGGGATGCGGGCTTGTATACAGCTTTTGGAAAAGTTGCATAGTTTTCGCACAGTAACCATTTGAAGTTTCATCTTTACTCCCATAGGAATGAATGGAAAAATGTCCATAAACTTTTGTCAAACTTTCAAAGTGCTGTCACATGGTCAGTTTTCGAGCTACAGTCACCAGAATTCAAACGGGTAGACCCGAGGGTCCACGGTCCCACCACGTAAAATAATGGGCCGATAGCCCACCCGCTTCATGACCTTTGACCCCGTTTTCCTTTCACGGCCTACAGAGCTCCATAGAGTCCAATGTAAACTGCTGTGGGAGAGTGCTCTCTTAACATCCCACTACCAACAGCTTAGCAGTAAACTCCTTCACCATAAGCGTCGCCTAGTGACCCACGCGGGTTTACCGTATCGAGGACCTCGCTCTAAGCGGGAAAGACGCGGATCGGGGGACGGGGGTTTAGGCGGCGCAACATCTCGCGTTTCCTCCTGGAAATGCAGACCTCTAGTTATGTTGCGCCTGCTGCTTTAAGCAGCAGCGCGCAATATATTGTTCTTCTTAAGTCATATTATTATTATTATTTTTATTATTCCGCGTTTCCTTGTCCGCCTAACTAGTCCCGTAGCTTTCGAGCTATCGACTCCGTTCCACCTGGAAATCGTGCGTCCTATAGCGACGATGTGGGCTTGTATACAGCTTTCCGATACCCGCACTCGTTCGTCCGCTACACTCGTTTATCGCTCCGTTTTTCCCCAGTCATTTCTATGGAATTAATTTTCAAAGTGCTCTAACTCGGTCATTTTTCAAGCTACGGACACGGGATTTCAGACGGTCGGACCCGGGCGTACCGGCTCCCATCACTTCCGTTTTCGGAATTTTTGCACTCATCCTTCCCTTTCTTTTCCTCCTTCAAAATCCCTCCATTCATTTCAATGGGAGGCTCTTAGAGTGGGGGTGATGTCATCCACTGTAGTTTCAGTGGCAAAAAGCCGTTTTTTCACTTTTCAGCCGAACAATTCACCATAACTTCCTCATACTTTCACCTAGGAACTTCACTTAAATTTTAAATGGTAGAGAAACTTGTCCTTTCTAAGACCTCTAAATTTGAACATTATTGAAAATACGGTTTTTGAGTTATGAATTTTTGTTCGGCACTAGGGACGGTTTCGGCTCCCATAGGGTTCAATGTATTTTTGGAGCAGCTCAGAGTGCGGTTTCTAAAATTTTCTCCTGTTTTTAACTCGTCATAACATGCTCAATTCTCACTTAATCTGCAAATTTTTTATACCGTATCGATCCCCAGACTCTCCTTGTCGCAACGGTATATACGGTTAAGTGATGTGGGGAAAACTTTCCGAGCTATAAGCATTTGTTCGGAGGGTGGGTACGCTCCCATAGGAACCCATTGAAATTATTTTTTTTCTTTTTCAATTTTCTGCCGAACATTTCACCATAACTTCCTTATACTTTCACCTACAGACTTCATTTAAATTTTAAATGGTAGAGAAATGTCCCCTTTCTCAAACTTGTAAGTTTCAGACCGTTTGATAATACCGTTCTTGAGTTATGAATTTTTGTTTGACACTTGGGAGGGTTTTCCTCCCATAGAGCTCAATGTATTTTAAGAGCGGCTCGGCACGCAGATTTTCAAAACTTTGCCTGTTTTTAACTCGTAATTACACCATCAAATCTCGCTCAAAGTGCAAAAATTTTTACACCATCTCGAGCACCAGACTCTCCTTGTCGCTACGGTATGCTTCGTTCATTTTTGGACCTGGAAAAGTTTTTGAGATATTTGAGGTTTTTTGGAAGGTGCGCAACCGGTCGAAATTCATTGAATCCTGAGTCTGTCAGTTGTATTCTGTGAGCGTGCGTGTGAGAGAGAGAGAGGGGGGAGGGGGAGGGGCAGAGGCAGAGACTGACGGGGAAGAGGTGTGAGGGCCACAGAAATACACAGGCAGTCTGTAACACTTTAAAGGTCATTTTTAAGGGGGACGTCTTAATTATCCAGGGTTTCTTAAGGTGGAATTTTTTAAGAATACCTCATTCACAATATACTGCCTGTCTTTTCGACATTTTAAGCTTTATTTAAAGTGGTCATTTTTAAAGGTGGACGTGTCAATACAACTGTGGGTTTCTTAAGGTGGAATTTTTATTAAGGTGGTATTTAAAATGTATTGGCCATCTTTTTTGCTTTTAAGATTCTTTTGGCCTGTGATGTGGACATTTCAATACAATTCTGGGTTTCTTAAGGTGGAATTGTTTTTAAAGGTGGAATTCAAAATGTATCGTTTTCTATTCACGCCCTACTGAGCTCCATAGAGTCCAATGTAAACTGCTGTGGGAGAGTGCTCTCTTAACATCCCACTACCAACAGCTTAGCAGTAAACTCCTTCACCATAAGCGTCGCCTAGTGACCCACGCGGGTTTACCGTATCGAGGACCTCGCTTTAAGCGGGAAAGACGCGGATCGGGGGACGGGGGTTTAGGCGGCGCAACATCTCGCGTTTCCTCCTGGAAATGCAGACCTCTAGTGTTACGTTTGCTGCCCTTCATTCTGAGGATCGTTCATTCTTGTCCGGTTAACTCCGCCCACAGTTTTCGAGATATAGACTCCGTTCAAAGTTTGTCTCGTAGAGCTTCCCTGTGGGATGCGGGCTTGTAGCTTTTGGAAAAGTTACATAGTTTTCGCACAGTAAGCATTTGAAGTTTCATCTTAACTCCCATAGGAATGAATGTAAAAATGTCCATAAACTTTTGTCAAACTTTAAAACTGCTGTCACACGGTCAGTTTTCGAGCTAGAGACACCAGAACTCAAACGGGCAGACCCGAGGGTCCACGGTCCCACCACGTAAAATTATGGGCCGATAGCCCACCCGCTTCATGACCTTTGACCCCGTTTTCCATTCACGGCCTACAGAGCTCCATAGAGTCCAATGTAAACTGCTGTGGGAGAGTGCTCTCTTAACATCCCACTACCGACGGCTTAGCAGTAAACTCCTTCACCATAAGCGTCGCCTAGTGACCCACGCGGGTTTACCGTATCGAGGACCTCGCTTTAAGCGGGAAAGACGCGGATCGGGGGGCAGGGGTTTCGGCGGCGCAACATCTCGCGTTTCCTCCTGGAAATGCAGACCTCTAGTGTTACGTTTGCTGCCCTTCATTCTGAGGATCGTTCGTTCTTGTCCGGTTAACTCCGCCAACAGTTTTCGAGATATCGACTCCGTTCAAAGTTTGTTTCGTAGAGCTGCCCTGTGGGATGCGGGCTTGTATACAGCTTTTGGAAAAGTTGCATAGTTTTTGCACAGTAAGCATTTGAAGTTTCATCTTTTCTCCCATAGGAATGAATGGAAAAATGTCCATAAACTTTTGTCAAACTTTCAAACTGCTGTCACACGGTCAGTTTTCGAGCTAGAGACACCAGAACTCAAACGGGCAGACCCGAGAGTCCACGGTCCCACCACGTGAAAATATAGGCCGATACCCCGCCCGCTTCATGACCTTTGACCCCGTTTTCCATTCACGGCCTACAGAGCTCCATAGAGTCCAATGTAAACTGCTGTGGGAGAGTGCTCTCTTAACATTCCACTACCGACAGCTTAGCAGTAAACTCCTTCACCATAAGCGTCGCCTAGTGACCCACGCGGGTTTACCGTATCGAGGACCTCGCTTTAAGCGGGAAAGACACGGATCGGGGGACGGGGGTTTCGGCGGCGCAACATCTCGCGTTTCCTCCTGGAAATGCAGACCTCTAGTTATGTTGCGCCTGCTGCTTTAAGCAGCGGCGCAATATATTGTTATCCGTAAGTCATATTATTATTATTTTTATTATTATTTTTATTATTCCGCGTTTCCTTGTCCGCTTAACTAGTCCCGCAGCTTTCGAGCTATCGACTCCGTTCCACCTGGAAATCGTGCGTCCTATAGCGACGATGTGGGCTTGTATACAGCTTTCCGATACCCGCACTCGTTCGTCCGCTACACTCGTTTTTCGCTCTGTTTTTCCCCAGTCATTTCTATGGAATTAATTTTCAAAGTGCTCTAACTCGGTCATTTTTCAAGCTACGGACACGGGATTTCAGACGGTCGGACCCGGGCGTACCGGCTCCCATCACTTCCGTTTTCGGAATTTTTGCACTCATCCTTCCCTTTCTTTTCCTCCTTCAAAATCCCTCCATTCATTTCAATGGGAGGCTCTTAGAGTGGGGGTGATGTCATCCACTGTAGTTTCAGTGGCAAAAAGCCGTTTTTTCACTTTTCAGCCGAACAAATCGCCATAACTTCCTCATAGTTTCACCTAGAAACTTCATTTAAATTTTAAATGGTAGAGAAACTTGTCCTTTCTGAGACCTCTAAATTTGAACATTATTGAAAATACGGTTTTTGAGTTATGAATTTTTGTTCGGCACTAGGGACGGTTTCGGCTCCCATAGGGTTCAATGTATTTTTGGAGCAGCTCAGAGTGCGGTTTCTAAAATTTTCTCCTGTTTTTAACTCGTCATAACATGCTCAATTCTCACTTAATCTGCACATTTTTTATACCATATCGATCCCCAGACTCTCCTTGTCGCAACGGTATATACGGTTAAGTGATGTGAGGAAAACTTTCCGAGCTATAAGCATTTGTTCAGAGGGTGGGTACGCTCCCATAGGAACCCATTGAAATTATTTTTTTTCTTTTTCAATTTTCTGCCGAACATTTCACCATAACTTCCTTATACTTTCACCTACAGACTTCATTTAAATTTTAAATGGTAGAGAAATTTCCCCTTTCTCAAACTTGTAAGTTTCAGACCGTTTGAGAATACCGTTCTTGAGTTATGAATTTTTGTTTGACACTTGGGAGGGTTTTCCTCCCATAGAGCTCAATGTATTTTAAGAGCGGGTCGGCACGCAGATTTTCAAAACTTTGCCTGTTTTTAACTCGTAATTACACCATCAAATCTCGCTCAAAGTGCAAAAATTTTTACACCATCTCGAGCACAAGACTCTCCTTGTCGCTACGGTATGCTTCGTTCAATTTTGGTTGGGAAAAGTTTTCGAGCTACGGGTGATTTTTTGGAGGGTGCTCCCCGGTCGAAATTCATTGAATCATGAGTCTGTCAGTTGTATTCTGTGAGCATGCGTGTGAGAGAGACAGAGGGGGGAGGGGGAGGGGCAGAGGCAGACACTGACGGGGAAGAGGTGTGAGGGCCACAGAAATACACAGGCAGTCTGTAACACTTTAAAGGTCATTTTTAAGGGGGACGTCTTAATTATCCAGGGTTTCTTAAGGTGGAATTTTTAAAGAATACCTCATTCACAATATACTGGCTGTCTTTTCGACATTTTAAGCTTTATTTAAAGTGGTCAATTTTAAAGGTGGACGTGTCAATACAACTGTGGGTTTCTTAAGGTGGAATTTTTATTAAGGTGGTATTTAAAATGTATTGGCCATTTTTTTTGCTTTTGGCCTGTGATGTGGACATTTCAATACAATTCTGGGTTTCTTAAGGTGGAATTGTTTTTAAAGGTGGAATTCAAAATTTATCGTTTTCTATTCACGCCCTACTGAGCTCCATAGAGTCCAATGTAAACTGCTGTGGGAGAGTGCTCTCTTAACATCCCACTACCAACAGCTTAGCAGTAAACTCCTTCACCATAAGCGTCGCCTAGTGACCCACGCGGGTTTACCGTATCGAGGACCTCGCTTTAAGCGGGAAAGACGCGGATCGGGGGACGGGGGTTTAGGCGGCGCAACATCTCGCGTTTCCTCCTGGAAATGCAGACCTCTAGTGTTACGTTTGCTGCCCTTCATTCTGAGGATCGTTCATTCTTGTCCGGTTAACTCAGCCCACAGTTTTCGAGATATCGACTCCGTTCAAAGTTTGTTTCGTAGAGCTTCCCTGTGGGATGCGGGCTTGTATACAGCTTTTGGAAAAGTTGCATAGTTTTCGCACAGTAAGCCTTTGAAGTTTCATCTTTTCTCCCATAGGAATGAATGGGAAAATGTCCATAAACTTTTGTCAAACTTTAAAACTGCTGTCACACGCTCAGTTTTCGAGCTAGAGACACCAGAATTCAAACGGGCAGACCCGAGAGTCCACGGTCCCGCCACGTGAAATTATGGGCCGATAGCCCACCCGCTTCATGACCTTTGACCCCGTTTTCCATTCACGGCCTACAGAGCTCCATAGAGTCCAATGTAAACTGCTGTGGGAGAGTGCTCTCTTAACATCCCACTACCGACAGCTTAGCAGTAAACTCCTTCACCATAAGCGTCGCCTAGTGTTACGTTTGCTGCCCTTCATTCTGAGGATCGTTCGTTCTTGTCCGGTTAACTCCGCCCACAGTTTTCGAGATATCGACTCCGTTCAAAGTTTGTTTCGTAGAGCTGCCCTGTGGGATGCGGGCTTGTATACAGCTTTTGGAAAAGTTGTATAGTTTTTGCACAGTAAGCATTTGAAGTTTCATCTTTTCTCCCATAGGAATGAATGGAAAAATGTCCATAAACTTTTGTCAAACTTTCAAACTGCTGTCACACGCTCAGTTTTCGAGCTAGAGACACCAGAATTCAAACGGGCAGACCCGAGAGTCCACGGTCCCGCCACGTGAAATTATGGGCCGATAGCCCACCCGCTTCATGACCTTTGACCCCGTTTTCCATTCACGGCCTACAGAGCTCCATAGAGTCCAATGTAAACTGCTGTGGGAGAGTGCTCTCTTAACATCCCACTACCGACAGCTTAGCAGTAAACCCCTTCACCATAAGCGTCGCCTAGTGACCCACGCGGGTTTACCGTACCGAGGACCTCGCTTTAAGCGGGAAAGACGCGGATCGGGGGGCAGGGATTTAGGCGGCGCAACATCTCGCGTTTCCTCCTGGAAATGCAGACCTCTAGTGTTACGTTTGCTGCCCTTCATTCTTAGGATCGTTCATTCCTTGTCCGGTTAACTCCGCTCACAGTTTTCGAGATATCGACTTTGTTCAAAGTTTCATTCGTAGAGCTTCCCTGTGGGATGCGGGCTTGTATACAGCTTTTGGAAAAGTTACATAGTTTTTGCACAGTAAGCATTTGAAGTTTCATCTTTTCTCCCATAGGAATGAATGGAAAAATGTCCATAAACTTTTGTCAAACTTTCAAACTGCTGTCACACGGTCAGTTTTCGAGCTACAGACACCAGAACTCAAACGGGCAGACCCGAGACTCCACGGTCCCACCACGTGAAACTATAGGCCGATAGCCCACCCGCTTCATGACCTTTGACCCCGTTTTCCATTCACGGCCTACACAGCTCCATAGAGTACAATGTAAACTGCTGTGGGAGAGTGCTCTCTTAACATCCCACTACCGACAGCTTAGCAGTAAACTCCTTCACCATAAGCGTCGCCTAGTGACCCACGTGGGTTTACCGTATCGAGGACCTCGCTTTAAGCAGGAAAGACGCGGATCGGGGGGCAGGGGTTTAGGCGGCGCAACATCTCGCGTTTCCTCCTGGTGTTACGTTTGCTGCCCTTCATTCTGAGGATCGTTCATTCTTGTCCGGTTAACTCCGCCCACAGTTTTCGAGATATCGACTCCGTTCAAAGTTTGTTTCGTAGAGCTTCCCTGTGGGATGCGGGCTTGTATACAGCTTTTGGAAAAGTTACATAGTTTTCGCACAGTAACCATTTGAAGTTTCATCTTTACTCCCATAGGAATGAATGGAAAAATGTCCATAAACTTTTGTCAAACTTTCAAACTGCTGTCACACGGTCAGTTTTCGAGCTAGACACACCAGAACTCAAACGGGCAGACCCGAGGGTCCACGGTCCCAGCACGTGAAACTATGGGCCGATAGCCCACCCGCTTCATGACCTTTGACCCCGTTTTCCTTTCACGGCCTACAGAGCTCCATAGAGTCCAATGTAAACTGCTGTGGGAGAGTGCTCTCTTAACATCCCACTACCGACAGCTTAGCAGTAAACTCCTTCACCATAAGCGTCGCCTAGTGACCCACGTGGGTTTACCGTATCGAGGACCTCGCTTTAAGCGGGAAA